>NW_026904021.1:0-600000 GCF_024500275.1 Phycodurus eques | reverse complement strand
AACCTCAACATCTTCATTTCTGCCACCTCCAGCTCTGTCTCTTCAATGCCACTGTCTCTAATCCGTACATCATGGCTGGCCTCACCACTGTTTTATAAACTTTGCCCTTCATCCGAGCAGAGACTCTTCTGTCACATAACACACCTGACACCTTCCTCCACCCGTTCCAACCTGCTTGGACCCGTTTCTTCACTTCCTGACCACACTCACCATTGCTCTGGACGGTTGACCCCAAGTATTTAAAGTCCTCCACCCTTGCTATCTCTTTTCCCTGAAGCCTTATTCTTCCCCCACCACCCCTCTCATTCATGCACATATATTCTGTTTTACTTCGGCTAATCTTCATTCCTCTTCTTTCCAGTTCATGCCTCCATTTTTCTAACTGTTCTTCCAGCTGCTCCCTTCTTTCACTGCAGATCACAATGTCATCTGCAAACATCATGGTCCACGGGGATTCCAGTCTAACCTCATCTGTCAGCCTATCCATCACCACTGCAAAAAGGAAGGGGCTCAGGGCTGATCCCTGATGCAGTCCCACGTCCACCTTAAATTCTTCTGTCATACCTACAGAACACCTCACCGCTGTTCTGCCGCCCTCGTACATGTCCTGTATTATTCTAACATACTTCTCTGCCACTCCAGACTTCCGCATGCAGTACCACAATTCCTCTCTGGGTACTCTGTCATAGGCTTTCTCTAGATCTACAAAGACACAATGTAGCTCCTTCTGACCTTCTCTGTACTTTTCCATCAACATCCTCAAAGCAAATAATGCATCTGTGGTACTCTTTCTAGGCATGAAACCATACTGTTGCTCGCAAATACTCACTTCTGTCCTGAGTCTAGCCTCCGCTACTTTTTCCCATAACTTCATTGTGTGGCTCATCAACTTTATTCCTCGATAGTTGCCACAGCTCTGCACATCACCTTTGTTCTTAAAAATGGGCACCAGTTCGCTTTTCCTCCATTCCTCAGGCGTCTTCTCACCCGCTAGAATTCTATTGAACAAGCTGGTCAAAAACTCCACAGCCACCTCTCCTAGATGCTTCCATACCTCCACAGGAATGTCATCAGGACCAACTGCCTTTCCATTTTTCATTCTCTTTAATGCCTTTCTAACTTCCCCCTTCCTAATCAAATTCCTTCCGAATAAATTACTTTAATAAATACTGTTAATGACATGCTTACTCTAACTTTCTCACTGTCCCGGCTATATGGAAGGTTTTGTCCAGAGTTTGAGTCCGTTTGACTACGCCTTCCCTCCCCCATGCTGCGTTTCTTGTACGCGGCATCCTCCTCGTGTACATTCTTCAGGTGCTCGAACAAATTTGTTGTGTTGAAGCATTTAAATGACGTTCCCTACGACGTATTTCAATTGTGCACAGATTGCAAATAGATTGCCGATTGCCGATCAATGACGTCATTTCATCGGCGACTTATGACATGAAAGCCGATCAGCATAAAATGCGAATGATCGTCCGATACCAGTAACACCGATCAGATCGGTGTAAAGTACCCATCCATCCATCCATCCATTTTCTGAGCCGCTTATCCTCACTAGGGTCGCAGGCGTGCTGGAGCCTATCCCAGCTGTCATCGGGCAGGAGGCGGGGTACACCCTGAACTGGTTGCCAGCCAATCGCAGGGCACATACAAACAGACAACCATTCGCACTCACATGCACACCTACGGGCAATTTAGAGTCTCCAATTTATGCATGTTTTTGGGATGTGGGAGGAAACCGGAGTGCCCGGAGAAAACCCACGCAGGCAAACACATGCAAACTCCACACAGTCGGGGCCGGGGATTGAACACAGCGATGCAATCGGAGCAACTCTGGCTGGTCAAACTCCACACAGTCGGGGCCGGGGATTGAACCCGGGTCCTCAGAACTGTGAGGCTGACGCTCTTACCGTGCCGCTCGGTGTAAAGTAAAAAGTCTAAATTAATAAAGTTCACAAAAACAACTATCAAAACTATAACAACTATGTTCCAGTGTTTGCCACTAAGAAGTGTAGGTGTTTGCTGTGTCCACTACTCGTCATTGTCGGAGTCAGTCTCGTTCCCGTGCGGCTCCTCAGAAATTATGCCGGCTTTTACGAAAGCTCGAACAACAGTGAAAGCAGACACGTTAGCCCAAGCATCCACAATCCATTCGCAAATTGTGGCGTAACTCGCCCGGCGCTGCCTCCTAGTCTTAGTAAAGCTGTGTTCGCCATCTGTCATCCATCGCTCCCACGCTGCTCGCAACTTCACTTTGAACGTCCTTTTTACACCGATGTCCAACGATTGAAGTTCCTTCGTCAAGCCTCCTGGAATGATGGCAAGCTCCGAGTTATTGCCCTCAGTCGACTGGTGACTGTAGAGACGCTTCTCCCGGCTCGGCCCACCTTGCCTTGTTTCCGCGGAAACTCAGGTTCGTCTTCTTGACTTGGCAAAGCTCGTTTTCCTGCTTCCTCCACTTGCGAACCATGGATTCGTTGATGTTGAATTCTCTCGCGGCTGCTTGATTCCCATGTTCCTCCGCGTAACTGCCGAGGAGCAGGAACGGGAGCCTGCCGCAGCTGCCGAGGAGCAGGAACGGGAGCCTGCCGCAGCTGCCGAGGAGCAGGAACGGGAGCCTGCCGCAGCTGCAGAGGAGCAGGAACGGGGCCTGCAGTCGCTTCCTCAGCCTGCCGCCATTGAGGTTTGGGAGTCTCGGGAAGGTGAACTTGGAAAAATGGCTGGTACTGAACATGGTGGCTTGGGGGCAGGTTTGACTAGACGTGACATAATTGGAGCCGTGGAACAACGTGTGGGAACAGGTGAAAAATTAAGTGACTTGTGAACAGGGGAAAAACAACGAGGGGGCAAAATTTGACCTTTACTTGGGCGCCTCCTTTGGCCACCACGCGGTGGTCCCGGGTAGATGGCCAAACGGGTGCCCAAGAAAAGGTCAGAGGGAAAGGATTTGGTCTCACTGGGGTTGGAAACGGTGAGACATGACAAAAACTGACGAGGACGGGATAAACTAGGGAAGGAACCAGAAAAATCGAAGTCTGTGTCAGAGTCAGAATCAGACAGAAGGTTAACTAAATCGGGGCCATCTTCACAATCAGAAAAATCAGAATCTAAAGAAACATGTGGATGTAAAATAGTAGGGCATGGTGAATAACTAGGACATGTGGGGGGACCCGATGAAAAGGACAGAAAAGCCTGAATGATAGGGCTTACTGGAGGAGGGTAGGTACGGATGGCAGGCTGAGGACGGTGGGAGGCAGTTTGGTGGTGTCCAGGGTGACGCCATCTTCTTCCCGCTGGGTCCTGTTCTGGTCGGTTCATTCTGTCACGTACGTGGTTAGGGCGAGGGCGAGTAACGCAAGGCAAGAACACGTTGGACCCAATTGCAGGGAAGCAGGGAGGCAAGGCAGGAGTGCGGGAGTCTCAAAATAATATTTAATCTTCAAAAAGGGAAAAACTGAACAAAGTCCCACAACAGATACCAAACCAAAGTAACAAAGAAACACTTGAGTATCTAAAACTGGAAACAAACTATGACCTGTGAGTAAGACGTGGAATAGATAGGGAAAATGACACCTGACAATGACATACCACAATGATAAAGACAACTGACGACTATGACATGGCAAAGACATGTGACAACGACAATGAACCGACAAGAACTGAAAGAAACCAGGGAACTAAATACAAACAGATAGACGAGACAACGAGGAACACCTGGACAAGACATGAGTGGCTGGAGAGAGATGATTGGTCGACACAAAGTAGAGAGAACAGGTGGACACAACAACTTAATGAGCACACGACAAACATGGAACACAGGAAAACATGGAACAAAACTAAACACAACCCAAACCAAAACACAGACCATGACAAAATACCTTATTATAAATTAGGTTTAGGGCTCTGTAGGACTTGACCACCCCTGAAAGCTCATTCAAAAAGGTATACTGGTTTTATGATTTAAAACTTTTAACTATTTCAACTCCTTTTCATTTTATTATTTTTATTATTGTTCATTTATAATACATACCCTTACTGATATATTATTACTCTATTCTTTACTAATCACTATATTAAAAACTTTGATTTAATTCTTTTCTATCTTAGTCATTCTTATAATATGAGTACTTACCACTCAACCTCTTATAAATGATTGAATGTCGACGACACTAATATCATCGGGTCGGAACACAATCCCAATAAGTAACTCATCTATTTCACTACGGCTTAATACAAAAACAAATCTGTACGGTCCTTATAAGGATTGTTAAATTTACTAGGTCAATAACAAGTGCAAACGATTCACAGAGATGAAGCTGCTGTAAAAACAGAGCACTCACATTATTATCTTTTTACTCGGTACGGTTACTCGTCAAAGGGTGATAAGTGAGCACAAACCGGATTGTAAAACTAAAGGCAGTTAGCACACCTAGGCAAATTCATCTCGACACCGGCTTGAAAAGCTCCCTTCCCGGGGAGGCTCGACCCTGAAAACGGAGTGTCGGTCAGGACATTTTCCCGATTAGTCCTGCGGATAAGCGGATCTGACAACTCTTAAGGTCCCACATACAGTGTCTGCTCTCCTATTGCAAACAAATATGGCGTTTTTATCACCTGCAAGACATTTATCTTGCATGGCCATCTTGCTGTCACAACCACATTTGACTGTTGAGCGAGGCACAACCTTAAATCCAGCCACACTAATACCCTCACTTGATGAAGGCACGCAGCATGATTGTCAGGAATTGGCTGAACAAGCTGCTGAATTAGTCGCATTAACCGAGGCATGCAAACTAATGATAAATAAAGATGTTACAATCTATATTGGTAGCCAATATGCGTATTACACAACAAGAACGCAATTATTGGGAAAAACAAAGTGCAAAACTACAAAATGAAATTGACATTAGCACAGAAGGGAAACAAACACTTCCAAAAAACCTATTCAAATGGGCTGCTATATTGAGCCATGGTGTGTCACATGTCTCAACCGGAGGGATGGTGGCACAGATACATCGATGCTTTACAGCCCTAAAAAATAGCAGAAACAAACACATGGGGTTCATTTAACACACTGGAAAAGAGTCATTTCAGCTGAGTACTCAAATAGGGAAGGTGAGCAAAAGTCTGATAACAGAGCGGGAGCAGATGTGTAGATTCTGAAAACGCTTGCTGGTCAGTGAAGCAAAAAGACACCAACCCTTTTAGTGAGAACTCAGCAGAAAGGCACACCCGCGTTGGTTATGGGATTCGATAGGTTCTTACATAGCAACTTTGGCTACTATGGTGTTGGTTTTGTTTATGTGGTATATGGGACGTCCCACCCTGAATGATACCAACTGAGAGGTGTAAATCATGGGATCCTATATATCCTGTAACAAAAGCAGACAAACACAAACCAATGTTTTCTACTTTAGTAGCACCGAGTAATTTTACTTGTATAAACATGATCAGTAAAGGCAAGAAATTAGGACCAATGTATACCCTATGCCTATTCAAGATTTAATAGAAAAAGCACCAATATTGTTGTCAAATCTAGAACATAGACAAAAAAGAGATATATCCTGGCAGGAGCAAAATTATCTAACATAAAACATACATCGACGCCATAGGTGTTCCTCGTGGGGTTCCTAATCAATACAAATTAGCTGACCAAGTTGCAGGAGGATTTGAATACTTCATATGCTGGTGGTGTACGATGAATAAAAATGTTGATGGGATAAACTATATCCACTTCAATGTACATAGATTAGGAAATTGGACTCAGAGTGGGTTGGAAGCTGTGCATGAGCAGCTCAAGGACGTTCCAAAACCGCATGGCTGTCGACATGCTCCTCGCAAGAGAGGGAGGTGTTTGCGGTATGTTTGGAGAACAAACAATACTGCTTCAGATAGCAGCTTGACCAGAGCCATCGATGGTCTACGGACCCTCAATCAACACTCTTTGTGGGACAGCTGGATGGACGTTTTTGGTAAATACAAAACCCTAATTTCACCAATATTGATATCAATTGCTGTTTTTGAAGCTATTCTGACATTGTGTGGATGTTGTTGTATCCCATGCATTCGGGCTTTAATCAGAATCAGAATCAGAATCATCTTTATTTGCCAAGTATGTCCAAAATTTGTCTCAGGTAGTTGGAGCCTCTCTAGTACAACAGACAGTCAATTTACAGAACACTTTGGAGACATAAAGAGATTGACAAAAAAACAATTGTGCAAAAAGATGCAGAGTCCTCGAGCACTTAGAGCTGTTCGAATGACTAACATTGCAATAGTCCGGTGCAATGACCATTGTGCAAAGGGCGCTGAGACGTCAAGGAGTGTATGCGGTTTAAAGTGACGAGTAGTGAGATAATCTGGGACAATGTTGGTTGTGCAAATGTTACAGATACTCCTCAATCAGTGTGCAAATTGAGCAGATGCTACTCTGGCATGAGTGACCAGTATTGGTCAACAACAGATATGCAAATAGTGCGGCATGGCGAGACAACTACAGTGAGTGCACGAGTAATACATAATTGGCCCCACAGAAATGTGACAACGAACTCAAGTCAAAAAATTGCCAGCTTGTTGTAATGGAATTATAGGTTAGGTGTTTAAGAAGTTGATCGCAAGAGGGTAGAAGCTGTTGGAATGTCTACTAGTTCAAGTTTGCATTGATCGGTAGCGCCTACCTGAAGGAAGGAGCTGGAAGAGCTGGTGACCGGGTTGCGGAGGGTCCGAGAGAATTTTGCACGCCCTTGTCTTAGTTCTGGCAGCGTGCAAGTCCTCAATGGTGGGTAGGGGGGTACCGACAATCCTTTCAGCAGTTTTGATTGTCCGTTGCAGTCGGAGTTTGTCCTTTATTGTAGCAGCACCAAACCAGACTGTGATGGAAGAACACAGGACCGATTCGATGACCGCTGTGTAGAACTGTCTCAGCAGCTCCGGTGGCAGGCCGTGCTTTCTCAGAAGCCGCAGGAAGTACATCCCCTGCTGGGCCTTTTTGAGGACGGAGTTGATGTTGTTCGCCCACTTCAGGTCCTGAGAGATTGTAATTCCCAGGAACTTGAAGGTCTCGACGGTTGACACAAGGCAGCTGGACAACATGAGGGGCAGCTGTGGCGAAGGATGCCTACTGAAGTCCACGATCATCTCTACCGTCTTGAGCGTGTTCAGCTCCAGGTTGTGTCGCCCGCACCACAGCTCCGGCCGCTCCGCTTCCTGTCGATATGGAGACTCGTCACCGTCCTTGATGAGGCCGATGACAGTGGTGTCATCTGCAAACTTCAGGAGCTTGACAGTCGGGTTCGCTGAGGTGCAGTCGTTCGTGTAGAGAGAGAAGAGCAGCAGAGAGAGGACGCAACCTTGGGGCGCCCCAGTGCTGATGCTGCGTGTGGATGAGGTGGCCTCCCCCAGACTGACCTGCTGTGTCCTGCCCGTCAGAAAGCTGTAAATCCACTGGCAGATGGCAGGTGAGACGCTGAGCTGGAGAAGCTTGGTTGAAAGGAGTTCAGGGATGATGGTGTTGAACGCTGAGCTGAAGTCCACGAACAGGATCCTCGCGTAGGTCCCTGCACTGTCGAGGTGTTCTAGGATGAAGTGCAGTCCCATGTTGACTGCATCATCCGCAGACCTGTTCGCTTGGTAGGCAAACTGCAGGGGGTCCAGCAGGGGACCTGTGACACTCTTGAGGTGGTCCAGCACGAGACGTTCAAAGGACTTCATGACCACAGATGTCAAAGCGACAGGCCTGTAGTCATTCAGACTAGAGATTGCAGGTTTCTTGGGGACTGGAATGATGGTGGAGCGTTTGATGCAGGATGGAACTTCGCACATTTCCAAAGATCTGTTAAAGATCTGAGTGAAGACTGGAGCGAGCTGGTCATCATCTAGCTCCTTCCAGAATTTCTCTTTCACCTCTAGGTCACATCCTACCTGTGGGGCATAGCCACTAATCACATTACACATAACACCCTCAATTTCAAATTTCAGCCTCATCACTCAATCTGATACTCTTTTCACCTCCAAGACATTCTTAGCCAACTCTTCTTTCAAAATAACCCCGACTCCATTTCTCTTCCCATCTACACCATGGTAAAATAATTTAAACCCTGCCCCTAAACTTCTAGCCTTACTGCCTTTCCACCTGGTCTCCTGGACACACAATATATCAACCTTTCTCCTAATCATCATGTCAACCAACTCCCGAGATTTTCCTGTCATAGTTCCAACATTCAAAGTCCCCACATTCAGTTCTAGGCTCTGTGTTTTCCTCTTCTCTTTCTGCCGAAGAACCCGCTTTCCACCTCCTCTTCTTCTTTGACTTCGACCCACAGTAGCTGAATTTCCAACGGCGCCCCGCAGGTTGACAGCGCCGGTGGCGGACGTTGTTACGACCGATCCGGTATGGAATTCCTTGGATGAACGCTCG
Organism: Phycodurus eques; assembly: GCF_024500275.1. NCBI lineage: Eukaryota > Metazoa > Chordata > Actinopteri > Syngnathiformes > Syngnathidae > Phycodurus > Phycodurus eques. The sequence continues at coordinate 591,581 of NW_026904021.1, read as the reverse complement.
TATTTGTTTGGCAAGGTTTTATGCCGGATGCCCTTCCTGACGCAACCCTCTGCATTTATCCGGGCTTAGGACCGGCCTACAGTTTGCACTGACTTGTGCCACCCATAGGGCTGCATTCCGGACTTTCTGTCACCAACTTTCGCAAATCTGCTCAGTTTCTTTTCCCCGAGTTACTCACCGGAGCGGCGTCCGCGGTTTTCGACGCCACAGAGGGAAATGGGCCGGCATTCAGATGAAACTCCGCAAGAGAGGACACAGATTGGCGTTCCCGTCGAGCCACCTCGCGAATGTACGCTCTCTACCAAACAAAATGGACGAGCTTCCTCTTCTGTTAAAGACCAGTTAAGACTTCGGACGTTCCGCGGCCATGTGCTTCACGGAGACCTGGCTTTACGACGCTGTACCCGATGGCGCCGTCATGCTTCCCGGTTTCCACATTCATCGAGCGGACCGCGACATGGAATCATCGGGGAAAACAAAGGGCGGCGGGATATGCCTTTATATTCACGAAAAATGGTGTACGGCCGACACGGTGCTCACCACACACTGCAGCTCGCATTTGGAGTCGTTATTTTTAAACTGTAAACCATTCTACTCGCCACGTTATTTCGCATCATTCATACTGGCTGGAGCTCCGCCTCAAGCTAACACGAACGTCACACTGCTAACGCTCGCCAAACAAGTCAACGAAATTGAAAAAAAACACCCGGACTCACCCCTCATTATTCTCGGGGACTTTAACAAAGCTAAACTCAACCACGAACTCCCTAAATACAAGCAGCACATCGACTGTCCTCCCAGGGAAAATAATACTTTAGACCACTGCTACACTACGGTAAAAAACGCATACCGTGCTATACCTTGTGCAGCCCTGGGCTCGTCTGATCACTGCTTAATTCACTTAATACCGACATACAGGCAAGAACTTAAATGCGCGAAGCCTACAGTGAAAACAGTGAAAAAGTGGACCAATGAAGCCAAGATGGAACTTCAAAGCTGTTTAGACTGCACAGAGTCGAGTGTCTTTGAAAATTCAGCTGGCAGCCTGGATGAATATACGGACACTGTCTAATCCTATATCAGTTTCTGTGAAGAGGTTTTTGTACCAACAAAATCATTTCGCACATTCAACAACAATAAGCCGGGGTTCACTGCTAAACTTAAGCAGCTTCGCCAAGATAAGGAGGACGCGTATTAGAGCGGGGACAGGGCCCTGTATTAACGAGCTAGAAACCAGCTGACTAAATAAATTAACATTGCAAAGAGGAACTATGCAGCAAAGTTGGAAAAACAGTTTAACGCAAACGACTCTAAATGAGTCTGGCATGCATTCCAATCGCTGACTAATTACAAGCGACGATCCCCCCAAGCTGAGAACAATAGCACATTAGCCAACGACTTGAATACCTTCAACTGTAGATTTGAAAAGGACAGTTTCACACCACACACCCACCCAGCCGCACCCGCGACCACAATCACACCTCTGACTTCTGCCTTAACCATCCATGAACACGATGTGAGACGCATTTTCAAACAACAAAAGATTAACAAAGCGGCAGGCCCGGACCATGTGTCCCCATCCTGGCTCAAAATCTGCGTGGACCAGCTCGCTCTAGTCTTCATTCAGATCTTCAATAGATCTCTGGAAATGTGCAAAGTTCCATCCTGTTTCAAACGCTCCACCATCATTCCAGTCCCCAAGAAACCTGCAATCTCGGGTCTGAATGACTACAGGCCCGTCGCTTTGACATCTGTGGTCATGAAGTCCTTTGAACGTCTCGTGCTGGACCACCTCAAGAGTGTCACAGGTCCCCTGCTGGACCCCCTGTAGTTTGCCTACCAAGCGAACAGGTCTGCGGATGATGCAGTCAACATGGGACTGGACTTCATCCAAGAACACCTCGACAGTGCAGGGACCTACGCGAGGATCCTGTTCGTGGACTTCAGCTCAGCGTTCAACACCATCATCCCTGAACTCCTTTCATCCAAGCTTCTCCAGCTCAGCATCTCACCTGTCATCTGCCAGTGGATTTACAGCTTTCTGACGGGCAGGACACAGCAGGTCAGGCTGGGGGAGGCCACCTCATCCACATGCAGCATCAGCACTGGGGCGCCCCAAGGTTGCGTCCTCTCTCCGCTGCTCTTCTCTCTCTACACGAACGACTGCACCTCAGGCGCTACCGATCAACGCAAACTTGAACTAGTAGACATTCCAACAGCTTCTTCCCTCTTGCGATCAAATTCTTAAACACCTAACCTATAATTCCATTACAACAAGCTGGCAATTTTTTGACTTGAGTTTGTTGTCACATTTCTGTGGGGCCAATTATGTATCACTCGTGCACTCACTGTAGTTGTCTTACCATGCTGCACTATTTGCATATACTGGCCACTCATGCCAGGGTAGCATCTGCTCAATTTGCACACTGATTGAGGAGTATCTGTAACATTTGCACAACCAACATTGTCCCAGATTATCGCACTTCTCGTCACTTTAAACCGCATACACTCCTTGACGTCTCAGCACCCTTTGCACAATGGTCATTGCACCGTTCTATTGCAACATTAGTCATTCGAACTGCTCAAAGTGCGAGAGGACTCTGCATCTTTTTGCAGAATTGTTTTTTGTCAATGTCTTCATGTCTCCAAAGTGTTCTGTAAATTGGCTGTCTGTTGTCGTACGAGAGCGGCTCCAACTACCGGAGACAAATTCCTTGTGTGTTTTGGACATACTTGGCAAATAAAGATGATTCTGATTATGATTATGACTTACCGACTCTTTATTAGGAGACAAAATCTTCACGAACCTTTTTGAAACATTCCGTTTCTCCTTTTCTGACAGTAAAAAAAAAAAAAAAATCTGTACACACTTATATCTATATCTATATATATGTATATACATATTAGTATCACGTGATACGTCACAATTTTGTCACATCAGTGCTTTTAATTGGCTCGAGGTTAAGGATACGAAGGTATGGATTTTTAAATGATACGTAATTATTGCACATTATTGTGTGGACTTCAAAGCCACGGTTTATGAAACCGAACCACTTCCGAGGAATACATTAGAGTCGAGTGAATGGCAGTATTAGTAGGAGTAGATTATCCATCCATCCATTTTCTGAGCCGCTTATCCTCACGAGGGTCGCAGGCGTGCTGGAGCCTATCCCGGCTGTCATCGGGCAGGAGGCAGGGTACACCCTGCACTGATTGTCAGCCAATCGCAGGGCACATAAAATCAAACAACCATTCGCACTCACAGTCATGCCAACGGGCAATTTAGACTCTCCAATTAATGCATGTTTTTGGGATTTGGGAGGAAACCGGAGTCCCCGGAGAAAACCCACGCAGGTACGGGGAGAACATGCAAACTCCACACAGGCGGGGCCGGGGATTGAACCCGGGTCCTCAGAACTGTGAGGCTGACGCTCTAACCAGTCGGTCACCGTGCCGCAGGAGTCGATGAGATAGAGTAAATTCAATCAGAATCAGCAGAATCAAAATCAGAATCCTCTTTATTTGCCGAATATGTCAGAAACATACAAGGAATTTGTCTCCGGTAGTTGGAGCCCCTGTCGTGTGACAACGGACAGCCATTTGACAGAAAATACTTGGGAGAAATCATCACATTAGACCAGAGTACGGAGAGTCACTGAGCAATGAAAGGTTACCGGTAATGTGGTCATGTCGATGCAAATTTTTTTATTTTTATATTTTCTGACAATTGTGCAAATGATGCAGAGTCCTCTTGCAATTTACAGCAATTTGAAATGACTGATCGAGCAATAATCTGGTACAGTGACAATTGTGCAAAACGTGCAGAGACTTCGAGAAATTTAAGGAGTATAAAGCGAATCGTAGTGCGATAATCTGGAACAGTGTCCATTGTGCAAATGGTGCAGATACTTCTCAAGCACATGAGTGGCCAGTATTGGTCAACAACAGATATGTAAATTGTGCAGAGTGGCGAGACTACAACAGTGAATGCACGAATAATGTATAATTGGCCCGACAGAGATGGGACAACAATCTCAAGACAAATTGGCAGCATGTTACAATGCAATTGTAAGTGAACTGTTTAAGAAGTTAGCGGCAAGTGGGACGAAGGTGTTGGAATGTCTGCTAGTTTTAGTTTGCATTGTTCAATAGCACTTACCTGGGGGAAGGAGCTGGAAGAAGACAATTAAATATTACTCGTGCACTCACTGTAGTAGTCGTGCCACGCTGCACTATTTGCATATCTGTTGTTGACCAATACTGGCCACTCATGCTAGTAGCATCTGCTCCAATTGCACACTGATTGAAGAGAATCTGCAACATTTGCACAATAAACATTCAACTCGCTTGAAGTCTCGGCGCCCTTTGCACAATGGTCATTGCACCGGACTATTGCAATATTTGTCTTTCGAACTGCTCTAAATGCTAGAGGACTCTGCATCTTTTTGCACAATTGTCAATTTTTTTTTTACTGGCATTACCAGATAACTAGCAACCCTTAATTGCTCAGTGACTGTTTTTTGTCAATGTCTTTATGTCTCAAAAGTGTTCTCTGTCTATTGACTGTCTGTTGTCGTACTCGAGCGGCTCCAACTACCAGAGACAAATTCCTTGTGTGTTTTTTGGACATTCATGGCAAATAAAGATGATTCTGTTTCTGAAGAGTTGGTGACCAGGTTGTGGAGGGTCCAAGAGGATTTTGCATGCTCTTGTCTGAGTTTTGGCAGCGTGCAAGTTCTCAAATTCTCGAGTGTGTTTACTTTTCAAAATCTATGATCTGATCACACATTTGTAGTGTTGAGAATGAGTTCGCATCATCCACACAAAAAAATCTTTAATAGACCAGCCAACATTTGGAGAATAAAGATGACGCGATCCACTTGAGATATTTTTAAGCGAAATATGATATATTTTAAATATAAAATGTTGCTTTTTACCCTGAGAAAGTCCGATCTCGTCTGATCTCAGAAGCTAAGCAGGGGCCGGCCTGGTTAGTACTTGGATGGGAGACCGCCTGGGAATACCAGGTGCTGTAAACTTTTTCACTTTAGATTCTCGTGGAATTGTTTTCTTATCGGTGGTTGAGCAAAATTATAATGCAGTCATTCTCTCTCTTATGACTTACCGTCTCTTTATTAGGAGACAGAATCTTCACGTACCTTTTTTAAACATCGCGTTTCTCCTTTTCCGATAGTAAAAAAAAAAAAAAAGTCTATTCACACATATATCGATATATATATGTCTATATAGATATATGTGTGTATCTATATATATATATATATATATATATATATATATATATATATATATATATACATTAGTATCACGTGATACGTCACAATTTTATCGCATCAGTGCTTTTAATTAGCTCGAGGCTAAGGATACAAAGGTGTGTTTGTGTGTTTTTGGACATACTTGGCAAATAAAGATGATTCTGATTCTGATCTTTTTTCATTCACCTTTATTCCTTTATGTGCTGGAACCCACATAAACATGATGCTCGTCTCTAATTAACTTAATCTATACAATATCTCATCATTCACAAAAAGAACACCTGACCTACTTTGCCATACCATGCTTTTTTAAGGACAATAATGCTGATAATGAATCTGAACAGACTACAACCTGCTTTAACCTGTTTTGTTCAACCAACTGTTTCGTGATTGCTGATTCGATTCAAGGACGATATTGGTTCATCTCGAACAGGGTTGTCAAACTCATTTTAGTTCGCGGGCCACATTCACCCCAATTAGATTTCAAGCGGGCCAGACCACAATATTTGTGGCTTAAAAATCCATAAAGCACTATTAAAAAATTTCCCCATTGTTTTGGTCCAATAATTTCAAGTACTTCGGAAAAATATTCACATTTATTCATTATTGTCTTTTTAAGACTTTTAAAAAATTTTAACACAAAATTATTTCAACAGTATTATGAATGAGTGAGCGTGCACCATTCAGTTATGCATCTTGTGTCTATGTATACATTTAAATTTCTGTTGTGGCTTCCAACAAACCAGCCTCTTTTGAAGTGAAGTTTTTAACTGAAAATTGTGTAATATTCAATGTCTTAACACATTTCTACAGGAGGTATTTATTTTCATAGAATTGTAGTGTGAACATGGCACACCATTTTATGAGTATGCTCCTGAAACTCGGCATCGTTTGGCCTTCACAAGTGCAACAATGTCATTTAAGTGTTGTCAATGCACCCTCCAGTGGAATTTCCAACCAAAGTTACTTTTTATTGAAAAATAGCAGTGAATGTCTTCTCCATGCTCACGGGCCAGATTCGACACCCTGGCGGGCCGGTTCTGCCCCGCGGGCCGTATGTTTGATCGAGCAGAACCCATTCTCCATCTTATTAACCTTTCATTCCTGTCAAATGAATTCCCACAAATGTGGAAGATGGCAGTCGTCCCACCCATCCACAAATTGGGGATGAAGACAGCCAGCAACTAAAGGACCATTGCCATCCTTCCACTTGCCTCCAAAGTGCTGGAAAAGATTATTGCTGAGCAACTAATTTACCTGCCATGACACTGATTTTAAAAATCAAGTCCCCGTCAGGGAATCAATCACTGGTCTTCCGTGTGACAGGCTGAGATACTGTCCACTATACTAATGAGGAGTCCGTTACCCTACCTTCACCTCGTGTCAAGCACGTCAATGAACCTGAACGCATCGGCAATGCCAGCTAGCGAGGCGGTTTGCTAGTCCTGCTAACGGATAGCATGAGGGCAACAGTTTCAGTCGTGTCATGGTTGTTGTGTTAGCCAAACACGCGTTAGGTCCCTGTTTGTAAACAAGGCTGATGGGCTTTTTTGTTTTCCCACAAAGAAGAGCCCCACCAAAAGCTAAAGAGCACATGAACTCAACTCTCCATCTTTTCTCACACCCCGAGAGAAACCTTGTTCTGTTCGACTGATCGACTTTGATTCTCAATAATTATCCAGAAACCACAGCTGCAACTAAAAAAAGTACACTGTGACAAAATAAAACTATTGCGGTATAAAAGAGATACAGATTCTCCTTTCTGCTTGACCTAACAGCTGGACAGGACAAAAAAAGAAGAAAAAATAAAAAAAAAGGTTGTTGTACCTGGTATGTATTTTTATATTACTTGATTACAGCTCTCTGTTGTTACTTACCGTGAACCAAGTTTGGCATTGCATAACGCACAATCACTAACCACATGTGATTCTCATTCACTGATTGACCAACGGTGTTTTTTTTCTGTCAGAGGAGACATGCAAAAAAAAAAAGCGGAAGGGCCCCCGAGACACCTAAATGAGAGAGAGGAACGATATTTGATATAAATATTTGCCCAAGGCCAGCCCGATTTTGGTGCAGATCCGAAACATTTGACATGTGGCCTCAAATATGTCTCCCATCCACATCACATTTAGAAGGTAAAAATGACATATGACAAAAATGACACAATATTTGTGCTCAAGGGCTGCAATGGTGCATTTTTAAAATGGACACATGGGCCAGGTCATTTGTTCATGAGGTAAAATGAGCCACAACTAAACAGTTGTAATCTATGAATACAGTAATTTGGTTCATGATAATTATTTCACTACAATAAATCAACCAATGTAATAAGAGGAATGTGAAGTGGATAAACTGGAAAGTGAAATTAAACAAATGTTTGTGACTCATGATAATCCCAATGCTCAGCAGCCCAGATTAAATAATGGCAAGGGTCCCCTGTATAGTGAGTACATGACAGTGATATCTGCTTTTATTGTACCATTCATGATACTGTGCTGTAATTCAGTATATATTTGCCATATAGAAGCTTTATTAGCTCAAAATTACTGACTAAAAAGACACCACAGTCATCGCCCTCATCAAAGACGGTGACGAGTCTGCATACTGACAGGAAGTGGAGCGGCTGGAGCTGTGGTGTGGCTGACACAACATGAGTATGAGTGGGTCTTAAAAGAGCTGTTTTGGGTGTGCTTGAGCATCACTCTGTGTCTTGGTGTGGGACAGTTCCCTCTGCTGAGAAGTAGGGGGCAAAGGCCCGCAGAAACCTGACAGTCTCTCTCGTCGAGTTGTTGGCAGCAACTCCTCCCAGACCTTGTAGTGGTTCCACCTCAACAACCTGGATGCTTCCCGCAGACGCCTGGGAGGTTTTTCGCATGAAGATGTGGAGAACACAGGTGGCCTTCCCACAATTCCCCGCAACTTTATGATGCACCTCCATTGCACGCCTCTTTTCACCACTAGGCAGAGAGGATCCCGAAGGCATTCTCCACCACCATCTAAGCTCGGGAGAGACGGTAGTTGAACATCAGTCGCTCGGGCGGAAGGATGCGTACAGGGAATGGCCTCAAGAGATGTCTCCGGAGTGGAAATTCCTCATCTGCCACAAAGACATGCGGCTGGGGTCCTCAGTGGTCAGCTCCTGGTAACGGCAGTTACTTTTGGAGGGTGCCACAGCGCAGCGCTTTACCAAAGGCTGAGTTGACCAGAATCCCTCCATCACTTGTCTGTCTGTAGCGCCCGACATCAACCACTCAGAAACTATAAGTACCGTCCACAGCTCCCAAGAGAACCAACAAGAATGTTCCTTTGTAGTTGAGGAACTGGGATCCAGAGGTTTTGAGGACCACATGCTTCCCATCCAGTGCTACACAGCAGAGAGGAAAATCCCACAACTCATCGAATCTCTCCGATTTTCCTCCACTCCTCTTGTGCTGGGCTCAGCTATGAACTCCCCCGTGGCAGTCCCAAATGGCTGCTGCCATATCAGGGACTATCAGGAAACCGGAGTGCCCGGTTTTCTCCGGGCACTCCGGTTTCCTCCCACATCCCAAAAACATGCATGGTAGGTTAATTGACAGCTAAATTGCCCGTAGGTGTGAATGTGAGTGCGAATGGTTGTTTGTTTGTATGTGCCCTGAAATTGCCTGGCAACCAGTTTAGGGTGTGCCCCGCCTCCTGCCCGAAGATAGCTGGGATGGGCTCCAGCATGCCCGAGTGAGGAGAAGTGGCTCAGAAAATGGATGGATGGATGGGATGGATATATACATACATACACACACACACACACACACACACACACACACACACACACACTAGGTCTGTATCCATACACCAAGTTAACGATTCGGTACATATCACAGTTTCTGACGGTTTCGAGACACAATTTTTGGGATGATTACTAGAGAATTTTTTAAAAAATATGTCTTCATTCAGAACACTTAGATAAATGGTTATAATATGTACATATATATTATAAATATCATCCATCCATTTTCTGACCCGCTTATCTTGTCGAGGGTTGCGGGTATCTCAGCTGACTCGACGATTGGAGTATTTTGGAAACAGTACATAGAGTAAGAGATTGAATTTATTCGATTGTTGGTGGTCAAAGACAATACGATACGAATACTGGAAATTAAATAACAAAATATGTAAAAATGAAGACACTTTTGTCTTTTCTGTTTAAAAATACTCACACCCAACTCAGGTTACACTCCTTTTATTTCTTTTTTGGTGTTCCTTGAGGGTCACATGGACAACATCCATCCATCCATTTTCTGAGCCACTTCTCCTCAATCGGGTTGCGGGCGTGCTGGAGCCTATCCCAGCTGTCATCGGGCAGGAGGCGGGGTACAGCCTGAATTGGTTGCCAGCCAATCGCAGGGCACATTCAAACAAACAATCATTCGCACTCACAGTCACACCGACGGGCAATTTAGAGTCTCCAATTAATACATGTTTTTGGGATGTGGGAGGAAACCGGAGTGCCCGGATAAAACCCACGCAGGTACGGGGAGAACAGGCAAACTCCACACAGGCGGGGCCGGGGATTGAACCCGGGTCCTCAGAACTGTGAGGCTGACGCTCTAAGCAGTCGGCCACCGTGTGTGTGTGTGTGTGTGTGTGTGTGTGTGTGTGTGTGTGTGTGTGTGTGTGTATGTGTGTGTGTGTGTGTGTGTGTATGTGTGTATGTGTGTGTATATATATATATATATATATATATATATATATATATATATATATATAATTATTATATTATTATATTATATTATTATGTTATTATATATATATTATTAGGATATTATTAAAGTATATATATATATATATATACATATATATATACATATATATATAAAATATATATGAAAGATCAACCGTTATGTGACGGACAGGTTCTATATGTAGATGGTTCTTCAAAAAAAGATGAACTAGGGAAGACAAGAACAGGATACGCGGTGGTAACTGATACCACTGTGCTAAAAGCTGAGTCACTTCCGTCACATTTCTCTGCCCAAGCTGCTGAATTCGTAGCATTAACCGAGGCATGCAAACTAATGATAAATAAAAAATTTACAATCTATACTGATAGCCAATATGCGTACTCCACAGTTCACGTGTTTGCGCAATATTGGGATAACAGAGGAATGATTACGTCAACAGGGAAGCCAGTAACACATGCTGAATTACTTAAACAATTATTACACGCAGTGCAACATCCACGAAAAGTGGCAATTTGTAAATGTTTTTGTTGGATTTATCTTGCCCAACATTATAAAAAATAGACACAAAAGGAATGAAGACGCTGGTTTCTTTTTCTCATGAGGAGGGCGCATGGGAGATTGATTACAGTCTCTCAACACGCTCTAAACAATCTCTCCCGTCGCTCCTGCATTTATTTGAAAATAGGGAGGTTTCTAAGTTTACAAGACATAACGTACTAAGCTACAAGACACAACACACTAAGGGTAGGGTTTCAAGGTGAAAACATGGCACCTGCCACGTCCCGGCCACGTCCTTCTCTCAGATGATTCCTGCTGAGTCATCTTCTTGAAGGCGAGACATCTTTCTTTCTAAACATTGTCCATAATACAAATGCAAGCTAAGCAAATAAATGATAACTTCTACAATATATCTAACATTTCCCTCCTGTTTATCATGCATTTGCACAAATTCTAATATCATCTTACAGTCACTTCATTTCGATTTTTTAACTGTAGAATCATTTTTATGAAACAAATACATTTATACTCAGAGTAAATTTGTCATACATGAATGTTGTAGTTTAAACATCGTAATCATCTGAATCAGGAAACAAATCAGTTAAAGCAAAATCATCATCATCATCATTATCTTTATCATCAAACAGTAATGGATACATCAGCTCCATACGGTTCTCCATGGGGGTTATGGCTGTGGTGATTAATTTACTGATTAAAGCCCGAATGCCTGGGATACAACAACATCCACAAAATGTCAGAATGGCTGCAAAAACAGCAATTGATATAAATATTGGTGAAATTAGGGTTTTATATTTACCAAAAACGTCCATCCACCTGTCCCACAAGGAGTGTTGATTGAGGGTCCGTAGACCATCGATGGCTCTGTTCAAGCTGCCATCTGAAGCAGTATTGTTTGTTCTCCAAACATACCGCAAACACCTCCCTCTCTTGCGAGGAGCGTGTCGACAGTTTTGCGGTTTTGGAACGTCCTTGAAGAGGTAGCTTGGAGCTGCACATGTACAGCTTCCACCCCACTCTGAGTCCAATTTCCTAATCTCTGTACATTGAAGTGGATATAGTTTATCCCATCAACATTTTTATTTTATTATTATTTTTTATTAATCGTACACCACCAGCATATGAGTATTCAAATCCTCCTGCAACTTGGTCAGCTAATTTGTATTGATTAGGAACCCCACGAGGAACACCTATGGCGTTGATGTATATTTTATGTTGGATAATTTTGCCTCTGCCAGGATAAATCTGTTTTTTGTCTATGTTCTAGATTGGACAAAAACATTGGTGCCCTTTCCATTAAATTTTGAACAGGCATAGGGTATACTGACACATGCAATATCAAAGTGATAATAGTGCACAATCCAGATTTATCTTTAGGTAATCTATCAAAAAAGTCTATCATCTCCGGACCACCACCACCTGCTGCTCCGTGATACTGGCATAAATTTTGGTCCGACTTTTAAGGTTACTTTACACTGTGTGTCGTTAAGTGGTCCTATTTTTTTTTCCTTTACTAATCATGTTTATACAAGTGAAATTATTCGGCGCTACTAAAATAGAAAACATTGGTTTGTGTTTATCTGCTTCTGTTACGGGATATGTAGGATCCCATGATTTACACCTCTCAGTTGGTACAGTAGCGTTCATTCATGGAATAATACAATTTTGTGATAATTGTGCCGGAACTATGCGCAACAAAGGCCTGGGACCCATGCAAACCACACAATCTTTTCTCGCTACATCAGAATCAGAATCAGAATCAGAATCATCTTTATTTGCCAAGTATGTCCAAAACACACAAGGAATTTGTCTCCGGTAGTTGGAGCCGCTCTAGTACAACAAACAGTCAATTTACAGAACACTTTGGGGACATAAAGACATTGACAAAAAACAATTGTGCACAAAGATGCAGAGTCCTCTAGCACTTAGAGCAGTTCGAACGACTAATATTGCAATAGTCCGGTGCAATGACCATTGTGCAAAGGGCGCTGAGACTTCAAGGAGTGTATGCGGTTTAAAGTGACAAGTAGTGCGATCATCTGGGACAATGTCGGTTGTGCAAATGTTACAGATACTCCTCAATCAGTGTGCAAATGGAGCAGATGCTACTCTGGCATGAGTGGCCAGTATATGCAAATAGTGCAGCATGGCGAGACAACTACAGTGAGTGCACAAGTAATAAATAATTGGCCCCACAGAAATGTGACAACGAACTCAAGTCAAAAAATTGCCAGCTTGTTGTAATGGAATTATAGGTTAGGGGTTTAAGAAGTTGATCGCAAGAGGGAAGAAGCTGTTGGAATGTCTACTAGTTCTAGTTAGCGTTGATCGGTAGCGCCTACCTGAGGGAAGGAGCTGGAAGAGCTGGTGACCGGGGTGCAGACGGTCCGAGAGGATTTTGCACGCCCTTGTCTTAGTTCTGGCAGCGTGCAAGTCCTCAATGGTGGGTAGGGGGTTACCGACAATCCTTTCAGCAGTTTTGATTGTCCGTTGCAGTCGGAGCTTGTCCTTTTTTGTAGCAGCACCAAACCAGACTGTGATGGAAGAACACAGGACCGATTCGATGACCGCTGTGTAGAACTGTCTCAGCAGCTCCGGTGGCAGGCCGTGCTTTCTCAGAAGCCGCAGGAAGTACATCCTCTGCTGGGCCTTTTTGAGGACGGAGTTGATGTTGTTCGCCCACTTCAGGTCCTGAGAGATTGTAATTCCCAGGAACTTGAAGGTCTCGACGGTTGACACAAGGCAGCTGGACAACGTGAGGGGCAGCTGTGGCGAAGGATGCCTCCTGAAGTCCACGATCATCTCTACCGTCTTGAGCGTGTTCAGCTCCAGGTTGTGTCGCCCGCACCACAGCTCCAGCCGCTCCGCTTCCTGTCGATATGCAGACTCGTCACCGTCCTTGATGAGGCCGATGACAGTGGTGTCATCTGCAAACTTCAGGAGCTTGACAGTCGGGTTCGCTGAGGTGCAGTCGTTCGTGTAGAGAGAGAAGAGCAGCGGAGAGAGGACACAACCTTGGGGCGCCCCAGTGCTGATGCTGCGTGTGGATGAGGTGGCCTCCCCCAGCCTGACCTGCTGTGTCCTGCCCGTCAGAAAGCTGTAAATCCACTGGCAGATGGCAGGTGAGACGCTGAGCTGGAGAAGCTTGGTTGAAAGGAGTTCAGGGATGATGGTGTTGAACGCTGAGCTGAAGTCCACGAACAGGATCCTCACGTAGGTCCCTGCACTGTCGAGGTGTTCTAGGATGAAGTGCAGTCCCATGTTGACTGCATCATCCGCAGACCTGTTCGCTTGGTAGGCAAACTGCAGGGGGTCCAGCAGGGGACCTGTGACACTCTTGAGGTGGTCCAGCACGAGACGTTCAAAGGACTTCATGACCACAGATGTCAAAGCGACAGGCCTGTAGTCATTCAGACTAGAGATTGCAGGTTTCTTGGGGACTGGAATGATGGTGGAGCGTTTGAAGCAGGATGGAACTTCGCACATTTCCAAAGATCTGTTAAAGATCTGAGTGAAGACTGGAGCGAGCTGGTCCGCGCAGACTTTGAGGCAGGATGGGGACACATGGTCCGGTCCTGTTGCTTTGTTAATCTTCTGTTGTTTGAAGATGCGTCTCACATCCTGTTCATGGATGGTTAACGCAGAAGTCAGAGGTGTGGTTGTGGTCGCGGGTGCGGCCGGGTTGGTGTGTGGAGTGAAACTGTCCTTTTCAAATCTGCAATAGAAGGTATTCAAGTCGTTGGCTAGTGTGCTATTGTTCTCAGCTTGGGGGGATCGTCGCTTGTAATTAGTCAGCGATTGGAATGCACGCCAGACTGATTTCGAGTCGTTCGCGCTAAACTGTTTTTCCAACTTTGCTGCATAGATCCTCTTTGCAATGTTAATTTCTTTAGTAAGCTGGTTTCTAGCTCGATTATACAGGGCCCTGTCCCCGCTCTGATATGCATCTTCCTTAGCTTGGCGAAGCTGCTTAAGTTTAGCAGTGAACCACGGCTTGTTGTTGTTGAATGTCCGAAATGATTTTGTTGGTACACAAACCTCTTCACAGAAACTGATATAGGATGTGACAGTGTCCGTATATTCATCCAGGCTGCCAGCTGAATTTTCAAAGACACTCCAGTCTGTGCAGTCTAAACAGCTTTGAAGTTCCATCTTTGCTTCATTGGTCCACTTTTTGACTGTTTTCACTGTAGGCTTCGCACATTTAAGTACTTGCTTGTACGTCGGTATTAAGTGAATTAAGCAGTGATCAGACGAGCCCAGGGCTGCACGAGGTATAGCACGGTATGCGTTTTTTACCGTAGTGTAGCAGTGGTCTAAAGTATTATTTTCCCTGGTAGGACAGTCGATGTGCTGCTTGTATTTAGGGAGTTCGTGGTTGAGTTTAGCTTTGTTAAAGTCCCCGAGAATAATGAGGGGTGAGTCAGGGTGTTTTTTTTCAATTTCGTTGACTTATTCGGCGAGCGTTAGCAATGCGGCGCTCGTGTTAGCTTGCGGTGTGATATAGACTCCAGCCAGTATAAACGATGCAAACTCACGTGGCGCGTAAAATGGTTTACAGTTCAGAAACAGCGACTCCAAATGCGGGCTGCAGTGTGTGCTGAGCACCGTGACGTCCGTACACCATTTTTCGTTTATATGGAGGCATATCCCGCCGCCCTTCGTTTTTCCCGATGATTCCATGTCGCGGTCCGCTCGATGAATGTTGAAGCCGGGAAGCGTGACGGCGCCATCGGGTACAGCGTCGCAAAGCCAGGTCTCCGTGAAGCACATGGCCGCGGAACGTCCGAAGTCTTTACTGGTCTTTAACAGAAGATGAAGCTCGTCCATTTTGTTGGGTAGGGAGCGTACATTCGCGAGGTGGATCGACGGGAAGGCCAATCTGTGTCCTCTCTTGCGGAGTTTCACCTGAATTCCGCCTCGTTTTCCTCTGTGGCGCCGCTTCCGCATCCATGCGCCGAAAACCGCGGACGCCGCTCCGGTGAGTAACTCGGGGAAAAAACTGAGCGGATTTTCGAAAGTTGGTGACAGAAAGTCCGGAGTAGCCTCCTTGATGGTTAGCAGGTCTCCCCTTGTGTAAGTGAGTCGTGTAAGGTCTCCAAAGACGGACGAAAAACACAAAAACGAAGACAATACTAGAGAGCGCGTTACCGAGGCGGCCACACTGGTAGGCGCCATCTTTGCTGCATTTGCTGCTTGTTCCACCAATAGTAACCAATTGTTATTTTGTCCTGAAACTCCTGTGACTACAAGGAACCAATCATCAGTAGTTATGTTATTAACCATTAAAATGTGTTCACTTTTCTTTGAAGTTTTTTAATGGCATTTCTGGTTCAACACGGTTGCCATAACACAATGCTACTCGGAAGTGGGGATCTTTTCCGCCAGAATATGCCCACAAACTCATCATCAAACACATTGGGTGACTCGATTTGTATGTCAATATTAAACTATGGGTCGTTTTGCTTAGGGGAAACTTCTTTCTATGTTCTTTTGCTGCTTTTAATGACCAACTGGACCAATCATAACCTGTTTCACCAATCCCCAATTCTGCCCATTCTCTTGAGCATCATTGGTGAGAGCCGCATATGGAATTATGATTAAAGTGTCTTGATTTTGGGGGGCACAAAATATTAAACTGTTTTGCCGCATTTGGAGGTCATGCCCACAGTTCTGATCATCAACTGTACTCCTTTTGATACGAGTTAATGATTCCAAATTTTTATTATTGGGTTGGTCATATTGGTCCAGTTGGTAGGTGATTTCCTATCTAAAAAATGCATTGTATCACTTAGGGTGGGACGTCCCATGTACCACATAAACAAAACCAACACTGTTGTAGCCAAAGTTGCTGCGGAACAGCTTATCGAATCTCGTAACCAACGTGGGTGTGCCATTCTGCTGAGTTCTCACTAAACGGGTTGGTCTCTTTTTTCTTCACTGACCAGCAAGCGTTTTCAGAATCTACACATCTGCTCCCGCTCCGTTATCAGACTTTTGCTCACCTTCCCTATTTGAGTACTCAGCTGAAATGACTCTTTTTCAGTGTGTTAAATGAACCCACGTGTTTCTTTCTGCTATTTTTTATTGTCCCATTCATTCTTTCCACTCGAACTACACTCTGAGGGTGGTAAGCACAATGGTTTTTCAAATTGATGTGGAACATGGTTCCTATTTTATTGATTATTTGATTTACAAAATGAGTCCCACTATCACTGTAAATGGTTTCAGGTATGCCATATTTTGGAATGATGTCTTTACATAGTGCTTTTGCCACCGTCAGAGCATCAGGTGATTTTGTTGAAAATAATTCGATCCATTTAGAAAATGCATCTATGATAACCAAACAATACTTTTTTTCCTTCACTTTGGTTTAATTCAATATTCCTCTCCTGGGCCTCAAATTGCCTTGTGGATTATACCTAGCACAAATCATACATGCTCTACAAATTATTATTATTCTTATTATTATTATTTTAATAGGAATTAAAACCATAAATTGTATAATATTGATTTATCTGTCTTACCATCCCTCCTGTTGAGACATGTGACACAGCATGGCTCAATATAGCAGCCCATTTGAATAGGTTCTTTTTTTTTTTTTCTCTTTGCTAATGTAAATTTCATTTTGTAGTTTCGCACTTTGAATTGCGTTCTTGTTGTGGAATCCTCATACTGGCTATCAAGATAGATTGTACCATCTTTATTTATTTTTAGTTTGCATGCCTCGGTTAATGCTACTAATTCAGCAGTTTGTTCGGCCAATTCCTGACAATCATGCTGCGTGCCTTCATCAGGTAAGGGTGTTCGCGTGGTTGGATTTAAGGTTGTGCATCGCTCAACAGTCAAATGTGGTTGTGACAGCAAGATGGCCATGCAAGATAAATATCTTGCAGGTGATAAAAACGCCATATTGGTTTGCAATAGGAGAGCAGACACTGTATGTGGGACCTTAAGAGTTAATGGATGAAATAAAACCATCGTGGAACTGCTCTCTATTGCCATCGAGGCTGCCACAACTGCTCAGACACAATGCAGTAATGCACACGTCACGAGGTTTCTAAGTTTACAAGACATAACGTACTAAGCTACAAGACACAACACACTAAGGGTAGGGTTTCAAGGTGAAAACATGGCACCTGCCACGTCCCGGCCACGTCCTTCTCTCAGATGATTCCCGCTGAGTCATCTTCTTGAAGGCGAGACATCTTTCTTTCTAAACATTGTCCATAATACTCATGCAAGTTAAGCAAATAAATGATAACTTCTACAATATATCAAACAGTTTTGCACATACATCTGGCACTGACAAGGTTTCTAAAGGAAACGCATTTGCTGAAAAAAAACGCGAAAGAATCAGCCTCAAAACCATTTTTAGGTTTAAAAGAACAAATTGAAGAACAAACCTTAGATGACCAAACACTAAAAGACATGTAACAACAAAGTCCACAACAAGAACGCAATTATTGGGAAAAACAAGGTGCAAACCTACAAAATGAAATTTACATTAGCACAGAAGGGAAATAAATACTTCCAAAAAACCTATTCAAATGGGCTGCTATATTGAGCCATGGTGTGTCACATGTCTCAACCGGAGGGATGGTGGCTCAGATACATCGTCACTTTACAGCCCTAAAAAATAGCAGAAAGAAACACGTGGGTTCATTTAACACATTGTAAAAGAGTCATTTCAGCTGAGTACTCAAATAGGGAAGGTGAGCAAAAGTCTGATAACGGAGCGGGAGCAGATGTGTAGATTCTGAAAACGCTTGCTGGTCAGTGAAGAAAAAAGACACCAACCCGTTTCGTGAGAACTCAGCAGAATGGCACACCCGCATTGGTTACGAGATTCGATAGGTTGTTACGTTGCAACTTTGGCTATTATGGTGTTGGTTTTGTTTATGTGGTATATGGGACGTCCCACCCTGAATGATACCAACGGAGAGGTGTAAATATTGGGATCCTATATATCTCGTAACAAAAGCAGACAAACACAAACCAATGTTTTCTTCTTTAGTAGCACCGAGTAATTTTACTTGTATAAACATGATTAGTCAAGGTAAGAAATTCGGACCACTGAACAACATACAGTGTAAAGTAACCTTAAAAGTAGGACCAAAGTTTATGCCAGTATCACGGAGCGACATCTGGTGGTGCTGTGGAGATGATAGACTGTTTGATAGATTACCTAAAGATGTATCTGGATTGTGCGCTATTGTCACTTTGCTATTGCCTGTCAGTATACCCTATGCCTGTCCAAGATTTTATGGAAAAAGCATCGATGTTGTTGTCAAATCTAGAACAAAGACAAAAAAAGAGATTTATCCTGGCAGGGGCCAGGATAAATCAGGATAAAAAAAATTTATCCTGATCCAAAATACATCGACCCCATAGGTGTTCCTCGTGGGGTTCCTAGTCAATACAAATTAGCTGACCAAGTTGCAGGAGGATTTGAGTCCCTCATATGCTGGTGGTGTACGATTAATAAAAATGTTGATAGGATAAACTATATCCACTTCAATGTACAGAGATTAGGAAATTGGACTCAGAGTGGGTTGGAAGCTGTGCATGAACAGCTCAAGGCTACCTCTTTAATGTTCCAAAACCGCATAGCTGTCGATATGCTCCTCGCAAGAGAGGGAGGTGTTTGCGGTATGTTTGGAGAACAATGTACATACATTCCAAACAATACTGCTTCAGATGGCAGCTTGACCAGAGCCATCAATGATCTACGGACCCTCAATCACAAGATGAAGGAACACTGGTGTAGACACCCACTTGTGGGACAGCGAGATGGAGGTTTTTGGTAAATACAAAACCCTAATTTCATCAATATTGATATCAATTGCTGTTTTTACAGCCATTCTGACATTGTGTGGATGTTGTTGTATCCCATCCATTCGGGCTTTAATCAGTAGATTAATCACCACAGCAATTAGCCCCATGCAGAACCGTATGGAGCAGATGTATCCTTTACTGGTTGTTGATAATGACGATGATGATGATGATGATGATGATGTTGCTTTACCTGATTTGTTTCCTGATCCAGGTGATTACGATGTTGAAACTACAACATTCATGTATGACAGGTTGACTCTGAGTGTAAATGAATTTGTTTCATAAAAATGATTCTACAGTTAAAAACATCGAAATGAAGTGACTGTAAGGTGATATGAGAATTTGTGCAAATACATGATAAACAGGAGGGAAATGATCGATAAATTGTACAAAGTTAGCATTTATTTGCTGGCTTGGATTGGTATTGTGGATGATTTTGATGGTTGCTTGCTGACTGTGGGGGGGAGGAAGATGTCTAAAAAAAAAAATGACTCAGCAGGAATCAGAATCAGAATCATCTTTATTTGCCAAGTATGTCCAAAACACACAAGGAATTTGTCTCCGGTAGCTGAAGATAGCTGGGATAGTCCAACCTAGTGAGGAGAAGCGGTAAGAAGAAAATTGATTAATTTTTTTTCTTTATTCAATGTTAAATTTCCCTTTCTGCTATCATTTTGCAGGTACTACTGGTACTACTTTGCTGGGAGAGCCACTGCAGTGAGCTTGGTACATGGCGTTCCACCACCAAACTTCCTTTCCCCAGTACTATTTAGTCTTTTGGTCAATGGTTCAGCAAATCCAAATGTCGAAGATATAGCTGACACCGAACTCCTGGATAAAGTAAAAAAGGTAATTTGGTAGTTGGTACCTGGATAAAGTAAAAAAGGTAATTTGGTAGTTGGTTCAAGGCCCATTTCAGAAGTATGCAGTAATAGCTGTTGTCCACTTTTCTCTATAAGGTATGCCAGCAGGGTTTAAGACGACTGTCACAAAACATAATGAAAGTCTATAAAACCAACAGGTGATTTGACTTTGCACAAGAGTTGTGCTTTGTGCAATTGTTTGCAGATTTTGTGAAGAAGTGAAATCTCTTGGGGTTCTAAAGCAAATTCAACAACACCCAGACAGCTTTCGTCCCCTGTTCTGCTTTGAGCCACACCAACTGACTGCTGACCAGATGGATGATCTTTTCAATATTGATCTCTCCCCAGAAAGGAGCAACAAGAGAGCTGCTGAGGAGATGGTGGTTACGATCTCCAAGATGCAGAAGGTTTGCTTTAGTGGTCAAATACACACATTCATTTCTTTATTGTGTGTGTATTTTATTTATTTTTCAGTACTTTAACTGACTGTTTAGTTCTAACAGAAGAAGAGGGGCCATCAAAACTTGAGAAAATCTTCACAACAGGAGCATCTGTGGTACCACCTATTGGCTTTACTCCAACTGTCCAGTTCCTTCATCAAGGAGATGATGACGCTTTTTCTCTGTTCCCTCTTGCCAACGCGTGCATTAATTGCATAAAGTTGCCATTATATGCCTCTTACGAACTGTTTAAGGAAAAGTTCGACTTTGCGTGAGGGAACACATATGGGTTTGGCCGAGCATGAACATGTTATTCTCAAATGTGAATGCACATGGCTAAGAAATCTACAGAAGTAACAAAAATGTTTTAAGTATTTTTGTAACAAAAATAAAACAATTTTCATTAAGTTGACCTATAATCACAAACTCTTGAGAGCGGAAAAAAACAAAACCCTTGGTCTTCTTTAACAGATGTATAGTCAATGTTCAGTCACTGAATATTGTTCAGAAGTGAACAGAAAATATCTATTCCATGGTTACCATCATTTTCGAGTGGGTTCACTTGTTGAATCAATTTCATTGTAATGTCATCCATGTTTGTATTAATTTCTGGGATCACCACATTATTATTAGTTTGCAGTTCAGGTAATGGGCCTTCTGGATCAACGCCAAAGTAGTTATTAGCATCAAAGACACTGTTAATGGCTGGATGGATTCCTGCATTGTTAATAACACCTGCATGCCACCCCCTTGTGTAGAGAGGCCATGATTGTTCCATTGATTGATAAATTCAGTTGTTGCTCTTTCAATTCTTGGCTGATACACATAGTGCAGGCAAAATAGATGTAGTTCATTCAGCGAATCCAGTACCCCATGCTCCTCCATGAAGTTAAAGAGATTTATAAAGTGTCTGGATACAACTTGATTGAGCTCTGCCCATAGTCTCTCAATCCTTTGGTTCTGCACTGATACACATGGTATAACACTGTTCAAACCACTTTTCTCTCACATAAAATGGGCAATGTTAATATTTTCCATACCATGATCACATCTGACCCTATCTATCGATCTGTCTGTCTATCTGTCTATCTGTCTATCTGTCTGTCTATCTATCTGTCTATCTGTCTATGTCTGTGTTGGATTTATCTCACCAAACATTATAATGAATAAACACAAAAGGAATGAAGACGTTGGTCATTTTACTCATGAGGAGGGCGCATGGGAGATTGTTCAGATTACAGCCTCTCAACACGCTCTAAACAATCTCTCCCGTCGCTCCTGCATTTATTTGAAAATAGGGAGGTTTCTAAGTTTACAAGACATAACGTACTAAGCTACAAGACACAACACACTAAGGGTAGGGTTTCAAGGTGAAAACATGGCACCTGCCACGTCCCGGCCACGTCCTTCTCTCAGATGATTCCTGCTGAGTCATCTTCTTGAAGGCGAGACATCTTTCTTTCTAAACATTGTCCATAATACTAATGCAAGCTAAGCAAATAAATGATAACTTCTACAATATATCTAACATTTCCCTCCTGTTTATCATGTATTTGCACAAATTCTCATATCATCTTACAGTCACTTCATTTCGATTTTTTAACTGTAGAATCATTTTTATGAAACAAATACATTTATACTCAGAGTAAATTTGTCATACATGAATTTTGTAGTTTAAACATCGTAATCATCTGAATCAGGAAACAAATCAGTTAAAGCAAAATCATCATCATCATCATCATTATCTTTATCATCAAACAGTAATGGATACATCATCTCCATACGGTTCTCCATGGGGTTATGGCTGTGGTGATTAATTTACTGATTAAAGCCCGAATGCATGGGATACAACAACATCCACAAAATGTCAGAATGGCTGCAAAAACAGCAATTGATATCAATATTGGTGAAATTAGGGTTTTATATTTACCAAAAACGTCCATCCAGCTGTCCCACAAGGAGTGTTGATTGAGGGTCCGTAGACCATCGATGGCTCTGGTCAAGCTGCCATCTGAAGCAGTATTGTTTGTTCTCCAAACATACCGCAAACACCTCCCTCTCTTGCGAGGAGTGTGTCGACAGCTATGCGGTTTTGGAACGTCCTTGAAGAGGTAGCTTTGAGCTGCTCATGCACAGCTTCCAACCCACTCTGAGTCCAATTTCCTAATCTCTGTACATTGAAGTGGATATAGTTTATCCCATCAACATTTTTATTAATCGTACACCACCAGCATATGAAGTCCTCCTGCAACTTGGTCAGCTAATTTGTATTGATTAGGAACCCCATGAGGAACACCTATGGCGTTGATGTATATTTTATGTTGGATAATTTTGCCTCTGCCAGGATAAATCTATTTTTTGTCTATGTTCGAGATTGGACAAAAACATTGGTGCCCTTTCCATTAAATCTTGAACAGGCATAGGGTATACTGACACATGCAATATCAAAGTGATAATAGTTCACAATCCAGATCTTTAGGTAATCTATCAAACAGTCTATCATCTCCGGACCACCACCAGCTGCTGCTCCGTGATACTGGCATAAATTTTGGTCCGACTTTTAAGGTTACTTTACACCGTGTGTCGTTAAGTGGTCCTATTTTGTTTTTTTTCCTTTACTAATCATGTTTATACAAGTGAAATTATTCGGTGCTACTAAAATAGAATTTTGTCCCGAAACTCCTGTGACTACAAGGAACCAATCATAAGTAGTTATGTTATTAACCATTAAAATGTGTTCACTTTTCTTTGAAGTTTTTTAATGGCATTTCTGGTTCAACACGGTTGCCATAACACAATGCTACTCGGAAGTGGGGATCTTTTCCGCCAGAATATGCCCACAAACTCATCATCAAACACACTGGGTGACTTGATTTGTATTTCAATATTAAACTATGGGCCATTTTGCTTATGTTAAACTTCTTTCTATATTCTTTTGCTATTTTTTTGTGACCAACTGGACCATTCATAACCTGTTTCACCTATCCTCAATTCTGCCCATTCTCTTGAGCATCATTGGTGAGAGCCGCATATGGAATTATGATTAAAGTATCTTGATTTTGGGGGGCACAAAATATTAAACTGTTTTGCCGCTTTTGGAGGTCATGCCCACAGTTCTGATCATCAACTGTACTCCTTTTGGTACGAGTTAATGCTTCCAAATTTTTTATTATTGGGTTGGTCATATTGGTCCAGTTGGTAGGTGATTTCCTATCTAAAAAATGCGTTGTATCATTTAGGGTGGGACGCCCCATGTACCACAAAACAAAATCAACACTATAGTAACCAAAGTTGCTATGTAACAACTCATCGAATCTCGTAACCAACGCGGGTGTGCCATTCTGCT
The DNA here is from genome assembly GCF_024500275.1 of Phycodurus eques. NCBI lineage: Eukaryota > Metazoa > Chordata > Actinopteri > Syngnathiformes > Syngnathidae > Phycodurus > Phycodurus eques. The sequence continues at coordinate 567,581 of NW_026904021.1, read as the reverse complement.
GAGTTCTCACTAAACGGGTTGGTGTCTTTTTTCTTCACTGACCAGCAAGCGTTTTCAGAATCTACACATCTGCTCCCGCTCCGTTATCAGACTTTTGCTCACCTTCCCTATTTGAGTACTCAGCTGAAATGACTCTTTTACAGTGTGTTAAATGAACCCACGTGTTTCTTTCTGCTATTTTTTATTGTCCCATTCATTCTTTCCACGAGACCTGCACTCTGAGGGTGGTGGTAAGCACAATGGTTTTTCAAATTGATGTGGAACATGGTTCCTATTTTATTGATTATTTGATTTACAAAATGAGTCCCATTATCGCTGTAAATGGTTTCAGGTATGCCATATTTTGGAATGATGTCTTTACATAGTGCTTTTGCCACCGTCAGAGCATCAGGTGATTTTGTTGAGAATAATTCGATCCATTTAGAAAATGCATCTATGATAACCAAACAATACTTTTTTTCCTTCACTTTGGTTTAATTCAATATTCCTCTCCTGGGCCTCAAATTGCCTTGTGGATTATACCTAGCACAAATCATACATGCTCTACAAATTATTATTATTATTATTATTATTATTTTAATAGGAATTAAAACCATAAGTTGTATAATATTGATTTATCTGTCTTACCATCCCTCCTGTTGAGACATGTGACACAGCATGGCTCAATATAGCAGCCCATTTGAATAGTTTTTTTTTTTTTTTCTCTTTGCTAATGTAAATTTCATTTTGTAGTTTTGCACTTTGAATTGCGTTCTTGTTGTGGAACCCTCTTACTGGCTATCAGTATAGATTGTACCATCTTTATTTATTTTTAGTTTGCATGCCTCGGTTAATGCTACTAATTCAGCAGTTTGTTCGGCCAATTCCTGACAATCATGCTGCGTGCCTTCATCCTGTAAGGGTGTTAGCGTGGCTGGATTTAAGGTTGTGCATCGCTCAACAGTCAAATGTGGTTGTGACAGCAAGATGGCCATGCAAGATAAATATCTTGCAGGTGTTAAAAACGCCATATTGGTTTGCAATAGGAGAGCAGACACTGTATGTGGCACCTTAAGAGTTAATGGATGAAATAACACAATCGTGGAACTGCTCTCTATTGCCATTGAAGCTGCCACAACTGCTCTGACACAATGCAGTAATGCACACGTCACGTTGTCTAGTCTAGTTGAAAAATAAGCTATTGGTCTCAGTTTATCACCATATTGTTGTGTAAGTACGGAGGTCATGTCATAGTGTTTACAATCTACAATTTGAATGAATGTTTTATCATTAAATTTGGAAGGCCGAGCGCAGCCCTGGACACCAAATGTTGTTTAATGTCACAGAAGGTCTTTTCCGCCTCTGTATTCCATAGAACAGGTGATGTCATTTTAAGGTTTGCTTCATACATAAATTTTGACAATGGTGCAATAATTTCTGCATAGTTTTGAATCCATGCTCTCCCTTAATTTGTCAGACCTAAAAATGACATCATATGTTTCTTTGTTTGTGGTTTAGGGTTTTTTAAAACTGTAGTTTTTCTGCCTTCTAATATAGTCCTTCCTCCTACACTTAGATTATGTACCAGATATTTGACTTGTTTTTTTACACCATTGCAATTTATTCTTGTTAACTTTATGTCCCTCCTCTGCTAGATGACACAGTAAGGCTAATGAATCTTTGCATGTCGCGCCCTCCTGGGGGAGTGAATTTAGACATGCTTGTTATTATTACTTGTGAATAAATGGTTGGACTTTCACAGTAACCTTGTGGTAATCTAGTAAAAATATATTTTCTCCCTCAAATTTAAATGCAAACCAAATTTGACTGTTCTTTTCTATTGGTATAGAAACGAAAGCATTGCTTATGTCAATATTTCTTCATCAATTTCAGTGAGGATCATTTGGTCCAATCATACAGGATGCATGTGTCTCCCTTCATCAGCCTGCGTTGTCCAAAACATCGCATTCCTGATTAGACCAGTTGACGCACTGTATTCCAGTTTGTTTTCTATTTGTCGCCAATCATTTGTCTCCTATCCTTGTTTCAGTAATGTTCCCACATGTTTCCATTGTGACCCATAATCTTTGCACAATGAAATACGTGGGACACTTGTATTTTTATACAGTTCCTTTAATTTGTCCAGTAAAATAATTCCTGCCGCGACTTTTGCTTCATTGTCTGAGTACAGATAATCTTCAGTAATTTTATCAGGTGTCGCATGTTGTAACATGTTTTCATATACTGGGTCTTGCATTGGCGTGTTTTTTTTTTACCACAGTGTTGTATGCAGCTCATCATTGTTTTTTTTGTTGTTTTTTTTCATTTGTGTGATAAGCTGCAAGGCTGCAGACAACAGACTCTCTCCCATGTTTAACGGTGGTTTGTCTGGGATATCGATTGTATAATAGAATGTACTTTCTCTGTTTTCTAGTGTCATATAGAGGTTGTCTCTTTTTAATTCATGTTTTCGTTTCACTACAATATTTTTATTTGAAGATGGAATGAGTATAAGTCCTAGTTGGAATAAGCCATCTCTTCCCAACAAATTCACAGGGCACTCCGGGACTTTGAAAATTGGCATTTTACAAGTTCTCCCCTGAGGGCGAACTCTCTCTAATCCACACAGGCTCAAGTTCAAGTTCCATGGCAAAAGTAATTTGCGTATTTGCAGATTTAACTATTGCCTTATGTCCCGATAGTTTGGAACCTGGGATCTTTTCCTACATGCTTTTGTATCGCAAGGAAATTTCATTTCTTTCCCATTTATTGACAAGGTTATTTCAGGTTTTTTTTTTTTTTTTTTTTTTTTTTTTTTTTTGTGTGTCCAAACTGAGAATGTCCTGTAAATTGAAATCCACTTCCTCATTCTCTGTAATAATTAAACAAGAGGATTTGTTGAGTTGGGAATCAGGTTGGCTTAGTCATGCGGTTGTTTGTCCATATTCTCTGTTATTTTTCTTAGGGCAGTTACGTGCGATGTGGCCTTTATCTCCACAGCACCAACAGATGGTATTATCATAACATTTTCGACCATATCTTACTCTGCTGCGTCCTCTAAAATTATCTCCCTCTTTGCCTCGATAGTATTTCTTTTTCTCCTATCCTTTTTCTCTTTTAGACGCCATGTTTAGCCAAAAAGTAAGTCGTCAAATCCATCTTTTTCCATTTGTGATATATTATTTTTTGTGTCGACCCTCTATTTTGTTTCGAAGTTGAACTAATTTTTGCGAATTTAGCTAGCCAGCGAAACCGTATTTGGTTATCCGCGTGTTTAAATGTTTTATTTTGGAAGGGTTTTGAAGTTGTACACATTGCCAGTCTTTACACGTCAGGCTTTCTGTTGGATTCGTTTTATTGTTATTGTTTCCCATTTTTGTGAATTTGGAAGTCAGTTTATTCGCACCTAGAGTGACCTAATACTGACTTTATTCAAACAATGACTGGGTGACAATGAATGTCTGAGTTATGGTAAACCTCAACCTTCTACCCCAAATGGGGCGGAGGTTTCTTGCCTCTGCTTCCAAACTCAGTTGTCACTTACAATCCAGTCTCTTACATCCAAACTTTTACACACACACACACGAAATTAGTAACGTTTTAACAAACACACGAAAACATGGAAACACGGAAACACAAAGGCACGGAATTTTAAGTACGTCTAGGACTCCGCCGTCCTTTATTTTTTGAATTTTTTTTTTTTTTTTATTTTAACACGGAATTTTAGCACGTATAGGACTCCGCCGTCCATGCGGAATTTATAGGACTCCGCCGTCCATGCGGAATTTGTAGGACTCCGCCGTCCATGCGGAATTTGTAGGACTCCGCCGACCATTTACTTGCCAGTGACTAGTATTACACAAGGTTTATTTCGCCGCAGACTTCTTTGTCGCGCGATACATTCACTCTTTAAAAAAATTAAAAAATTTAACTCACCAGTCGTCTTCAATCCTGTGGATTGTCGTCAACCTTCAGATCCCAGTTGAGGAGTACGAAGACCAGTCCCGGAAAGGGTCTCAATTGCCGTGGCCACGGTCTCTTAACTGGGTGTCGGCTCCACAACTGGAATCCTCGGGTGTGTTGACATCCGGCTCGAAGGACCAATTTAATGTTGGATTTATCTCACCAAACATTATAATGAATAAACACAAAAGGAATGAAGACGTTGGTCATTTTACTCATGAGGAGGGCGCATGGGAGATTGTTCAGATTACAGCCTCTCAACACGCTCTAAACAATCTCTCCCGTCGCTCCTGCATTTATTTTAAAATAGGGAGGTTTCTAAGTTTACAAGACATAACGTACTAAGCTACAAGACACAACACACTAAGGGTAGGGTTTCAAGGTGAAAACATGGCACCTGCCACGTCCCGGCCACGTCCTTCTCTCAGATGATTCCTGCTGAGTCATCTTCTTGAAGGCGAGACATCTTTCTTTCTAAACATTGTCCATAATACTAATGCAAGCTAAGCAAATAAATGATAACTTCTACAATATATCTAACAGTCTGTCTATCTATCTATCTATCTATCTATCTATCTATCTATCTATCTATCTATCTATCTATCTATCTATCTATCTATCTATCTATCTATCTATCTACCTATCTACCTATCTATCTATCTATCTATCTATCTATCTATCTATCTATCTATCTATCTATCTATCTATCTATCTATCTATCTTATAATAAATCTCCCACAAGTATGTATGCAAGCATTTGAGATGGAAATGTGCCTTTCGGGCTAAAGCGCAGTGGACGTGTGTTTACTCCTGGACTCAAGGCAGAGTTTCAACACCGCTGCGTTACAATCTGAAACGTATACGTTTCGTTGCAGGCAGGATGGCCGGATCGTCGCGTTTAAGCTCCCCTGCGCCGGTGTACCTAATGATGTGTCCAAAGGGAAAGAAGGAATTTAATTGTCGTCGTGAAACTCGTATCATAGCTAGACACTCCAGTCAGAGTCAAATGTTTCATGACTTTATTAAATATAGGTACCTCTCAATAAATTAGAATATTGTTGAAAAGTTTTTCTTCAGTACTCATAGTGATTAAACGCTGAAGTACTTTTCAGAGGGCAAATTCCAGCCTAATTTCTACGTTAAAAATCACTATTTCTTGAATTAATTCACTATTTCGTTTGATGTTATATTTTAGTTTCTCAATATGGAGAATTTTTTTTATTTGCTTTGAGCTGCAATCATCAAAATAATACATATTTTAAATATGAAATACTTCACTGAGTGCGTGCAGTGTACAGTTCATTTCTATAATTTCACTTTTTGAATTGAACTACCTAATAAAAGATTTACACTATTCATGTGTGAGCATGATTGACATGAACTCGTGAATGCCAGTGATGTGTGCGAGAATGTGATTGACATGCTCGCGTGAACGCATTTGAGTCGTGTTGATGAGAGCAAGACGCGTTCGTATAAGAGCATTTGAGTTGTGTAAATGAGAGCGTAAATGAGAGCATTTGACGAGTGTAAATGAGAGCATTTGAGTAGTGTCAATGAGAGCATTTGAGTCGTATCAATGAGAGGATTTGAGTCGTGTCAATGAGAGCATTTGAGTAGTATCAATGAGAGCATTTGAGTAGTGTTAATGAGAGCAAGACTTGTGGAGACGAGAGTGTTTGAGTAGTCCTTATGAGAGCCTTTCAGTAGTTTGTGTGTGTGTGAAAGCTGGTCTGCAGCGGCGCACTCGCCTTGCATGTCGGACAGTGTTCTGGAAGGCGCAGCAGAGCCATAAAGGTAGAGCTAGTATTCGTTTCACTGTACCTTTACCCAGAACCCAACGAGGCGAGAAGTAACTTTAACTGTCTTCTTTGTGCTAATTTTGTGGAAACAGCAACTATTGATGCTATTTGTTAGCCTGTCCATGGCGTTTTGCATTGCGTGCTGGCATTAAGCTAGCATAAACAATTGTTTTAAATACACAAAGTGTAATCCTCTTAGTTTAATGTTTAGTATGACAGTAAACATCAACTAAGAGTGGCATTCATAGCTTGAAGCCTCTTTTTTGGATGACTTGTTTGCTATTTGCCAACCTGCTTCTTATTGTGGAGTGAATTTATTTAAGTTCACCGCCACCATACAGAGCTCATATCTGAATTCTGCACTTGCAAGTCAAAGCCAAATAATTGGCCTAATGATGACTTGCATCTTGATAAGCTTACACACAGAGCACCAACAACTGGAAAAAACAATCCTCTTTCTCCCGCCCCACACCACTTGGAATGTTTTCACAGGAAAAAAGCAAAGGGTGCGAAATAAAGCAAGAGTGAATGTTGGCTATGAATGGATTGCTAAGGTTAACGCTTTAGAAATCCTAGGACATGTTGTTGTTTGTCCGATACTAACTTTCAAGTTTAGGCTTTTCACATTCATCTACCAGATGGGTTACTTGTTTCCAATTCAAAGTGTGAAACAAAATTAGCTTTTTAAAATGTTTTAGCTTTTTATTTACCCCGCTACTGTCTGTTTTCTTTGAAGTACACGCTCTGCCTTGTGCTGTAAACTAATTCAATAATAAATAGTTAAAATTTATCTTGAAATATCCATCCATCCATTTTCTTTGCCGCTTATCCTCACAAGGGTCACGGGAATCTTGAAATGTACATGTATTAACTCGATTAATTTCTTTTTATTATAATTTTTTAAATCAAAATTGTACAAAATAAGATTATATTGTAAAAAAAAAGCCAATAATAAATATAGATTATTGTATATATTTTTATCTCAAACGATTAAAATTCCTAAAATGCAATTGATCTTCTTTTTGAAAAATTTATATGAAATATGTATTACCATTTATTAAATTTTAATTCTTTTTTGTTTTTGAAATATATTTATATATGTATTGAAAACTAATTACATAATTTATGATATTTTTATTTTTCAATTTTTAAATCCTTGAAATGTAATTAGTTTAAAATTTAAATATTACACATATTTAGCTACGTATATTTCTCAATTTGTATTAGTATATTTTGAGTATTTTATGAGGATAAAAAGTATGAAAACATTTTGGCCGTTAAAGAGTTAAATTTCATCAAATACAATAAAACTTAAGCTTGAAAGATTTTATATTTTTATATTTTAGTTATTGATATTGATAAATGTATATAATTTATGAAATTTCTATTATTAATAAATATTTTTTTATTTTTTTTAATAAAATGCTCTCCAAATAAACTCCCCTTACATTTAAAAATGTAAATTTTATATCATAATGCAGATTTTATTCCATTATTGCATATATATTTTTTCAATTCATTTTTGTGCTTTGTTTAATCAGAATCAGAATCAGAATCATCTTTATTTGCCAAGTATGTCCAAAACACACAAGGAATTTGTCTCAGGTAGTTGGAGCCGCTCTGGTACAACAGACAGTCATTTTACAGAACACTTTGGAGACATAAAGACATAGACAAAAAACAATTGTGCAAAAAGATGCACTTAGAGCAGTTCGAATGACTAATATTGCAATAGTCCGGTGCAATGACCATTGTGCAAAGGGCGCTGAGACTTCAAGGAGTGTATGCGGTTTAAAGTGACGAGTAGTGCGATCATCTGGGACAATGTTGGTTGTGCAAATGTTACAGATACTCCTCAATCAGTGTGCAAATGGAGCAGATGCTACTCTGGCATGAGTGGCCAGTATATGCAAATAGTGCAGCATGGCGAGACAACTACAGTGAGTGCACGAGTAATACATAATTGGCCCCACAGTAATGTGACAACAGTCAAAAAATTGCCAGCTTGTTGTAATGGAATTATAGGTTAGGTGTTTAAGAAGTTGATCGCCATTGGGAAGAAGCTATTGGAATGTCTACTAGTACTAGTTTGCGTTGATCCGTAGCGCCTACCTGAGGGAAGGAGCTGGAAGAGCTGGTGACTGGGGTGCAGACGGTCCGAGAGGATTTTGCACGCCCTTGTCTTAGTTCTGGCAGCGTGCAAATCCTCAATGGTGGGTAGGGGGGTACCGACAATCCTTTCAGCAGTTTTGATTGTCCATTGCAGTCGGAGTTTGTCCTTTTTTGTAGCAGCACCAAACCAGACTGTGATGGAAGAACACAGGACTGATTCAATGAGAACTGTGTAGAACTGTCTCAGCAGCTCCGGTGGCAGGCCGTGCTTTCTCAGAAGCCGCAGGAAGTACATCCTCTGCTGGGCCTTTTTGAGGACGGAGTTGATGTTGGTCGCCCACTTCAGGTCCTGAGAGATTGTAATTCCCAGAAACTTGAAGGTCTTGACGGTTGACACAAGGCAGCTGGACAACGTGAGGAGCAGCTGTGGCGAAGGATGCCTCCTGAAGTCCACGATCATCTCTACAGTCTTGAGCGTGTTCAGCTCCAGGTTGTGTCGGCTGCACCACAGCTCCAGTCGCTCCGCTTCCTGTCGATATGCAGACTCGTCACCATCCTTGATGAGGCTGATGACAGTGGTGTCATCTGCAAACTTCAGGAGCTTGACAGTCGGGTTCGCTGAGGTGCAGTCGTTCGTGTAGAGAGAGAAGAGCAGCGGAGAGAGGACACAACCTTGGGGCGCCCCAGTGCTGATGCTGCGTGTGGATGAGGTGGCCTCCCCCAGCCTGACCTGCTGTGTCCTGCCCGTCAGAAAGCTGTAAATCCACTGGCAGATGGCAGGTGAGACGCTGAGCTGGAGAAGCTTGGTTGAAAGGAGTTCAGGGATGATGGTGTTGAACGCTGAGCTGAAGTCCACGAATCACGGCTTGTTGTTGTTGAATGTCCGAAATGATTTTGTTGGGACACAAACCTCTTCACAGAAACTGATATAGGATGTGACAGTGTCCGTATATTCATCCAGGCTGCCAGCTGAATTTTCAAAGACATTCCAGTCTGTGCAGTCTAAACAGCTTTGAAGTTCCATCTTGGCTTCATTGGTCCACTTTTTGACTGTTTTCACTGTAGGCTTCGCACATTTAAGTTCTTGCCTGTACGTCGGTATTAAGTGAATTAAGCAGTGATCAGACGAGCCCAGGGCTGCACGAGGTATAGCACGGTATGTGCTATACCGCCCTTTCTTTTCCCCGATGATTCCATGTCGCGGTCCGCTCGATGAATGTTGAAGCCGGGAAGCATGACGGCGCCATCGGGTACAGCATCGCAAAGCCAGGTCTCCGTAAAGCACATGGCCGCGGAACGTCCGAAGTCTTTACTGGTCTTTAACAGAAGATGAAGCTCGTCCATTTTGTTGGGTAGGGAGCGTACATTCGCGAGGTGGATCGACGGGAACACCAATCTGTGTCCTCTCTTGCGGAGTTTCACCTGAATGCCGGCTCGTTTCCTTCTGTGGCGCCGCTTCCTTCTCCATGCGCCGAAAATCGCGGACGCCGCTCCGGTGAGTAACTCGGGGAAAAAACTGAGCGGATATTCGAAAGTTGGTGACGGAAAGTCCGGAGTAGCCTCCTTGATGGTTAGCAGGTCTCCCCTTGTGTAAGTGAGTCGTGTAAGGTCTCCAAAGACGGACGAAAAACACAAAAACAAAGACAATACTAGAGAGCGCGTTACCGAGGCGACCACACTGGTAGGTGCCATCTTGGAATTTTACATTAGCACACACAAAAAACTATGGAGTTATGTAAACATAATGGCCATTAAAGGGTTAAACCTCCTCAAATATATATATCTTCATCTTGAAATATACATGTATTCCTTATATTTTATTATGAGATCCAAAGATGTTAATGATGATTTGCTAAAAACAATAAACAACAACAATAAAGTTTATCAGTTTGAACATTAAATATATTGTCTTTGTCGTGTATTCAATTATATGTAGGTCGAACATGATTTGCAAATCATTCTGTTTTTATTTATGTTTAACACAACGTCCCACCTTCATTGGAATTGGGGTTGTATTATTTTGGTCGTCACCCTTGGTTTTCACCCAGACAGCCCGAGTTTGACTCCTGGTATGGGAACATTCCCTGAATGCTTTCATTTTGGCCTGATTTGATAAAAAATTCAAAATTTGAAAATACAGAATTTCAAAGACTAAGTTGAAGCAAGACCAGCTAGTCCATGTGTTCCCTATGGTCTCGCGGCAAGGTTAGTGGTATTCACTGGTCTACTACTCCTGGTATGTCCATCCATCCATTTTCTGAGCTGCTTTTCCTCACTAGGGTCGCGGGCGTGCTGGAGCCTATCCCAGCTGTCATTGGGCAGCAGGCGGGGTACACCCTGAACTGGTTGCCAGCCAATCGCAGGGGACATACAAACAGACAACCATTCGCACTCACAGTCACACCTACGGGCAATTTAGAGTCTCCAATTTATGCATGTTTTTGGGATGTGGGAGGAAACCGGAGTGCCCGGAGAAAACCCACGCAGGCACGGGGAGAACATGCAAACTCCACACAGTCGGGGCCGGGGATTGAACCCGGGTCCTCAGAACTGTGAGGCTGACGCTCTAACCAGTCGCCCACCGTGCCTCCCTCCTGGTATGTATCCTGAATTATTTTGTTTTGGCCTGATCGTCTTGTGAAAAAAAATCCTGCTTGAAAGAAAGTTCAGAATTTTTTTTTTAAAGTTGAGGAAACAGTAACATGAATCCCATATTGTCTAACAGTTTGGGTTTGTGTTTCTCACCCCGGTGGCCCTGGTTTGACTCCCGGTATGGGAATGTGACCTGAATCTCTCCTCAACTCTCCCATTTTGATGTTAATTGACACCCAGTATGGTAACATTCCACGAGTTCAAGAATGGCATGAATCTGCAGCCAGGCCCGACTCCCAGTACAAGAACATTTGTTTACCCTGAATTCCACCAATTTGGCTAGATCATGCAAAAAAGAAAATAAATAAATAAATCTCAGTGTGCGCTTGGGGAAACATTCAATATTTTGGAAATAAAAACAAAGGACTGTCCCATATGGGTAAGCGTTCAGCATTTGTGGTTTTCACCCAGGTGTCCTGGTTTTGACTCCTGGTATGGGAATGTCCCCTAAATTCCACCATTTGGGCTTTGATCTTCATGCAAAAAATTTCCAAGACTTTGCACTTGAAAAAAATAATTAGAATTTTGGAAAGAAAAAGTGGTAGAGACACCAACATGTGACCCATATGATCTGGCAGTCAGGATTAGTGGTTTTCACTGGTCTCCTACTCGCGGTATGGGAATGTAACCTGAATTCTTTTGTTTTGGCCTCATGGTCTCACGAAAAATTGGGCTTGAAAGAAAGTGAAGAATTTTTGAAATAAAAAGTTGAAGTCACACCACTATATGGTCTTGTGGTCAGGATTCCTGGTTTTCACCCTGGCAGCCCGGGTTTGACTACCATTTTGGGAATGTTCCTTGAATCGCTTCGGCTCTCTACCATTTAGACTTTGTCACCTCGTATGATAACTACCTCAGTTCCAGTATTATGGCATGGATCACCCAGAGAACCAGGTCCGACTCTCAGTATGGTCTAGTGGTACGCTCGCCTGACTTTGGTGTGGGCAGCGTGGGTTCAGCTCACACTGTGATGGTGTGAAAGTGCGTGCGAATGGTTGTCTGTGTCTATATGTGCCCTGCGACTGACTGGTGACCAGTTCAGGGTGTAGTCCGCCTTTCGCCTGAAATCAGCAGGGATAGGCTCCAGCACCCTGCGACCCTAACCAGGATTCCACCAATTTGGCTGGTTATGCAGAAAACTTGTGATTGTCCTTGGGGGAAAAAAACACAACAAAGGCGTGTCCTAGATAGCCAAGTGGTCAGGATTCCTGGATTTCACCCATGAGGCCTGGGTTTGACTCCGGGAATGGAAACGTTCGCTGTATTCCACCATTTGGGCTTTGATCTTCATGCAGAAAATTTCCAACATATTGCGCATGGAAAAAAAAACTTCGAATGAGCGGTCACCGTGATTTAATCATTTTTGCTGGATACACTGCGTAATACAATTGCCTACCCAGTACGGCAGCCTTATACACGGCATCTCTACCGGTCGGGTTATTGCTGCTTCCTGTTCCATTCTCTTCCTTCTCCCCCAATAAGAGCACCACATCTTCCTCCTTCTCCATGTTCTCCAAGACCAGCACCACCTCTGCACTGCCACCATGGGGTCACCCAGTCCCTCAATAACCCCTCTGCTAGTGACCTTAACCCCTGATGCTTCTGCTAGTCATAACAAAACAATAACAACCATAACAAGAGTTCTGTTCTTAATATACAAAGGCAATCCATGTAAGAAAATGCCATAAATTACACACACACAGACTTGGAGGGTTTACGTTTTCTTTTATCAAAGTAATCACGCTCATTTGTTCACATCAAATAATATGTAAGTATCCCTGAATTGCTCTCGTGCTATATGTTAGCAGGACCAGCAAACCGCCTCGCTGGCATTGCCGATGCGTTCAGGTGCAGTGACATGCTCAACAATCAGTGAATATAAGGTAATCGACGCCTTGTTAGTATAGTGGACCGGACGGGGAGTTGAGTTCATGTGCTCTTTAGATTTTGGTGGGGCTCTTCTTTGCGGGAAAACAATTAAAAGCCGAACATTATGTTTCCAAACAGGGACCTTACGCGTATTTGGCGCACATAACAACCACTACACAACTGAAACTGGTGCTCTCATGCTATCTGTTAGCAGGACGAGCAAAGCGCCTCACGAACTGGCATTGCCGATGCGTTCAGTGCATTGACGTGTGCTTGACACTATGTGAAGGTAGGGAAAAAGACTCCTTGTTAGTGTCGTGGACAGTATCTCTGCCTGTCACGCGGAAGACCGGGGTTCGATTTTATTTTTTTCAGGAAGAAGTGAATTGAGGAAAGGGTCACGACATGTGGGCCTCAGCCGATGAGTTGACAAGTCTGAATTGCACAATATTTCTCACTAAAAGTAAGATGTTAAAAAAATGGCAGTTCCACAACATCCTATGACCAGACATGCGACAACAGAGAACAAGCTCCATATAGCAGAGGATGGTTTCAACCCATCAACCTCTGGGTTATGGGCCCAGCACACTTCCACTGCCCCACTCTGCTCTCGAGCCATTGTAATTGGTATGTACTCTTTTACCGTCTGACAAATATCAGGCAGCCGCCAGCAACAGGGCTGTTCGGGTTGTCTCATGGCTGGATCATGCTACAAGACACATTTGGTCTTTCCCGTTGACACTATATCAGACTACTGCATTCAAATCTTTCCATTTCTCGGGCAGACACTACTCGACATTTATTCCAAGAGCACCCTATCCCGTCTTTTACCATCACTGGGCTTTATCTTGTCAAATCAAACACTGTCCGAGAGTTGGAAGCAGAAAACGTGTCACCGGTCAATGCGACGGGACACACTCGTTACGATGGTGACGACAACAACAATGCGCCGCGTCAATGTCTTGTTTCTGTGTGTGCCGTACATGGTGTGTGCCTTACATGGTGATTCTGGACACTGCACTCAAACTCCTGCCTTAATTTGTGCTTCAATTACTGGTTTGATTCCTTCATGTGCATCTGGTTTTCATGGATATTGACGAATCCCTGGTCTATATTCTGTTTTGGGTCTAATTTGTCCTGGTAAAGCCCCTTTAATAAGGCCTACAGCAAATGGTCCTGTGGACCATAATTATTTTGGAACTTTTTAAATATTTCTTCATCAATTTCAGTGAGGATCATTTGGTCGAATCAAACAGGATGCATGTGTTTCCCTTCATCACCCTGTATTGTCCAAAACATCACCTTCCTAATTAGACCAGTTGACGCACTGTATTCCAGTTTGTTTTCTATTTGCTGCCAGTCATCTGTCTCCTGTCCTTGTTTTACTAATGTTCCCATATTTTTCCACTGTGACTCATAATCTTTGCACAATGAAATATGTGGGACACTTGTATTTTTATACAGTTCCTTTAATTTGTCTGGTAAAATAATTCCTACCGCGATTTTTGCTTCATTGTCTGAGTACAGATAATCTACAGTAATTTTATCAGGTGTCGCATGTCGTAACTTTTTTTTATATCCTGGGTCTGGCCCTGGTGTGTTTTTGTACCACAGAGTTATATGCAGCTCATCACCTTTTTTATTATCTTCTACTTCCGTGATAAGCTGCAAGGCTGCAGACTGTGTCATAGAATGTGATTTCTCTGCTTTCCAGTGTCACATAGAGGTCCTCACTTTATAATTCATGTTTTCGTTTCACGACAATATTTCCATTTGATGCTGGAATGAGTACAAGTCATTGTTGGAATAAGCCATCTCTTCCCAACAAATTCACAGGGCACTCCGGGACTTTGAAAATGGGCATTCTACTAGTTCTCCCCTGTGGGTTTCTAATCCACACAGGCTCAAGTTCCGTGGCAAAAGTAATTTGCCCATTTACAGATCTAACTATTGCCTTCTGTCCCGATAGTTTGGAACCTGGAATCTTTTCCCGACATGCATTCCGACATGCTCCTGTATCGCAAAGAAATTTAATTTCTTTCCCATTTACTGACAAGGTTATTTCAGGTTGTTCAGTGTCCAAACTCAGAATGTCCTGTAAATTGAAATCCCCTTCCTCATTCTCTTTAATGATTACACAAGAGGATTTGTTGAGTTGGGAAGCAGGTTGGCTTAGTCATGCGGTAGTTTGTCCGTCTTCTTTTTTATTTTATATAATTTGATTCCTGCAACACGGCTATTTTCTTGTGTATTTAACCAACCATTAAAGCCGTGTTCAGTTATCCCTGTCTCTAAATATTAAATTTTATCAGGATCTTGTTTTTTTTTTCTTGTTTTTTTTTTCAAAAATTAATTTAATAAACTTCCAATCTTTACACTGCAGTGTATCCCTGTTTTTTATTTTACTACTTCCTTTCCCCATTTGAAAGAATTTGGTTCAGTGTAATACTACCTAGCGTAATCTAGAACACTGTTTATTTTCAGTAGAACGGTGATTCAAATTTACTTTCTGTGGTAATTCTCACTTCAACTCTTTCGAGTGGAGAATTCTTGCCTTTGCATCCACAAAAGTCCACCGTTTACTTTCCCACTGTTGGTATGGAATGAAAAACCTAGTGGTTTCCCATTTCCCATTTACACTCTCATTCAAACAGTTTTCATTCACACTGGCTCATCAGAGGACTCCGCCTTCCGATACGGAATTTAACTACGTCTGTCAACAGCTCGTTAGAGGACTCCGCCGTCCTAAACGGAATTTAACTACGACACCACGAAACTTTCATAGTTTCTCTATTTTACCCGCCATTGACTAATATTCACAGGGTTTATTAAACATGGAATTTAAGTACGTACAGGACTCCGCCGTCCTCGCTGAATTTGTCAGACTCCGCCGTCCTTTTTCCAAAAAATATTCAAATTTAACTCACCAAAGTCGTCTTCAATCCTGTGGATTGTCGTCAAGCTTCAGATCCCAGTTGAGGAGAACAAAGACCAGGCCGTGTCCCATGCAGCCGCACCATCCTAACTGCATGCATCTTATTTGGACCAAATAGACATGAAAATAATACCTGTAATTGTAAAGAATGTGTGTGTGTGTGTGTGTGTGTGTGTGCGCGCTTAACAGAAGTACTAAACTGTGTTTAAGAAAAGTTGAAACCGCTGTGACAATACGCAGTTTGAATATTTAATTGGGATTTTTTTCAGGTACCACTAGAGGGAACCCGCACCATTCAACAATTTGAGAACCACTGCTCTGTGCTGTTCATTTATAGTTAATTGTTGTCCATGTGGCGGCACGTCAGCCTCACAGTTCTGAGGAACCGGGTTCAATCCCCGGCCCCGCCTGTGTGGAGTTTGCCTGTTCTCCCCGTGCCTGCGTGGGTTTTATCCGGGCACTCCGGTTTCCTCCCACATCCCAAAAACATGCATTAATTGGAGACTCTAAATTGCCCGTCGGTGTGACTGTGACTGTGAGTGCGAATGATTGTTTGTTTGAATGTGCCCTGCGATTGGGTGGCAACCAATTCAGGCTGTACCCCGCCTCCTGCCCGATGACAGCTGGGATAGGCTCCAGCACGCCCGCGACCCGATTGAGGAGAAGCGGCTCAGAAAATGGATGGATGGATGGATGTTGTCCATGTGACCCTCAAGGTCACTAGTTAGGAGAAGCGGCTCAGAAAATGGATGGATGGATGGATGTCATTTTTACCTTCTAAATGTGATGTGGATGGGAGGCATATTTGAGGCCACATGTCAAATGTTTAGGACCTGCACCAAAATCGGGCTAGCCTTGGGCAAATATTTGGAACTCAATTGGCACAATTTTGTGTCCATATGTGTTAACTGTCTTTTCGTTTTAAAAATAAATCAAGAAGAGGATGATGTAACATCCATCCATCCATTTTCTGAGCCGCTTCTCCTCACTTGGGTCGCGGGCGTGCTGGAGCCTTTCCCAGCTGTCATCGGGCAGGAGGCGGGGTACACCCTGGACTGGTTGCCAGCCAATCGCAGGGCACAAACAAAGAAACAACCATTCACACCTACAGGCAATTTAGACTGTTCAATTAACGTGAATGTTTTTGGGATGTGGGAGGAAACCGGAGTGCCCGGAGCAACCCCACGCAGGCACGGGTAGAACATGCATACTCCACACAGGCGGTGATTGAACCCCCCTCCTCAGAACTGTGAGGACACTCGTCGACCGTGCCGCCATGATGTAACAAGTTAATTTATCTATCCATCCATCCATCCATCCATTTTCAACACCGCTTATCATGGTTAGGGTCGCAGGACGCTGGAGCCTATCCCAGCTGACTTCGGGCGAAAGGCGGACTACACCCTGAACTGGTCGCCAGTCAGTCGCAGGGTACATATAGACACGGACAACCATTCGCATTCACATTCACACCGTCACTGAGTGGGAACTGAACCCACGCTGCCTGCACCAAAGTCAGGCGAGTGTACCACTCCACCATCAGTGACCATTTAATTTATAACACTTGAAACACTTGAGGGAAATGTCGAAATTAAATCAACATAACAAAAAGCCTGCTTCATTTCCTGGAATGAATGTCACCAATTCAATCATATTAGGTTTGTGATGTTTCGTGAAATAATTCATGTCTGAAATGTGACTTTTTTTTACCGGGTGGCACTTGTTGGAGGAAAAGAAGCAAGCTTTGAAGAAAAATCTCAGGGGTGCAGGGGCTGGTACCAGAGGGTGGCGCAGTGGAGACACGCTCAAAATAATTGAGCATCTCCCGTTCCCTCTCTTCCCTGTCATGGTGGCATACATGACATATGACAAAATTGTATTCAATAGAAACAGCATATTTTGTGATACAAAACCATTTGATCGATTTAGATTTGTTAAGATATTGAAATCATAGCAGAGACAAAGAAAATCACGATATCCAAATGTTCTACATACTTGGCGGTCTTGATGGGCTTCTCCGCCTTTTTTTTGTCCTGTCCAGCTGTTAGGTCAAGCACAAAGGAGGATCTGTATCTCTTTTATACCGGAATAGTTTTATTTTGTCACAGTGTACTTTTTTAGCTGCAGCTGTGGTTTCTGAGTATTTTCATGGATATTTATTGAGAATCAAAGTCGATCAGTCGAACAGAACAAGGTTTCTCTCGGGGTGTGAGAAAAGATGGAGAGTTGAGTTCATGTGGTCTTTAGCTTTTGGTGGGGCTCTTCTTTGTGGGAAAACAAAAAAGCCCATCAGCCTTGTTTCCAAACGGGGACCTTACGCGTGTTTGGCGAACACAACAACCACAACACGACTGAAACTGTTGCCCTCATGCTATCCGTTAGCAGGACTAGCAAACCGCCTCGCGAGCTGGCATTGTCGATGCGGTCAGGTTCATTGACGTGTGCTTGACACTAGGTGAAGATAGGGCAAAAGACTCCTCGTTAGTATAGTGGACAGTATCTCTGCCTGTCATGTGGAAAACTGGGGTTCGATTGACTGACAGGAAGTTGAGTTCATGTTCTCTTTCGCCTTTGGTGGGGCTCTTCTTTGCGGGAAAACAAAAAAGCCCATCCGCCTTGTTTCCAAACAGGGACCTTATGCGTCTTTGGTGAACACAACAACCACTACACGACTGAAACTGTTGCCCTCATGCTATTCATTAACAGGACTAGCAAACCGCCTCGCAAGCTGGCATTGCTGATGCGTTCAGGTTCATTGACGTGCTTGACACAAGGTGAAGGTAGGGTCACGGACTCCTCGTTAGTATAGTGGACAGTATCTCAGCCTGTCACACGGAAGACCAGTGTTTGATTCCCTGACGGTGACTTGATTTTTAAAATCAGTGTCATGGCAGGTAAATTAGTTGCTCAGCAATAATCTTTTCCAGCACTTTGGAGACAAGTGGAAGGATGGCAATGGTCCTTTTGTTGCTGGCTGTCTCCATCCCCAATTTTTGGACGGGTGGGACGACTGCCATCTTCCACATTTGTGGGAATTCATTTGATAGTCATGAAAGGTTAATAAGATGGAGAATGGGTTCTGCTCGATCAAACATACGGCCCGCGGGGCAGAACCGGCCCGCCAGGGTGTCGAATCTGGCCCGTGAGTATGGAGAAGACATTCACTGCTATTTTTCAATAAAAAGTAACTTTGGTTGGAAATTCCACTGGAGGGTGCATTGACAACACTTAAGGCATTGTTGCACTTGTGAAGGCCAAACGATGCCAAGTTTCAGGAGCATACTCATATAAAATGGTGCGCCATGTTCACACGATAATTCTATGAAAATAAATACCGCCTGTAGAAATGTGTTAAGACATTGAATACACTTCACGTCAAAAGAGGCTGGTTTGTTGGAAGCTTTTTTTATTCCCCTATGCACAGCCACAACTGAAATTTTAATGTATACATATACACAAGATGCATAACTGAATGGCGCACGCTCACTCATTCATAATACAGTTGAAATAATTTTGGGTTAGAAATTTCAGAGTGCTCATATAATTTGCAACAAGACAATAATGAATAAATCAGAATCAGAATCAGAATCAGAATCAGAATCAGAATCATCTTTATTTGCCAAGTATGTCCAAAACACACAAGGAATTTGTCTCCGGTAGTTGGAGCCGCTCTAGTACAACAAACAGTCAATTTACAGAACACTTTGGGGACATAAAGACATTGACAAAAAACAATTGTGCAAAAAGATGCAGAGTCCTCTAGCACTTAGAGCAGTTCGAACGACTAATATTGCAATAGTCCGGTGCAATGACCATTGTGCAAAGGGCGCTGAGACTTCAAGGAGTGTATGCGGTTTAAAGTGACAAGTAGTGCGATCATCTGGGACAATGTCGGTTGTGCAAATGTTACAGATACTCCTCAATCAGTGTGCAAATGGAGCAGATGCTACTCTGGCATGAGTGGCCAGTATATGCAAATAGTGCAGCATGGCGAGACAACAACAGTGAGTGCACAAGTAATAAATAATTGGCCCCACAGAAATGTGACAACGAACTCAAGTCAAAAAAATTGCCAGCTTGTTGTAATGGAATTATAGGTTAGGTGTTTAAGAAGTTGATCGCAAGAGGGAAGAAGCTGTTGGAATGTCTACTAGTTCTAGTTAGCGTTGATCGGTAGCGCCTACCTGAGGGAAGGAGCTGGAAGAGCTGGTGACCGGGGTGCAGACGGTCCGAGAGGATTTTGCACGCCCTTGTCTTAGTTCTGGCAGCGTGCAAGTCCTCAATGGTGGGTAGGGGGTTACCGACAATCCTTTCAGCAGTTTTGATTGTCCGTTGCAGTCGGAGCTTGTCCTTTTTTGTAGCAGCACCAAACCAGACTGTGATGGAAGAACACAGGACCGATTCGATGACCGCTGTGTAGAACTGTCTCAGCAGCTCCGGTGGCAGGCCGTGCTTTCTCAGAAGCCGCAGGAAGTACATCCTCTGCTGGGCCTTTTTGAGGACGGAGTTGATGTTGTTCGCCCACTTCAGGTCCTGAGAGATTGTAATTCCCAGGAACTTGAAGGTCTCGACGGTTGACACAAGGCAGCTGGACAACGTGAGGGGCAGCTGTGGCGAAGGATGCCTCCTGAAGTCCACGATCATCTCTACCGTCTTGAGCGTGTTCAGCTCCAGGTTGTGTCGCCCGCACCACAGCTCCAGCCGCTCCGCTTCCTGTCGATATGCAGACTCGTCACCGTCCTTGATGAGGCCGATGACAGTGGTGTCATCTGCAAACTTCAGGAGCTTGACAGTCGGGTTCGCTGAGGTGCAGTCGTTCGTGTAGAGAGAGAAGAGCAGCGGAGAGAGGACACAACCTTGGGGCGCCCCAGTGCTGATGCTGCGTGTGGATGAGGTGGCCTCCCCCAGCCTGACCTGCTGTGTCCTGCCCGTCAGAAAGCTGTAAATCCACTGGCAGATGGCAGGTGAGACGCTGAGCTGGAGAAGCTTGGTTGAAAGGAGTTCAGGGATGATGGTGTTGAACGCTGAGCTGAAGTCCACGAACAGGATCCTCGCGTAGGCCCCTGCACTGTCGAGGTGTTCTAGGATGAAGTGCAGTCCCATGTTGACTGCATCATCCGCAGACCTGTTCGCTTGGTAGGCAAACTGCAGGGGGTCCAGCAGGGGACCTGTGACACTCTTGAGGTGGTCCAGCACGAGACGTTCAAAGGACTTCATGACCACAGATGTCAAAGCGACAGGCCTGTAGTCATTCAGACTAGAGATTGCAGGTTTCTTGGGGACTGGAATGATGGTGGAGCGTTTGAAGCAGGATGGAACTTCGCACATTTCCAAAGATCTGTTAAAGATCTGAGTGAAGACTGGAGCGAGCTGGTCCGCGCAGACTTTGAGGCAGGATGGGGACACATGGTCCGGTCCTGTTGCTTTGTTAATCTTCTGTTGTTTGAAGATGCGTCTCACATCCTGTTCATGGATGGTTAACGCAGAAGTCAGAGGTGTGGTTGTGGTCGCGGGTGCGGCCGGGTTGGTGTGTGGAGTGAAACTGTCCTTTTCAAATCTGCAATAGAAGGTATTAAAGTTGTTGGCTAGTGTGCTATTGTTCTCAGCTTGGGGGGATCGTCGCTTGTAATTAGTCAGCGATTGGAATGCACGCCAGACTGATTTCGAGTCGTTCGCGCTAAACTGTTTTTCCAACTTTGCTGCATAGATCCTCTTTGCAATGTTAATTTCTTTAGTAAGCTGGTTTCTAGCTCGATTATACAGGGCCCTGTCCCCGCTCTGATATGCATCTTCCTTAGCTTGGCGAAGCTGCTTAAGTTTAGCAGTGAACCACGGCTTGTTGTTGTTGAATGTCCGAAATGATTTTGTTGGTACACAAACCTCTTCACAGAAACTGATATAGGATGTGACAGTGTCCGTATATTCATCCAGGCTGCCGGCTGAATTTTCAAAGACACTCCAGTCTGTGCAGTCTAAACAGCTTTGAAGTTCCATCTTTGCTTCATTGGTCCACTTTTTGACTGTTTTCACTGTAGGCTTCGCACATTTAAGTTCTTGCTTGTACGTCGGTATTAAGTGAATTAAGCAGTGATCAGACGAGCCCAGGGCTGCACGAGGTATAGCACGGTATGCGTTTTTTACCGTAGTGTAGCAGTGGTCTAAAGTATTATTTTCCCTGGTAGGACAGTCGATGTGCTGCTTGTATTTAGGGAGTTCGTGGTTGAGTTTAGCTTTGTTAAAGTCCCCGAGAATAATGAGGGGTGAGTCAGGGTGTTTTTTTTCAATTTCGTTGACTTGTTCGGCGAGCGTTAGCAATGCGGCGCTCGTGTTAGCTTGCGGTGTGATATAGACTCCAGCCAGTATAAACGATGCAAACTCACGTGGCGCGTAAAATGGTTTACAGTTCAGAAACAGCGACTCCAAATGCGGGCTGCAGTGTGTGCTGAGCACCGTGACGTCCGTACACCATTTTTCGTTTATATGGAGGCATATCCCGCCGCCCTTCGTTTTTCCCGATGATTCCATGTCGCGGTCCGCTCGATGAATGTTGAAGCCGGGAAGCGTGACGGCGCCATCGGGTACAGCGTCGCAAAGCCAGGTCTCCGTGAAGCACATGGCCGCGGAACGTCCGAAGTCTTTACTGGTCTTTAACAGAAGATGAAGCTCGTCCATTTTGTTGGGTAGGGAGCGTACATTCGCGAGGTGGATCGACGGGAACGCCAATCTGTGTCCTCTCTTGCGGAGTTTCACCTGAATTCCGGCTCGTTTTCCTCTGTGGCGCCGCTTCCGCATCCATGCGCCGAAAACCGCGGACGCCGCTCCGGTGAGTAACTCGGGGAAAAAACTGAGCGGATTTTCGAAAGTTGGTGACAGAAAGTCCGGAGTAGCCTCCTTGATGGTTAGCAGGTCTCCCCTTGTGTAAGTGAGTCGTGTAAGGTCTCCAAAGACGGACGAAAAACACAAAAACAAAGACAATACTAGAGAGCGCGTTACCGAGGCGGCCACACTGGTAGCCGCCATCTTGATGCGCGTGTGAATGTGAATATTTTTCCGAAGTACTTGAAATTATTGGACCAAAACAATGGGGAAATTTTTGAAAAGTCCTTTATGGATTTTTAAGGCACAAATATTGTGGTCTGGCCCGCTTGAGATCTAATTGGGGTGAATGTGGCCCGCAAACTAAAATTAGTTTGACAACCCTGTTCGAGATGAACCAATATCGTCCTTGAATCGAATCAGCAATCACGAAACAGATGGTTGAACAAAACAGGTTAAAGCGGGTTGTAGTCTGTTCAGATTCATTATCAGCATTATTGTCCTTAAAAAAGCATGGTATCGCAAAGTAGGTCAGATGTGTTCTTTTTGTGAATGATGAGATAATGTATAGATGAAGTTAATTTGAGACTAGCATCAGGTTTATGTGGGTTCCAGCACATAAAGGAATAAACGTGAATGAAAAAAGATCAGAATCAGAATCATCTTTATTTGCCAAGTAATGTCCTAAAACACACAAGGAATTTGCCTCCGGTAGTTGGAGGCGCTCAAGTACGACAACAGACACTTTGGAGTCTGGGGCGCCGAGACTTCAAGGAGTGTATGCGGTTTAAAGTGACAAGTAGTGCGATAATCTGGGAAAATGTTGGTTGTGCAAATGTTGCTGATACTCCTCGGAAGTGGTTCGGGTTCATAAACCGTGGCTTTGAGGTCCACACAATAATGTGCAATAATTACGTATCATTTAAAAATCCATACCTTCGTATCCTTAGCCTCGCGCTAATTAAAATCACTGATGTGATAAAATTGTGACGTATCACGTGATACTAATATATATATATATATATATATATATATATATATATATATATATATATATATATATATAGATAGATAGATACACACATATATCTATATAGACATATATATATCGATATATGTGTGAATAGACTTTTTTTTTTTTTTTACTGTCGGAAAAGGAGAAACGGGATGTTTAAAAAAGGTACGTGAAGATTCTGTCTCCGAATAAAGAGACGGTAAGTCATAAGAGAGAGAATGACTGCATTATAATTTAGGTCAACCACCGATAAGAAAACGATTCCACGAGAATCTAAAGTGAAAAAGCTTACAGCACCTGGTATTCCCAGGCGGTCTCCCATCTAAGTACTAACCAGGCCCGCCCCTGCTTAGCTTCTGAGATTGGGCATTCTCAGGATAGTATGGCCGTAAGCCACATGGTTAGGGCCTCCAACAACCGGAGAAAAATTGCTTGTATGTTTCTGACATACTCGGCAAATAAAGAGGATTCTGATTTTGATTCTGCTGATTCTGATTGAATTTACTCTATCTCATCTACTCCAACTAATACTGCCATTCACTCGACTGTAATGTATTCCTTGGAAGTTGTTCGGGTTCATAAACCGTGGCTTTGAGGTCCACACAATAATGTGCAATAATTACGTATCATTTAAAAATCCACACCTTCGTATCCTTAGCCTCGAGCCAATTAAAAGCACTCATGTGATAAAATTGTGACGTATCACGTGATACTCATATATATATATTAATATGTGTGTTTCGATTTTTTTTTTTTTTTTCCTGTCGGAAAAGGAGAAACAGGATGTTTAAAAAAGGTACGTGAAGATTCTGTCTCCTAATAAAGCGACGGTAAGTCATGAGAGAGAGAATGACTGCATGATAATTTAGGTCAACCACCGATAAGAAAACGATTCCACGAGAATCTCAAGTGAAAAAGCTTACAGCACCTGGTATTCCCAGGCGGTCTCCCATACAAGTACTAACCAGGCCTGCTTAGGTTCCGAGATCAGACGAGATCAGGCATTCTCAGGGTAGTATGGCCGTAAGCCACATGGTGATCTGAAAAGCAACATTTTATATTTAAAAAATATCATATTTCACTTCAAAATATCGAGCGGATCGCGTCATCTTTATTCTCCAAATGTTGGCTGGTCTATTTTGGATTTTTTTGTGTGGATGATGCGAACTCATTCTCAACACTACAAATGTGTGATCAGATCATAGATTTTGAAAAGTAAACACACTCGAGAATTTGAGAACTTGCACGCTGCCAAAACTCAGACAAGAGCATGCAAAATCCTCTTGGACCCTCCACATCCTGGTCACCAACTCTTCAGAAACATAATCATCTTTATTTGCCATGAATGTCCAAAAAACACACAAGGAATTTGTCTCTGGTAGTTGGAGCCGCTCGAGTACGACAACAGACAGTCAATTGACAGAGAACACTTTTGAGACATAAAGACATTGACAAAAAACAGTCACTGAGCAATTAAGGGTTGCTAGTTATCTGGTAATGCCAGTCCATTTTTTTTGACAATTGTGCAAAAAGATGCAGAGTCCTCTAGCATTTCGAGCAGTTTGAAAGACTAATATTGCAATAGTCCGGTACAATGACCATTGTGCAAAGGGCGCTGAGACTTCAAGCGAGTCGTGCGATAATCTGGGACAATGTTTATTGTTCAAATGTTGCAGATTCTCTTCAATCAGTGTGCAATTGGAGCAGATGCTACTGGCATGAGTGGCCAGTATTGGTCAACAACAGATATCCAAATAGTGCAGCGTGGCGAGACTACGACAGTGAGTGCACGAGTAATATACAATTGTCTTCTTCCAGCTCCTTCTCCCAGGTAAGTGCTATCGAACAATGCAAACGAAAACGAGCAGACATTCCAACACCTTCGTCCCGCTTGCCGTTAACTTCTTAAACAGTTCACTTACAATTGCATTGTAACATGCTGCCAATTTGTCTTGAGATTGTTGTCCCATCTCTGTCGGGCCAATTATACATTATTCGTGCATTTTCTGTAGTAGTCTCGCCACTCTGCACAATTTGCATATCTGTTGTTGATCAATACTGGCCACTCATGTGCTTGAGAAGTATCTGCACCATTTGCACAATGGACACTGTTCCAGATTTTCGCACTACCATTCACTTTATACTGCTTAAATTTCTCGAAGTCTCTGCACGTTTTGTACAATTGTCACTGTACCAGATTATTGCTCGATCAGTGTTGGATCTATCTTACCCAACATAAAAAAAATAGACACAAAAGGAATGAAGACGCTGGTTTCTTTTTCTCATGAGGAGGGCGTATGGGAGATTGTTCAGATTACAGCCTCTCATCACGCTCTAAACAATCTCTCCCGTCGCTCCTGTATTTAT
Organism: Phycodurus eques; assembly: GCF_024500275.1. NCBI lineage: Eukaryota > Metazoa > Chordata > Actinopteri > Syngnathiformes > Syngnathidae > Phycodurus > Phycodurus eques. The sequence continues at coordinate 542,074 of NW_026904021.1, read as the reverse complement.
TTGAAATAGGGAGGTTTTACAAGACATAACATACTAAGCTACAAGACACAACACACTAAGGGGAGGGTTTCACGGTGAAGACATGAGACCAACACCCGGCCACGTCCTTGGTCAAGGTGCCCTTCTCTCTGATGATTCCTGCTGAGTCACCTTCTTGAAGGCGAGACATCTTCCTGCCTCAAAATCGTCCATAATACTTTCCCTCCTGTTTATCATGTAATTGCACAAATTCTTATATAATTTTACAGTCACTTCATTTCGATTTTTAACTGTAGAATCATTTTTATGAAGCAAATACATTTACACTCAGAGTAAACTTGTCATACATGAATGTTGACGTTTAAACATCGGAATCACCTGGATCAGGAAACAAATCAGGTAAAACAACATCATCATCATCATCGTCATCATTATCAATGTTAAAACAAGTAAAATTACTCGGTGCTACTAAAGTAGAAAACATTGGTTTGTGTTTTTCTGCTTTTGTTGCAGGATATATAGGATCCCATGATTTACACCTCTCAGTTGGTATCATTCAGGGTGGGACGTCCCATATACCACATCAACAAAACCAACAACATAGTAGCCAAAGATGTTACGTAACAACCTATCGAATCTCATAACCAATGCGGGTGTGCCTTTCTGCTGAGTTCTCACTAAAAGAGTTGGTGTCTTTTTTCTTCACTGACCAGCAAGCGTTTTCAGAATCTACACATCTGCTCCCGCTCCGTTATCAGACTTTTGCTCACCTTCCCTATTTGAGTACTCAGCTGAAATGACTCTTTTACAGTGTGTTAAATGAACCCACGTGTTTTTTTCTGCTATTTTTTAGGGCTGCAAAGTGTCGATGTATCTGAGCCACCATGTGTATGCGGTTTAAAATGACGAGTAGTGCGATAATCTGGGACAATGTTGGTTGTGCAAGTGTTACAGATACTCTTCAATCAGTGTGCAAATGGAGCAGATGCTACTCTGGCATGAGTGGCCAGTATATGCAAATAGTGCAGCATGGCGAGACAACTACAGTGAGTGCACGAGTAATGCATAATTGGCCCCACAGAAATGTGACAACGAACTCAAGTCAAAAAATTGCCATCTTGTTGTGATGGAATTATAGGTTAGCTGTTTAAGAAGTTGATTGCAAGAGAGAAGAAGCTGTTGGAATGTCTACCAGTTCTAGTTTGCATTGATCGGTTGCGCCTACCTGAGGGAAGGAGCTGGAAGAGCTGGTGACCGGGGTGCGGAGGATCCGAGAGGATTTTGCACGCCCTTGTCTTAGTTCTGGCAGCGTGCAAGTCCTCAAGGGTGGGTAGGGAGGTACCGACAATCCTTTCAGCAGTTTTGATTGTCCGTTGCAGTCGGAGTTTGTCCTTTTTTGTAGCAGCACCAAACCAGACTGTGATGGAAGAACACAGGACTGATTCGATGACCGCTGTGTAGAACTGTCTCAGCAGCTCCGGTGGCAGGCCGTGCTTTCTCAGAAGCCGCAGGAAGTACATCCTCTGCTGGGCCTTTTTGAGGACGGAGTTGATGTTGGTCACCCACTTCAGGTCCTGAGAGATTGTAATTCCCAGGAACTTGAAGGTCTCGACGGTTGACACGAGGCAGCTGGACAACGTGAGGGGCAGCAGTGGCGAAGGATGCCTCCTGAAGTCCACGATCATCTCTACAGTCTTAAGCGTGTTCAGCTCCAGGTTGTGTCGGCCGCACCACAGCTCCAGCCACTCCGCTTCCTGTCGATATGCAGACTGGTCACCGTCCTTGATGAGGCCGATGACAGTGGTGTCATCTGCAAACTTCAGGAGTTTGACAGTCGGGTTCGCTGAGGTGGAGTCGTTCGTGAAGAGAGAGAAGAGCAGCGGAGAGAGGACACAACCTTGGGGCACCCCAGTGCTGATGCTGCGTGTGGATGAGGTGGCCTCCCCCAGCCTGACCTGCTGTGTCCTGCCCGTCAGAAAGCTGTAAATCCACTGGCAGATGGCAGGTGAGACGCTGAGCTGGAGAAGCTTGGATGAAAGGAGTTCAGGGATGATGGTGTTGAACGCTGAGCTGAAGTCCAGGAACAGGATCCTCGCGTAGGTCCCTGCACTGTCAAGGTGTTCTAGGATGAAGTGCAATCCCATGTTGACTGCATCATCCGCAGACCTGTTCGCTTGGTAGGCAAACTACAGGGGGTCCAGCAGGGGACCTGTGACACTCTTGAGGTGGTCCAGCACAAGACGTTCAAAGGACTTCATGACCACAGATGTCAAAGCGAAAGGCCTGTAGTCATTCAGACCCGAGATTGCAGCTTTCTTGGGGACTGGAATGATGGTGGAGCGTTTGAAACAGGATGGAACTTTGCACCTTTCCAGAGATCTATTGAAGATCTGAGTGAATACTGGAGCGAGCTAGTCCGCGCAGACTTTGAGGCAGGATGGGGACACATGGTCCGGGCCTGCCGCTTTGTTAATCTTTTGTTGTTTGAAGATGCGACTCACATCCTGTTCATGGATGGCTAACGCAGAAGTCAGAGGTGTGATTGTGGTCGCGGGTGCGGCCGGGTGTGTGTGTGGTGTGAAACTGTCCTTTTCAAATCTGCAGTAGAAGGTATTCAAGTCGTTGGCTAGTGTGCTATTGTTCTCAGCTTGGGGGGATCGTCGCTTGTCATTAGTCAGCGATTGAAATGCATGCCAGACTCATTTAGAGTCGTTTGCGCTAAACTGATTTTCCAACTTTGCTGCATAGATCCTCTTTGCAATGTTAATTTCTTTCGTCAGCTGGTTTCTAGCTCGATTATACATGGCCCTGTCCCCGCTCTGATATGCGTCCTCCTTAGCTTGGCGAAGCTGCATAACTTTAGCAGTGAACCACGGCTTGTTGTTTTTGAATGTGCGAAATGATTTTGTTGGTACACAAACCTCTTCACAGAAACTGATATAGGATGTGACAGTGTCTGTATATTCATCCAGGCTCCCAGCTGAATTTTCAAAGACACTCCAGTTTGTGCAGTCAAAACAGCTTTGAAGTTCCATCTTTGCTTCATTGGTCCACTTTTTCACTGTTTTCACTGTAGGCTTCGCGCATTTAAGTTCTTGCCTGTACGTTGGGATTAAGTGAATTAAGCAGTGATCAGACGAGCCCAGGGCTGCACGAGGTATAGCACGGTATGCGTTTTTTTACCGTAGTGTAGCAGTGGTCTAAAGTATGATTTTCCCTGGTAGGACAGTCGATGTGCTGCTTGTATTTAGGGAGTTTGTGGTTGAGTTTAGGTTTGTTAAAGTCCCCGAGAATAATGAGGGGTGAGTCCGGGTGTTTTTTTTCAATTTCGTTGACTTGTTCGGCGAGCGTTAGCGGTGCGGCGTTTGTGTTAGGTTGAGGCGGTATATAGACTCCAGCCAGTTTGAACGATGCGAACTCACGTGGCGAGTAGAATGGTTTGCAGTTTAAAAATAGCGACTCCAAGTGGGGGCTGCAGTGTGTGCTGAGCTCCGTGACGTCCGTACACCATTTTTCGTTGATATAGAGGCAAATCCCGCCGCCCTTTGTTTTCCCCGATGATTCCATGTCGCAGTTCGCTCGATGAATGTGAAAGCCAGGAAGCATGACTGTGCCATCGGGTACAGCGTCGCAAAGCCAGGTATCCGTGAAGCACATGGCCGCGGAACGTCCGAAGTCTTCACTGGTCTTTAACAGAAGCTGAAGCTCATCCATTTTGTTGGGTAGGGAGCGTACATTCGCGAGGTGGATCGACGGGAACGCCAATCTGTGTCTTCTCTTGCGGAGTTTCACCTGAATGCCGGCCCGTTTCCCTCTGTGGCGCCGCTTACGTCTCCATGCGCTGAGAACCGCGTACGCCGCTCTGGTAGGCGCCATCTTGCTACTAGAGTGGCGAGATCATAGATTTTGAAAAGTTAACACACTAGAGAATTTGAGAACTTGCACACTGCCAAAACTCAGACAAGAGCATGCAAAATCCTCTTGGACCCTCCACATCCTGGTCACCACCTCTTCAGAAACAGAATCATCTTTATTTGCCATGTATGTCCAAAAAACACACAAGGAATTTGTCTCTGGTAGTTGGAGCCACTCTAGTACGACAACAGACAGTCAATTGACAAAGAACACTTTTGAGACATAAAGACATTGACAAAAAACAGTCACTGAGCAATTAAGGGTTGCTAGTTATCTGGTAGTTCGAAAGACTAATATTGCAATAGTCCGGTGCAATGACCATTGTGCAAAGGGCGCCGAGACTTCAAGCGAGTAGTGCGATAATCTGGGACAATGTTTATTGTGCAAATGTTGCAGATTCTCTTCAATCAGTGTGCAATTAGAGCAGATGCTACTGGCATGAGTGACCAGTATTGGTCAACAACAGATATGCAAATAGTGCAGCATGGCGAGACTACTACAGTGAGTACACGAGTAATATATAATTGTCTTCTTCCAGCTCCTTCCCCAGGTAAGTGCTATCGAACAATGCAAACTAAAACTAGCAGACATTCCAACACCTTCGTCCCGCTTGCCGTTAACTTCTTAAACAGTTCGCTTACAATTGCATAGTAACATGCTGCCAATTTGTCTTGAGATTGTTGTCCCATCTCTGTCGGGCCAATTATACATTATTCGTGCATTCACTGTAGTAGTCACGCCACTCTGCACAATTTGCATATCTGTTGTTGACCAATACTGGCCACTCATGTGATTGAGAAGCATCTGCACCATTTGCACAATGGACACTGTTCCAGATTATCGCACTACAATTCGCTTTATACTGCTTCAATTTCTCGAAGTCTCTGCACGTTTTGCACAATTGTCACTGTACCAGAATATTGCTCGATCAGTCATTTCAAATTGCTCTCAATTGCTAGAGGACTCTGCATCATTTGCACAATTGTCAAATAAAATAACACAAAATTTGCATCGACATGACCACATTACCGGTAACCTTTCATTGCTCAGTGACTCTCCGTACTTTGGTCTGATGTGATTATGTCTCCAAAGTATTTTCTGTCAAATGGCTGTCCGTTGTCACACGAGAGGGGCTCCAACTACCGGAGACAAATTCCTTGTATGTTTCTGACATACTCGGCAAATAAAGAGGATTCTGATTTTGATTCTGCTAATTCTGATTGAATTTACTCTATCTAATCTACTCTTACTAATACTGCCATTCCCTCGACTGTAATGTATTCCTCTGAAGTGGTTCGGGTTCATAAACCGTGGCTTTGAGGTCCACACAATAATGTGCAATAATTACATATCATTTAAAAATCCATACCTTCGTATCCTTAGCCTCGAGCCAATTAAAAGCACTGATGTGATAAAATTGTGACGTATCACGGGATACGAATATATATATATATATATATATATATATATATATATATATATATATATATATATATATATATATATATATATAGATAGATCTAGATATAGATATAGATTTATGTGTATTTTATTTTTTTTTACTGTCGGAAAAGGAGAAACGGGATGTTTAAAAAAGGTACGTGAAGATTCTGTCTCCCTATAAAGAGACGGTAAGTCATAAGAGAGAGAATGACTGCATTATAATTTAGGTCAACCACCGATAAGAAAACGATTCCACGAGAATCTAAAATGAAAAAGCTTACTGCACCTGTTATTCCCAGGCAGTCTCCCATCCAAGTACTAACCAGGCCCACCCCTGCTTAGCTTCCAAGATCAGGCATTCTCAGGGTAGTATGGCCATAAGCCACATGGTTACCTGAAAAGCAACATTTTATTTTAAAAAAATATCATATTTCGCTTAAAAATATCGAGCGGATCGCGTCATCTTTATTCTCCAATTGTTGGCTGGTCTATTTTGGATTTTTTTGTGTGGATGATGCGAACTCATTCTCAACACTACAAATGTGTGATCAGATCATAGATTTTGAAAAGTAAATACACGAGAGAATTTGAGAACTTGTACGCTGCCAAAACTCATGCAAAATCCTCTTGGACCCTCCACATCCTGGTCACCAACTCTTCAGAAACAGAATCATCTTTATTTTCCATGTATGTCCAACAAACACACAAGGAATTTGTCTCTGGTAGTTGGAGCCGCTCTCGTACGACAATAGACAGTCATTTGACAGAGAACACCTTTGAAACATAAAGACATTGACAAAAAACAGTCACTGAGCAATTAAGGGTTGCTAGTTATCTGGTAATGCCGGTAAAAAAAAATTTGACAATTGTGCAAAAAGATGCAGAGTCCTCTAGCATTTAGAGCAGTTCGAAAGTCTAATTTTGCAATAGTCCGGTGCAATGACCATTGTGCAAAGGGCGCGGAGACTTCAAGCGAGTTTAATGTTTATTGTGCAAATGTTGCAGATTCTCTTCAATCAGTGTGCAATTGGAGCAGATGCTACTGGCATGAGTGGCCAGTATTGGTCAACAACAGATATGCAAATAGTGCAGCGTGGCGAGACAACTCTAGTAAGTGCACGAGTAACATATAATTGTCTTCTTCCAGCTCCTTCCCCCAGGTAAGTGCTTGTTTAATATATTTGAGAAGTTATCATTTATTTGCTTAGCTTGCATTAGTATTATGGACGATTTTTGAAAGGAAGATGTCTCGCCTTCAAGAAGATGACTCAGCATCATCCGATGGAAGGGCGCCTTGAACAAGGACGTGATCGGATGTGGTCGGGGACGTGACAGATGTTGGTCCAATGTTTTATGTTGTCTCTTGCTGCTTGTAACGTTATGTCTTGTAAAACCCTCCTATTTTCAAATGTTTTGTGTTGTGTCTTGCTGCTTAGAACGTTATGTCTTGTAAAACCCTCCTATTTTCCAATAAATGCAGGAGCGAAGGGAGAGATTGTTTAGAGCATGTTGAGAGGCTGTAAACTGAACAATCTCCCATACGCCCTTCTCATGAGAAAGAGAAACCAGCGTCTTCATTCCTTTTGTGTCTATTTTTTATTTTGTTGGGTAAGATAAATCCAACATTAAATTGGTCCTTCGAGCCGGATGTCAATACACCCGAGGATTCCAGTTGTGGAGCCGACATCCAGTTAAGAGACCGCGGCCACGGCAATTGAGACCCTTTCCGGGACTGGTCTTCGTTCTTCTCAACTGGGATCTGAAGGTTGACGACAATCCACAGGATTGAAGATGACTTTGGTGAGTTAAATTTTAAAAAAGTTTTTAGGAAAAAGGATTAAAGAGAGACATTAATTGCACAATGAAGAAGTCTGCGGCAGAATAAACCTTGTGTAATACTAGTCACTGGCAAGTCAGCGAGGATGGCGGAGTCCTGTACGTATTTAAATTCTGTGTTTAATAAAGTAAAAGAGGGACGGCGGAGTCCGACAAATTCCGCGGGGACGGCGGAGTCCTGTACGTACTTAAATTCCGTGTTTCTGTGTTTCTGTGTTTCCGTGTTTCCGTGTTTTCGTGTGTTTGTAAAAACGTTACTAATATCGGGTGAATGTGTAAAAGTATGAATGTATAAGACTGGATTGTAAGTGACAACTGGGTTTGGAAGCAGAGGCAAGAATCCTCCACCCCGTGTGGGTAGAAGCTTGAGGATTACCAAAACCCAGACATTCATTGTCACCCTGTCATTTTTTAATAAAGTCAGTATTTAGGTCACTCTAGGTGTAAATAAACTGACTTCCAAATTCACAAAAATTGGAAAAAATAACAGTAAAACGGATCTAAAAGAAGGCCTAACATGTAAAGATTGGAAATATGTTCAACTCCAAAACCCTTCCAAAATAAAACATTTAAACACGTGGATAACCATATACGGTTTCGCTGGCCAGCTAAATTCGCAAAAATTAGTTCAACTATTTATTATAATGTTAGTTCAACTTCGAAACTAAATAAAGTGTCGACATAAAAATGATATATCACAAATAGAAAAAGATGGATTTGACGATTTACTCTTCTGGCTAAACATGGTGTCTAAAAGAGAAAAAGGAAGGGAGAAAAAGAAGGACTTTACAAATGAACAAAAAGAGCAGGCAAGTAGGGATAAAAATATGTTGTTTCAAAGACAGGAAGATGATGAGACAGGACAAATGGTAAGAATTAGCGAGAAAAAGAAAACATAAAAAAATGAGGGAACAAAAGCATCAGCACCCTTGTACCCGGTTTTGCCACCTCATGAACTTCCTCCAACTCATGAGTCAGAATCTCAACGAGTTTTACGATCAGGAGGGATACAAATTAATTGGTCTAAAACTATGGGAGAAACATTTTCTCCCATTCCCAAAATAACAAATATAACCTCAGACGAGGGAGACATGGATTTATATCCAATGATTGAGGTGGCAAATCCAAATGTACAAGAGGACCACAAAGAAACTATTTTGGTCTATAGGACCTGGACTAATGAGGATGTGAAAAAGGCCATAAAAAAAGGCCGGCATCACACCCTACAAAGTAGACATTGTCCAGTTTGTTGAGGAAATGGAAAATCTTAGACAATCCTATCATTTAAATGGAGCAGAAACTCAACAAATTTGGATGACTGCGATGGGGCCTGATTGGCATCTTTGCCGAGGAGATTGGGACCCAAAACACCATGGTGTTGTAATGCCACATAATGACAGAGAATTACAACATCGAGTTACGGCTTTGATAGAGAGAACCACAGCAAGGTTCCGCAAAAGGGCAAATTCCACGGAAATTAGTAGGGTGAAACAAAAGGATGACGAACTTTTTGAAGAATATAGGGTTAGAATGACTGCTTGTTTTAAAGCAAACAGTGGCTTGAATGAGGATGCCAATCCTCAGGGCCCTTATCAACAACAGTTAAAAAATGCTTTACATGCGAATTCGAAAGAACACATTAACAGATGGGGAGATAAACATTGGATAAACCTAGCAACTGGCCCTCTGGAGGAATATGTTAATCATGCCCTCCACGCAGAAAGAGTGTTAGGACAAAAAAAAAAGAAGATAGATTTCTTCCTCAACGAAGGACCAGAAATATACTATCAAGGCAGAGAGAGAGAAAATTTTAGAGGACGCGGCAGAGACCGTGGGAGAGTAAGATATGGTGGAGGTCGAAATGATTATGATAATACCGTCTGTTGGTGCTGTGGAGACAAAGGCCACATTGCACGTGACTGCCCTAAAAAAAATAAAAGAGAATACGGACAAACTACCACCTGACTAAGCCAGCCTGCTTCCCAACTCAACAAATCCTCTTGTGTAAACATTACAGAGAATGAGGAAGTGGATTTCAATTTACAGGACATTCTGAGTTTGGACACTGAAAAACCTGAAATAACCTTGTCAGTATATGGGAAAGAAATGAAATTTCTTTGCGATACAGGAGCATGTAGGACTGCATGTCGGGAAAAGATTCCAGGTTCCAAACTATCGGGACACAAGGCAATAGTTAGATCTGCAAATGGGCAAATTACTTTTGCCATGGAACTTGAGCCTATGTGGATTAGAGACCCACAGGGGAGAACCTGTAGAATGCCCATTTTCGAAGTCCCGGATTGCCTTGTGAATTTGTTGGGAAGATATGGCTTCTTCCAACTAGGACTTGTACTCATTCCATCATCAAATGGAAATATTGTAGTGAAACGAAAACATGAATTATAAAGAGAGGACCTCTATGTGACACTGGAGAGCAGAGAAATTACAATCTATTACACAATCGATATCCCAGACAAACCACCTTTAAACATTGGAAAAGCCCTGTTGTCTGCAGCGTTGCAGCTTATCACGGAAGTAGAAGATAATAAAAAAGGTGATGAGCTGCAGATAACTCTGTGGTACAAAAACACACCAGGGCCAGACCCAGGATATGAAAACAAGCTATGACATGCGACACCTGATAAAATTACTGTAGATTATCTGTCCTCAGACAATGAAGCAAAAATCACGGCAGGAATTATTTTACCCGACAAATTAAAGGAACTGTATAAAAATACAAGTGTCCCACATATTTCATTGTGCAAAGATTATGAGTCACAGTGGAAACATATGGGAACATTAGTAAAACAAGGACAGGAGACAGATGATTGGCAGCAAATAAAAAACAAACTGGAATACAGTGCGTCAACTGGTCTAATTAGGAAGACGATGTTTTGGACAATAGAGGGTGATGAAGGGAAACACATGCATCCTGTTTGATTAGACCAAATGATCCTCAGTGAAATTGATGAAAAAATATGAAAAAAAGTTCCAAAATAATAATGGTCCACAGGACCATTTGCTGTAGGCCTTATTAAAGGGGCTTTACCAGGACAAATTAGACCCAAAACAGAATATAGACCAGGGATTCGTCAATATCCATGAAAACCAGATGCACATGAAGGAATCAAACCTGTAATTGAAGCACTAATTAAGGCAGGCGTTATAGTGGAGTGTTCAGAATCACCATGTAACACACCCATTTTTCCCGTAAAAAAGGCCCCACCTTCAGTCGGTTGGCGAATGGTGCAAGATTTACAGGCAGTAAATTCTGCAGTAATACAGAGAGCAGCATGCGTACCAGATCCACACACATTGTTAAATTAATTGAAACCAGACGCTACTGTGTTTACAGTGGTGGACATAAGTAATGCTTTCTTTTCTATACCAGTGGAAAAGAACAGTCAATTTTGGTTTGCATTCACGTTTGAGGGAAACAAATATACATTTACGAGATTACCACAAGGTTACTGTGAAAGTCCAACCATTTATTCACAAGTAATGAGAACAAGCATGTCTAAATTCACTCCCCCAGGAGGGAGCCAAATTTTACTATATGTAGATGATGTGCTCCTGGCATCTCCAGATGGAGAGACATGCATCAAAGATTCATTGGCCTTCCTGCATCATCTAGGAGAAGAGGGACATAAAGTTAACAAAAATAAATTACAATGGTGTAAAAAGCAAGTCAAATATCTAGGCCATAATTTAAGTGTAGGAGGAAGGACTATATTAGAAGACAGAAAAGCTATAGTCTTAAAAGCCCCTAAACCACAGACAAAGAAACATATGATGCCATTTTTAGGTCTGACGAATTATTGGAGAGCATGGATTCCAAACTACGCAGAAATTGTTGCACCATTGTCAAAATTAATGTATGAAGCAAACCTTGAAATGACATCACCTGTTCAATGGCATACAGAGGCAGAAAAGGCCTTCTGTGACATTAAACAACATTTGGTGTCCAGTACTGCGCTGGCCCTTCCTTCTTCTTCTTTTCCTTTCGGCTTGTGCCGTTAGGGGTCGCCACAGCGCGTCATCCTTTTCCATGTAAGCCTATCTCCTGCATCCTCCTCTCGAACACCAACTGCCATCATGTCTTCCCTCACGACATCCATCAACCTTCTCTTTGGTCTTCCTCTAGCTCTCTTGCCTGGCAGCTCCATCCTCATCATCCTTCTACCAATATACTCATTATTTCTCCTCTGGACGTGTCCAAACCATTGAAGTCTGCGCTCTCTAACTTTGTCTCCAAAACATCGAACCTTGGCTGTCCCTCTGATGAGGTCATTTCTAATTTTATCCAACCTGGTCACTCCAAGAGCGAACCTCAACATCTTCATTTCCGCCACCTCCAGCTCTGCTTCCTGTTGTCTTTTCAGTGCCACTGTCTCTAATCCATACATCATGGCTGGCCTCACCACTGTTTTATAAACTTTGCCCTTCATCCTAGCAGAGACTCTTCTGTCACATAACACAGCTGACACCTTCCTCCACCCGTTCCAACCTGCTTGAACCCGTTTCTTCACTTCCTGACCACACTCACCATTGCTCTGGACGGTTGACCCCAAGTATTTAAAGTCCTCCATCCTTGCTCTCTCTTCTCCCTGTAGCCTCATTCTTCCCCCACCACCCCTCTCATTCATGCACATATATTCTGTTTTACTTCGGCTAATCTTCATTCCTCTTCTTTCCAGTGCATGCATCCATCTTTCTAACTGTTCCTCCAGCTGCTCCCTGCTTTCACTGCACATCACAATGTCATCTGCAAACATCATGGTCCACGGGGATTCCAGTCTAACCTCATCTGTCAGCCTATCCATCACCACTGCAAAAAGGAAGGGGCTCAGGGCTGATCCCTGATGCAGTCCCACGTCCACCTTAAATTCTTCTGTCACACCTACAGCACACCTCACCGCTGTTCTGCTGCCCTCGTACATGTCCTGTATTATTCTAACATACTTCTCTGCCACTCCAGACTTCCGCATGCAGTACCACAGTTCCTCTCTGGGTACTCTGTCATAGGCTTTCTCTAGATCTACAAAGACACAATATAGCTCCTTCTGACCTTCTCTGTACTTTTCCATCAACATCCTCAAGGCAAATAATGCATCTGTGGTACTCTTTCTCAGCATGAAACCATACTGTTGCTCGCAAATACTCACTTCTGTCCTGAGTCTAGCCTCCACTACTCTTTCCCATAACTTCATTGTGTGGCTCATCAACTTTATTCCTCTATAGTTGCCATAGCTCTGCACATCACCTTTGTTCTTAAAAATGGGCACCAGTACACTTTTCCTCCATTCCTCAGGCATCTTCTCAAACACCAGAATTCTATTGAACAAGTTGGTCAAAAACTCCACAGCCACCTCTCCTAGATGCTTCCATACCTCCACAGGAATGTCATCAGGACAAACTGCCTTTCCATTTTTCATTCTCTTTAATGCCTTTCTAACTTCCCCCTTAATAATCATTGCCACTTCCTGGTCCACCACACTTGCCTCTTCTACTCTCCCTTCTCTATTATTTTCCTCATTCATCAACTCCTCGAAGTATTCTTTCCATCTAGCAAGTACACTGCTGGCACCAGTCAACATATTTCCATCTCTATCCTTAATCACCCTAACCTGCTGCACATCCTTCCCATCTCTTTCCCTCTGTCTGGCCAGCCTGTATAGATCCTTTTCTCCTTCTTTAGTGTCCAACCTGCCATACATGTCATCATATGCCTCTTGTTTTGCCTTTGCCACCTCTACCTTTGCCCTGTGTCGCATCTCAATGTATTCCTTTCGCCTCTCCTCGGTCCTCTCAGTGTCCCACTTCTTCTTAGCTAACCTTTTTCCTTGTATGATTTCCTGTACTGCGAGGTTCCACCACCAAGTATCCTTCTCTCCTTTCCTGCCAGAAGATACACCAAGTACTCTCCTGCCTGCTTCTCTGATCACCTTGGCTGCAGTGGTCCAGTCTTCTGGAACCTCCTCCCGTCCACCGAGACCCTGTATCACCTCTTCCCGAAAAGCTGCACAACACTCGTCCTGTCTCAGCTTCCACCACATGGTTCTCTTCTCGTCCTTTGTCTTCCTAATTTTCCTCCCAACCACCAGAGTCATCTTACACACCACCATCCTATGTTGTCGAGCCACACTCTCCCCTACCACTACCTCACAGTTGGTAACCTCCTTCAGATTACATCGTCTGCACAAGATGTAATCCACCTGTGTGCTTCTACCTCCGCTCTTGTAGGTCACCCTATGTTCGTGCCTCTTCTGGAAAAAAGTGTTCACTACATCCATTTGCATCCTTGTTGCAAAGTCTAACACCATCTTTCCCTCCAAGTTCCTTTCCTGGATGCCGGACTTACCCATCACTTCTTCATCACCCCTATTACCTTCACCAACATGTCCATTACAATCTGCACCAGTTACGACTCTCTCTCTGTCTGGGATGCTCAGAACTACATCATCTAGCTCCTTCCAGAATTTCTCTTTCACCTCTAGGTCACATCCTACCTGTGGGGCATAACCACTAATCACATAACACCCTCAATTTAAAATTTCAGCCTCATCACTCGATCTGATACTCTTTTCACCTCCAAGACATTCTTAGCCAACTCTTTTTTTAAAATAATCCCGACTCCATTTCTCTTCCCATCTACACCATGGTAAAATAATTTAAACCCTGCCCTTAAACTTCTTGCCTTACTGCCTTTCCACCTGCTCTCTTGGACACACAATATATCAAGCTTTCTCCTAATCATCATGTCAACCAACTCCCGAGATTTTCCTGTCATAGTCCCAACATTCAAAGTCCCCACATTCAGTTCTAGGCTCTGTGTTTTCCTCTTCTCTTTCTGTCGAAGAACCCGCTTTCCACCTCCTCTTCTTCTTTGACTTCGACCCACAGTAGCTGAATTTCCAACGGCGCCCCGCAGGTTGACGCCGCCGGTGGCGGATGTTGTTAACCCGGGCCACGACCGATCCGGTATGGAATTCTTTGGATGAACGCTCATATTTGTTTGGCAAGGTTTTAAGCCGGATGCCCTTCCTGACGCAACCCTCTGCATTTATCCGGGCTTGGGACCGGCCTACAGTTTGCACTGACTTGTGCCCCCCATAGGGCTGCATTACTGTGCTGGCCCTTCCAAATTATGATAAACCATTCATTCAAATGGTAGATTGTAAAAGCTATAAAATTACCTCCGTACTTACACAACAATGCGGTGATAAGCTAAGACCAATAGCTTATTTTTCGACTAAATTGGACAAGGTGACGTGTGCATTACCGCATTGTGTCAGAGCAGTTGTGGCAGCCTTGATGGCAGTAGAGAGCAGTTCCACAATTGTGTTATTTCATCCATTAACTCTTAAAGTCCCACATACAGTGTCTGCTCTCCTATTGCAAACGAATATGGCATTTTTATCACCTGCAAGAGATTTATCTTGCATGGCCATCTTGCTGTCACAACCACATTTGACTGCTGAGTGATGCACAACCTTAAATCCAGCCAGACTAATTCCCTTACCGGATGAAGGCACGCACCATGATTGTTAGGAATTGGCTGAACAAACTGCTAAATGTAGAGGTGATTTGAAAGATCAACCATTAAGTGACGGACAGGGTCTATATGTAGATGATTCTTCGAAAAAAGATGAACTTGGGAAGATAAAAACAGGATACGCGGTGGTAACTGATACTATTGTGCTAAGAGCTGAGTCACTACCGTTACATTACTCTGCCCAAGCTGCTGAATTAGTAGCATTAACCGAGGCATGCAAACTAATGATAAATAAAGATGTTACAATCTATACTGATAGCCAATATGCGTATTCCACAGTTCATGTGTTTGCGCAATATTGGGATAACAGAGGAATGATTACGTCAACAGGGAAGCCAGTAACACATGCTGAAATACTTAAACAATTATTACAGGCAGTGCAACATCCACGAAAAGTGGCAATTTGTAAATGTGTTGCACATACATCTGGCACTGACAAGGTTTCTCAAGGAAACGCATTTGCTGACAAAGCCGCGAAAGAAGCAGCCTATAAACCACTTTTAGGTTTAAAAAAACAAATTGAACAACAAACCTTAGATGACCAAACACTGAAAGATATGCAACAACAAAGTCCACAACAAGAACGCAATTATTGGGAAAAAAAAGGTGCAAAACAACAAAATGAAATTTACATTAGCACAGACGGGAAACAAATACTTCCAAAGAACCTATTTAAATGGGCTGCTATATTGAGCCATGGTGTGTCACATGTCTCAACTGGAGGGATGGTGGCACAGATACATCAACACTTTACAACGTATGGTTTCAATTTATATTCAAAGAATTATTGTAGAGCATGCATGATCTGTGCACGACATAATCCGCAAGGGCAATTGCGACCTACTAGAGGTAAATTCCCAGTGCCTACATCCCCTTTCCAACGCATTCACATGGATTACATAGAATTAAGTCAAAGTGAGGGAAAGAAGTACTGTTTGGGTATCATGGATGCATTTTCTAAATGAATCGAATTATTCCCAACAAAATCACCTGATGCTCTGACGGTGGCAAAAGCACTATGTAAAGACATCATTCCAAGATATGGCATACCTGAAACCATTTACAGCGATAATGGGTCTCATTTTGTAAATCAAATAATCAATAAAATAGGAACCATGTTCCACATCAATTTGAAAAACCATTGTGCTTACAACCCTCAGAGTGCAGGTCTCGTGGAAAGAATGAATGGGACAATAAAAAATATACTGAAAAAATGTATGGAAGAGACAGGAAGGTCATGGACACAGTGTCTTGACCTCGTTAAAATGTACATCAACATTACAAGCACCACAGGTTTAACACCTTACGAAACATTGTTTGGAAGACCTTATCGACTTCCGTTGTTTCAACAAAAATGGGAACTTGATGATGAAACAAACTTAGCTGATTACATGAGAATGTTGTTAGAGAAACAAAATGATTTAAAAATATCTGCTGAAAGTAAACATGTTTCCCAGCAGGAAACCAAGTTGTTTGGACCGGGAGACTGGGTCCTAATTCGAAGCATCAAAAAGAAGCACTGGCATTCACCAAAGTGGGAAGGACCGTATCAAGTGTTATTGACAACTCCAACAGCCCGGAAAAATGGCAGAAAGAAATACGTGGGTTCATTTAACACACTGTAAAAGAGTCATTTCAGCTGAGTACTCAAATAGGGAAGGTGAGCAAAAGTCTGATAACGGAGCGGGAGCAGATGTGTAGATTCGGAAAACGCTTGCTGGTCAGTGAAGAAAAAAGACATCAACCCGTTTAGTGCGAACTCAGCAGAATGGCACACCCACGTTGGTTACGAGATTCGATAAGTTGTTATGTAGCAACTTTGGCGACTATGGTGTTGGTTTTGTTTTTGTGGTACAAGGGACGTCCCACCCGAAATGATACAACCATTTTGTTAGATAGAAAATCACCTACCAACTGGACCAATATGACGAACCCAATAATAAAAAATTTAGAATCATTAAATCGTGTCAAAAGGAGTACAGCTGATGATCAGAACTGTGGGCATGGCCTCCAAACGCGGCAAACCGATTTAATATTTTGTGCCCCCCAAAATCAAACTGCTTTAATCATAATTCCATATGCGGCTCTCACCAATGATGCTCAAGAGAATGGGCAGAATTGGGGATGTGGATATGACTGGTATGCATCTATAGGCTTTGGATGGGAACACCTCATTGTTGAAACAGGTTATGATTGGTCCAGTTGGTCACAAAAAAACAGCAAAAGAACATGGAAAGCAGTTTAACCAAAGCAAAACGGCCCATAGTTTAATATTGAAATACAAGTCACCCAGTGTGTTTGATGGTGAGCTTGTGGGCATATTCTGGCGGAAAAGATCCCCACCTCCAAGTAGAATTGTGTTATGGGAACCGTGTTAAACCAGAAATGCCATTGAAAACTTCAAAGAAAGGTGGACAAATTTTAATGGTTAACAACATAACTACTGATGATTGGTTCCTTGTTGTCACAGGAGTTTCAGGACAAAATAACAATTGGTTACTATTGGTGGAACAAGCAGCAAATGTAGCGAGAAAAGATTGTGTGGTTTGCATGGGTCCCAGGCCTTTGTTGCGCATAGTTCCGGCACAATTATCACAAGATTGTATTATTCCATTAATGAACGCTACTGTACCAACTGAGAGGTGTAAATCATGGGATTTTACATATCCCGTAACAGAAGCAGATAAACACAAACCAATGTTTTCTACTTTAGTAGCACCAAATAATTTCACTTGTATAAAGATGATTAGTAAAGGCAAAACATTAGGACCACTGAACGACACACAGTGTAAAGTAACCTTAAAAGTCGGACCTAATTTTATGCCAGTATCACGGAGCGACATCTGGTGGTGGTGCGGAGATGATAGACTGTTTGATAGATTACCTAAAGATATATCTGGATTGTGCACTATTATCACTTTGATATTGCATGTGTCAGTATACCCTATGCCTGTTCAAGATTTAATGGAAAGGGCACCAATGTTTTTGTCCAATCTAGAACATAGACAAAAAAGAGATTTGTCCTGGCAGGGGCAAAATAAGTCAACGTACATCGACGCCATAGGTGTTCCTCGTGGGGTTCCAAATCAATACAAATTGTCTGACCAAGTTGCAGGAGGATTTGAGTCATTCATATGCTGGTGGTGTACGATTAATAAAAATGTTGATGGGATAAACTATATCCACTTCAATGTACAGAGATTAGGAAATTGGACTCAGAGTGGGTTGGAAGCTGTTCATGAGCAGTTCAAGAACATTCCAAAACCGCATAGCTGTCGACATGCTCCTCGCAAGAGAGGGAGGTGTTTGCGGTATGTTTGGAGAACAAACAATACTGCTTCAGATGGCAGCTTGACCAGAGCCATCGATGATCTACGGACCCTCAATCAACACTCCTTGTGGGACAGCTGGATGGACGTTTTTGGTAAATATAAAACCCTAATTTCACCAATATTGATATCAATTGCTGTTTTTGCAGCCATTCTGACATTGCGTGGATGTTGTTGTATCCCATGCATTCGGGCTTTAATCAGTAGATTAATTACCACAGCAATTACCCACATGGAACCGTATGGAGCAGATGTATCCTTTATTGGAGGTTGACAATGATGATGATGATGTTGTTTTACCTGACTTGTTTCCTGATCCAGATGATTACGATGTTTAAACTACAACATTCATGTATGACAAATTTACTCTGAGTGGAAATGTATTTGTTTCATAAAAATGATTCTACAGTTAAAAATCGAAATGAAGCGACTGTAAGATGATATGAGAATTTTTTTTGAATTTTAAATGGCATTTCTGGTTCAACACGGTTCCCATAACACAATGCTACTTGGAAGTGGGGATCTTTTCCGCCAGAATATGCCCACAAACTCATCATCAAACACACTGGGTGACTTGATTTGTATTTCAATATTAAACTATGGGCCGTTTTGCTTAGGTTAAGCGTCTTTTTAAGTTCTTTTGCTGTTTTTTGTGACCAACTGGACCAATCATAACCTGTTTCACCAATGAGGTGTTCCCATCCAAAGCCTATAGATGCATACCAGTCATATCCACATCCCCAATTCTGCCCATTCTCTTGAGCATCATTGGTGAGAGCCGCATATGGAATTATGATAAAAGCAACTTGATTTTGGGGGGCACAAAATATAAAACTTTTTTGCCGCATTTGGAGGTCATGCTCACAGTTCTGATCATCAACTGTACTCCTTCTGATACGAGTTAATGATTCCAAATTTTGTATTATTGGATTGGTCATATTGGTCCAGTTGGTAGGTGATTTCCTATCTAAAAAATGCGTTGTATCATTTAGGGTGGGACGTCCCATGTACCACAAAACAAAATCAACACTATAGTAACCAAAGTTGCTATGTAACAACTTATCGAATCTCGTAATCAACGTGGGTGTGCCATTCTGCTGAGTTCTCACTAAACGGGTTGGTGTCTTTTTTCTTCACTGACCAGCAAGCGTTTTCAGAATCTACACATCTGCTCCCGCTCCGTTATCAGACTTTTGCTCACCTTCCCTATTTGAGTACTCAGTTGAAATGACTCTTTTACAGTGTGTTAAATGAACCCACGTGTTTCTTTCTGCTATTTTTTATTGTCCCATTCATTCTTTCCACTCGACCTGCACTCTGAGGGTGGTAAGCACAATGGTTTTTCAAATTGATGTGGAACATGGTTCCTATTTTATTGATTATTTGATTTACAAAATGAGTCCCATTATCGCTGTAAATGGTTTCAGGTATGCCATATTTTGGAATGATGTCTTTACATAGTGCTTTTGCCACCGTCAGAGCATCAGGTGATTTTGTTGAGAATAATTCGATGCATTTAGAAAATGCATCTATGATAACCAAACAATTCTTTTTTCCTTCACTTTGGTTTAATCCAATATTCCTCTCCTGGGCCTCAAATTGCCTTGTGGATTATACTTAGCACAAATCATACATGCTCTACAAATTATTATTATTATTATTATTTTTTTAAAATAGGAATTAAAACCATAAATTGTATAATATTGATTTATCTGTCTTACCATCCCTCCTGTTGAGACACGTGACACAGCATGGCTCAATATAGCAGCCCATTTGAATAGGTTTTTTTTTTATTTTTTTTTTCTCTTTGCTAAAGTAAATTTAATTTTGTAGTTTTGCACTTTGTTTTTACCAATAATTGCGTTCTTGTTGTGGAACCCTCATACTGGCTATCAGTATAGATTGTACCATCTTTATTTATCATTAGTTTGCATGCCTCCGTTAATGCTACTAATTCAGCAGTTGTTTAGCCAATTCCTGACAATCATGCCGCGTGCCTTCATCAGGTAAGGGTGTTCGTGTGGCTGGATTTAAGATTGTGCATCGCTCAACAGTCAAATGTGGTTGTGACAGCAAGATGGCCATGCAAGATAAATCTCTTGCAGGTGATAAAAATGCCATATTCGTTTGCAATAGGAGAGCAGACACTGTATATGAAACCTGAAGAGTTAATGGATGAAATAACACAATTGTGGAACTGCTCTCTACTGCCATCAAGGCTGCCACAACTGCTCTGACACAATGCGGTAATGCACACGTCACGCTGTCCAATTTAGTTGAAAAATAAGCTATTGGTCTTAGCTTATCACCGTATTGTTGTGTAAGTACGGAGGTCATGTAATAGTTTTAAAATCGACCATTTGAATCAGAATCAGAATCATCTTTATTTGCCAAGTATGTCCAAAACACACACACAAGGAATTTGTCTCTGGTAGTTGGAGCCGCTCTAGTACAACAGTTTACAGAACACTTTGGAGACATAAAGACATTGACAAAAAACAATTGTGCAAAAAGATGCAGAGTCCTCAAGCACTTAGAGCAGTTCGAATGACTAATGTTGCAATAGTCCAGTGCAATGACCATTGTGCAAAGGGGGCTGAGACGTCAAGGAGTGTATGCGGTTTAAAGTGATGAGTAGTGCGATAATCTGGGACAATGTTGGTTGTGCAAATGTTACAGATAATCCTCAATCAGTGTGCAAATGGAGCAGATGCTACTCTGGCATGAGTGGCCAGTATATGCAAATAGTGCAGCATGCCGAGACAACTACAGTGAGTGCACAAGTAATACATAATTGGCCCCACAGAAATGTGACAACGAACTCAAGTAAATAAATTGACACCTTATTGTAATGGAATTATAGGTTAGGTGTTTAAGAAGTTGATCGCAAGAGGGAAGAAGCTGTTGGAATGTCTACTAGTTCTAGTTTGCGTTGATCGGTAGCGCCGACCTGAGGGAAGGAGCTGGAAGAGCTGGTGACCGGGGTGCGGAGGGTCGAAGAGGATTTTGCACGCCCTTGTCTTCGTTCTGGCAGCGTGCAAGTCCTCAATGGTGGGTAGGGGGGTACCGACAATCCTCTCAGCAGTTTTGATTGTCCGTTGCAGTCGGGGTTTGTCCTTTTTTGTAGCAGCACTAAACCAGACTGTGATGGAAGAAAACAGGACTGATTCGATGACCGCTGTGTAGAACTGTCTCAGCAGCTCCAGTGGCAGGCCGTGCTTTCTCAGAAGCTGCAGGAAGTACATCCTCTGCTGGGCCTTTTTGAGGACGGAGTTGTGTTGGTCGCCCACTTCGGGTCCTGAGAGATTATAATTCCCAGGAACTTGAAGGTCTCGACGGTTGACACAAGGCAGCTGGACAACGTGAGGGGCAGCTGTGGCGAAGGATGCCTCCTGAAGTCCACAATCATCTCTACAGTCTTGAGCGTGTTCAGCTCCAGGTTGTGTCGGCCGCACCACAGCTCCAGCCACTCCGCTTCCTGTCGATATGCAGACTCGTCACCGTCCTTGATGAGGCTGATGACAGTGGTGTCATCTGCAAACTTCAGGAGTTTGACAGTCGGGTTCGCTGAGGTGCAGTCGTTCGTGTAGAGAGAGAAGAGCAGCGGAGAGAGGACACAACCTTGGGGCGCCCCAGTGCTGTTGCTGCGTGTGGATGAGGTGCCCCCCCCCCCAGCCTGACCTGCTGTGTCCTGCCCGTCAGAAAGCTGTAAATCCACTGGCAGATGGCAGGTGAGACGCTGAGCTGGAGAAGCTTGGATGAAAGGAGTTCAGGGATGAAGGTGTTGAACGCTGAGCTGAAGTCCACGAACAGGATCCTCGCGTAGGTCCCTGCACTGTCGAGGTGTTCAAGGATGAAGTGCAGTCCCATGTTGACTGCGTCATTCGCAGACCTGTTCGCTCGGTTGGCAAACTGCAGGGGATCCAGCACGAGACGTTCAAAGGACTTCATGACCACAGATGTCAAAGCGACAGGCCTGTAGTCATTCAGACCCGAGATTGCAGGTTTCTTGGGGACTGGAATGATGGTGGAGCGTTTGAAACAGGATGGTACTTCGCACACTTCCAGAGATCTATTGAAGATCTGAGTGAAGACTGGCTCGGAGGTTGTCCCCGCAGACTTTGAGGCAGGATGGGGACACATGGTCTGGGCCTGCTGCTTTGTTAATCTTTTGTTGTTTGAAGATGCGTCTCACATCCTGTTCATGGATGGTTAACACAGAAGTCAGAGGTGTGATTGTGGTCGGGGGTGCGGCCGGATGGGTGTTGGGTGTGAAAGTGTCCTTTTCGAATCAAATTAGGGTTCAGTCTTGCCCGGGAGACCGGATTCAAACCAGCGACTCTTCGGTCACTGGACGACCCGCTCTACCTACTGAGCTCGAGCCACCTACCTGAGGGGGGGGGGGGGGGGGGGTAACCTAAACCCAGCAGTGGGGATTACTGCACATTCTTTACTGTACTTAAGTAGAGTTTTAGGTGTCTGTAAAGCTTTTTATCTTACTGTCAACAATTTACTTTCACTCTTTTAATTAATTAAAAAAAAAAAACCTGTAATTTCTCTTCCTTACTTTGTCAAAAATAACTACTTTTTTAGACTCTACTACTGCAACTCTATGGATGATCGACATGTTTAAAAAAAAAAACTAAAAAGGGAGCGGTAAAGTCATTGACTGCTGAGGTCTCGATTGATTGAGATATTTCGGGTCTTAAAGGAACATCTAAAAAAAATTTTTAAATAGTCATGATTTTTTGTCATTCATTTCAGAAAGTGAAACCCATGTAAAATAAAGGTCTTCCAATTTTTTGCAAGCTGGTGATAATGGCTTACTAAAAATGAAAACCCAAAAATCATCATCAGAAAATTTGAATATCTATCCAACACAAAATTGTGTCTCGCGAAAATAGTGAGTGGCTAATACCTCTGTGAAGCCACTAGCCGCAGTGGCTGGTGAGCAAAAGGTTCATGTCAAGCCCTGGTCCTGATGAAAGAGAATATTTGGCATGATGTTTAATCTTAAAACAAATGACTTTGGCTCTTATTTGAAATCTATTTTCAGTGTACCTTCTTAAAGGCTTCCTGTTGACAAGTGTTGAGAATTAGCACTCGTGCTAAAACACTGCTTTGTCCAATGTTTTTGTGATGTTAATTTCAAACAAGCAAATGATTAATTGAAAGACTGAGAGGAAATTTTTAACTCTTTGGGTAAGATGGAAAACTGCATACTATGTGATCCTGAATAAAATGCACATACGTTTTGGAATTTAATATATTATGTCACTCTATCACACTCGACAGTTTCTCTTCTATGTATTTGTATTTGCTTTTATTTTGCTTTGTTTTACTGTACAGTCTGCTCGCAGGTCAGCCTTGCAAATGAGAATCTGTTCTTAATTACCTTGCCTGGATAAATAAAGATTAAATTCAAATTTAAACAAATTAAATACTGGATATCTTTCAGAGATAGTAACCTCAGGAGCTTCAAAGATTATGAGAAGGTCGTCGACCATATTAGGACTCAGGAAGGAGCTGACCGCATGACAGTGTTAGAAGAAGGCATGGTGTCCCTCCAGATTTCGACGCCACCAATATTGAATGGGACTCCCACTTCCCGCAGTTGTTGGTGGATACTGTATATTGCTTAACCAATAAAGTTGTCTTTGCTCATTGAGCTTGTATCAGCGGAGTGTTTTCCAATATCGCTCTTCACAATTTGGAGTACGACAGGCCTGTCGGGGGGCTGTGGGTAAAGATTCTGAGAAGCCGTGCGGGCAGAACAGCCGGACGTTTGCGATGGTGGGGCAGTACCATCTAAATTGAGTTTTTATTAAGTTGTAAATAAAAACAAGGAGGTATAGGTAGGTGTCCTCCATTTAGCAAGGGAAGATCATTTCAATGAAGAGAGAATTTGGGAAATGAAGACAATACTTGAGGTGAAGAAAAGATCATGTTAGGGCTGGTACACACAAAGACAATCGGGTTGTTTTTGTTCCAGTTTTGCCCTCTCCTGACCGAGGACCTCAAACGCCAGACTGGATTATGTTTTAAAAGATTATCCTATGAGATTATGTCAACAAGAGGAAACTAGAACGTACGCTGTTTTAATTGTACTTTTATTTTTTTCACTTTGTTTTAAATGTTTATAAGCTGTTTTTTGTATTTGTTTGGAAATGCTTTTAATCATGTAAAGCACATTGAGTTACCTTGTGTATGAAATGCACTACATTAATTAATTTGCTTTGCTTTAAATCTGAGATGTGTTAAGAGTGGATTTGTTCAGAATATAGGGACCGATATGGGTAGGGGCCGAAAAATATACACGACTCTTACAAAATCTCCACGTGTGGAAGCCAACGTCTCCCCCAGTCATGGCGAATACATTCCATGACACAATCGATATCCCAGACAAACCACCGTTAAACATGGGAGAGGCCCTGTTGTCTGCAGCCTTGCAGCTTATCACACAAATAGAAGATAAAAAAAAAAAACAATAATGAGCTGCATATAACACTGTGGTACAAAAACACGCCAAACCCAGACCCAGTATAGGAAAACAATTTACGTCATGCGACACCTGATAAAATTACTGTAGATTATCTGTACTCAGACAATGAAGCAAAAGTCACGGCAGGAATTATTTTACCGGACAAATTAAAGGAACTGTATAAAAATACAAGTGTCCCACGTTTTTCATTGTGCAAAGATTATGGGTCACAATGGAAACATGTGGGAACATTAGAAAAAAAAAGGACAGGAGACAAATGATTGGCGACAAATAGGAAACAAACTGGAATACAGTGCGTCAACTGGTCTAATCAGGAATGCGATGTTTTGGACAACGCAGGCTGATGGAAGGAGACACATGCACCCTGTATGATTGGACCAAATGATCCTCACTGAAATTGATGAAAAAATATTGACAACAGTTCCACAAAGATTATGGTCCACAGGATCATTCGATGTAGGCCTTATTAAAGGGGCTTTACCAGTACTAATTAGACCCAAAACAGAATATAGACCAGGGGTCAATATACATTAAAACCAGATGCACATGAAGGGATCAAACCGGTAATTGAAGCACTACTTGAAGCGGGAGTTATTGTGGGGTGTCCGGAATCACCATGTAACACACCAATTTTTCCCGTGAAAGAGGCCCCACCTTCTGTCGGTTGGAGGATGGTACAAGCTTTACAGGCAGTAAATACTACAGTAATACAGAGAGCAGCGTGCGTATCAGATCCACACACGTCTAAATTCACTCCCCCAGGAGGGAGCGACATGCAAAGATTCATTAGCCGTACTGCGTCATCTCGCAGAGGAGGGACATAAAGTTAACAAAAATAAATTGCAATGGTGTAAAAAACAAGTCAACTATCTGGTACATAATCTAAGTGTAGGAGGAAGGACTATATTAGAAGACAGGAAAACTATAGATTTAAAAAAAAAACCTAAACCACAAACAAAGAAACATATGATGTCATTTTTAGGTCTGACAAATTATTGTAGAGCATGGATTCCAAACTATGCAGAAATTGTTGCAATTGTTGTTATCATAATTGATATATGAAGCAAACCTTAAAATGACATCACCTGTTCAATGGAATACAGAGGCAGAATAGGCCTTCTGTGACATTAAACAACATTTGGTGTCCAGTACTGCGCTGCCCCTTCCAAATTATGATAAACCATTCATTCAAATGGTAGATTGTAAGCACTATTACATGACTTCCGTACTTACACAACAATATGGTGATAAGATGAGACCAATAGCTTATTTTTCAACTAAACTGGACAAAGTGACGTGTGCATTACCGCATTGTGTCAGAGCAGTTGTGGCAGCTTCAATGGCAGTAGAGAGCAGTTCCACAATTGTGTTATTTCATCCATTAACTCTTAAAGTGCCACATACAGTGTCTGCTCTCCTATTGCAAACCAATATGGCGTTTTTATCACCTGCAGGACATTTATCTTGCATGGCCATCTTGCTGTCACAACCACATTTGACTGTTGAGCGATGCACAACCTTAAATCCAGCCACACTAACACCCTTACCTGATGAAGGAACGCAGCATGATTGTCTGGAATTGGCTAAACAAACTGCTAAATTAGTAGCATTAACCGAGGCAGGCAAACTAATGATAAATAAAGATGGTACAATCTATACTGATAGCCAGTATGAGGGTTCCACAACAAGACCGCAATTATTGGTAAAAACAAAGTGCAAAACTACAAAATGAAATTTACATTAGCAAAGAGAAAAAAAAGACGAAAAAAAAAAACTATTCAAATGGGCTGCTATATTGAGCCATGCTGTGTCACATGTCTCAACAGGAGGGATGGTAAGACAGATAAATCAATATTATACAACTTATGGTTTTAATTCCTATTATTATAAAAAATAATAATAATAATAATAATAATTTGTAGAGCATGTATGATTTGTGCTAGGTATAATCCACAAGGCAATTTGAGGCCCAGGAGAGGAATATTGAATTAAACCAAAGTGAAGGGAAAAAGTATTGTTTGGTTATCATAGATGCATTTTCTAAATGGATCGAATTATTCTCAACAAAATCACCTGATGCTCTGACGGTGGCAAAAGCACTATGTAAAGACATCATTCCAAAATATGGCATACCTGAAACCATTTACAGCGATAATGGGACTCATTTTGTAAATCAAATAATCAATAAAATAGGAACCATGTTCCACATCAATTTGAGAAACCATTGTGCTTACCACCCTCAGAGTGCAGGTCTCGTGGAAAGAATGAATGGGACAATAAAAAATAGCAGAAAGAAACACGTGGGTTCATTTAACACACTGTAAAAGAGTCATTTCAGCTGAGTACTCAAATAGGGAAGGTGAGCAAAAGTCTGATAACGGAGCGGGAGCAGATGTGTAGATTCTGAAAACGCTTGCTGGTCAGTGAAGAAAAAAGACACCAACCCGTTTAGTGAGAACTCAGCAGAATGGCACACCCACGTTGGTTACGAGATTCGATGAGTTGTTACGTAGCAACTTTGGTTACTATAGTGTTGATTTTGTTTTGTGGTACATGGGACGTCCCACCCTAAATGATACAACGCATTTTTTAGATAGGAAATCACCTACCAACTGGACCAATATGACGAACCCAATAATAAAAAATTTAGAATCATTAACTCGTATCAAAAGGAGTACAGCTGATGATCAGAACTGTGGGCATGGCCTCCAAACGCGGCAAAACTGTTTAATATTTTGTGCCCCCCAAAATCAAGATGCTTTAATCATAATTCCATATGCGGCTCTCACCAATGATGCTCAAGAGAATGGGCAGAATTGGGGATGTGGATATGACTGGTATGCATCTATAGGCTTTGGATGGGAACACCTCATTGGTGAAACAGGTTATGATTGGTCCAGTTGGTCACAAAAAACAGCAAAAGAACATAGAAAGAAGTTTAACATAAGCAAAACGGCCCATAGTTTAATATTGAAATACAAATCAAGTCACCCAGTGTGTTTGATGATGAGTTTGTGGGCATATTCTGGCGGAAAAGATCCCCACTTACGAGTAGCATTGTGTTATGGGAACCGTGTTGAACCAGAAATGCCATTAAAAACTTCAAAGAAAAGTGAACACATTTTAATGGTTAATAATATAACTACTGATGATTGGTTCCTTGTAGTCACAGGAGTTTCAGGACAAAACAACAATTGGTTATTATTGGTGGAACAAGTAGCAAATGTAGCGAGAAAAGATTGTGTGGTTTGCATGGGTCCCAGGCCTTTGTTCAGAATCAGAATCAGAATCAGAATCAGAATCATCTTTATTTGCCAAGTATGTCCAAAACACACAAGGAATTTGTCTCCGGTAGTTGGAGCCGCTCTAGTACAACAAACAGTCAATTTACAGAACACTTTGGGGACATAAAGACATTGACAAAAAACAATTGTGCAAAAAGATGCAGAGTCCTCGAGCACTTAGAGCAGTTCGAACGACTAATATTGCAATAGTCCGGTGCAATGACCATTGTGCAAAGGGCGCTGAGACTTCAAGGAGTGTATGCGGTTTAAAGTGACGAGTAGTGCGATCATCTGGGACAATGTCGGTTGTGCAAATGTTACAGATACTCCTCAATCAGTGTGCAAATGGAGCAGATGCTACTCTGGCATGAGTGGCCAGTATATGCAAATAGTGCAGCACGGCGAGACAACTACAGTGAGTGCACAAGTAATACATAATTGGCCCCACAGAAATGTGACAACGAACTCAAGTCAAAAAATTGCCAGCTTGTTGTAATGGAATTATAGGTTAGGTGTTTAAGAAGTTGATCGCAAGAGGGAAGAAGCTGTTGGAATGTCTACTAGTTCTAGTTTGCGTTGATCGGTAGCGCCTACCTGAGGGAAGGAGCTGGAAGAGCTGGTGACCGGGGTGCAGACGGTCCGAGAGGATTTTGCACGCCCTTGTCTTAGTTCTGGCAGCGTGCAAGTCCTCAAGGGTGGGTAGGGAGGTACCGACAATCCTTTCAGCAGTTTTGATTGTCCGTTGCAGTCGGAGTTTGTCCTATTTTGTAGCAGCACCAAACCAGACTGTGATGGAAGAACACAGGACTGATTCGATGACCGCTGTGTAGAACTGTCTCAGCAGCTCCGGTGGCAGGCCGTGCTTTCTCAGAAGCCGCAGGAAGTACATCCTCTGCTGGGCCTTTTTGAGGACGGAGTTGATGTTGGTCGCCCACTTCAGGTCCTGAGAGATTGTAATTCCCAGGAACTTGAAGGTCTCGACGGTTGACACAAGGCAGCTGGACAACGTGAGGGGCAGCTGTGGCGAAGTCCACGATCATCTCTACAGTCTTGAGCCTGTTCAGCTCCAGGGTTGTGTCGGCCGCACCACAGCTCCAGCCGCTCCGCTTCCTGTCGATATGCAGACTCGTCACCGTCCTTGATGAGGCCGATGACAGTGGTGTCATCTGCAAACTTCAGGAGCTTGACAGTCGGGTTCGCTGAGGTGCAGCCGTTCGTGTAGAGAGAGAAGAGCAGCGGCGAGAGGACACAACCTTGGGGCGCCCCAGTGCTGATGCTGTGTGTGGATGAGGTAGCCTCCCCCAGCCTGACCTGCTGTGTCCTGCCCGTCAGAAAGCTGTAAATCCACTGGCAGATGGCAGGTGAGACGCTGAGCTGGAGAAGCTTGGTTGAAAGGAGTTCAGGGATGATGGTGTTGAACGCTGAGCTGAAGTCCACGAACAGGATCCTCGCGTAGGTCCCTGCACTGTCGAGGTGTTCTAGGATGAAGTGCAGTCCCATGTTGACTGCATCATCCGCAGACCTGTTCGCTTGTTCGGCAAACTGCAGGGGGTCCAGCAGGGGACCTGTGACACTCTTGAGGTGGTCCAGCACGAGACGTTCAAAGGACTTCATGACCACAGATGTAGGTTTCTTGGGGACTGGGATGATGGTGGAGCGTTTGAAACAGGATGGAACTTCACACATTTACAAAGATCTGTTGAAGATCTGAGTGAAGACTGGAGCGAGCTGGTCCGCGCAGACTTTGAGGCAGGATGGGGACACATGGTCCGGTCCTGCCGCTTTGTTAATCTTCTGTTGTTTGAAGATGCGTCTCACATCCTGTTCATGGATGGTTAACGCAGAAGTCAGAGGTGTGGTTGTGGTCGCGGGTGCGGCCGGGTGGGTGTGTGGAGTAAAACTGTCCTTTTCAAATCTGCAGTAGAAGGTATTCAAGTCGTTGGCTAGTGTGCTATTGTTCTCAGCTTGGGCATTTGAGATGGAAATGTGAAAGGATTTGAGTATAATTTATGAATGGATTTGAGGATGGTATGTGAATAGATCTGACATGTTCATGTGAGTGTGTTTGAAGTGTATGTGTGCAAACATTTGAGGCGTGTATGTGAGCGTGTATTTATATGAGTTGAAAAGTAAGTGGTTTCAAAATAAAATGTGCCATTGACCAACAGCGATAAAGTACAATAGTAAGCCTAACTTAAGCAGTAGTGTTACATAGCATTATACTGTATAGTAAATACATATATATTTTTAATGTATATATGTCTTATACTTGTTGATTATTGTGTTTCAATAACGCTTTTCCTCATTGATTTAAAATGAGTGCTTTTAATGTGTAAGTGCTGTAGTATATGACGTAATGGTCGGCCAATCAGAAGCCGTGTCGTGTATGACGTAGGACTAGGCTGGCTCGTCTGTCAAGAGCGAGACGCCATTATTCGGTCGGGGATTCTGGCGAATAAATGTCCCTTTCGGGCTAAAGCGCAGTGGACGTGTGTTTACTCCTGGACTCAAGGCAGAGTTTCAACACCGCTGCGTTACAATCTGAAACGTATACGTTTCGTTGCAGGCAGGATGGCCGGTTTGTCGCGTTTAAGCTCCCCTGAGCCGGTGTACCTCATGAAGTGTCCAAAGGGAAAGAAGGAATTTAATTGTCGTCGTGAAACTCGTATCATAGCTATGTACTCCAGTCAGAGTCAAATGTTTCATGACTTTATTAAATATAGGTACCTCTCAATTAATTAGAATATAGTTGAAAAGTTTTTCTTCAGTACTCATAATGATTAAACGTACCTTTCAGAGGGCAAATTCCAGCCTAATTTCTACGTTAAAAATCACTGTTTCTTAAATTTAATTCACTATTTCGTTTGATGTTATATTTTAGTTTCTCAATATGGAGAATTTTTTTTATTTGCTATGAGCTGCGATCATCAAAATAATACATATTGTAAATATGAAAGACTTCACTCTGAGTGCGTGCAGTGTGCAGTTCATCTCTATAATTTCACTTTTTGAATTGAACGACCTAATAGAAGATTTACACTATTCACGTGTGAGCATGATTGACATGAACTCGTGAATGCCAGTGATGTGTGCGAGAATGGGATTGACATGCTCGCGTAAAGGCATTTGAGTAGTGTTTATGAGAGCATTTGAGTAGTGTCAATGAGAGCATTGAGTAGTATCAATGATGGCAGTTGGTGTTCGAGAGGAGGATGCAGGAGATAGGCTAACATGGAAAAGGATTACGCTCTGCGGCGACCCCTAACGAGACAAGCCGAAAGGAAAAGAAGAAGAAGAATGAGAGCATTTGAGTAGTGTTAATGAGAGCAAGACTTGTGCGTATGAGAGTGTTTGAGTAGTCCTTATGAGAGCCTTTCAGTCGTTTGTGTGTGTGTGAAAGCATTTGAATAGTAAGTCTGAGAGCCAATCCTGAATAATGTCCCTAACGGCCCCTCATAATCAAGGCATCCAGCTCGCTATGCTTGGAGTCGAGCTGCCACACTCTGCTGCTCCACACCTCGCTGAGAACAGACATGAAATCAAGAATAGAAACGGGGGTTTGATTTCTCTGTGGCTCATTGGTTTCTGGGTATGATTCTCGTTTTGGGTTCGAGAGGTTCTGGACGAGCCCTCCTTCAAAACATTGTTTGTAATCTATCTGCTGCATTTTCAACTATCTTGTCATACGGTGGCCGATGTGACTGGATATGAGGTCATAAGATCCTCAGTGTGGTTTGTTGTTCATGGGGTATGATTCTCACTTGGGGTGTGAGCGGTTCCTCCTGGAAAAGGCCATTTTCACAGCCGTCACGTGAAAAGTAATGCGGTCAACTGTGCATCCTGTGGCTCGTTGGTCTAGCGGTATGATTCTTGCTTGGGGTGTGACCGGTACCTGGTTTCAATTCCTGGATTAGTCCCCCTAAGGAAACATCTGTGGTGGATTAATATGGTGCAATATTAAAAGTGTGTCCTCTCAAGGTGGCCTGTGTAACAAGTAAAGGGGTCATTGAGGAGTCATGTTTTGGCTGATGGGTATGATTCTTGCTTAGAGAAGCTCAACAGTGTATTTTAAGATCTGTGGTTATCGGCTTCCTTGTCATATGGTTACCAATATGACAAGTTATGAAGTCATCTGCTCTTCTGTGTTGGTTGTTGGTCTCGGGCTATACTTCTCACGAAGAGCAGGACTGCAAGAGGTCCCGGGGTTGAAATCCCCTGACAAGCTCTCTTTCGAAATGTCAATGGCCAGGCATCCTTTGCATTTGAAACTGCCATTGTCACACAATGGCCAGTATGACAAGTGATCATGTTTTTCATTTCTATGTGCCTTGTTGTTCTTGCGGTATGCTTCTCAATTAGCTGTGGGTGTGAGAGGTCCTAATTTCAAGTCCCAGAAGAGCCCTTTTTTAAAAGTTGACCAGCAAGAGTTATTACTACTTTGCCTCTGGTACTCCAAATTTCCTGAATCTCAGCGTCAAAGAGGCTGATATAATTGCAAAAAGTGACCGGGTTTCGATTCCCCGACTGGGAGTTGAGTTCAGGTGGTGTTTAGCTTTTGGTGGGGCTCTTCTTTGTGGGATTTTGTTTTTTTTCAGTAAGAAGTGAATTGAGGAAAGGGTCACGACCCATGGGCCTCAGCCAATGAGTTGACAAGTCTTAATTGCACAAAATATCTCACTAAGAGTAAGATGTTCAATGATCGCAGTTTCCAACATCCTATGAGCAGACATACGATAACAGAGAACGAGCTCCATATAGCAAAGGATGGTTATCACCCATCGACCTCTGGGTTATGGGCCCAGCACGCTTCCGCTGCGCCACTCCTCTCTCGAGCCATTGTAGTTGGTCTGTACTCTTTTACCGTCTGATAAATATCAGGCAACCGCCAGCAACAGGGCTGTTCGGGTTGTCTCATGGCTGGATCATGCTACAAGACACATTTGGGCCTTCCCTATTACACTATATCAGACTACGATTATTCTCTCAGCCGTTTCTCGGGCAGACACTACTCGACATTTATTCCGATAGCACCCTATCCCGTCTTTTACCATCACTGGGCTTTATCTTGTCAAATCAAACACTGTCCGAGAGGTGGAAGCAGAAAACGTGTCACCTGTCAACGTGACGGGACACACTCAACACCAACAATGCGCCGCGCCAATGTCTTGTTTCTCTGCGTGCGAGTGCGTGTGAGTGATTGTGGGGGGACAAAATGAGGACAAACGTGTTCGTCACTGGTGATCGGGAGAGAATGTTCATTGAAGGACTGCTTGAGGTATGTTCACGTACTTTTCATACGATACGGCTCGCAAGCAGGCAACAAAATGTTATGTACCCTAGCAAGCGCAAGCACATACGATTGTACGTAAACATGCCGGCGTTCCGTCGAAACCCATGCCCTAAAGCTTCAGTAAACATTGGTTTGTGCGTGAGAATAAATGTTAACAACGGCGCACAAGTATTTTGTCAACGGCAAGCCAGGGAGGTGATGCGCCAGTCACAATACGCAATCCTTCTGGTCTCCGTCAAGTTGCACTGCCGTAGAGTTGTTGACATGTCACACTACACGGAAGATATCCCCCCAAAAAAATCTAATTTGCCAGTTCATTTTGGTGTCGTAGGGCCATATCGTTTGTCGTGGTTTATGTCATACGACAAGAAGTTATGTCGTTCCTGACATATGTTGCGACCCGATCTCGAAAATCGGCTGCGATAGCTAATCGGGCCAATATTGGGGCTTGAATCCTATTGTTTGATCAAGGCATAAGAAGATTATTCTTTCAGCCAATTAATTGCAGTTGTTGGCTTAAATGATTTCAGAGCTCTGCTTTCCACATTTTTCATGTCAAGGTTGGGTATGATAGGGAATGCCGGGGATCCCATCATTTTACTTCCTTGATCGGGCTTACATTTCCCAATAAAATTCCACTTACAAAGATGGGCTTTTCAGGTAGTGTGGCCGAGTGGTCCATGGCGCTGGATTAAGGCTCCAGTCTCTCAGGAGGTGTGGGTTTAAATCCCACCACTGCCAGTTCCTTGTCAATATAGTTAATGTCTTACTATTTTGTCATTGGCTCCGACAAGGCGTTTGGGACTATAGATATTTTTGGCCACAAAAAAGTCGAGCTCTTTGCCGTTCTGTTTGGACTGTTTGCTTGTTGCCGTAAAATATTATTTCCCCTGAAAGTGTTTGCCTTAATGTCATTACCTTTATCTTTCACGCTGAACTGTCGTGCCACCTTTATGGGTACTTACACAGTGATTTTAAATTGACAGAACAGTGAAAAAATGACGATTTTTTTTTTCCAGTAAGAAGTGAATTGAGGAAAGGGTCACTACCCGTGGGCCTCAGCCAAAGAGTTGACATGTTTTAATTGCACAATATTCTCACTAAGAGTAAGACGTTAAATGTCTTGTTTTTGTGTGTGCGAACTAAGCCCAGTGATAGCAAACACAACATCCTATGAGCAGACATATGATAACAGAAAACAATCTCCAGATAGCAGAGGATGGTTTCAACCCAACCACCTCTGGGTTATGGGCCCAGCACGCTTCCGCTGTACCACTCTGCTCTTTAGTCACTGGCGTTGGTATGTACTCTTTTACCGTTTGACAAATATCAGGCAGCCGCCAGCAACAGGGCTGTTCCGGTTGTCTCATGGCTGGATCAGGTTACAAGACACATTTGGTCTTTACCGATGACACTATGTCAGACGACTACCATGAAATCTTGGTCATTTGGTCTTTCCCGATTCATGATGGCGCTGACCAGTGTGGTCGCCTCGGTTACGCGCTCTCTAGTATTGTTTTTGTGTTTTTCGTTCGTCTTTGGAGACATTAAACGACTCACTTACACAAGGGGAGACTTGCTAACCATCAAGGAGGCTACTCCGGACCTTCTTTCATCAACTTTTGCAAATCCGCTCAATTTCCCCCGAGTTACTCACTGGAGCGGCGTCCGCGGTCTTCGGCGCATGGAGGTGGAGGCGACGCCACAGAGGGAAGCGAGCCGGCATCCGGGTGAAACTCCACATGAGAGGATACAGATTGGGGTTCCCGTCGATCCACCTCGCGAATGTACGCTCCCTACCCAACAAAATGGACGAGCTTCATCTCCTGATAAAGACCAGTAAAGACTTGGGATGTTCTGCCGCCATGTGCTTTTCGGAAACCCAGCTTTGCGACGCTGTACCCGATGGCGCCGTCATGCTTCCCGGCTTTCATATTCACCGAGCAGACCGCGACATGGAATCATCGGGGAAAACAAAAGGCGGCGGGATATGCTTCTATATCAACGAAAAATGGTGTAGGGACGTCACAGAGCTCAACACACACTGCAGCCCGCATTTGGAGTCGCTATTTTTTAACTGTAAGCCATTCTACTCACTGCGTGAGTTCACATCAATCTGGCTGGCGCCTATATTCCGCCTCATGCTAACACGAACGCCGCACTGCTCACGAAATTGAAAAAAAAAAAACACCCGGACTCACCCCTCATTATTCTCAGAAACTTTAACAAAGCTAAACTCAACCACGAACTCCCGGAAGATATCCCCAAAAAAAAATCCAGTTTGCCAGACATCATTTTGGCGTCGTAGGGCCAAATCCTTTGTTGTGGCTTATGTCACACTCCAAGAAGTTTTGTCGTTCCTGACATATGTCGGGACACGATCTGGAAAATCGGCTGCGATAGCTAATCGGGCCAATATCAGGGCTAAAATCCTTTTGTTTGATCTCGGCATAAGAAGATTATTCTCTCAGCCAATGAATTGCAGTTGTTAGCTTTAATGATTTCAGAGCTCTGCTTTCCACATTTTTCATGTCAAGGTTGGCTATGATAGGGAATGCCGGGTATCCCATAATTTTACTTCCCTTTGGTCGGGCTTACATTTCCCAATAAAATTCCACTTACAAAGACGGGCTTTTCAGGTAGTGTGGCCAAGCGGTCCACGGTGCTGGATTAAGGCTCCAGTCTCTCATGAGGCATGGGTTTAAATCCCACCACTGCCAGTTCCTTGTCAATATAGTTATTGTCTTACTATTTTGTCATTGTTTCCGACAAGGCGTTTGGGACAACAGATATTTTTGGCCACAAAAAAGGTGAGCTCTTTGCCGTTCTGTTTGGGCTGTTTGCTTGTCGCCGTAAAATATTATTTCCCCTGAAAGTGTTTGCCTTAATGTCATTACCTTTATTTTTCACGCTGAACTGTCGTGCCAGCTTTATGGGTACTTACACAGTGATTTTAAATTGACAGAACAGTGAAAGAATTAAGATTTTTTTTTCCAGTAAGAAGTGAATTGAGGAAAGAGTCACTAACCGTGGGCCTCAGCCAAAGAGTTGACAAGTCTTAATTGCACAATATTTCTAACTAAGAGTAAGATTTTAAATGTCTTGTTTCTGTGTGTGCATACTCAGTCCAGGCATGGTAAACACAAGATCCTATGAGCAGACATACGATAACAGAAAACGACCTCCAGATAGCAGAAAATGGTTTCTATTCATCGACCTCTGGGTTATGGGCCCAGCACGCTTCCGCTGC
Organism: Phycodurus eques; assembly: GCF_024500275.1. NCBI lineage: Eukaryota > Metazoa > Chordata > Actinopteri > Syngnathiformes > Syngnathidae > Phycodurus > Phycodurus eques. The sequence continues at coordinate 505,691 of NW_026904021.1, read as the reverse complement.
GCCACTCTGCTCTCTAGTCATTGGAGTTGGTATGTACTCTTTTACCGTCTGACAAATATCAGGCAGCCGCCAGCAACAGGGCTGTTCCGGTTGTCTCATGGCTGAATCAGGTTACAAGACACATTTGTTCTTTCCCGATTCATGATGGCGCCGACCAGTGTGGTCACCTCGGTTACGCGCTCCGTAGTATTGTTTTTGTTTTTGTGTTCTCCGTTCGTATTTGGAGACATTACACGACTCACTTACACAAGGGGAGACTTGCTAACCATCAACGAGGCTACTCCGGACTTTCTTTCATCAACTTTTGCAAATCCGCTCAGTTTTTTCCGCGAGTTACTCACCGGAGCGGCATCCGCGGTCATCGGCGCATGGAGGCGGAGGCGACGCCACAGACGGAAGCGAGCTGGCATCCAGATGAAACTCCGCATGAGAGGATACAGATTGGCGTTCCCGTCGATCCACCTCGCGAATATACACTCCCTACCCAACAAAATGGACGAGCTTCATCTCCTGATAAAGACCAGTAAAATCACACCACTGCCACTTCCTTTTCAATATTGTGAATTTCCTACCATTTTGTCATTGGCTCCGACAAGGCGTTTGGGACAATACGTATTTTTGGCCACAAAAAAGTCGAGCTCTTTGCCGTTCTGTTTGGACTTTGCTTCTCGCCGTAAAATATTAGCTCCCCTGAAAGTGTTTGCCTGAATCTCATTACCTTTGTCTTTCACGCTGAACTGTCGTGCCACCTTTATGGGTAATGACACAGTGATTTTAAATTGACAGAACAGTGAATTAAGGACGAATTTATTTGTCAGTACGAAGTGAATTGAGGAAAGGGTCCGTACCCGTGGGCCTCAGCCAATGAGGTCACAAGTCTTAATTGCACAATATTTCTCACGAAGAGTAAGACGTTAAATGATTGCAGTTCCGCAACATGCTATGAGTGGACATACAATAACAGAGAACAAGCTCCAGATAGCAGAGGAGGGTTTCGATCCATCTACCTCTGGGTTATGGCCCCAGCACGCTTCCGCTGCGCCACTCTGCTCTCTAGTCATTGTCGTTGGTATGTGCAACAGGGCTGTTCGGGTTGTCTCATGGCTGGATCAGGCAACAAGACACATTTGGTCTTTCCCGATGACACGATGTCAGACTACTGCCATCAAACCTTGCCGTTTCTGGGGCAGACAGTGGCAACACTACTAGACATTTATTCCGATAGCACCCTATCCCCTCCTTTACCATCACTGGGATTTATCTTGTCAAGTCAAGCACTGTCCGAGAGGTGGAAGCAGAAAACCTGTCACCGGTCAACGCGACGGGACACACTCGTTACGATGGTGGCGACAACAACAATGCGCCACACCAATGTCTTGTTTCTGTGTGTGCGTGTGCGTGTGAGTGACTGTGGGGGGACAAAATGAGGAAAAACGTGTTCGTCACTGGTGCTTGGGAGGGAATGTTCATTGACGGATTGCTTGAGGTATGTTCACGTACTTTTCATACGATACGGCTCGCAAGCTGACAACAAAGCGTTATGCACCCTAGCAAGCGCAAGCGCATACGGGTGCACGTAAACATGCCGGCGTTCCGTCGAATCAAATTCTAAAGCTTCGGTAAACATTGGTTTGTGCGTGAGAATAAATGTTAACAACGGCGCACAAGTATATTGACAACGGCAAGCACGGGAGGCGATGCGCCGGTCACAATACGCAATCCTACTGGTCTCCGTCAAGTTGCGCTGTCGGAGAGTTGTCGTTGACATGTCACACTCCACGGAAGATATATAAAAAAAATAATAATTCGCCAGACATCCTTTTGGTGTCGTCGGGCCAAATCGTTTGTCGTGGCTTATGTCACACTACAAGAAGTTTTGTCATTTCCGACATATGTCTGGACCGAGCTGGTAAATCGGCTGCGATAGCTAATCAGGCCAATATTGGGGCTAAAATCATTTTGTTTGATCTAGGCATAAGACGATTATTCTCTCAGCCAATGAATTGAAGTTGTTGGCTTCAATGATACAAGATAGTTGAATCATTTAAACCAACAACTTCCATTGTTGTTGTCATGAACGGAACAGAGGCTAGGACCCAAAAATGCAAGACTCCAAAACAAATGGACAGTTTCCAAAAAGAGAGGTTTAATAGACGGGCATAGGTCGGTACACGGGCAGGCAATCCAAGAAGGGCAACAGTATCCAAGAACATGAGGCAAAGAGGCAAGGTCGATAATCGGAACAGGGTCAAAGTCTTACTGTGAGTCTGTGACAAGGAATGCTGGAACGTGACGACAAGGTACAACGAACTGGCAACGGGTGGGAATGAGACACGAGGTTAAATACAATCGGTAATTAGGTATGAACGAGGCACAGGTGATGAAGATGCTCACAGGAGCAGGTGTGTGAGAAACGAGAGAGGAAGACAAAACCTGGCACACACGCACACACACACACACACACACACACTTGACAGTACCCCCCCTCCCTTAACGGCCGGCCCCAGACGGCCCTGGGGCCCCTGGATGCGCAACGTGGAAGTCCCGAATGAGCGAATCATCCATGATAAACGCAGACGGTACCCATGAACGTTCCTCAGGCCCATAGCCCTCCCAGTCCACCAGATATTGAAACCCCCTCCCCCTCCGACGAGACGACAACAGCCGCTTCACAGCGAAGACAGGGCCCCCATCCACAAACCGGGGGGGAGGAGGGGGCCCGGAAGGCGGGACCAGAGGGGACTCCCGGGCTGGTTTGAGTAGGCTGACATGAAAAGCAGGGTGGACCCGCATCGACCTTGGGAGCCTCAGCTTCACGGTGACAGGGTTGATGATCTTTGTGATGGGGAAGGGCCCAACGAACCTGGGAGCGAGCTTCTTGGACTCCACCCGGAGTGGAATATGTTTGGTCGAGAGCCAAACTCGCTGACCCACTTTGTAGTTCGGGGCCGGTGTCCTCCGACGGTCAGCAGCGGCTTTGTAGGACCGTCCCTGGCGCAGCAGCATCTGTCGGGCTCGCTCCCAGGTCCTCCTGCAGCGTCTCACCAAGGTTAATGCCGCTGGAACTGTGGACTCAGGGGCTATGGCAGGAAACAGAGATGGTTGGTAACCATGCACAACGTGAAAAGGCGATAGACCAGTGGATGCAGAGGGGAGGGAATTGTGGGAGAATTCGACCCAAACCAATTTCTGAGACCAGGATCGCGGATCCTGTGAAGAGAGACATCGGAGCCCCGTCTCCAGGTCCTGGTTCAGCCTCTCGGTTTGGCCGTTGGTTTCAGGATGAAACCCAGATGACAGACTGACGGTAGCACCTATGAGATTGCAAAACTCCTTCCAAAATTGCGAAATGAATTGGGGACCCCTATCAGACACCACATTCTTTGGGAAACCATGGAACTTAAAAACCTGATTAATCATCAGCTCGGCAGTGTCTTTAGCTGAGGGGAGTTTTGGAAGTGCAATGAAGTGTGCCATCTTAGAGAACCTGTCAACAACTGTAAGAATGGTGGTATTGCCTTTAGAGGCCGGTAATCCTGTCACAAAGTCTACGGAAATGTCTGACCAAGGACGTTGTGGTATTGGCAGGGGTCGCAACTCCCCAGAAGGACGTTGATGAGAGGGCTTGTTGGCAGCACATACCTGGCAAGCATTGACATAATCAATAACATCCCTCCTAATATTAGGCCACCAAAAGCGCTGTTCGACCACTGATTGAGTCTTGGCAATGCCTGGGTGACATACAGTGCGGTTCGTGTGAGCCCAGTGGATGACTCTTCCCCTTAATGTCGGAACCACATAAAGCCTGTTTTCAGGGCAATCGTCAGGGCTAGGAGTGTATTTCAGAGCCCCTTTAACCGCCGTTTCAATGTCCCAAACAAAAGCGGAAATAAAACATGATTTGGGCAAAATAGTCTTTGGGTCGGACAAAGAATTCTCTTCGGAGAAAATGCGTGACAAAGCATCTGGCTTACCATTTTTAGAACCGGGTCGGTAGGATAGCGTGAAATTAAATCTAGTAAAGAACAGAGCCCATCTAGCCTGCCTCGCATTTAATCTTTTAGCAGTCTTAATATACTCAAGGTTCTTGTGATCTGTCCATACTAAAAACGGAGTCTGTGCCCCCTCTAGCCAGTGCCTCCACTCCATCAAGGCCACCTTGACTGCCAGCAGTTCACGGTCACCAATGTCATAATTTTTCTCAGCTGGGGTCAGTTTTTTGGAGAGAAAAGCACAAGGATGTAATTTATCATCCTTGAGAGATTTCTGGGAGAGCACTGCTCCTATTCCGGCATCAGACGCATCGACTTCTACCACAAACTGCTGTTGGAGATCTGGCAAAGTAAGGATGGGAGCGGAGGTAAAGCTCGACTTAAGTTTTTGAAACGCTGCCTGACAAAGCGGGTTCCATGCAAAAGGTTTGTGTGGCGAGGTAAGATCATGCAAAGGAGAGGCTATAGAACTGAAATTCCTAATGAATTTTCTGTAGAAGTTTGCAAACCCTAAGAACCTTTGTACATCTTTGCGTGACGTGGGAGTAGGCCAATTAATTACTGCATCGACTTTGCAAGGGTCCATTTTGACTTCACCTTGAGCCAGGACAAAACCCAGAAAAGAAACTGACGCCCTGTGGAACTCACATTTCTCAGCCTTAACATATAGTTGGTTCTGCAGTAACTGCTGCAAAACAGAGCGGACATGAATAATGTGAGTCTCCTCATCCGGGGAGAAAATCAAAATGTCATCCAAATAAACAAAAACATAAACATTCAGCATGTCACGCAGGACATCATTGACGAGGTTCTGGAAAACAGCTGGAGCGTTAGTAAGCCCAAAAGGCATTACCAAATAATCATAATGTCCTGTTGGTGTGTTAAATGCTGTTTTCCATTCATCCCCCTCCCTTATTCTGACTAGATGATATGCATTTCTTAAGTCCAGTTTGGTGAAAACCTTGGCTCCCTCCAGGAACTCAAAGGCGGTGGAGATGAGAGGAAGAGGGTACCTGTTTTTTACAGTGATATCGTTGAGACCCCGGTAATCGATACAGGGTCGCAGGGTCTTGTCTTTCTTGTCCACAAAGAAAAATCCTGCTCCCGCAGGGGATGAAGATGGGCGAATGAGCCCGGCTGCCAGTGATTCCTCCACGTACTCCTTCATGGCCTTGTGTTCCGGCCCTGAAAGAGAGAACAACCTGCCTCGTGGGGGTGTGGTTCCAGGCAGCAAGTCAATAGCACAGTCATAAGGTCTGTGGGGTGGAAGGGATTTGGCCTTGGACTTGGAAAAAACGTCTTTAATATCCTGGTAACAGGTGGGCACTTGAGATAAATCAGGATCCCCAGATGGGGTCTGTGGATTGTCCTTAGAAACATGACCCTGAACATCACATGGCGGCTTGAAACAGTTCCGGGTGCAATTGCTGCCCCATGACATAACCTGCCCAGAGGACCAGTCAATGTGGGGGTTATGTAATCTCAACCATGGGTTCCCTAAGATAAGGTCCTGATTCATGGCGTCAAAAACATGAAAACTAATGCGTTCCGAGTGAGAATCGGGAAATGTCAATGTGAGTGTTTGAGTGCGGTGAGTGATTTTGCCCATAAAACTGCCGTTTGCAGCATAGGTGTTGCGGTGGCGTTTTATTTCAAAGGTTCTAAGGTGCATACGTTTAACGAGGATGGAGTTGAGTAAGTTTGCGTCAGAACCAGAGTCAATTAATACAGGTGTATGAATTTCTTGATCAGGAGAGCATAGTGTCACTTTAGGAAGAACCCGTGTAGGGTCTTCCTTCATCAAATTCAGACTCACCTCTCCCGTGCCCTTGCTACCGGCACCGGCAACTTTGACGTGACAGTTGCTCACGGAATGACCCAACTGACCGCAGTAGAAGCATCGCCCTTCCTTCAGCCGGCGTTGACGTTCCTCAGGGGAGAGACGGAACCTGCCCAGTTGCATGGGTTCCTCCGTGGGGACGTTAGCCAGTGGGCTGAGACCGGAACCAGGGGATCTGCCTTGGTTTGGCTGGTCACCGAGGCTTGTTCTCAAAGTGCGCGGTGACGCAGCCTTCCGCCGATCTCCATCCAGCTCGCGATCCAAAAGCCTCTTGTCGATTTTTACGGCGAGAGCGATGAGAGTGTCCAAGTCGGTCGGCAGGTCTAGCGGCACTAAATGATCCTTGACGGCGGGGGATAGTCCTTGAAAAAAGGCATCGAGTAGCGCCCGATTATTCCAATGACTCTCAGCTGCTAGAATGCGAAACTCAATCGCGTAATCTGATACCCTGCGCATGCCTTGTCGTAAGGTGACAAGGGAGCGAGCTGCCTCACGATCAGGAGTGGAAAATTGAAAAATTTGCTCCATAGTCTTTACGAAAAAAGCCCATGAATGACACGTGGCGGAATTGCGGCTCCATTCAGCAGTAGCCCACGCCTCCGCACGACCAGTCAGGTGGGAAATGACGAAAGCGATCTTTGCCCGCTCGGTGGGGAAGGCAGCTGCCTGGAGCTCAAAGTGGAGTTCGCACTGCGTGATGAACGGCTTAATGTTCCCAGAATTTCCAGAGAACCTCTCCGGTCGAGAGAGCTGTGGGCAGACAGCAGCGGAGGTGGCAGGTGGCTGCATGTTGACTGTTTCACATGGAAATACCGTGGCGGTATTGGGTGTGGTGCCAACTGGTTCCTTTTCTTGGATAATTTTCAGAAGAAGTTCAAACTGTGAGGCCACCTGTCTCATCATATTGTCCTGATGCCTTGACAGTCCCTCTAGATGAAGGTGGAGGGCAGCAAGCTGCTCATCCTGCTTCGAGAGGCGTTGACCCTGCGCTTGAAGGGCTTTGCGCACCGGGTCTGAGTCTGCTGGGTCCATGTTATGGCCAGTTCGTTCTGTCATGAACGGAACAGAGGCTAGGACCCAAAAATGCAAGGCTCCAAAACAAATGGACAGTTTCCAAAAAGAGAGGTTTAATAGACGGGCATAGGTCGGTACAATCCAAGAAGGGCAACAGTATCCAAGAACATGAGGCAAAGAGGCAAGGTCGATAATCGGAACAGGGTCAAAGTCTTACTGTGAGTCTGTGACAAGGAATGCTGGAACGTGACGACAAGGTACAACGAACTGGCAACGAGTGGGAATGAGACACGAGGTTAAATACAATCGGTAATTAGGTATGAACGAGGCACAGGTGGTGAAGATGCTCACAGGAGCAGGTGTGTGAGAAACGAGAGAGGAAGACAAAACCTGGCACACACACACACACACACACATGACAGTTGTGGGAAAGAAGGAGCTAAGCCGAAAGGCGAAACTCTCGATTTACCAGTCAATCTATGTCCCTACCCTCACCTATGTTCACGAGATGTGGGTCGTGACCAAAATAACAAGATCCCGGATACAAGCGGCCGAAATGAGTTTTCCTCCGCAGGGTGTCTGGGCTTTCCCTTAGAGATAGGGTGAGAAGCTCGGTCATCCGGGAGGATCTCAGAGTAGAGCCGCTGCTCCTTCACATCGAGAGGAGCCAGATGAGATGGCTGGGGCATCTGATTCGGATGGCTCCCGGACGCCTCCCTGGTGAGGTGTTCCGGGCACGTCCCACCGGGAGGAGACCCTGGGGACGACCCAGGACACGCTGGAGAGACTGCATCCTTCGGCTGGCCTGGGAACGCCTCAGGATCCCCCCGGAAGAGATGGATGAAGTGGTTGGGGAGAGGGAAGTCTGGGCGTCCCTGCTAAACTGCACCCGCGATCCGACCTCAGATAAGCGGTATAAAATGTATAGATGGCTTAAATGATTTCAGAGCTCTCCTTTCCACATTTTTCATGTCAAGGTTGGCTATGATAGGGAATGCCGGGGATCTCATTCAGTCGGGCTTACATTTGCCAATAAAATTCCCTTTCCAAAAATGGGCTTTTCAGTTATTGTGCATGAGCAGTCCAAGGTGCTGGATTAAGGCTCCAGTTGTTCAGGAGGAGTGGGTTCAAATCCCACCACTGCCAGTTCCTTGTCAATATCGTTAATGTCCTTCCATTTTGTCATTGGCTCCGACAAGGCGTTTGGGACAATAGATATTTTTGGCCACATAATAGTCGAGCTCTTTGCCGTTCTGTTTGGACTGTTTGCTTTTCGCCGTAAAATATTAGCTTCCAAAAATGAGACTTAATGCTCACTGAGGATGAGGAAGATTTGTTGAAGGAAGTGTCAGAGAAGTTATGGTCAAAAGGACCGACAGATGTTGGGTTAATAAAAGGAACCTTACCAGTACATATCAGGCCGAAAACTGAATACAGACCATGTGTGAGACAATATCCGTTGAAACAGGATGCATACGAAGGCATCAAACCAGTAATTGAAGATTTGATTGCTGCTGGAGTAATCGTAAAATGTGATGACTCGCCATGTGTTGGATTTATTTTACCCAACATTATAATAAATAGACACAAAAGGAATGAAGAGGCTGGTCTCTTTTTCTCATGAGGAGGGCGCATGGGAGATTGTTCAGATTACAGCCTCTCAACACGCTCTCAACAATCTCTCCCGTCGCTCCTGCATTTGTTTGAAAATAGGGAGGTTTCTAAGTTTACAAGACACAACACACTAAGGGGAGGGTTTCAAGGTGAAAACATGGCACCAACACCTGCCACTATTGGTCTCATCTTATCACCATATTGTTGTGTAAGGTCATGTAATAGTGCTTACAATCTACCATTTGAATGAATGGTTTATCATAATTTGGAAGGGCCAGCGCAGTACTGGACACCAAATGTTGTTTAATGTCACAGAAGGCCTTTTCTGCCTTTGTATTCCATTGAACAGGTGATGTCATTTTAAGGTTTGCTTCATCCATCAATTTTGACAACGCATAGTTGTCAAAATTAGTTTCATAGTTTCTGCATAGTTTGGGATCCATGCTCTACAATAATTTGTCAGACCTAAAAATTACATCATATGTTTCTTTGTTTGTGGTTTAGGGGCTTTTAAAACTATAGCTTTTCTGTCTTCTAATATAGTCCTTCCTCCCACACTTAGATTATGCCCTAGATATTTGACTTTTTTTTTTTTTTTTTTTTTTTTTACAGCATTGCAATTTATATTTGTTAACTTTATGTCCCTCCTCTGCTAGATGACACAGTAAGCCCAATGAATCTTTGATGCATGTCTCTCCATCTGGAGATCCAAAAGCACATCATCGACATATAGTAAAATTTGGCTCCCTCCTGGGGGAGTGAATTTAGACATGCTTGTTATTATTACTTGTGAATAAATGGTTGGACTTTCACAGTAACCTTGTGGTAAACTAGTAAATATGTATTTTTTCCCTCAAATTTAAATGCAAACCAAAATTGACTGTTCTTTTCTATTGGTATAGAAAAGAAAGCATTGCTTATGTCAATATTTCTTCATCAATTTCAGTGAGGATCATTTGGTCCAATCATACAGGATGCATGTGTCTCCCTTCAGCATCCTGCGTTGTCCAAAACATCGCATTCCCGATTAGACCAGTTGACGCACTGTATTCCAGTTTGTTTCCTATTTGTCACCAATCATTTGTCTCCTGTCCTTGTTTCACGAATGTTCCCACATGTTTCCATTGTGACCCATAATCTTTGCACAATGAAATATGTGGGACACTTGTATTTTTATACAGTTCCTTTAATTTGTCCAGTAAAATAATTCCTGCCGCGACTTTTGCTTCATTGTCAGAGTACAGATAATCCACAGTAATGTTATCAGGTGTCGCATGTCGTAACTTGTTTTCATATACTGTGTCTGGTCCCGGCGTGTTTTTGTACCACAGTGTTATATGCAGCTCATCACTTTTTTTTTTATCTTCTATTTGTGTGATAAGCTGCAAGGCTGCAGACAACAGGGCCTCTCCCATGTTTAACGGTGGTTTGTCTGGGATATCGATTGTGTAGTAGAATGTATTCTCTCTGCTTTCCAGTGTCATATAGAGGTCGTCTCTCTTTAATTCATGTTTTCGTTTGACTACAATATTTCCATTTGATGATGGAATGAGTACAAGGAATGACACAAAAGGAATGAAGACGCTGGTTTCTTATTCTCATGAGGACGGCGATTACAGCTTCTCAACACGCTCTCTGCTCTCCAGTGTCACATAAAGGTCCTCTCTTTTTAATTCATGTTTTCGTTTCACTGCAATATTTCCATTTGGTGATGGAATGAGTACAAGTCCTAGTTGGAATAAGCCATCTCTTCCCAACAAATTCACAGGGCACTCCAGGACTTCGAAAATTGACATTCTACAAGTTCTCCCCTGTGGGTCTCTAATCCACATAGGCTCAAATTATTTATTTTTTTTGCCTTATGCCCCGATAGTTTGGAACCTGGAATCTTTTCCCGACATGCTTTTGTATCGCAAAGAAATTTCATTTCTTTCCCATTTACTGACAAGGTTATTTCAGTTTTTTTTCTGTGTCCAAACTCAAAATGTCCTGTAAATTGAAATCCACTTCCTCATTCTCTGTAATGTTTAAACAAGAGGATTTGTTGAGTTGGGAAGCAGGCTGGCTTAGTCATGCGGTTGTTTGTCCGTATTCTCTGTTATTTTTCTTAGGGCAGTTACGTGCGATGTGGCCTTTATCTCCACAGCACCAACAGATGGTATTATCATAATAATTTCGACCATATCTTACTCTCCCACGGCCTCTGCTGCGTCCTCTAAAATTATCTCTCTCTCTGCCTTGATAGTAAATTTCTGCTCCTTCGTTGAGGAAGACATCTATCTTCTTTTTTTTTGTTTTAACATTCTTTCTGCGTGGAGGGCATGATTAACATATTCCTCCAGAGCGCCATTTGCTAGGTTTATCCAATGTTTATCGACCCATTTGTTAATGTGTTCTCTCGAATTCGCATTTAAAGCATTTTTCAACTGTTGTTGATAAGGGCCCTAAGGATTGGCATCCTCAATCAATCCGCTGTTTGCTTTAAAACAAGCGGTCATTCTAACCCTGTATTCTTCAAAAAGTTCATCATCTTTTTGTTTATTTGTTAAGTATTTCTTTTTCTCCTCTCCTTTTTCTCTTTTAGACGCCATGTTTTGCCAAAAAAGTAAGTCGTCAAATCCATCTTTTTCCATTTGTGATATATTATTTTTGTGTCGACCCTTTATTTCGTTTCGAAGTTGAACTAACATTATAATAAATAGACACAAAAGGAATGAAGACGCTGGTCTCTTTTTCTCATGAGGAGGGCGCATGGGAGATTGTTCAGATTACAGCCTCTCAACACGCTCTAAACAATCTCTCCCGTCGCTCCTGCATTTATTTGAAAATAGGGAGGTTTCTAAGTTTACAAGACATAACGTACTAAGCTACAAGACACAACACACTAAGGGTAGGGTTTCAAGGTGAAAACATGGGACCAACACCTGCCACGTCCCGGCCGCGTCCTTCTCTCTGATGATTCCTGCTGAGTCATCTTGAAGGCGAGACATCTTTCTTTCTAAATATTGTCCACAATACTAATGCAAGCTAAGCAAATAAATGATATATCTAACAGTTAGACTATATGGGATTCATGTTACTGTTTCCTCAACTTTTAAAAAAAAATTCTGTACAGGATTTTTTTTCACAAGACGATGAGTCCAAAACAAAGTAATTCAGGATACATACCAGGAGTAGTAGACCAGTGAATACCACTAACTTTGCCGCGAGACCTTAGGGAACACATGGACTAGCTGGTCTTGCTTCAACTTAGTCTTTGAAATTCTGTATTTTCAAATTTTGAATTTTTCATCAAATCAGGCCAAAATTAAACCATTCAGGGGATGTTCCCATACCAGGAGTCAAACTTGGGCTGTCTGGGTGAAAACCAAGGGTGACGACCAAAAAAATACAACCCCAATTCCAATTAAGTTGGGACGTTGTGTTAAACATAAATAAAAACTGAATGATTTGCAAATCATGTTCGATCTACATATAATTGAATACACTACAAAGACAATATATTTAATGTTCAAACTGATAAACTTTATTGTTCTTGTTTATTGTTTTTGCAAATAATCATTAACATCTTTGGATCTAATAATAAAATATAAGGAATACATGTATATTTCAAGATATATATATTTGAGGATGTTTAACCCTTTAATGGCCATTATGTTTACATAACTCCATAGTTTTTTATTAAACAAAGCACAAAAATGAATTTTAAAAATATATATACAATAATGGAATAAAATCTGCATTATGATATAAAATTGACATTTTTAAATGTAAGGGGAGTTTATTTGGAGAGTATTTTATAAAAAAAACTTTAAATAAATATTTATTAATAATAGAAATTTCATAAATTACATACATATATATATATATATATATATATATCAATAACTAAAATATAAAAATATAAAATCTTTCAAGCTTAAGTTTTATTGTATTTGATGAATTTTAACACTTAAAAGGCCAAAATGTTTACGTACTTTTTATCTTCGAAAAATACTCAAAATATACCAATACAAATTGAGAAATATACGTAGTTAAATATGAGTAATATTTCAATTTTTAAACTAATTACATTTCGAGGATTTAAAAATTGAAAAATAAAAATATCATAAATTAAGTAATTAGTTTTCAATACATATATAAATATATTTCAAAAACAAAAAATAATTAAAATTTAATAAATGGTAATACATATTTCATATAAATTTTTCAAAAAGAAGATCAATTGCATTTTAGGAATTTTAATCGTTTGAGATAAAAAGATATTCAATAATCTATATTTATTATTGGCTTTTTTTTTACAATATAATCTTATTTTGTACAATTTTGATTTAAAAAAATGATAATAAAAAGAAATTAATCGAGTTAATACATGTACATTTCAAGATTCCCGTGACCCTTGTGAGGATAAGCGGCACAGAAAATGGATGGATGGATATTTCAAGATAAATTTTAACTATTTATTATTGAGTTAGTTTACAGCACAAGGCAGAGTGTGTACTTCAAAGAAAACAGACAGTAGCGGGGTAAATAAAAAGTTACAAAATTTTAAAAAGCTAATTTTGCTTCACGCTTTGAATTGGAAACAAGTAACCCATCTGGTAAATAAATGTGAAAAGCCTAAACTTGAAAGTTAGTATTGGACAAACTACAACATGTCCTAGGATTTCTAAAGCGTTAACCTTAGCAATCCATTCATAGCCAACATTCACTCTTGCTTTATTTCTCACCCGTTGCTTTTTTCCTGTGAAAACATTCCAAGTGGTGTGGGGCGGGAGAAAGAGGATTGTTTTTTCCAGTTGTTGGTGCTCTGTGTGTAAGCTTATCAAGATGCAAGTCATGATTAGGCCAATTATTTGGCTTTGACTTGCAAGTGCAGACTTGAGATATGAGCTCTGTATGGTGGCGGTGAACTTAAATCAATTCACTCCACAATAAGAAGCAGGTTGGCAAAGAGCAAACAAGTCATCCAAAAAAGAGGCTTCAAGCTATGAATGCCACTCTCAGTTGATGTTTACTGTCATACTAAACATTAAACTAAGAGGATTACACTTTGTGTATTTAAAACAATTGTTTATGCTAGCTTAATGCCAGCACACAATGCAAAACGCCATGGACAGGCTAACAAATAGCATCAATAGTTGCTGTTTCCACAAAATTAGCACAAAGAAGACAGTTAAAGTTACTTCTCGCCTCGTTGGGTTCTGGGTAAAGGTACAGGGAAACGAATACTAGCTCTACCTTTATGGCTCTGCTGCGCCTTCCAGAACACTGTCCGACATGCGAGGCGAGTGCGCGAGATATTTTCTGTTCACTTCTGAACTTTATTCAGTGAGTGAACATTGACTATACATCTGTTAAAGAAGACCAAGGGTTTTGTTTTTTTCCGCTCTCAAGAGTTTGTGATTATAGGTCAACTTAATGAAAATTGTCTTATTTTTGTTACAAAAATACTTAAAACATTTTTGTTACTTCTGTAGATTTCTTAGCCATGTGCTTTCACATTTGAGAATAACATGTTCATGCTCGGCCAAACCCATATGTGTTCCCTAACGCAAAGTCGAACTTCTCCTTAAACAGTTCGTAAGAGGCATATAATGGCAACTTTATGCAATTAATGCACGCGTTGGCAAGAGGGAACAGAGAAAAAGCGTCATCATCTCCTTGATGAAGGAACTGGACAGTTGGAGTAAAGCCAATAGGTGGTACCACAGATGCTCCTGTTGTGAAGATTTTCTCAAGTTTTGATGGCCCCTCTTCTTCTGTTAGAACTAAACAGTCAGTTAAAGTACTGTAAAATAAATAAAATACACACACAATAAATAAATGAATGTGTGTATTTGACCACTAAAGCAAACCTTCTGCATCTTGGAGATAGTAACCACCATCTCCTCAGCAGCTCTCTTGTTGCTCCTTTCTGGGGAGAGATCAATATTGAAAAGATCATCCATCTGGTCAGCAGTCAGTTGGTGTGGCTCAAAGCAGAACAGGGGACGAAAGCTGTCTGGGTGTTGTTGAATTTGATTTAGAACCCCAAGAGTTTTCAGTTCTTCACAAAATCTGCAAACAATTGCACAAAGCACAACTCCTGCATACCTCTGAAATGGGCCTTGAACCAACTACCAAATTACCTTTTTTACTTTATCCAGGTACCAACTACCAAATTACCTTTTTTACTTTATCCAGGAGTTCGGTGTCAGCTATATCTTCGACATTTGAATTTGCTGAACCATTGACCAAAAGACTAAATAGTACTGGGGAAAGGAAGTTTGGTGGTGGAACGCCATGTACCAAGCTCACTGCAGTGGCTCTCTCAGCAAAGTAGTACCAGTAGTACCTGCACAATGATAGCAGAAAAGGAAATTTAACATTGAATAAAGAAAGAAAATTCATCCATTTTCTTCTTACCACTTCTCCTCACTAGGTTCACGGGCGTGCTGGACTATCCCAGCTATCTTCAGGCGGGAGGCGGGGTACACCCTGAACTGGTCACCAGCCAATCGCAGGGCACATAGAGAAACAATCATTCGCACCTACGGGCAATTTAGAGTATTCGGTGAACCGAGCAGGCATGTTTTTGGAATGTGGGAGGAAACCGGAGTGCCCGGAGAAAAGCCACGCAGGCACGGGGGGAACAGGCAAACTCCACACAGGCGGGGCCAGGATTTGAACCCCGGTCCCCAGAACTGTGAGGCAGATGTGCTAACCAGTCGTCCAACGTGCAGTCAACGTTTTTTTTATCCATCCATCCATCCATTTTCTACCGCTTAGCCGAGGTCGGTTCACGGGGGGCAGTAGCTTTAGCAAGGACGCCCAGACTTCCCTCTCCGCAGCCACTTCATCCAGCTCTTCCGGGGGGATCCCGAGGCGTTCCCAGGCCAGCCGAAGGACGTAGTCACTCCAGCGTGTACTGGGTTGTCCGGAACCTCACCAGGCACGTTTTGGAACGTCATTAAAGAGGTAGCCTTGAGCTGTTCATGCACAGCTTCCAACCCACTCTGAGTCCAATTTCCGAATCTCTGTACATTGAAGTGGATATAGTTTATCCTATCAACATTTTTATTAATCGTACACCACCAGCATATGAGGGACTCAAATCCTCCTGCAACTTGGTCAGCTAATTTGTATTGACTAGGAACCCCACGAGGAACACCTATGGCGTCAATGTATTTTGGATCATTTTGCCCCTGCCAGGATAAATCTCTTTTTTGTCTATGTTCTAGATTTGACAACAACATTGATGCTTTTTCCATTAAATCTTGAACGGGCATAGGGTATACTGACACAGGCAATATCAAAGTGACAATAGCGCACAATCCAGATACATCTTTAGGTAATCTATCAAACGGTCTATCATCTATCTCCACAGCACCACCAGATGTCGCTCCGTGATACTGGCATAAACTTTGGTCCGACTTTTAAGGTTACTTTACACTGTATGTTATTCAGTGGTCCTAATTTCTTGCCTTGACTAATCATGTTTATACAAGTAAAATTACTCGGTGCTACTAAAGTAGAAAACATTGGTTTGTGTTTGTCTGCTTTTGTTACGAGATATATAGGATCCCATGAATTACACCTCTCAGTTGGTATCATTCAGGGTGGGACGTCCGATATACCACATAAACAAAACCAACACCATAATAGCCAAAGTTGCTACGTAACAACCTATCGAATCTCGTAACCAACGTGGGTGTGCCATTCTGCTGAGTTCTCACTAAACGGGTTGGTGTCTTTTTTCTTCACTGACCAGCAAGCGTTTTCAGAATCTACACAACTGCTCCCGCTCCGTTATCAGACTTTTGCTCACCTTCCCTATTTGAGTACTCAGCTGAAATGACTCTTTTACAGTGTGTTAAATGAACCCACGTGTTTGTTTCTGCTATTTTTTAGGGCTCTAAAGTGTCGATGTATCTGAGCCACCATCCCTCCGGTTGAGACATGTGACACACCATGGCTCAATATAGCAGCCCATTTGAAAAGGTATTTATTTCCCTTCTGTGCTAATGTAAATTTCATTTTGTAGTTTTGCACCTTGTTTTTCCCAATAATTGCGTTCTTGTTGTGGACTTTGTTGTTACATGTCTTTTAGTGTTTGGTCATCTGAGGTTTGTTCTTCAATTTGTTCTTTTAAACCTAAAAATGGTTTTGAGGCTGCTTCTTTCGCGTTTTTTTCAGCAAATGCGTTTCCTTTAGAAACCTTGTCAGTGCCAGATGTATGTGCAAAACATTTGCAAATTGCCACTTTTCGTGGATGTTGCACTGCGTGTAATAATTGTTTAAGTAATTCAGCATGTGTTACTGGCTTTCCTGTTGACGAAATTCATTCCTCCGTTATCCCAATATTGCGCAAACATGTGAACTGTGGAATACGCATATTGGCTATCAGTATAGATTGTAAAACATTTTTTTTTCATGAGTTTGCATGCCTCGGTTAATGCTACTAATTCAGCAGCTTGGGCAGAGAAATGTGACGGTAGTGACTCAGCTTTTAGCACAGTGGTATCAGTTACCACTGCTTATCCTGTTCTTGTCTTCCCTAGTTCATCTTTTTTTGAAGAAACATCTACATATAGAACCTGTCCGTCACATAACGGTTGATCTTTCAACTCATCTCTACATTTAGCAGTTTGTTCAGCCAATCCCTGACAATCATGCTGCGTGGCTTCATCAGGTAAGGGTATTAGTGTGGCTGGATTTAAGGTTGTGCATCGCTCAACAGTCAAATGTGGTTTAATGTCACAGAAGGCCTTTTCTGCCTCTGTATTCCATTGAACAGGTGATGTCATTTTAAGGTTGTCTTCATACATTAATTTTGACAATGGTGCAACAATTTCTGCATAGTTTGGAATCCATGCTCTACAATAATTTGTCAGACCTAAAAATGTCATCATCTGTTTCTTCGTCTGTGGTTTAGGGGCTTTTATGACTATAGCTTTCCTGTCTTCTAATATAGTCCTTCCTCCTACACTTAAATTATGGCCAAGATATTTGAATTGCCTTTTACACAATTGTAATTTATTTTTGCTAACTTTATGTCCCTCTTCTGCTCGATGATGCAGTAAGGCCAATGAATCTTTCATGCATGTCTCTCCATCTGGAGATGCCAGGAGAACATCATCTACACACAGTAAAAATTGGCTCTCTCCTGGGGGAGTGAATTTAGACTTGCTTGTTGTCATTACTTGTGAATAAATGGTTGGACTTTCACAGTAACCTTGTGGTAATCTAGTAAATGTATTATTTTTGCCCTCAAATGTGAATACAAACCAAAATTGACTGTTCTTTTCTCCTGGTAAAGAAAATAATGCATTACTTATGTCCACCACTGTAAACACAGTAGCGTCTGGTCTTAATGAATTTAACAATGTGTGTGGATCTGGCACGCATGCTGCTCTCTGTATTACTGCAGAATTTACTGCCTGTAAGTCTTGTACCATTCTCCATCCCACTGAAGGTGGGGCCTTTTTCACGGGGAAAATGGGTGTGTTACATGGTGATTCTGGACACTCCACTATAACTCCTGCCTTAATCAGTGCTTCAATTACCGGTTTGATTCCTTCACGTGCATCTGATTTTAATGGATATTGACAAATGCATGGTCTATATTCTGTTTTGGGTCTAATTTGTACTGGTAAAGCCCCTTTAATAAGGCCTACATCAGATGGTCCTGTTGATCATAATTTTTTGGAACTTGTTTTCATATTTCCTCATCATTTTCAGTGAGGATCATTTGGTCTAATCAAACAGGAAGCATTTGTCTCCCTTCATCACCCTGCATTGTCCAAAACATCGCCTTCCGAATTAGGCCAGTTGATGCACTGTATTCCAATTTGTTTTCCATTTGCTGCCAATCATCTGTCTCTGTCCTTGTTTTACTAATGTTCCCATATGTTTCCACTGTGACTCATAATCTTTGCACAATGAAATGTGTGGGACACTTGTATTTTTATGCAGTTCCTTTAATTTGTCTGGTAAAATGATTGGCCCTGGTTTGTTTTTGTTCCACAGAGTTATATGCAGCTCATCACCTTTTTTGCTGTCTTCTACTGCCGTTATAAGCTGCAAAGCTGCAGACAACAGGGCTTTTCCCATGTTTAACTGAGGTTTGTCTGAGATATCGATAGTGTTATCGAATGTTATTTCTCTGCTTTCCAGTGTCACATAGAGGTCTTCTCTTTTTTGTTCATGTTTTCGTTTGACTACAATATTTCCATTTGTTGATGGAATGAGTACAAGTCCTCGTTGGAATAAGCCATCTCTTCCCAACAAATTTACAGGGCACTCCGGGACTTCGAAGATGGGCATTCTACAAGATTTCCCCTGTGGGTCTCTTATCCACACTGGCTCAAGTTCCATGGCAAAAGTAAATTGCCCATTTGCAGATCTAACTATTGCCTTATGTCCCGATAGTTTGGAACCTGGAATCTTTTCTCGACATGCAGTCCTACATGCTCCTGTATCGCAAATCAATTTAATTTCTTTCCCATTTACTAACAAGGTTATTTCTGGTTTTTCAGTGTCCAAATTCAGAATGTCCTGCAAATTGAAATCCACTTCTTCATTCTCTTTAATGATCACACAAGAGGATTTGTTAAGTTGGGAAGCAGGCTGGCCTAGTCATGCGGTAGTTTGTCCGTATTCTCTTTTATTTCTTTTAGGGCAGTCACGTGCAATGTGGCCTTTGTCTCCACAGCACCAACAGCCTGTGTTTTCATAACTGCCTCGGCCTCTGCCATAACTTCCCCTTCCACGGCCTCTGCCGCGTCCTCTAAAATTTGCTCTCCCTCTGCCTTGGTAGTAAATTTCTGTTTCTTTGTTGAGGAAGACATCTATCTTCTTCTTTTTGAGTCCTAAAACTCTCTCTGCGTGGAGGGCATGATTAACATATTCCTCCAGAGAGCCAGTTGCTAGGTTTATCCAATGTTTATCTACCCATCTTTTAATGTGTTCTTTCGAATTCGCATGTAAAGCATTTTTTAACTGTTTTTGATAAGGGCCCTGAGGATTTGCATCCTCATTCAAGCCGCTGTTTGCTTTAAAACAAGCGGTCATTCTAACCCTATACTCTTCAAAGGGTTCTTCGTCTTTTTGTTTCACTCTACTGATTTCTGTGTAATTTGCCCTTTTGCGGAACCTGGCTGTGGTTCTTTCTATTAAACCCCTAACTCGATGTTGTAATTCTCTGTCATTATGTGGCATGACAACACCATGGTGTTCGAAGTCCTTCTTTTTCTTTCTTCCTTTTTCTCTTTGAGACGCCATGTTTAGCCAGAAGAATAAGTCGTCATATCCCTCTTTTTCTATTTTTGATATATTATTTTTGTGTCGACATTTTATTTCGTCTCGAAGTTGAACCAATTTTTGCGAATTTAGCTGGCCAGCGAAACCGTATTTGGTTATCCACGTGTTTCAATGTTTTATTTTGGAAGGGTTTTAGAGTTGAACATATTTCCAGTCTTTACACGTTAAGCGTTCTTTTGGATCCGTTTTACTGTTATTTTTTATATTTTGTGAATTTGGAAGTCAGTTTATTTGGACCTAGAGTGACCTAAATACTGGCTTCATTCAAAATGACAGGGTGACAATGAACATCTGGGTTTTGGTAATCCTCAAACTTCTACCCAACACGGGGCGGAGGATTCTTGCATTTGCTTCCACCCAGTTGTCACTTACAATCCTGTCTTATACATTCATAACTTTACACATTCACACGATACTAGTAACGTTTTTAGAAACACGGAATTTAAGTATGTACAGGACTCCGCCGTCCTCGCGGAATTTCTCTGACTCCGCCGTCCCTCTTTCACTTGCCAGTGACTAATATTACACAAGGTTTACTCTGCCGCAGACTTCTTTGTCGCGCAATTCACTCACGCTTTAATCCTTTTTTTTAAATTTATTTAACTCACCAAAGTCGTCTTCAATCCTGTGCATTATCGTCAACCTTCAGATCCTAGTTGAGGAAAACGAAGACCAGTCCCGGAAAGGGTCTTACTTGCCGTGGCCACGGTCTCTTAACTGGAAGTCGGCTCCACAACTGGAATCCTCAGGTGTGTTGACTTCCGGCTCGAAGGACCAATTTTATGTTGGATCTATCTCGCCCAACACCTATAAAAATAGACACAAAGGAATGAAGACGCTTGTTTCTTTTTGCTCATGAGGAGGACGCGTGGGAGATTGTTCAGTTACATTCTCCTATCACGCTCTGAACAATCTCTTCCGTTGCTCTTGTATTTATTTAATTTAAGGAGGTATCTAAGTTACAAAACATGTCATACTAAGGGGAGGGAGTCAAGGTGAAGATATGAGATTAACACCTGGCTATGTGTTCTTGGTCAAGGTGTCCTTTCCTGTTGATTCCTGCTGAGTAATTTTCTTGAGGGCGAGACATCTTCCTCCCCCCCACGGTCAGCAAGCAACCATCAAAATCGTCCACAATACCAAAGCAAGCCAGCAAAGAAATGATAACTTTGTACAATTTATCTACAACACACACACACATATATATATATCCATCCATCCATCTTCTACCGCTTATCCGAGGTCGGGTCGCGGGGGCAGTAGCTTTAGCAGAGACGCCCAGACTTCCCTCTCCACAGCCACTTCATCCATCTCTTCTGGGGGGATCCCGAGGCGTTCCCAGGCCAGCCAAGAGACGTAGTATCTCCAGCGTGTCCTGCGTCGTCCCCGGGGTCTCCTCCCGGTGGGACGTGCCCGGAACACCTCACCGGGGAGGCGTCCAGTAGGCATACGAATCAGATGCCCCACCCACCTCATCTGGCTCCGCTCAATGTGAAGGAGCAATGGCTCTACTCTGAGATCCTCCCGGATAACCGAGCTTCTCACCCCATCTCTAAGGGAGAGCCTGGACACCCTGCGGAGGAAACTCATTTCGACCGCTTGTATCCGGGATATCGTTCTTTCGGTCACGATCCACAGCTCATGACTATAGGTGTGGGTAGGAACGTAGATCGACCGGTAAAGCGAGAGCTTCGCCTTTCGGCTTAGCTCCTTCTTTCCCACAACGGATCGATACAAATTCCGCATCACTGCAGACGCTGCACCAATCCGCCTGTCGATCTCCCGTTCCATTCTTCCCTCACTCGTGAACAAGACCCCAAGATACTTGAACTCCTTCATTTGGGGCAGGATCTCATCCCTTTTCCGACTGAGGACCATGGTCTCAGATTTGGAGGTGCTGATTCTCATCCCAGCCGCTTCACACTTGGCTGTGAACTGCTCCAATGAGAGTTGGAGGTCACGGCTTAATGAAGCCAACAGAACCACATCATCTGCAAAAAGCAGAGATGCAATACTGAGGCCACCAAACCGGACCGGGCAAAGGACAGCCTTGGCGGAGTCCAACCCTCACCGGAAAGGAGTCCGAATTACTGCCGGATATGCGGACCAAACTCTGACTCTGACAGGGACCGAACAGCCCGTATCAGGGGGTTCGATACCCCATACTCCCGAAGCACCCCCCACAGGACCACCCGAGGGACATGGTCGAACGCCTTCTCCATGTCCACAAAACACATGTAGACTGGTTGGGTGAACTCCCATGCACCCTCGAGGACCCTGCCAAGGGTGTAGAGCTGGTCCACTGTTCCACGGCCAGGACGAAAACCACACTGCTCCTCCTGAATCTGGGATTCAACTTCCCGATGGACCCTCCTCTCCAGCACCCCTGAATAGACCTTACCAGGGAGGCTGAGGAGTGTGATCCCCCTGTAGTTGGAACACACCCTCCGGTCCCCCTTCTTAAAAAGGAGGACCACCACCCCAGTCTGCCAATCCAGAGGCACTGTCCCCGATGTCCACGCGATGTTGCAGAGGCATGTCAACCAGGACAGCCCTACAACATCCAGAGCAGGACAGCCCTACAACATCCAGACTCTGCTCCCTCATGGGAAGGCGTGTTGGTGGAATTGAGGAGGTCTTTGAAGTATTCTCCCCACCGGCTCACAACGTCCCGAGTCGAGGTCATCAGCGCCCCATCCCCACTATACACAGTGGAGATGGTGCACTGCTTTCCCCTCCTGAGACGTCGGATGGTGGACAAGAATTTCCTCGAAGCCGTCCGGAACTCTTTCTCCATGGCCTCACCGAACTCCTCCCATTTTTGCTTCAGCGACCACCAAAGCTGCATTCCACTCGAGGTCCCCCGCCTCCCCCGGAACATGAGCAAAGTTCTGTCGGAGGTGGGAGTTGAAACTCCTTCTGACAGGGGATTCCGCCAGACGTTCCCACCAGACCCTCACAATACGTTTGGGCCTGCCACGTCGGACCGCATCTTCCCCCACCATCGGAGCCAACTCACCACCGGGTGGTGATCAGTTGACAGCTCCGCCCCTCTCTTTACCCGAGTGTCCAAGACATGCGGCCGCAAGTCCGATGACACGACTACAAAATCGATCATCGAACTGCGACCAAGGGTGTCCTGGTGCCAAGTGCACCTGTGGAAACCCTTATGCTTGAACATGGTGTTTACATATATATATATATATATATATATATATATATATATATATATATATATATAGTAATTGGGTGAGTAATGATTTATCGATGCTCTGTTTGGGACTATAATTTTAAATCGGTAAATTGGTTTGTTTTGCTAGCAAACCCATTGTAAAATAGTGTGCATAATCATAAACGATACTTTTATAGAGTGGTAATACACTTATGCAATCGTTTAAAATGTGTGTCAATAATATGGTTGTGGTAATACTAAAATAAGGTGGTTTTCCCTGGGAGATCGCTACTTTTCAGCCATACTACATAGAGAATGCCCGATCTCGGCTGATCATGGAAGGGGCCTTAACAGATGGGGACCAGAAATAGGCCGCTGCCTTTTGAGTGGCCCCAATGTAGTCATTTATGAACTCACATTTATTTCAGTATGCTCGGTGCTTTTCATTGTCATCCCAAATGCATTCAAACGGGCACTCAGGTGAGTGAACTCAGAAAGCGCCGATTTGTAGATGGACTACTACTCGGCTTCTCTCCAGATTGCGAATTTTTTTTTTTTTTTTTTTCCTGCAATAGTTAAAAAAATACATATTCGTTCAGAATGCATGTTTGAAGCTGAACAATGAGTACACTTGCGGAAAAAACCCGTACATACCTTTAATAAAAATAGTTTGCATGGGCACAGGCCGTGTCCCATGCAGCCGCACCATCCTAACAGCATGCATCTTATTTGGACCAAATAGACATGAAAATAATACCTGTAATTGTACAGAATGTGTGTGTGTGTGTGTGTGTGTGTGTGCGTGTGTGTGTGTGTGTGTGTGTGTGTGTGTGTGCGCGCTTAACAGAAGTACTAAACTGTGTTTATGAAAAGTTGAAACCGCTGTGACAATACGCAGTTTTAATATTTAATTGGGATTTTTTTCAGGTACCACGAGAGGGAACCCGCACCATTCGACAATTTGAGAACCACAACTCTGTGCTGTTCATTTATACTTAATTGTTGTCCATGTGGCGGCACGGTGGCTGACAGGTTAACGCATCAGCCTCATGGTTCTGAGGACCCGGGTTCAATCCCCGGCCCCGCCTGTGTGGAGTTTGAATGTTCTCCCCGTGCCTGCGTGGGTTTTATCCGGGCACTCCGGTTTCCTCCCACATCCCAAAAACATGCATTAATTGGAGACTCTAAATTGCCCCTCGGTGTGACTGTGACTGTGAATGCGAATGATTGTTTGTTTGAATGTGCCCTGCGATTGGCTGGCAACCAGTTCAGGCTGTACCCCGTCTCCTGCCCGATGACAGCTGGGATAGGCTCCAGCACGTCCATGACCCGATTGAGGAGAAGCGGCTCAGAAAATGGATGGATGGATGTTGTCCATGTGACCCTCAAGGAACACCAAAAAAGAAATATTAGGAGTGTAACCTGAGTTGGGTGTGAATATTTTTAAACTGAAAAGACAAAAGTGTCTTCATTTTTACATATTTTGTTGTTTAATTTCCAGTATTACGTATCGTATTGTCTTTGACCACCAACGATCGAATCAATTCGATCTCTTACTCTATGTACTGATTCCAAAATAGTCCAATAGTCGAGTCAGCTGAGATACCCGCGACCCTCGACAAAATAAGCGGGTCAGAAAATGGATGGATGATATTTATAATATATATGTACTATATTATAACCATTTATCTAAGTGTTCTGAATGAAGACATATTTGTTTAAAATTCTCTTATAACCCTCCCACAAACTGTGTATCGAAACCATGATATTTACCGAATCGTTAACTTGGTGTATGGATACAGACCAAGTGTGTGTGTGTGTGTGTGTGTGTGTGTGTGTGTGTGTATATATATATATATATATATATATATATATATATATATATATATATATATATATATATATATATATATCCATCCATCCATCCATTTTCTGAGCCGCTTATCCTCACTAGGGTCGCGGGCGTGCTGGAGCCTATCCCAGCTGTCATCGGGCAGGAGGCGGGGTACACCCTGAACTGGTTGCCAGCCAATTGCAAGGCACATACAAACAGACAACCATTCGCACTCACAGTCACACCTACGGGCAATTTAGAGTCTCCAATTAATGCATGTTTTCGGGATGTGGGAGGAAACCGGAGTGCCCGGAGAAAACCCACGCAGGCACGGGGAGAACATGCAAACTCCACACAGGCGGGGCCGGGGATTGAACCCCAGTCCTCAGAACTCATTTATATTTAGATATATATTTATATTTATGTTTATGTTTACATTTATCATTTGGATATAAATTAACATTTAGATTTAATATTTATATTTATGTTTACTTTTAACATTTGGATATAAATTAACATTTAGATTTAAGATTTATATTTAAATATATATTTAACATTGAAAAGTAATCATTTCAATATTCATTTAACATTGAGGTTTATGATTTAGGTATAACATTTAATAGTTGAATTTAACGATAAAGTTGACAAATATTGTTCTAAATGTGCAGAAATGTGACTCTCGAAAATTCACATCTTTTTTAAACACTGCTTGAAGCTAAATAAGAGTAAATGCTGCTGTTATTTTCAGAGCGAGCCGCTTTACAAATGGAACCCCAGACCATGATAGTCCCTGATGTGGCAGCAGCCATTTGGGACTGCCACGGGGGAGTTCATAGCTGAGCCCAGCACAGAGGAGTGGAGGAAAATCTGAGAGATTCAAGGAGTGGGATTTTCCTCTCTGCTGTGTAGCACTGGATGGGAAGCATGTGGTCCTCAAAAGCTCTGGATCCCAGTTCCTCAACTACAAAGGAACATTCTCGTTGGTTCTCTTGGGAGTTGTGGATGCTACTTATAGTTTCTGAGTGGTTGATGTCAGGCGCTACAGACAGACAAGTGATGGAGGGATTCTGGTCAACTCAGCCTTTGGTAAAGCGCTGCGCTGTGGCACCCTCCAAAAGTAACTGGCGTTACCAGGAGCTGACCACTGAGGACCCCAGCCGCATGTCTTTGTGGCAGATGAGGCATTTCCACTCCGGAGACATCTCTTCCCTGTACGCATCCTTCCGCCCGAGCGACTGATGTTCAACGACCGTCTCTCCCGAGTTTAGATGGTGGTGGAGAATGCCTTCGGGATCCTCTCTGCCTAGTGGTGAAAAGAGGCGTTCAATGGAGGTGCATCATAAAGTTGCGGGGAATTGTGGGAAGGCCACCTGTGTTCTCCACATCTTCATGCGAAAAACCTCCCAGGCGTCTGCGGGAAGCATCCAGGTTGGAGAGGTGGAACCACTACCAGGTCTGGGAGGAGTTGCTGCCAACAACTCAACGAGAGAGACTGTCAGGTTTCGGCCTACTTCTCAGCAGAGGGAACTGTCCCACACCAAGACACAGAGTGTTGCTCAAGCACACCCAAAACAGCTCTTTTAAGACCCACTCATACTCATGTTGTGTCAGCCGCACCACAGCTCCAGCCGCTCCACTTCCTGTCAGTATGCAGACTCGTCACCGTCTTTGATGAGGGCGATGACTGTGGTGTCTTTTTAGTCAGTAATTGTGAGCGAATAAAGCTCCTATATGGCAAATATATACTGAATTACAGCACAGTATCATGAATGGTACAATAAAAGCAGATATCACTGTCATGTACTCACTATACAGGGGACCCTTGCCATTATTGAATCTGGCCTGCTGAGCATTGGGATTATCATGAGTCACAAACATTTGTTTAATTTCACTTTCCAGTTTATCCACTTCACATTCCTCTTATTACATTGGTTGATTTATTGTAGTGAAATAATTATCATGAACCAAATTACTGTGTACATAGATTACAACTGTTTAGTTGTGGCTCATTTTACCTCATGAACAAATGACCTGGCCCATGTGTCCATTTTAAAAATGCACCATTGCAGCCCTTGAGCACAAATATTGTGTCATTTTTGTCATATGTCATTTTTACCTTCTAAATGTGATGTGGATGGGAGACATATTTGAGGCGACATGTCAAATGTTTAGGACCTGCACCAAAATCGGGCTGGCCTTGGGCAAATATTTGGAACTCAATTGGCACAATTTTGTGTCCATATGTGTTAACTGTATTTTCGTTTTAAAAAATAAATCAAGAAGAGGATGATGTAACATCCATTTTCTGAGCTGCTTCTCCTCACTGGGGTCGGGGGTGTGCTGGAGCCTATCCCAGCTATCATCGGGCAGGAGGCGGGGTGCACCCTGAACTGGTTGCCAGCCAATCGCAGGGCACAGACAAACAAACAAGCATTCACACTCACATTCACACCTACAGGCAATTAACGTGCATGTTTTTGGGATGTGGGAGGAAACCGGAGTGCCCAGAGAAACCCCACACAGGCACGGGGAGAACATGCAAACTCCACACAGGCGGGGATTGAACCCCGCTCATCAGAACTGTGAGGCCACTCGTCCACCGTGCCGCCATGATGTAACATAGTGCATTTAATTTATCCATCCATTTTCAAAATCGCTTATCGTGGTTAGGGTCGCGGGACGCTGGAGCCTATCCCAGCTGACTTCGGGCGAAAGGCGGACTACACCCTGAACTGGTCGCCAGTCAGTCGCAGGGTACATATAGACACGGACAACCATTCGCATTCACATTCACACCGTCACTGAGTGGGAACTGAACCCACGCTGCCTGCACCAAAGTCAGGCGAGTATACCACTACACCATCAGTGACCATTTATTTTATAACACTTGAAACACTTGAGGGAAATGTTGAAATTAAATCAACATAACAAAACGCCTGCTTCATTTCCTGGAATGAATGTCACCAATTCAATCATATTAGGTTTGTGATGTTTCGTGGAATAATTGACCTCTGAAATTTGACTTTTTTTTCCCGGGTGGCACTTGTTGGAGGAAAGGAAGCAAGCTTTGAAGAAAAATCTCAGGGGCGCAGGGGCTGGTACCAGAGGGTGGCGCAGTGGAGCCACGCTCAAAATAATGGAGCATCTCCCGTTCCCTCTCTTCCCTGTCATGACATATGACAAAAATGTATTCAATGGAAACAGCATATTTTGTGATACAAAACCATTTGATCGATTTAGATTTGTTAAGATATTTAAATCATAGCACAGACAAAGAAAATCACGATATCCAAATGTTCTACATACTTGGCGGTCTTGATGGGCTTCTCCGCCACGTGCCCCACCCCCCCACGCCCCACCCCCAACCTCACGGATGTATCTCATCTGTGACAAAAGTGACAGTTTATTATTATAAATCCAACTATACAGTGCTTTTCATTCATGTCTCAAAGCGCTTTACATGAATTACAGAAATAAATTCAATCCTGCCCGCCGTTTTTCACCCACACCACACGCATCAGAATCAGAATCATCTTTATTTGCCAAGTATGTCCAAAAAACACACAAGGAATTTGTCTCCGGAAGTTGGAGCTGCTCTAGTACGACAACAGACAGTCAATTGACAGAGAACACTTTTGAGACATAAAGACATTGACAAAAAACAGTCACTGAGTAGTAAATGGTTGCTAGTTATCTGGTAATGCCGGTACATTTAAAAAAAAAAAATTGACAATTGTGCAAAAAGATGCAGAGTCTTCGATCACTTAGAGCAGTTCAAAAGACTAATATTGCAATAGTCCCGTGCAATGACCATTGTGCAAAGGGCGCCGAGACTTTAAGGAGTGTATGCAGTTTAAAGTGACAAGTAGTGCGATAATCTGGGACAATGTTGATTGTGATGTTGCAGATACTCCTCAATCAGTGTGAAAATGGAGCAGATGCTACTCTGGCATGAGTGGCCAGTATTGGTCAACAACAGATATGTACCTTTGAGAGGTACAGAGTGAGTGACAGTGAGTGTCTTTTGTGCATGACTAACTTCTTCTGTGGAACCATGACGGGCCTGCTGCTGCCTCCTCTGCGATTCTGCCTTCCTCGACCCCTGATCCCATATTACCAGTTGTTCGTATCGGGGACACAAAAGGGTCAAGAAAAAACAGGACCACAAAGTACTGTCACCATTTCTGGGACCCTCCTGCCAAGCAACGTATTTACTCCGCTTCGTTCCTCTCTCTCATATAGGTGTCTCGGGGGCCCTTCCGCTTTTTTTTTTTGCATGTCTCCTCTGACAGAAAAAAAACACCGTTGGTCAATCAGTTTATTAGAATCACATGTGGTTAGTGATTGTGCATTATGCAATGCCAAACTTGGTTCACGGTAAGTAACAACAGAGAGCTGTAATCAAGTAATATAAAAATACATACCAGGTACAACAACCTTTTCTTTTTATTTTTTCTTCTTTTTTTTGTCCTGTCCAGCTGTTAGGTCAAGCAGAAAGGAGGATCTGTATCTCTTTTATACCGGAATAGTTTTATTTTGTCACAGTGTACTTTTTTAGCTGCAGCTGTGGTTTCTGAGTATTTTCATGGATATTTATTGAGAATCAAAGTCGATCAGTCGAACAGAACAAGGTTTCTCTCAGGGTGTGAGAAAAGATGGAGAGTTGAGTTCATGTTCTCTTTTGCTTTTGGTGGGATTCTTCTTTGCGTGAAAACAAAAAAGACCATCAGCCTTGTTTCCAAACAGGGACCTAACGCGTCTTTGGCGAACACAACAACCACTACACGACTGAAACTGTTACCCTCATGCTATTCGTTAGCAGGACTAGCAAACCTCCTCGCGAAGCTGGCATTGCCGATGCTTTCAGGTTCATTGACGTGCTTGACACGAGGTGAAGGTAGGGTAACGGACTCCTCGTTAGTATAGTGGACAGTATCTCAGCCTGTCACACGGAAGACCAATGTTTGATTCCCTGACTGGGACTTGATTTTTAAAATCAGTGTCATGGCAGGTAAATTAGTTGCTCAGCAATAATCTTTTCCAGCATTTTGGAGACAAGTGGAAGGATGGCAATGGTCCTTTAGTTGCTGGCTGTCTCCATCCCCAATTTGTGGACGGGTGGGACGACTGCCATCTTCCACATTTGTGGGAATTCATTTGATAGTAATGAAAGGTTAATAAGATGGAGAATGGGTTCTGCTCGATCAAACATACGGCCCGCGGGGCAGAACCGGCCCGCAAGGGTGTCGAATCTGGCCCGTGAGTATGGAGAAGACATTCACTGCTATTTTTCAATAAAAAGTAACTTTGGTTGGAAATTCCACAGGAGGGTGCATTGACAACACTTAAGGCATTGTTGCACTTGTGAAGGCCAAACGATGCCAAGTTTCAGGATCATACTCATATAAAATGGTGTGCCATGTTCACACTACAATTCTATGAAAATAAATACCTCTTGTAGAAATGTGTTAAGACATTGAATATTACACAATTTTCAGTGAAAAACTTCACTTCAAAAGAGGCTGGTGTGTTGGAAGCCACAACAGAAATTTTAATGTATACATAGACACAAGATGCATAACTGAATGGTGCACCCTCACTCATTCATAATACTGTTGAAATAATTTTGTGTTAAAAATTTCAGACTGCTCATATAATTTGCAACAAGACAGAAATGAATAAATGTGAATATTTTTCCTAAGTTCTTGAAATTATTGGACCAAAACAATGGAGAAATTTTTGAATAGTCCTTTATGGATTTTTAAGACACAAATATTGTGGTCTGGCCTGCTTGAGATCTAATTGGGGTGAATGTGGCCCGCGAACTAAAATGAGTTTGACAACCCTGTTCTAGATGAACCAATATCGTCCTTGAATCGAATCAGCAATCACGAAACAGTTGGTTGAACAAAACAGCTTAAAGCGGGTTGTAGTCTGTTCAGATTCATTATCAGCATTATTGTCCTTAAAAAAGCATGGTATGGCAAAGTAGGTCAGATGTGTTCTTTTTGTGAATGATGAGATATTGTATCGATTGAGTTAATTAGAGACGAGCATCAGGTTTATGTCGGTTCCAGCACATAAAGGAATAAAGGTGAATGAAAAAAGATCAGAATCAGAATCATCTTTATTTTCCAAGCATGTCCAAAAAAAACACAAGGAATTTGTCTCCGGTAGTTGGAGCCGCTCCAGTACAACAACAGACACTTTGGAGTCTGGGGCGCCGAGGAGTGTATGCGGTGTAAAGTGAAGAGTAGTGCAATCATCTATTTTTATTTTTTTTACTGTCGGAAAAGGAGAAACGGGATGTTTAAAAAAGGTACGTGAAGATTCTGTCTCCTAATAAAGAGACTGTAAGTCATAAGAGAGAGAATGACTGCATTATAATTTAGGTCAACCACCGATAAGAAAATGATTCCACGAGAATCTCAATTGAAAAACTTAAAGCACCTGGTATTCCCAGGCGGTCTCCCATCCAAGTACTAACCAGGCCGGCCCCTGCTTAGCTTCTGAGATCAGACGAGATCGGACTTTCTCAGGGTAAAAAGCAACATTTTATATTTAAAATATATCATATTTCACTTAAAAATATCTCGAGTGGATCGCGTCATCTTTATTCTCCAAATGTTGGCTGGTCTATTTAAGATTTTTTTGTGTGGATGATGCGAACTCATTATCAACACTACAAATGTGTGATCAGATCATAGATTTTGAAAAGTAAACACACTCGAGAATTTGAGAACTTGCACGCTGTCAAAACTCAGACAAGAGAATGCAAAATCTTCTTGGACCCTCCACAACCTGGTCACCAACTCTTCAGAAACAGAATCATCTTTATTTGCCATGAATGTCCAAAAAACACACAAGGAATTTGTCTCTGGTAGTTGGAGCCGCTCGAGTACGACAACAGACAGTCAATTGACAGAGAAGACTTTTGGGACATAAAGACATTGACAAAAAACAGTCACTGAGCAATTAAGGGTTGCTAGTTATCTGGTAATGCCAGTACATTTTTTTTTGACAATTGTGCAAAAAGATGGAGAGTCCTCTAGCATTGAGAGCAGTTCGAAAGACTAATATTGCAATAGTCCGGTGCAATGACCATTGTGCAAAGGGCGCCGAGACTTCAAGCGAGTCGTGCGATAATCTGGGACAATGTTTATTGTGCAAATGTTGCAGATTCTCTTCAATCAGTGTGCAATTGGAGCAGATGCTACTAGCATGAGTGGCCAGTATTGGTCAACAACAGATATGCAAATAGTGCAGCGTGGCGAGACTACTACAGTGAGTGCACGAGTAATATATGATTGTCTTCTTCCAGCTCCTTCCCCCAAGTAAGTGCTATTGAACAATGCAAACTAAAACTAGCAGACATTCCAACACCTTCGTCCCGCTTGCCGCTAACTTCTTAAACAGTTCACTTACAATTGCATTGTAACATGCTGCCAATTTGTCTTGAGATTGTTGTCCCATCTCTGTCGGGCCAATTATACATTATTCGTGCATTCACTGTAGTTGTCACGCCACTCTGCACAATTTGCATATCTGTTGTTGACCAATACTGGCCACTCATGTGCTTGAGAAGTATCTCAGAATCAGAATCAGAATCAGAATCATCTTTATTTGCTAAGTATGTCCAAAACACACAAGGAATTTGTCTCCGGTAGTTGGAGCCGCTCTACTACAACAGACAGTCATTTTACAGAACACTTTGGAGACATAAAGACATAGACAAAAAACAATTGTGCAAAAAGATGCACTTAGAGCAGTTCGAATGACTAATATTGCAATAGTCCGGTGCAATGACCATTGTGCAAAGGGCGCTGAGACTTCAAGGAGTGTATGCGGTTTAAAGTGACGAGTAGTGCGATCATCTGGGACAATGTTGGTTGTGCAAATGTTACAGATACTCCTCAATCAGTGTGCAAATGGAGCAGATGCTACTTTGGCATGAGTGGCCAGTATATGCAAATAGTGCAGCGTGGCGAGACAACTACAGTGAGTGCACGAGTAATACAAAATTGGCCCCACAGAAATGTGACAACGAACTCAAGTCAAAAAAATTCCAGCTTGTTGTAATGGAATTATAGGTTAGGTGTTTAAGAAGTTGATCGCAAGAGGGAAGAAGCTGTTGGAATGTCTACTAGTTCTAGTTTGCGTTGATCGGTAGCGCCGACCTGAGGGAAGGAGCTGGAAGAGCTGGTGACCGGGGTGCAGACGGTCCGAGAGGATTTTGCACGCCCTTGTCTGAGTTCTGGCAGCGTGCAAGTCCTCAATGGTGAGTAGGGGGGTACCGACAATCCTTTCAGCAGTTTTGATTGTCCTTGTGTTGTTGTTGTGATTGCAGTCGGAGTTTGTCCTTTTTTGTAGCAGCACCAAACAAGACTGTGATGGAAGAACACATGACTGATTCGATGACCGCTGTGTAGAACTGTCTCAGCAGCTCCGGTGGCAGGCCGTGCTTTCTCAGAAGCCGCTTTTTGAGGACGGAGTTGATGTTGGTCGCCCACTTCAGGTCCTGAGAGATTGTAATTCCCAGGAACTTGAAGGTCTCGACGGTTGACACAAGGCAGCTGGACAACGTGAGGGGCAGCTGTTGTGAAGGATGCCTCTTGAAGTCCACGATCATCTCTACAGTCTTGAGCGTGTTCAGCTCCAGGTTGTGTCGGCCGCACCACAGCTCCAGTAGCTCCGCTTCCTGTCGATATGCAGACTCGTCACCGTCCTTGATGAGGCCGATGACAGTGGTGTCATCTGCAAACTTCAGGAGCTTGACAGTCGGGTTCGCTGAGGTGCAGTCGTTCGTGTAGAGAGAGAAGAGCAGCGGAGAGAGGACACAACCTTGGGGCGCCCCAGTGCTGATGCTGTGTGTGGATGAGGTGGCCTCTCCCAGCCTGACCTGCTGTGTCCTGCCCATCAGAAAGCTGTAAATCCACTGGCAGATGGCAGGTGAGACGCTGAGCTGGAGAAGCTTGGTTGAAAGGAGTTCAGGGATGATGGTGTTGAACGCTGAGCTGAAGTCCACGAACAGGATCCTCGCGTAGGTCCCTGCACTGTCGAGGTGTTCTAGGATGAAGTGCAGTCCCATGTTGACTGCATCATCCGCAGACCTGTTCGCTTGGTAGGCAAACTGCAGGGGGTCCAGCAGGAGACGTGTGACACTCTTGAGGTGGTCCAGCACGAGACGTTCAAAGGACTTCATGACCACAGATGTCAAAGCGACAGGCCTGTAGTCATTCAGACCCGAGATTGCAGGTTTCTTGGGGACTGGAATGATGGTGGAGCGTTTGAAACAGGATGGAACTTCGCACATTTCCAAAGATCTGTTGAAGAGCTGAGTGAAGACTGGAGCGAGCTGGTCCGCGCAGACTTTGAGGCAGGATGGGGACACATGGTCCGGGCCTGCCGCTTTGTTAATCTTCTGTTGTTTGAAGATGCGTCTCACATCCTGTTCATGGATGGTTAACGCAGAAGTCAGAGGTGTGGTTGTGGTCGCGGGTGCGGCCGGGTGGGTTTGTGGTGTGAAACTGTCCTTTTCAAATCTGCAGTAGAAGGTATTCAAGTCGTTGGCTAGTGTGCTATTGTTCTCAGCTTGGGGGGATCGTCGCTTGTAATTAGTCACCGATTGGAATGCATGCCAGACTGATTTAGAGTCGTTCGCGCTAAACTGTTTTTCCAACTTTGCTGCATAGATCCTCTTTGCAATGTTAATTTCTTTCGTAAGCTGGTTTCTAGCTCGATTATACAGGGCCCTGTCCCCGCTCTGATATGCATCTTCCTTAGCTTGGCGAAGCTGCTTAAGTTTAGCAGTGAACCCCGGCTTGTTGTTGTTGAATGTGCGAAATGATTTTGTTGGGACACAAACCTCTCCACAGAAACTGATATCGGATGTGATATTGTCCGTATATTCATCCAGGCTGCCAGCTGAATTTTCAAAGACACTCCAGTCTGTGCAGTCTAAACAGCTTTGAAGTTCAATCTTGGCTTCATTGTTCCACTTTTTCACTGTTTTCACTGTAGGCTTCGCGCATTTAAGTTCTTGCCTGTACGTCGGTATTAAGTGAATTAAGCAGTGATCAGACGAGCCCAGGGCTGCACAAGGTATAGCACGGTATGCGTTTATGACCGTAGTGTAGCAGTGGCCTAAAGTATGATTTTCCCTGGTAGGACAGTCGATGTGCTGCTTGTATTTAGGGAGTTCGTGGTTGAGTTTAGCTTTGTTAAAGTCCCCGAGAATAATGAGGGGTGAGTCCGGTTGTTTTTTTTCAATTTCGTTGACTTGTTTGGCGATCGTTAGCAGTGTGGCGTTCGTGTTAGCTTGAGGCGGAGCTCCAGCCAGTATGAATGATGCAAAATCACGTGGCGAGTAGAATGGTTTACAGTTTAAAAATAGCGACTCCAAATGCGGGCTGCAGTGTTTGCTGAGCACCGTGTCGTCCGTACACCATTTTTCGTTAATATAAAGGCATATCCCGCCGCCTTTTGTTTTCCCCGATGATTCCATGTCGCTCGATGAATGTGGAAACCGGGAAGCATGACGGCGCCATCGGGTACAGCGTCGCAAAGCCAGGTCTCCGTGAAGCACATGGCCGCGGAACATCCGACGTCTTTACTGGTCTTTAACAGAAGAGGAAGCTCGTCCATTTTGTTGGGTAGGGAGCGTACATTCGCGAGGTGGCTCGACGGGAACGCCAATCTGTGTCCTCTTTTGCGGAGTTTCATCTGAATGCCGGCCCATTTTCCTCTGTGGCGTCGAAAACCGCGGACGCCGCTCCGGTGAGTAACTCGGGGAAAAAACTGAGCAGATTTGCGAAAGTTGGTGACAGAAAGTCCGGAGTAGCCTCCTTGATGGTTAGCAGGTCTCCCCTTGTGTAAGTGAGTCGTGTAAGGTCTCCAAAGACGGACGAAAAACACAAAAACAAAAACAATACTAGAGTGCGCGTTACCGAGGCGACCACACTGGTAGGCGCCATCTTGGATCTTAGAGATAATGACTGCATTATAATTTAGGTCAACCACCGATAAGAAAACGATTCCACGAGAATCTAAAGTGAAAAAGCTTACAGCACCTGGTATTCCCAGGCGGTCTCCCCTCCAAGTATTAACCAGGCCCGCCCCTGCTTAGCTTCCGAGATCGGATGAGATCGGGCGTTGTTTTTTTTTTTTTTTTTTTTTTTTTTTTTTATTATCAAAAAATTCATTATTTACAATATGTACATGCAATCAAAAAAAAAAAAGTGAGGTGACCAGTTGGCGAAACTCTCACAAGGCCATTGTTTTTTGCAATACAGTCCACAAAACGGCTGGCAGAGCAGGCATGTAGGAGAGTGAAGTGGGATTCAACTTGAGCCTTGAAGATCGCCCAATGCTTGCCGGTGCCCTTGTCATGCAAGTAGATATTCCTTGTGACGATGACCGTGTGACGAGCAATGGACAGAAGTAACCGGATCGCTGGTCTATTGATGGCCTGCAATGATAATGACGACGAGAAAGATTATGAGACGAAACCAAAAAGGAAAAACCCGACATTATGATCACCAGCCTCACGTGCCACCCGGGGGGGGGGGAGCCTCAGGCCCAGCCTCCTTGCGAGGAGATCCTCCAACCTAGAACGGAACTCACGGACGGCTCTGGACCCAAGGACAAGATGTTCGTAGTCCTCGGGTAACTCTTTACACACCATACAGTCCCTGCTATAAACGCTAGGAGAAATTGCATTGAGTGTTGTGCAAGGGAAAATTATTCTGTGTCGTAATTTGAAGTCAGTATGACTGACCTTTGGTGCGGTATACCAATTGAACATGTTGGCCCAGATGGATGTAATGGTCAGTGCAGGGAATGTCCGTGTCCATGTGCGTTCCGCTGCAGGTCTCCGGAACACTCCAGCAATTAAAACCCTGTAAAGTTGTTCTGTGCTACACTCCGACAAACCAAAAAACCTTGTCGCGTCGACCAGCACAAAACACTACATCTCACTCCGCCCCCGGGTCCCCTCCAGAGGATGAACCCTCCAGAAAAGACCCCCAATTCCGGAGTATGGATTCCCTGATTCTTCCAGCCAAGAAGAAGAATTCTAACTTTATTGTTTGCTGGTGTCAGAATACCCCTAATATCATTATTCTGCTTGAGCAGGGCAGCCAGCGGTTCCGCCACAAGGCTGAAAAGCAGTGAGGACAAAGGGCATCCCTGTCTCACCGACCTCCCCAGCCTCACGGGGCCCGTCAGCAACCCATTGACTTTAATCCTACTAAAAGCACTCAAATATAACCTCTGAATCCATCATATGAAGATTTGACCGAAACCAAACTTCTTCAAAACCAACCATAAGAAATCATGCTCAACTCTGTCAAATGCTTTCTCAAAATCAATGCATACATGGATCCCACACGTGTCATTCATCTGTTTGATCAAATATTTCAGTCAAAATTGTGTCAGCAATTTCCCTGTGTGGTATACCATATGTTAGTGTTTCTGAAATAATATTGCCTATCACCACTTTAAGCCTATTCGCTAAAACCTTTGCGAGGACCTTGTAGTCACTATTCAACAAACTAATGGGCCTGTAATTACCAATATTTGTACGGTCCCCCTGTTTAAAAATCCGTGCGACAATTCCTTCGCTGAAAGTCGGGCAACCCGATCGAATGTCTGCATACTTGTAAAAACCCTATGCAATATGGGCGTGAGTTGGCTTACAAATGCTTTGTAAAATTCAGCAGTTATTCCATCCCTCCCCGGGCTTTTGTTATTATTCAATGACAATACACTAAAAACTTCTGGTTCGGAGATAGGGGCATCATACCATTCCATATCTTCTTGGGTCAAAGCCTTATTTAAAGCACCAACTGCCTCCAGAGCATTATTACTTGAGGTGCGTTGTGACGCAAATAAATCTCCGTAAAAACGCTCCACTTCCTCCAAAATGTCCCCTACATCCGTTAGGTACCTCATTTGAACTTCTCGACACTAAAGAATTAAAATAGGCCTTACTCTGTTTTGCTTTCTCGAGTCCAAAGAAAAAAGCAGTGGAGCGTTCCCCTTCCTCTGCGTATTGCGCCCTCGCCCGAAGGACCGCACCTCTATATTTCTTAATTTCCATTGACTCCAATTTATTCCTCAGCAAGAACAGCTCAGGGTTTACTGGTCCTTGCCGATATGCAGCAGCTGTCGTAATTTCCAGTAACCGATTTCTTACGGCCCTCTCCTCCAATTTCTCTAACCAGTTTTTCGTCTTGCAGTAGCTTATAGTTATCTTTTTAACCCTTGTTTTAAAACTCTCCCACCAGTCAATAACGTTGTCAACACATTCAAGCTCCATCTCAGCCAAGCCAAGGAGCCCGGTCACCCTGGAAACGTAGCAATCATCCTTCAGAAGGGAGTTGTTTAGCACCCAAAGCCCGACGGTCCTCCGACTTCCCCCAAGTACCAGTTCAACGGAGAGCAACGCGTGGTCACTCTGACTCGACCATGTGTACAGTGGCCTGTACAGATTCTGCACAAGAGAGGCTGATGTTCAACAGAGATCGATGCGTGATTGCTTCAGTTCATTTTGGACAACCTGTGCCCTGGAGAAAACTGGCCGACTTAGATTTCCATCCATCCATTTTCTGAGCCGCTTCTCCTCACTAGGGTCGCGGGCGTGCTGGAGCCTATCCCAGCTGTCATCGGGCAGGAGGCGGGGTACACCCTGAACTGGTTGCCAGCCAATCGCAGGGCACATAGAAACAAACAACCATTCGCACTCACAGTCATGCCTTCAGGCAATTTAGAGTCTCCAATTAATGTGTGTTTTTGGGATGTGGGAGGAAACCGGAGTGCCCGGAGAAAACCCACGCAGGCACGGGAAAAACATGCAAACTCCACACAGGCGGGAACGGGGATTGAACCCGGGCCCTCAGGACTGTGATGCTGACACTCTAACCAGTCGGCCACCGTGCTGCTTAACTTAGATTTAAAGTCCTCCAGATTTCTACCATATTACTACCGGTCATCAGATCTAAAAGACAATTCCTGCTAACATCAGTCCTAAAAACATTATTTACACTGACATCCAGTTTACTGAGATATGTATTGAAATCACCAATAAACAAGGTTCTATCAGTCACAAAGGAGAATACATGCAGGAAAAAGTCCCTACTATCTAACTCCACATTGGGAGCGAAAATGTTTATGAACCGGAACTTCAACGGTCCATCATATTCTACCACAATTAATCTTCCCTGATAGTCAGCATGCACTAGGGTGGGATAACCTAAGGGGCCGCATTTCGTCAAAATGGCAACCCCACAAGTTCTTGATGTGCCTAATGCCATGTGAAGCGAACCAAGCTTCATATTTTCTATTTTCTTAATGTGCTCGCCCTCCCACCAAGTTTCTTGCAAACACAAAACATCCCACTTGATGTGGCACACAATGTTGTGAATTTTATGGTCACTACGAAGACCACAGGCATTTGCTGACACCAGAAGAAAATTCATCATAAGCAAAAAAGAAAAGATGGACTTGTCAAGTCGACTAACATTTTTAAGCCCGCCCTTTCCAGTGCCTTCACATTGCCGTTTCTTCCGCTCCATCACATCAACCTCCATGCCCTCATCTGAGTCCAGGACTGGTTCTAGGGTGGCAGACTTTAACCTGTCGATCGTGAATAACACGAAAGTACTCCGGACCTGCCGCTGTGACAAACCTAGCCGAGTAAGGCAGAGACTGTACAGTGGTGGTGAATTTCACCTTTACAAACCTTGTGCCGTCCGCGACATCCGTTCCCGGCCACATTGTCCTCCTCACCTCAGAGACCGCTGAGACTCCCCAAGCCTGTAGTTTCTCCAGGATATCATCATCCTCGATATAAGCTGGCAGCCCCATAAAAGAAACAACCAGCTCATCAGAGGACACTTCCCTGCCATGAATTCTGGCACCCCAATACAAAATCCATCGAGCAGTTTCTCCTTTGCATTAACAGAATTAACAGTAACCCTGCATGCTGTAATGCTCCCACATACTTCAGCCGTTCCCCTTATTAATATGAATGGAGTAATGGCATCGCCATTGTCAATTTCAAGAAACAATGTTAAATCTTTCTCATACCTTCTTGTCACTACATTCTTATTCACCACACCACTGCAACCCGTCAAACCTTCTCCTTGCCCCGAATCCATCTTGTTCATCTGCCTCATGTACTTAAGTCTGTCCTGACCAACAACCAATCCGTCCATTCGACCTGAAGGGGTGAAAAACAATTAAGACAAAACACTCCTCCACAGCAGGAAGCTGGGAGGAGGA
This sequence comes from Phycodurus eques, assembly GCF_024500275.1. NCBI lineage: Eukaryota > Metazoa > Chordata > Actinopteri > Syngnathiformes > Syngnathidae > Phycodurus > Phycodurus eques. Next base: position 465,639 of record NW_026904021.1, on the reverse strand, counting down.
AAAAGGTCACAAACAAACAAAAAAAAACCCAAAACAAAAAGCAAAAAAATAACAATCAAAAAACACAAGTAACAGGTAGCCGGAGGAGCACAGAGCTCCTGCTGCCTGGACTGCTCATGCTCCACTAACGAGTGCAGCTGTGCCAAACCTCCACACCTGCAGCCACTCTACCACACAACGAGCGTTCTCAGGGTGTATGGCCGTAAGCCACATGGTTTCCTGAAAAGCAACATTTTATCTTTGAAAAATATCATATTTCGCTTAAAAATATCGAGCGGATCACGTCATCTTTATTCTCTGAATGTTGGCTGGTCTATTTTGGATTTTTTCGTGTGGATGATGCGAACTCATTCTCAACACTACAAATGTGTGATCAGATCATAGATTTTGAAAAGTAAACACACTAGAGAATTTGAGAACTTGCACACTGCCAAAACTCAGACAAGAGCATGCAAAATCCTCTTGGACCCTCTACATCCTGGTCACCACCTCTTCAGAAACAGAATCATCTTTATTTGTCATGTATGTCCAAAAAACACACAAGGAATTTGTCTCTGGGAGTTGGAGCCGCTCTTGTACGACAACAGACAGTCAATTGACAGAAAACACTTTTGAGACATAAAGACATTGACAAAAAACAGTCACTGAGCAATTAAGGGTTGCTTGTTATCTGGTAATGCCAGTAAAAAAAAAATTTACAATTGTGCAAAAAGATGCAGAGTCCTCTCGCATTTAGAGCAGTTCGAAAGACAAATATTGCAATAGTCCGGTGCAATGACCATTGTGCAAAGGGCGCCGAGACTTCAAGCGAGTAGTGCGATAATCTGGGACAATGTTTATTGTGCAAATGTTGCAGATTCTCTTCAATCAGTGTGCAATTGGAGCAGATGCTACTGGCATGAGTGGCCAGTATTGGTCAACAACAGATATGCAAATAGTGCAGCGTTGCGAGACTATAACAGTGAGTGCACGAGTAATAGACCAGCCAACAGCTCAGCGTTCAACACCATCATCCCTGAACTCCTTTCATCCAAGCTTCTCCATTTTAGCGTCTCACCTGCCATCTGCCAGTGGATTTACAGCTTTCTGACGGGCAGGACACAGCAGGTCAGGCTGGGGGAGGCCACCTCATCCACACGCAGCATCAGCACTGGGGCGCCCCAAGGTTGTGTCCTCTCTCCGCTGCTCTTCTCTCTCGACACGAACGACTGCACCTCAGCGAACCCGACTGTCAAACTCCTGAAGTTTGGACTTCCTGCGGCTTCTGAGAAAGTACGGCCTGCCACCGGCGCTGCTGAGACAGTTCTACACAGCAGTCATCGAATCAGTCCTGTGTTCTTCCATCACAGTCTGGTTTGGTGCTACTACAAACAAGGACAATCTCTGACTGCAACAGACAATCAAAACTGCTGATAGGATTGTCGGTAACCCCCTACCCACCATTGAGGACTTACACGCTGCCAGAACGAAGACAAGGGCGTGCAAAATTCTCTCGGACCCTCCGCACCCCGGTCACCAGCTCTTCCAGCTCCTTCCCTCGGGTAGGCGCTACCGATCAATGCAAACTTGAACGAGGAGACATTCCAACAGCTTCTTCCCTCTTGCTTCTTAAACACCTAACCTATAATTCCATTTCAACAAGCTGGCAATTTTTTGACTTGAGTTCGTTGTCACATTTCTGTGGGGCCAATTATGTATTACTCGTGCACTCACTGTAGTTGTCTCGCCATGCTGCACTATTTGCATATCTGTTGTTGACCAATAGTGGTCACTCATGCCAGAGTAGCATCTGCTCCATTTGCACACTGATTGAGGAGTATCTGTAACATTTGCACAACCAACATTGTCCCAGATTATTGCACTACTCGTCACTTTAAACCACATACACTTCTTGAAGTCTCAGCGCCCTTTGCACAATGGTCATTGCACCGGACTATTGCAATATTAGTCATTCGAACAGCTCTAAGTGCTAGAGGACTCTGCATCTTTTTGCACAATTGTTTGTTGTCAATGTCTTTATGTCTCCAAAGTGTTCTGTAGATTGACTGTCTGTTGTACTAGAGAGGCTCCAACGACCTGGAGACATATTTTGGACATACTTGGCAAATAAAGATGATTCTTATTCTGATTCTGATTAAAGCCCAAATGCATGGGATACAACAACATCCACACAATGTCAGAATGGCTGTAAAAACAGAAATTGATATCAATATTGGTGAAATTAGGGTTTTGTATTTACCAAAAACGTCCATCCAGCTGTCCCACAAGGAGTGTTGATTGAGGGTCCGTAGACCGTCGATGGCTCTGGTCAAGCTGCCATCTGAAGCAGTATTGTTTGTTCTCCAAACATACCGCAAACACCTCCCTCTCTTGCGAGGAGCTTGTCAACAGCTATGCGGTTTTGGAACGTCCTTGAGCTGCTCATGCACAGCTTCCAACCCACTGTGAGTCCAATTTCCTAATCTATGTACATTGAAGTGGATATAGTTTATCCCCTCAACATTTTTATTCATCGTACACCACCAGCATATGAGGTACGCAAATCCTCATGCAAATACAACAATTTGTATTGATGAGGAACACCACGAGGAACATCTATGGCGTCGATGTATGTTTGATGTTGGATAATTTTGCTCCTGCCAGGATAGATCTCTTTTTTGTCTATGTTCTAGATTTGACAACAATATTGGTGCTTTTTCCATAAAATCTTGAACAGGCATAGGGTATACATTGGTCCTAATTTCTTGCCTTTACTAATCATGTTTATACAAGTAAAATTACTCGGTGCTACTAAAGTAGAAAACATTGGTTTGTGTTTGTCTGCTTTTGTTACAGGATATATAGGATCCCATGATTTACACCTCTCAGTTGGTATCATTCAGGGTGGGACCTCCCATATACCACATAAACAAAACCAACACAGTAGTTGCCAAAGATGCTATGTAACAACCTATCGAATCTCATAACCAACGCGGGTGTGCCTTTCTGCTAAGTTCTCACTAAAAGGGTTGGTGTCTTTTTTCTTCACTGACCAGCAAGCGTTTTCAGAATCTACACATCTGCTCCCGCTCCGTTATCAAACTTTTGCTCACCTTCCCTATTTGAGTACTCAGCTGAAATGACTCTTTTACAGTGTGTTAAATGAACCCCATGTGTTTGTTTCTGCTATTTTTTAGGGCTGTAAAGTGTCGATGTATCTGTGCCACCATCCCTCCGGTTGAGACGTGACACACCATGGCTCAATATAGCAGCCCATTTGAATAGGTTTTTTGGAAGTGTTTGTTTCCCTTCTGTGCTAATGTCAATTTCATTTTGCAGTTTTGCACTTTGTTTTTCCCAATAATTGCGTTCTTGTTGTGTCATACGCATATTGGCTCTCAGTATAGATTGTAACATCTTTATTTATCATTAGTTTGCATGCCTCGGTTAATGCTACTAATTCAGCAGCTTGTTCAGCCAATTCCTGACAATCATGCTGCGTGCCTTCATCAAGTCAGGGTATTAGTGTGGCTGGATTTAAGGTTGTGCATCGCTCAACAGTCAAATGTGGTTGTGACAGCAAGATGGCCATGCAAGATAAATGTCTTGCAGGTGATAAAAACGCCATATTTGTTTGCAATAGGAGAGCAGACACTGTATGTGGGACCTTAAGAGTTGTCAGATCAGCTTATCCGCAGGACTAATCGGGAAAATGTCCTGACCGACTCTCCGTTTAAAGGGTCGAGCCTCCCAGGGAAGGGAGCTTTTCAAGCCGGTGTCGAGATGAATTCGCCTAGGTGCGCTAACTGCCTTTAGTTTTACGGCGCCAATCCGGTTTGCGCTCACTTATCACCCTTTGATGAGTAACCGTACCGAGAAAAAGATAATAATGTGAATGCTTCGTTTTAACAGCAGCTTCATCTCTGTGAATCGTTTGCACTTGTTATTGACCTAGTAAATTTAACAATCCTTGTTAGGACCGTACGGATTTGTTTTTGTATTAAGCCGTAGTGAAATAGATGAGTTACTTTTTGGGATTGTGTTCCGACCCGATGATATTAGTGTCGTCGACTTTCAATCATTTATAAGAGGTTGAGTGGTAAGTACTCATATTATAAGAATGACAAGATAGAAAAAAATTCAATCAAAGTTTTTAATATAGTGATTAGTAAAGAATAGAGTAATAATATAACAGTAAGGGTATGTATTATAAATGAACAATAATAACAATAATAAAATGAAAAGGAGTTGAAATAGTTAAAAGTATTAAATCATAAAACCAGTATACCTTTTTGAGTGAGCTTTAAGGGGTGATCAAGTCCTACAGAGCCCTAAACCTAATTAATAATAAGGTATTTTGGAAAATAAGAATCCCCGGACAGCTGACTGGCTCTCCTCCCTGTCCACGCAATGTCAATGACGGTTCTTTTAATTACCTTATTATAATATTCTTTTAGTCTTACCCAATTCAAGAAGAAAATTCAAAAATGAAGAACTATCCAAGTAGCCTGATGAATTCCTCCTGTCAGCTGGTCCCTGTCATTGCGAGAGAAAGGAGCGTGCGTCTCCCTATCCTTTGATGGATAAGAGAGCCCCGTCCGTTGGTGTGTAAGGCTTTTTATAACCTCGGTTGGGCTCTGACCCCCCTTTCCTGGAATGTTCTGTGTTACGACGTTTCGTGTTACGACGTTTCGTGTTACGAGGCAGTTTGTCCTGTAGTAACCTTTCACTTCCCCTTCCCAGCGTGGCCTGAAGTAACCTTCAGCGTGGCCTGTAGTAACCTTGATCTGCTCACTCAAATAGGTTTTCAGCGAATACATTCAGTTTTACAAGCACATTCTTTCATATGTCTTGAACTCAAACAATACATTTCATAACACCATGTTAATCGTAAAGCAATATGCAATAAATGGGTATATGTCATATGTCAAATAAATGTATTTTACATTCATGTGAATACAAATCTCTCATGCATTCAACAGGTTTGTTCTTGTCTTTTGTAGTACATCTTGTGCTGCTTCATCTGAGAGTGACAATTCTACACAGGTTACAGTCTTTGCACAAAAGCAGTTTCAAAGCATCTGTCTAATAGTAATACAAAAGTAGAAATAAGGTAAAACAGCCTTTCTAGGTTTGATGTATTCAGTATTAAATGATCTTGTATAGGAGAACATCAAAGAGAACATATACATCAAAAGTATATTAAGGAAACAATATTAATCAGATTAGATTTAAAAGTTGTTGACTCAAATATGTGTGTGTTTATTGTGATTGGATATTTGTAGTATAAGGATATTGAGATATCGTGTTTGAACTGGCGACTCTTAATCATGGCCTGAACATAGATTTTGGCGACCTCTAGTGGTTAAGAAGACGTTTGCTTGAACTGGCGACTCATAATCATGCCCTAAATTTGGTTTGGCTACCTCTGGTGATTGAACCAGGAATCGAACTGGGGCTGAGCTCACTAACATGCACTCAGCCACATAAGCCAATCACTATCTTTCACTCCATCGCTTCATGTGGCTTGGCAACCTACTTGACACCCCCTCCTTGAGCTGAGACCCAGCCTTACTGTGAATTGGGCCCAGGGCGTAGGGACGCTCTGAATGCGTTGACTATAGCCACCCATTCGGTAATGCCCCTTGGTCCAGGTAAAGGTGTCTGTGGAGGTAGCGCTCGATAGGAGTCACATACCGACCTGGGAGTAGATGTAGCAGGACTGAAGGTCACTGCCCCTCTTCCAGGGCTTTTTCCTCCATTTTTTAGCTCGCTTGGTCCTGCTAGTTCCTCGTCCTCTATTTCCACTCCAGCCCTTTGTGATCCTGAGTCCTGTTCTACTCCTTTTCTCCTCCTCCTACGTAACGGTATAGGGTAGGTTTCTATCTGAGGGGCTGGCTGAGGCGGTGTTCTGGGCTTGGCTTTGGGGTTTTGTTGAAGTTGCAACTGAGTTTGGGATATCTGTAGCATCTGAGTTAACAGCTCCTCTTTTGCTACATTTATCCCCTCTCCCCTCTGTCTCGTCGATATTGCCACCACAAATTCAGCTCCTGTGGCTAAAGTTACTGGGGTCAATGCCCTTAGTTTAAAAGCCGCGACTTTATTCCGTTCACATCTATTATGATTCGAGCGGCCCCACTTTCCAAAGCTTTGTCAATGCGGCTTTCTAACGCTTCTGTCATTTCTTCCATATACTGTGTTTGGTCTACTTCTGTCGTCTACTTCTCCCCAGGGACATGTACTATCATATAGTAGGACGAATCTCCCCCACTGGTTATCACAATTGCTTCCGAGTCCGATTCTCTTCTTTGCAACTCTAGTTCCTTTTCTGTTATGTATTCTTCTCCTGCCGTAAGGTCCGAATCGGCCCAAAATGTTTCATTATGGGGTCTCAGTTTCTTACTTGTGAATATCACCAGGGCATCCCCGCAAATGTCCCAAGGGCTCCCTACATAGTGGCACATTGTTATTCCATTTCCAACTTTAATTTTTTTAGTTTCATTTGGCAAGGGTGGCAAAGGTTCTGTTCTAATAAGGGGAGTCATTTGCCATGTCAACCTCGCCTTTCTCTTTTGTTCCTCTTGGTCCTCTTGCGCTCGTGGGATAAACACCATGTCTGGTTCCACATCTGATGAGTCTTCTTTGCTCAAGGTGTTGAGACCTGGCACTTTCTTCATTTCCGCAAGCATTTTTATTCTCTGAATGTAATCTTGGTGTTCCTGATATCTGGGCACTGCCCTTGCCCTTTCCCTGTCCACCAGTTTACATTTTATTTCCGTTTTATTTGCCAACATTTTCACTATCAGATCCCACCCCACGCCAGTGCTGACCAATTCAACTACATTGTATCTTGCTATCATCCTTATCCACCACTCCAACCAGTGGGGAGCTTCTTTCCGATCGTAGTCTTTGTCCTGTAACGGCTTTCTTCACCGTTGTCGGGAGTTCTAAGGGTTGAATGAATGGATTTTCCGTCTCGACCATCCTCCTTATTCCGGGCAGCCATTCTTCCAAGCCCCCATTATATAGCACGAGTCTTATTGGTATTTCATGTTGTCCTAGAGGTCAGGTCTCTGACTCCACCGTGGCCGCTCTTCCTCCCGAGGGGCCCGGGGGTTCGTCTTCTCCCTCATTCATAAACATTTCTTCTTAGCGTATTACTTGGCCGTAGCCCGCTACTTTCCTTTGGCGTATTAACTTGGCCGTAGCCCGCTACTGTTGTAGGAGTGGAGCTGCCTATTTCCGGAACCCCCCGTAGCGCATAGGGTCATAGGCTCGTACTACAGCTCCTGGTTACTCAGCTCCGCTCTCATAGCATCGCCTCTACACACTCAGAATATTTAGCCGTGAGCGTTTCACCTGGCCTCACTGACTAACATCCTTTATTAAACGATGCAGAGTCCTCTAGCATTTAGAGCAGTTCGAAAGACTAATATATATATATATATATATATATATATATATATATATATATCCCGGCCCCACCTGTGTGGAGTTTGCATGTTCTCCCCGTGCCTGCGTGGGATTTCTCCGGGCACTCCGGTTTCCTCCCACATCCCAAAAACATGCATGAATTGGATAGTCTAAATTACCCGTAGGTGTGAATGTGAGTACGAATGGTTGTTTGTTTGGATGTGCCCTGCAGTTGGCTGGCAACCAGTTCAGGGTGTACCCTACCTCCTGCCCGATGATAGCTGGGATATGCCCGCGACCCGAGTGAGGAGAAGTGGCTCAGAAAATGGATGGATGAAAAAATATATATATAGATATATGTGTGTCTAGATTTTATTTATTTTTTACTGTCGAAAAGGAGAAACGGGATGTTTAAAAAAGGTACGTGAAGATTCTGTCTCCTAATAAAGAGACGGTGAGTCTCTTTATTAGAAAAGAAAACGATTCCACGAGAATCTAAAGTGAAATAGCTTACAGCACCTGGTATTCCCAGGCAGTCTCCCATCTAAGTACTAACCAGGCCCACCCCTGCATAGCTTCCGAGATGGGGCGTTCTCAGGGTAGTATGGCCCTAAGCCACGTGGCTACCTGAAAAGCAACATTTTATATTTAAAAGATATCATATTTCACTTAAAAATATCTCGAGCGGATCGCGTCATCTTTATTCATATTGTTGACTGGTCTATTTTGGATTTTTTTGTGTGGATGATGCGAACTCATTCTCAACACTACAAATGTCTGATCAGATCATAGATTTTGAAAAGTAAACACACTCGAGAATTTGAGAACTTGCACGCTGCCAAAACTCAGACAAGAGCATGCAAAATCCTCTTGGACCCTCCACATCCTGGTCACCAACTCTTCAGAAACATAATCATCTTTATTTGCCATGAATTTCCAAAAAACACACAAGGAATTTGTCTCTGGAAGTTGCAGCCGCTCTAGTACGACAACAGACAGTCAATTGACAGAGAACACTTTTGAGACATAAACACATTGACAAAAAACAGTCACTGAGCAATAAAGGGTTGCTAGTTATCTGGTAATGCCAGTACATTTGTTTTTTGACAATTGTGCAAAAAGATGCAGAGACCTCTAGCATTTAGAGCAGTTCGAAAGACTAATATTGCAATAGTCCAGTGAAATGACCTTTGTGCAAAGGGCGCCAAGACTTCAAGCGAGTCGTGCGATAATCTGGGACAATGTTGATTGTGCAAATGTTGCAGATTCTCTTCAATCAGTGTGCAATTGGAGCAGATGCTACTAGCATGAGTGGCCAGTATTGGTCAACAACAGATATGCAAATAGTGCAACGTGGCGAGACTACTATAGTGAGTGCACGAGTAATATATAATTGTCTTCTTCCAGCTCCTTCCCCCAAGTAAGTGCTATCGAACAATGCAAACTAAAACTAGCAGACATTCCAACACCTTCGTCCCGCTTGCCGTTAACATCTTAAACAGTTCACTTACAATTGCATTGTAACAAGCTGCCAATTTGTCTTGAGATTGTTGTCCCATCTCTGTCGGGCCAATTATACATTATTCGTGCATTCACTGTAGTAGTCTCGCCACTCTGCACAATTTGCATATCTGTTGTTGACCAATACTGGCCACTCATGTGCTTGAGAAGTATCTGCACCATTTGCACAATGGACACTGTTCCAGATTATCGCACTACAATTCGCTTTATACTGCTTAAATTTCTCGAAGTCTCTGCATGTTTTCCACAATTGTCACTGTACCAGATTATTGCTCGATCAGTCATTTCAAATTGCTCTAAATTGCTAGAGGACTCTGCATATTTTGCACAATTGTCAAAAAAATCACACAAAATTTGCATTGACCTGACCACATTACCGGTAACCTTTCATTGCTCAGTGACTCTCCGTACTTTGGTCTAATGTGATTATTTCTCCAAAGTATTTTCTGTCAAATGGCTGTCCGTTGTCGCACGAGAGGGGCTCCAACTACCGGAGACAAATTCCTTGTATGTTTCTGACATACGCGGCAAATAAAGAGGATTCTGATTTTGATTCTGCTGATTCTGATTGAATTTACTGTGTCGCATCTTCTCCTACTAAAATGGAGCCCTGTGGGGGGCACAAGTCAGTGCAAACTGTAGGCCGGTCCCAAGCCCGGACAAATGCAGAGGGTTGCGTCAGGAAGGGCATCCGGCTTAAAACCTTGCCAAACAAATATGAGCGTTCATCCAAAGAATTCCATACCGGAGCTGTCATGGCCCTGTGTTTCAAGTTGTTTTTCTTTGTGTTGCAGTGTCTGGGTGGGCGTGGACATCGGTGACGCACCTGTCATGCATTGTTATCATCAGCCTTTTTAGGGGGCACCGTGACAGTGTGTGGGCGTCGGAATATTCGTCGGAATTATATATTCACTCGTTTTTGCCCCGTTACTAATCTAGTAAATGTATATTTTTTGCCCTCAAATGTAAATGCAAACCAAAATTGACTGTTCTTTTCTATTGGTACAGAAAAGAATGCATTACTTATGTCCACTACTGTAAACACAGTAGCGTCTGGTCTTAATGAATTTAACAATGTGTGTGGATCTGGTACGCATGCTGCTCTCTGTATTACTGCAGTATTTACTGCCTGTAAGTCTCCAACCCACTGAAGGTGGGACCTTTTTTACGGGAAAAATGGGTGTGTTACAAGGTGATTCTGGACACTCCACTATAACTCCTGCCTTAATTAGTGCTCCAATTACTGGTTTGATTCCTTCATGTACATCTGGTTTTAATGGATATTGACGAATCCCTGGTCTATATTCTGTTTTGGGTGTAATTTGTACTGATAAAGCCCCTTTAATGAGGCCTACATCAAATGGTCCTGTTGACCATAATTTTTTTTTAACTTTTTAAATATTTCTTCATCAATTTCAGTGAGGATCATTTGGTCAAATCAAACAGGATGTATGTGTTTCCCTTCATCACCCTGTATTGTCCAAAACATCGCCTTCCTAATGAGACCACTTGACGCACTGTATTCCAGTTTGTTTTCTATTTGCTGCCAATCATCTGTCTCCTGTCCTTGTTTTACTAATGTTCCCATATGTTTCCACTGTGACTCATAATCTTTGCACAATGAAATATGTGGGACACTTGTATTTTTATACAGTTCCTTTAATTTGTCTGGTAAAATAATTTCTGCCGCGACTTTTGCTTCATTTTCTGAGTACAGATAATCTACAGTATTTTATCAGGTGTCGCATGTCGTAACTTGTTTTCATATCCTGGGTCTGGCCCTGGTGTGTTTTTGTACCACAGAGTTATATGCAGCTCATCACCTCCTTTATTATCTTCTACTTCCGTGATAAGCTGCAAAGCTGCAGACAACAGGGCATTTTCCCATGTTTTAACGGTGGTTTGTCTGAGATATCGATTGTGTAATAGAATGTGATTTCTCTGCTTTCCAGTGTCACATAGAGGTCCTCTCTTTTTAATTCATGTTTTCGTTTCACAACAATATTTCCATTTGATGATGGAATGAGTACAAGTTCTAGTTGGAATAAGCCATCTCTTCCCAACAAATTCACAGGGCACTCCGGGACTTCGAAAATGAGCATTCTACAAGATCTCCCCTGTGGGTCTCTCATCCACACAGGCTCAAGTTCCATGGCAAAAGTAATTTGCCCATTTGCAGATCTAACTATTGCCTGATGTCCCGATAGTTTGGAACCTGGAATCTTTTCCCGACATGCAGTCCTACATGCTCCTGTATTGCAAAGAAATTTCATTTCTTTCCCATTTAATGACAAGGTTATTTCAGGTTTTTCAGTGTCCAAACTCAGAATGTCCTGTGAATTGAAATCCACTTCCTCATTCTCTTTAATGATTACACAAGAGGATTTGTTGAGTTGGGAAGCAGGCTGGCTTAGTCATGCGGTAGTTTGTCCGTATTATCTTTTATTTATATAATTTAAATCCTGCAACGCGGCTATTTTTTTGTGATTTAACCAACCATTAAAGCCGTGTTCAGTTATCCCTGTCTCTAAATATTAAATTTTATCAGGATCCTGTTTTTTTTTCTTTTTTTTTTTTTTTTAATTTAATTTAATGAACTTCCAATCTTTACACTGCAGTGTATCCCTGTTTTTTATTTTGCTACTTCCTTTCCCCATTTGAAAGAATTTGGTTTAGTGTAATACTACCTAGGGTAGTCTCGAACACTGTTTCTTTTCAGTAGGATGGTGATTCAAATTTACTTTCTGTGGTAATTCTCACTTCAACTCTTTCGAGTGGAGAATTCTTGCCTTTGCATCCACAAAAGTCCACCGTTAACTTTGCCACTGTTTTGGTATGGAATGAAAAACCTTCCCCTCCTTGAGCAGTCACCTTGTCGTGGTGGAGGGGTTTGTGTGTCCCAGTGATCCTAGGAGCTAAGTTGTCTGGGGCTTTATGCCCCTGGCAGGGTCACCCATGACAAACAGGTCCTAGGTGAGGGACCAGACAAAGCACGGCTCAAAGACCCCTAATGTTGACGACAAACAATGGACTTCGTTTTCCCTTGCCCGGACGCGGGTCACCGGGCCCCCCACTGGAGCCAGGCCTGGTGGTGGAGCTCGAAGGCGAGCACCTGGTGGCCGGGCCTGCACCCATGGGGCCCGGCCGGGCACAGCCCGAAAGGGTAACGTGTGTCCCCCTTCCCATGGGTTCACCACCTGTGGGAGGGGCCATAGGGGTCGGGTGCAGTGTGAGCTGGGCGGTGGCCGAAGGCGGGGACCTTGGCGATCCGATCCCCGGCTACAGAAGCTGGCTCTAGGGACGTGGAATGTCACCTCTCTGGCAGGGAAGGAGCCCGAGCTGGTGTGTGAGGTCGATAAGTTCCGACTAGATATAGTCGGACTCGCCTCCACACACAGCTTGGGCTCTGGTACCAGTCCTCTCGAGAGGGGTTGAACTCTCTTCCACTCTGGCGCCGAGCAGGTGTGGGTATACTTATTGCCCCCCGGCTCGGCACCTGTACATTGGGGTTCACCCCGGTGGACGAGAGGGTAGCCTCCCTCCGCCTTCGGGTGGGGGGACGGGTCCTGACTGTTGTTTGTGCCTATGCACCAAACAGCAGTTCAGAGTACCCACCCTTTTTGGAGTCCTTGGAGGGGGTGCTGGAGAGCGCTCCCGCTGGGGATTCCATTGTTCTGTTGGGGGACTTCAATGCTCACGTGGGCAATGACAGTGAGACCTAGAAGGGCATGATTGGGAGGAACGCCCCCCCCCCCCGATCAGAACCCGAGCGGTGTTCTGTTATTGGACTTCTGTGCTCGTCATGGATTGTCCATAACGAACACCATGTTCAAGCATAAGGGTGTCCACACGTGCACTTGGCACCAGGACACCCTAGGTCGCAGTTCGATGATCGACTTTGTGGTCGTGTCATCAGACTTGCGGCCACATGTCTTGGACACTCGGGTGAAGAGAGGGGCGGAGCTGTCAACTGATCACCACCTGGTGGTGAGTTGGCTCCGATGGTGGGGGAAGATGCCGGTCCGACGTGGCAGGCCCAAACGTATTGTGAGGGTCTGCTGGGAACGTCTGGCAGAATCCCCTGTCAGAAGGAGTTTCAACTCCCACCTCCGACAGAACTTTGCTCATGTTCCGGGGGAGGCTGGGGACATCGAGTCCGAGTGGACCATGTTCCACGCCTCCATTGCTGAGGCGGCCGACCGGAGCTGTGGCCGTAAGGTGGTCGGTGCCTGTCGTGGCGGCAATCCCCGAACCCATTGGTGGACACCAACGGTGAAGGATGCCGTCAAGCTGAAGAAGGAGTCCTATTGGGCCTTTTTGGCCTGTGGGACTCCTGAGGCAGCTGATGGGTACCGGCTGGCCAAGCGGAATGCAGCTCTGGTGGTCGCTGAAGCAAAAACTTGGGTATGGGAGGAGTTCGGTGAGGCCATGGAGAAAGACTTCCGGACGGCTTCGAGGAAATTCTGGTCCACCATCCGACGTCTCAGGAGAGGAAAGCAGTGCACCACCAACACTGTGTATAGTGGGGATGGGGTGCTGCTGACCTCGACTCGGGACGTTGTGAGTCGGTGGGGAGAATACTTTGAAGACCTCCTCAATTCCACCGACACGCCTTCCTCATAGGAAGGCGTGGTTATATGTATATATATGTATATAATTTATAATGTATATAATTTATGAAATTTCTATTATTAATAAATATTTATTTAAAGTTTTTTTTATAAAATATTCTCCAAATAAACTCCCCTTACATTTAAAAATGTCAATTTTATATCATAATGCAGATTTTATTCCATTATTGTATATATATTTTTAAAATTCATTTTTGTGCTTTGTTTAATAAAAAACTATGGAGTTATGTAAACATAATGGCCATTAAAGGGTTAAACATCCTCAAATATATATATCTTCATCTTGAAATATACATGTATTCCTTATATTTTATTATTAGATCCAAAGATGCTAATGATTATTTGCAAAAACAATAAACAAGAACAATAAAGTTTATCAGTTTGAACATTAAATATATTGTCTTTGTAGTGTATTCAATTATATGTAGGTCGAACATGATTTGCAAATCATTCAGTTTTTATTTATGTTTAACACAACGTCCCAACTTAATTGGAATTGCGGTTGTATTTTTTTGGTCGTCACCCTTGGTTTTCACCCAGACAGCCCAAGTTTGACTCCTGGTATGGGAACATCCCCTGAATGCTTTCATTTTGGCCTGATTTGATGAAAAATTCAAAATTTGAAAATACAGAATTTCAAAGACTAAGTTGAAGCAAGACCAGCTAGTCCATGTGTTCCCTAAGGTCTCGCGGCAAAGTTAGTGGTATTCACTGGTCTACTACTCCTGGTATGTATCCTGAATTACTTTGTTTTGGCCTCATCGTCTTGTGAAAAAAAAACCTGTACAGAATTTTTTTTTAAAAGTTGAGGAAACAGTAACATGAATCCCATATAGTCTAACTGTTAGATATATCATTTATTTGCTTAGATTGCATTATTATTGTGGACAATATTTAGAAAGAAAGATGTCTCGCTTTAAAGATGACTCAGCAGGAATCATCAGAGAGAAGGACGCGGCCGGGACGTGGCAGGTGTTGGTCCCATGTTTTCACCTTGAAACCCTACCCTTAGTGTGTTGTGTCTTGTAGCTTAGTACGTTATGTCTTGTAAACTTAGAAACCTCCCTATTTTCAAATAAATGCAGGAGCGACGGGAGAGATTGTTTAGAGCGTGTTGAGAGGCTGTAATCTGAACAATCTCCCATGCGCCCTCCTCATGAGAAAAAGAGACCAGCGTCTTCATTCCTTTTGTGTCTATTTATTATAATGTTGGGTAAAATAAATCCAACATTAAATATGTCCTTCGAGCCGGATGTCAATATACCCGAGGATTCCAGTTGTGGAGCCGACTTCCAGTTAAGAGACCGTGGCCACGGCAATTGAGACCCTTTCCGGGACTGGTCTTCGTACTCCTCAACTGGGATCTGAAGGTTGACGACAATCCACAGGATTGAAGACGACTTTGGTGAGTTAAATTTTCAAAACATTTTTGGCGACGAAAAAGTCTGCGGCGAAATAAACCTTGTGTAATACGAGTCACTGGCAAGTAAATAAAGGACGGCGGAGTCCGACAAATTCCGCGAGGACGACGGAGTCCTGTACGTACTTAAGTTCCGTGTTTTTGTGTTTCCGTGTTTCCATGTTTTCGTGTGTTTGTAAAAACGTTACTAATATCGTGTGTATGTGTAAAAGTATGAATGTATTAGACTGGTTTGTAAGTGACAACTGAGTTTGGAAGCAGAGGCAAGAATCCTCCGCCCCATTTGGGGTAGAAGGTTGAGGGTTACCATAACTCAGATATTCATTGTCACCCGGTCATTTTTTGAATAAAGTCAGTATTAGGTCACTCTAGGTGCGAATAAACTGACTTCCAAAATTCACAAAAATGGGAAAAAATAACAGTAAAACGGATCCAAGAGAAAGCCTAACGTGAAAAGATTGGAAATATGTACAACTTCAAAACCCTTCCAAAATAAAACATTTAAACACGTGGATAACCAAATACGGTTTCGCTGGCCAGCTAAATTCGAAAAAATTAGTTCAACTTCGAAACGAAATAAAGGGTCGACACAAAAATAATATATCACAAATGGAAAAAGATGGATTTGACGACTTACTTTTTTGGCAAAACATGGCGTCTAAAAGAGAAAAAGGAGAGGAGAAAAAGAAATACTTAACAAATAAACAAAAAGATGATGAACTTTTTGAAGAATACAGGGTTAGAATGACCGCTTGTTTTAAAGCAAACAGCGGATTGATTGAGGATGCCAATCCTTAGGGCCCTTATCAACAACAGTTGAAAAATGCTTTAAATGCGAATTCGAGAGAACACATTAACAAATGGGTCGATAAACATTGGATAAACCTAGCAACTGGCGCTCTGGAGGAATATGTTAATCATGCCCTCCACGCAGAAAGAATGTTAAAACAAAAAAAAAGAAGATAGATGTCTTCCTCAACGAAGGAGCAGAAATTTACTATCAAGGCAGAGAGAGAGATAATTTTAGAGGACGCAGCAGAGGCCGTGGGAGAGTAAGATATGGTCGAAATTATTATGATAATACCATCTGTTGGTGCTGTGGAGATAAAGGCCACATCGCACGTAACTGCCCTAAGAAAAATAACAGAGAATACGGACAAACAACCGCATGACTAAGCCAGCCTGCTTCCCAACTCAACAAATCCTCTTGTTTAAACATTACAGAGAATGAGGAAGTGGATTTCAATTTACAGGACATTTTGAGTTTGGACACAGAAAAAAAACTGAAATAACCTTGTCAGTAAATGGGAAAGAAATGAAATTTCTTTGCGATACAAAAGCATGTCGGGAAAAGATTCCAGGTTCCAAACTATCGGGGCATAAGGCAAAAAAAATAAATAATTTGAGCCTATGTGGATTAGAGACCCACAGGGGAGAACTTGTAGAATGTCAATTTTCGAAGTCCTGGAGTGCCCTGTGAATTTGTTGGGAAGAGATGGCTTATTCCAACTAGGACTTGTACTCATTCCATCACCAAATGGAAATATTGCAGTGAAACGAAAACATGAATTAAAAAGAGAGGACCTTTATGTGACACTGGAGAGCAGAGAGCGTGTTGAGAAGCTGTAATCGCCGTCCTCATGAGAATAAGAAACCAGCGTCTTCATTCCTTTTGTGTCATTCCTTGTACTCATTCCATCATCAAATGGAAATATTGTAGTCAAACGAAAACATGAATTAAAGAGAGACGACCTCTATATGACACTGGAAAGCAGAGAGAATACATTCTACTACACAATCGATATCCCAGACAAACCACCGTTAAACATGGGAGAGGCCCTGTTGTCTGCAGCCTTGCAGCTTATCACACAAATAGAAGATAAAAAAAAAAGTGATGAGCTGCATATAACACTGTGGTACAAAAACACGCCGGGACCAGACACAGTATATGAAAACAAGTTACGACATGCGACACCTGATAACATTACTGTGGATTATCTGTACTCTGACAATGAAGCAAAAGTCGCGGCAGGAATTATTTTACTGGACAAATTAAAGGAACTGTATAAAAATACAAGTGTCCCACATATTTCATTGTGCAAAGATTATGGGTCACAATGGAAACATGTGGGAACATTCGTGAAACAAGGACAGGAGACAAATGATTGGTGACAAATAGGAAACAAACTGGAATACAGTGCGTCAACTGGTCTAATCGGGAATGCGATGTTTTGGACAACGCAGGATGCTGAAGGGAGACACATGCATCCTGTATGATTGGACCAAATGATCCTCACTGAAATTGATGAAGAAATATTGACATAAGCAATGCTTTCTTTTCTATACCAATAGAAAAGAACAGTCAATTTTGGTTTGCATTTAAATTTGAGGGAAAAAATACATATTTACTAGTTTACCACAAGGTTACTGTGAAAGTCCAACCATTTATTCACAAGTAATAATAACAAGCATGTCTAAATTCACTCCCCCAGGAGGGAGCCAAATTTTACTATATGTCGATGATGTGCTTTTGGATCTCCAGATGGAGAGACATGCATCAAAGATTCATTGGGCTTACTGTGTCATCTAGCAGAGGAGGGACATAAAGTTAACAAATATAAATTGCAATGCTGTAAAAAAAAAAAAAAAAAAAAAAAGTCAAATATCTAGGGCATAATCTAAGTGTGGGAGGAAGGACTATATTAGAAGACAGAAAAGCTATAGTTTTAAAAGCCCCTAAACCACAAACAAAGAAACATATGATGTAATTTTTAGGTCTGACAAATTATTGTAGAGCATGGATCCCAAACTATGCAGAAACTATGAAACTAATTTTGACAACTATGCGTTGTCAAAATTGATGGATGAAGCAAACCTTAAAATGACATCACCTGTTCAATGGAATACAAAGGCAGAAAAGGCCTTCTGTGACATTAAACAACATTTGGTGTCCAGTACTGCGCTGGCCCTTCCAAATTATGATAAACCATTCATTCAAATGGTAGATTGTAAGCACTATTACATGACCTTACACAACAATATGGTGATAAGATGAGACCAATAGTGGCAGGTGTTGGTGCCATGTTTTCACCTTGAAACCCTCCCCTTAGTGTGTTGTGTCTTGTAAACTTAGAAACCTCCCTATTTTCAAACAAATGCAGGAGCGACGGGAGAGATTGTTGAGAGCGTGTTGAGAGGCTGTAATCTGAACAATCTCCCATGCGCCCTCCTCATGAGAAAAAGAGACCAGCCTCTTCATTCCTTTTGTGTCTATTTATTATAATGTTGGGTAAAATAAATCCAACACATGGCGAGTCATCACATTTTACGATTACTCCAGCAGCAATCAAATCTTCAATTACTGGTTTGATGCCTTCGTATGCATCCTGTTTCAACGGATATTGTCTCACACATGGTCTGTATTCAGTTTTCGGCCTGATATGTACTGGTAAGGTTCCTTTTATTAACCCAACATCTGTCGGTCCTTTTGACCATAACTTCTCTGACACTTCCTTCAACAAATCTTCCTCATCCTCAGTGAGCATTAAGTCTCATTTTTGGAAGCTAATATTTTACGGCGAAAAGCAAACAGTCCAAACAGAACGGCAAAGAGCTCGACTATTATGTGGCCAAAAATATCTATTGTCCCAAACGCCTTGTCGGAGCCAATGACAAAATGGAAGGACATTAACTATATTGACAAGGAACTGGCAGTGGTGGGATTTGAACACACTCCTCCTGAACAACTGGAGCCTTAATCCAGCACCTTGGACTGCATGCACAATAACTGAAAAGCCCATCTTTGGAAAGGGAATTTTATTGGCAAATGTAAGCCCGACTGAATGAGATCCCCGGCATTCCCTATCATAGCCAACCTTGACATGAAAAATGTGGAAAGGAGAGCTCTGAAATCATTTAAGCCATCTATACATTTTATACCGCTTATCTGAGGTCGGATCGCGGGGGCAGTTTAGCAGGGACGCCCAGACTTCCCTCTCCCCAACCACTTCATCCATCTCTTCCGGGGGGATCCTGAGGCGTTCCCAGGCCAGCCGAAGGATGCAGTCTCTCCAGCGTGTCCTGGGTCGTCCCCAGGGTCTCCTCCCGGTGGGACGTGCCCGGAACACCTCACCAGGGAGGCGTCCGGGAGCCATCCGAATCAGATGCCCCAGCCATCTCATCTGGCTCCTCTCGATGTGAAGGAGCAGCGGCTCTACTCTGAGATCCTCCCGGATGACCGAGCTTCTCACCCTATCTCTAAGGGAAAGCCCAGACACCCTGCGGAGGAAAACTCATTTCGGCCGCTTGTATCCGGGATCTTGTTATTTTGGTCACGACCCACATCTCGTGAACATAGGTGAGGGTAGGGACATAGATTGACTGGTAAATCGAGAGTTTCGCCTTTCGGCTTAGCTCCTTCTTTCCCACAACTGTCATGTGTGTGTGTGTGTGTGTGTGTGCCAGGTTTTGTCTTCCTCTCTCGTTTCTCACACACCTGCTCCTGTGAGCATCTTCACCACCTGTGCCTCGTTCATACCTAATTACCGATTGTATTTAACCTCGTGTCTCATTCCCACTCGTTGCCAGTTCGTTGTACCTTGTCGTCACGTTCCAGCATTCCTTGTCACAGACTCACAGTAAGACTTTGACCCTGTTCCGATTATCGACCTTGCCTCTTTGCCTCATGTTCTTGGATACTGTTGCCCTTCTTGGATTGTACCGACCTATGCCCGTCTATTAAACCTCTCTTTTTGGAAACTGTCCATTTGTTTTGGAGTCTTGCATTTTTGGGTCCTAGCCTCTGTTCCGTTCATGACAGAACGAACTGGCCATAACATGGACCCAGCAGACTCAGACCCGGTGCGCAAAGCCCTTCAAGCGCAGGGTCAACGCCTCTCGAAGCAGGATGAGCAGCTTGCTGCCCTCCACCTTCATCTAGAGGGACTGTCAAGGCATCAGGACAATATGATGAGACAGGTGGCCTCACAGTTTGAACTTCTTCTGAAAATTATCCAAGAAAAGGAACCAGTTGGCACCACACCCAATACCGCCACGGTATTTCCATGTGAAACAGTCAACATGCAGCCACCTGCCACCTCCGCTGCTGTCTGCCCACAGCTCTCTCGACCGGAGAGGTTCTCTGGAAATTCTGGGAACATTAAGCCGTTCATCACGCAGTTCGAACTCCACTTTGAGCTCCAGGCAGCTGCCTTCCCCACCGAGCGGGCAAAGATCGCTTTCGTCATTTCCCACCTGACTGGTCGTGCGGAGGCGTGGGCTACTGCTGAATGGAGCCGCAATTCCGCCACGTGTCATTCATGGGCTTTTTTCGTAAAGACTATGGAGCAAATTTTTCAATTTTCCACTCCTGATCGTGAGGCAGCTCGCTCCCTTGTCACCTTACGACAAGGCATGCGCAGGGTATCAGATTACGCGATTGAGTTTCGCATTCTAGCAGCTGAGAGTCATTGGAATAATCGGGCGCTACTCGATGCCTTTTTTCAAGGACTATCCCCCGCCGTCAAGGATCATTTAGTGCCGCTAGACCTGCCGACCGACTTGGACACTCTCATCGCTCTCGCCGTAAAAATCGACAAGAGGCTTTTGGATCGCGAGCTGGATGGAGATCGGCGGAAGGCTGCGTCACCGCGCACTTTGAGAACAAGCCTCGGTGACCAGCCAAACCAAGGCAGATCCCCTGGTTCCGGTCTCAGCCCACTGGCTAACGTCCCCACGGAGGAACCCATGCAACTGGGCAGGTTCCGTCTCTCCCCTGAGGAACGTCAACGCCGGCTGAAGGAAGGGCGGTGCTTCTACTGCGGTCAGTTGGGTCATTCCGTGAGCAACTGTCACGTCAAAGTTGCCGGTGCCGGTAGCAAGGGCACGGGAGAGGTGAGTCTGAATTTGATGAAGGAAGACCCTACACGGGTTCTTCCTAAAGTGACACTATGCTCTCCTGATCAAGAAATTCATACACCTGTATTAATTGACTCTGGTTCTGACGCAAACTTACTCAACTCCATCCTCGTTAAACGTATCCACCTTAGAACCTTTGAAATAAAACGCCACCGCAACACCTATGCTGCAAACGGCAGTTTTATGGGCAAAATCACTCACCGCACTCAAACACTCACATTGACATTTCCCGATTCTCACTCGGAACGCATTAGTTTTCATGATTTTGACGCCATGAATCAGGACCTTATCTTAGGGAACCCATGGTTGAGATTACATAACCCCCACATTGACTGGTCCTCTGGGCAGGTTATGTCATGGGGCAGCAATTGCACCCGGAACTGTTTCAAGCCGCCATGTGATGTTCAGGGTCATGTTTCTAAGGACAATCCACAGACCCCATCTGGGGATCCTGATTTATCTCAAGTGCCCACCTGTTACCAGGATATTAAAGACGTTTTTTCCAAGTCCAAGGCCAAATCCCTTCCACCCCACAGATGATGTCCTGCGTGACATGCTGAATGTTTATGTTTTTGTTTATTTGGATGACATTTTGATTTTCTCCCCGGATGAGGAGACTCACATTATTCATGTCCGCTCTGTTTTGCAGCAGTTACTGCAGAACCAACTATATGTTAAGGCTGAGAAATGTGAGTTCCACAGGGCGTCAGTTTCTTTTCTGGGTTTTGTCCTGGCTCAAGGTGAAGTCAAAATGGACCCTTGCAAAGTCGATGCAGTAATTAATTGGCCTACTCCCACGTCACGCAAAGATGTACAAAGGTTCTTAGGGTTTGCAAACTTCTACAGAAAATTCATTAGGAATTTCAGTTCTATAGCCTCTCCTTTGCATGATCTTACCTCGCCACACAAACCTTTTGCATGGAACCCGCTTTGTCAGGCAGCGTTTCAAAAACTTAAGTCGAGCTTTACCTCCGCTCCCATCCTTACTTTGCCAGATCTCCAACAGCAGTTTGTGGTAGAAGTCGATGCGTCTGATGCCGGAATAGGAGCAGTGCTCTCCCAGAAATCTCTCAAGGATGATAAATTACATCCTTGTGCTTTTCTCTCCAAAAAACTGACCCCAGCTGAGAAAAATTATGACATTGGTGACCGTGAACTGCTGGCAGTCAAGGTGGCCTTGATGGAGTGGAGGCACTGGCTAGAGGGGGCACAGACTCCGTTTTTAGTATGGACAGATCACAAGAACCTTGAGTATATTAAGACTGCTAAAAGATTAAATGCGAGGCAGGCTAGATGGGCTCTGTTCTTTACTAGATTTAATTTCACGCTATCCTACCGACCCGGTTCTAAAAATGGTAAGCCAGATGCTTTGTCACGCATTTTCTCCGAAGAGAATTCTTTGTCCGACCCAAAGACTATTTTGCCCAAATCATGTTTTATTTCCGCTTTTGTTTGGGACATTGAAACGGCGGTTAAAGGGGCTCTGAAATACACTCCTAGCCCTGACGATTGCCCTGAAAACAGGCTTTATGTGGTTCCGACATTAAGGGGAAGAGTCATCCACTGGGCTCACACGAACCGCACTGTATGTCACCCAGGCATTGCCAAGACTCAATCAGTGGTCGAACAGCGCTTTTGGTGGCCTAATATTAGGAGGGATGTTATTGATTATGTCAATGCTTGCCAGGTATGTGCTGCCAACAAGCCCTCTCATCAACGTCCTTCTGGGGAGTTGCGACCCCTGCCAATACCACAACGTCCTTGGTCAGACATTTCCGTAGACTTTGTGACAGGATTACCGGCCTCTAAAGGCAATACCACCATTCTTACAGTTGTTGACAGGTTCTCTAAGATGGCACACTTCATTGCACTTCCAAAACTCCCCTCAGCTAAAGACACTGCCGAGCTGATGATTAATCAGGTTTTTAAGTTCCATGGTTTCCCCAAGAATGTGGTGTCTGATAGGGGTCCCCAATTCATTTCGCAATTTTGGAAGGAGTTTTGCAATCTCATAGGTGCTACCGTCAGTCTGTCATCTGGGTTTCATCCTGAAACCAACGGCCAAACCGAGAGGCTGAACCAGGACCTGGAGACGGGGCTCCGATGTCTCTCTTCACAGGATCCGCGATCCTGGTCTCAGAAATTGGTTTGGGTCGAATTCTCCCACAATTCCCTCCCCTCTTGCATCCACTGGTCTATCGCCTTTTCACGTTGTGCATGGTTACCAACCATCTCTGTTTCCTGCCATAGCCCCTGAGTCCACAGTTCCAGCGGCATTAACCTTGGTGAGACGCTGCAGGAGGACCTGGGAGCGAGCCCGACAGATGCTGCTGCGCCAGGGACGGTCCTACAAAGCCGCTGCTGACCGTCGGAGGACACCGGCCCCGAACTACAAAGTGGGTCAGCGAGTTTGGCTCTCGACCAAACATATTCCACTCCGGGTGGAGTCCAAGAAGCTCGCTCCCAGGTTCGTTGGGCCCTTCCCCATCACAAAGATCATCAACCCTGTCACCGTGAAGCTGAGGCTCCCAAGGTCGATGCGGGTCCACCCTGCTTTTCATGTCAGCCTACTCAAACCAGCCCGGGAGTCCCCTCTGGTCCCGCCTTCCGGGCCCCCTCCTCCCCCCCGGTTTGTGGATGGGGGCCCTGTCTTCGCTGTGAAGCGGCTGTTGTCGTCTCGTTGGAGGGGGAGGGGGTTTCAATATCTGGTGGACTGGGAGGGCTATGGGCCTGAGGAACGTTCTTGGGTACCGTCTGCGTTTATCATGGATGATTCGCTCATTCGGGACTTCCACGTTGCGCATCCAGGGGCCCCAGGGCCGTCTGGGGCCGGCCGTTAAGGGAGGGGGGGTACTGTCATGTGTGTGTGTGTGTGTGTGTGTGTGTGTGTGTGCGTGTGTGCCAGGTTTTGTCTTCCTCTCTCGTTTCTCACACACCTGCTCCTGTGAGCATCTTCATCACCTGTGCCTCGTTCATACCTAATTACCGATTGTATTTAACCTCGTGTCTCATTCCCACCCGTTGCCAGTTCGTTGTACCTTGTCGTCACGTTCCAGCATTCCTTGTCACAGACTCACAGTAAGACTTTGACCCTGTTCCGATTATCGACCTTGCCTCTTTGCCTCATGTTCTTGGATACTGTTGCCCTTCTTGGATTGCCTGCCCGTGTACCGACCTATGCCCGTCTATTAAACCTCTCTTTTTGGAAACTGTCCATTTGTTTTGGAGTCTTGCATTTTTGGGTCCTAGCCTCTGTTCCGTTCATGACAACAACAATGGAAGTTGTTGGTTTAAATGATTCAACTATCTTGTATCATTGAAGCCAACAACTTCAATTCATTGGCTGAGAGAATAATCGTCTTATGCCTAGATCAAACAAAATGATTTTAGCCCCAATATTGGCCTGATTAGCTATCGCAGCCGATTTACCAGCTCGGTCCAGACATATGTCGGAAATGACAAAACTTCTTGTAGTGTGACATAAGCCACGACAAACGATTTGGCCCGACGACGCCAAAAGGATGTCTGGCGAATTATTATTTTTTTTATATATCTTCCGTGGAGTGTGACATGTCAACGACAACTCTCCGACAGCGCAACTTGACGGAGACCAGTAGGATTGCGTATTGTGACCGGCGCATCGCCTCCCGTGCTTGCCGTTGTCAATATACTTGTGCGCCGTTGTTAACATTTATTCTCACGCACAAACCAATGTTTACCGAAGCTTTAGAATTTGATTCGACGGAACGCCGGCATGTTTACGTGCACCCGTATGCGCTTGCGCTTGCTAGGGTGCATAACGCTTTGTTGTCAGCTTGCGAGCCGTATCGTATGAAAAGTACGTGAACATACCTCAAGCAATCCGTCAATGAACATTCCCTCCCAAGCACCAGTGACGAACACGTTTTTCCTCATTTTGTCCCCCCACAGTCACTCACACGCACACGCACACACAGAAACAAGACATTGGTGTGGCGCATTGTTGTTGTCGCCACCATCGTAACGAGTGTGTCCCGTCGCGTTGACCGGTGACAGGTTTTCTGCTTCCACCTCTCGGACAGTGCTTGACTTGACAAGATAAATCCCAGTGATGGTAAAGGAGGGGATAGGGTGCTATCGGAATAAATGTCTAGTAGTGTTGCCACTGTCTGCCCCAGAAACGGCAAGGTTTGATGGCAGTAGTCTGACATCGTGTCATCGGGAAAGACCAAATGTGTCTTGTTGCCTGATCCAGCCATGAGACAACCCGAACAGCCCTGTTGCACATACCAACGACAATGACTAGAGAGCAGAGTGGCGCAGCGGAAGCGTGCTGGGGCCATAACCCAGAGGTAGATGGATCGAAACCCTCCTCTGCTATCTGGAGCTTGTTCTCTGTTATTGTATGTCCACTCATAGCATGTTGCGGAACTGCAATCATTTAACGTCTTACTCTTCGTGAGAAATATTGTGCAATTAAGACTTGTGACCTCATTGGCTGAGGCCCACGGGTACTGACCCTTTCCTCAATTCACTTCGTACTGACAAATAAATTCGTCCTTAATTCACTGTTCTGTCAATTTAAAATCACTGTGTCACTACCCATAAAGGTGGCACGACAGTTCAGCGTGAAAGACAAAGGTAATGAGATTCAGGCAAACACTTTCAGGGGAGCTAATATTTTACGGCGAGAAGCAAAGTCCAAACAGAACGGCAAAGAGCTCGACTTTTTTGTGGCCAAAAATACGTATTGTCCCAAACGCCTTGTCGGAGCCAATGACAAAATGGTAGGAAATTCACAATATTGAAAAGGAAGTGGCAGTGGTGTGATTTTACTGGTCTTTATCAGGAGATGAAGCTCGTCCATTTTGTTGGGTAGGGAGTGTATATTCGCGAGGTGGATCGACGGGAACGCCAATCTGTATCCTCTCATGCGGAGTTTCATCTGGATGCCAGCTCGCTTCCGTCTGTGGCGTCGCCTCCGCCTCCATGCGCCGATGACCGCGGATGCCGCTCCGGTGAGTAACTCGCGGAAAAAACTGAGCGGATTTGCAAAAGTTGATGAAAGAAAGTCCGGAGTAGCCTCGTTGATGGTTAGCAAGTCTCCCCTTGTGTAAGTGAGTCGTGTAATGTCTCCAAATACGAACGGAGAACACAAAAACAAAAACAATACTACGGAGCGCGTAACCGAGGTGACCACACTGGTCGGCGCCATCATGAATCGGGAAAGAACAAATGTGTCTTGTAACCTGATTCAGCCATGAGACAACCGGAACAGCCCTGTTGCTGGCGGCTGCCTGATATTTGTCAGACGGTAAAAGAGTACATACCAACTCCAATGACTAGAGAGCAGAGTGGCGCAGCGGAAGCGTGCTGGGCCCATAACCCAGAGGTCGATGAATAGAAACCATTTTCTGCTATCTGGAGGTCGTTTTCTGTTATCGTATGTCTGCTCATAGGATCTTGTGTTTACCATGCCTGGACTGAGTATGCACACACAGAAACAAGACATTTAAAATCTTACTCTTAGTTAGAAATATTGTGCAATTAAGACTTGTCAACTCTTTGGCTGAGGCCCACGGTTAGTGACTCTTTCCTCAATTCACTTCTTACTGGAAAAAAAAATCTTAATTCTTTCACTGTTCTGTCAATTTAAAATCACTGTGTAAGTACCCATAAAGCTGGCACGACAGTTCAGCGTGAAAAATAAAGGTAATGACATTAAGGCAAACACTTTCAGGGGAAATAATATTTTACGGCGACAAGCAAACAGCCCAAACAGAACGGCAAAGAGCTCACCTTTTTTGTGGCCAAAAATATCTGTTGTCCCAAACGCCTTGTCGGAGCCAATGACAAAATAGTAAGACAATAACTATATTGACAAGGAACTGGCAGTGGTGGGATTTAAACCCATGCCTCATGAGAGACTGGAGCCTTAATCCAGCACCGTGGACCGCTTGGCCACACTACCTGAAAAGCCCGTCTTTGTAAGTGGAATTTTATTGGGAAATGTAAGCCCGACCAAAGGGAAGTAAAATTATGGGATACCCGGCATTCCCTATCATAGCCAACCTTGACATGAAAAATGTGGAAAGCAGAGCTCTGAAATCATTAAAGCTAACAACTGCAATTCATTGGCTGAGAGAATAATCTTCTTATGCCGAGATCAAACAAAAGGATTTTAGCCCTGATATTGGCCCGATTAGCTATCGCAGCCGATTTTCCAGATCGTGTCCCGACATATGTCAGGAACGACAAAACTTCTTGGAGTGTGATATAAGCCACAACAAAGGATTTGGCCCTACGACGCCAAAATGATGTCTGGCAAACTGGATTTTTTTTTTGGGATATCTTCCGGGAGTTTGTGGTTGAGTTTAGCTTTGTTAAAGTTTCTGAGAATAATGAGGGGTGAGTCCGGGTGTTTTTTTTTTTCAATTTCGTGAGCAGTGCGGCGTTCGTGTTAGCATGAGGCGGAATATAGGCGCCAGCCAGATTGATGTGAACTCACGCAGTGAGTAGAATGGCTTACAGTTAAAAAATAGCGACTCCAAATGCGGGCTGCAGTGTGTGTTGAGCTCTGTGACGTCCCTACACCATTTTTCGTTGATATAGAAGCATATCCCGCCGCCTTTTGTTTTCCCCGATGATTCCATGTCGCGGTCTGCTCGGTGAATATGAAAGCCGGGAAGCATGACGGCGCCATCGGGTACAGCGTCGCAAAGCTGGGTTTCCGAAAAGCACATGGCGGCAGAACATCCCAAGTCTTTACTGGTCTTTATCAGGAGATGAAGCTCGTCCATTTTGTTGGGTAGGGAGCGTACATTCGCGAGGTGGATCGACGGGAACCCCAATCTGTATCCTCTCATGTGGAGTTTCACCCGGATGTCGGCTCGCTTCCCTCTGTGGCGTCGCCTCCACCTCCATGCGCCGAAGACCGCGGACGCCGCTCCGGTGAGTAACTCGGGGGAAATTGAGCGGATTTGCAAAAGTTGATGAAAGAAGGTCCGGAGTAGCCTCCTTGATGGTTAGCAAGTCTCCCCTTGTGTAAGTGAGTCGTGTAATGTCTCCAAAGACGAACGAAAAACACAAAAACAATACTAGAGAGCGCGTAACCGAGGCGACCACACTGGTCAGCGCCATCATGAATCGGGAAAGACCAAATGACCAAGATTTCATGGTAGTCGTCTGACATAGTGTCATCGGTAAAGACCAAATGTGTCTTGTAACCTGATCCAGCCATGAGACAACCGGAACAGCCCTGTTGCTGGCGGCTGCCTGATATTTGTCAAACGGTAAAAGAGTACATACCAACGCCAGTGACTAAAGAGCAGAGTGGTACAGCGGAAGCGTGCTGGGCCCATAACCCAGAGGTGGTTGGGTTGAAACCATCCTCTGCTATCTGGAGATTGTTTTCTGTTACCATATGTCTGCTCATAGGATGTTGTGTTTGCTATCACTGGGCTTAGTTCGCACACACAAAAACAAGACATTTAACGTCTTACTCTTAGTGAGAATATTGTGCAATTAAAACATGTCAACTCTTTGGCTGAGTCCCACGGGTAGTGACCCTTTCCTCAATTCACTTCTTACTGGAAAAAAAAAAATCGTCATTTTTTCACTGTTCTGTCAATTTAAAATCACTGTGTAAGTACCCATAAAGGTGGCACGACAGTTCAGCGTGAAAGATAAAGGTAATGACATTAAGTCAAACACTTTCAGGGGAAATAATATTTTACGGCAACAAGCAAACAGTCCAAACAGAACGGCAAAGAGCTCGACTTTTTTGTGGCCAAAAATATCTATAGTCCCAAACGCCTTGTCGGAGCCAATGACAAAATAGTAAGACATTAACTATATTGACAAGGAACTGGCAGTGGTGGGATTTAAACCCACACCTCCTGAGAGACTGGAGCCTTAATCCAGCGCCATGGACCACTCGGCCACACGACCTGAAAAGCCCATCTTTGTAAGTGGAATTTTATTGGGAAATGTAAGCCCGATCAAGGAAGTAAAATGATGGGATCCCCGGCATTCCCTATCATAGCCAACCTTGACATGAAAAATGTGGAAAGCAGAGCTCTGAAATCATTTAAGCCAACAACTGCAATTAATTGGCTGAAAGAATAATCTTCTTATGCCTTGATCAAACAATAGGATTCAAGCCCCAATATTGGCCCGATTAGCTATCGCAGCCGATTTTCGAGATCGGGTCGCAACATATGTCAGGAACGACATAACTTCTTGTCGTATGACATAAACCACGACAAACGATATGGCCCTACGACACCAAAATGAACTGGCAAATTAGATTTTTTTGGGGGGATATCTTCCGTGTAGTGTGACATGTCAACAACTCTACGGCAGTGCAACTTGACGGAGACCAGAAGGATTGCGTATTGTGACTGGCGCATCACCTCCCTGGCTTGCCGTTGACAAAATACTTGTGCGCCGTTGTTAACATTTATTCTCACGCACAAACCAATGTTTACTGAAGCTTTAGGGCATGGGTTTCGACGGAACGCCGGCATGTTTACGTACAATCGTATGTGCTTGCTAGGGTACATAACATTTTGTTGCCTGCTTGCGAGCCGTATCGTATGAAAAGTACGTGAACATACCTCAAGCAGTCCTTCAATGAACATTCTCTCCCGATCACCAGTGACGAACACGTTTGTCCTCATTTTGTCCCCCCACAATCACTCACACGCACTCGCACGCAGAGAAACAAGACATTGGCGCGGCGCATTGTTGGTGTTGAGTGTGTCCCGTCACGTTGACAGGTGACGCGTTTTCTGCTTCCACCTCTCGGACAGTGTTTGATTTGACAAGATAAAGCCCAGTGATGGTAAAAGACGGGATAGGGTGCTATCGGAATAAATGTCGAGTAGTGTCTGCCCGAGAAACGGCTGAGAGAATAATCGTAGTCTGATATAATGTAATAGGGAAGGCCCAAATGTGTCTTGTAGCATGATCCAGCCATGAGACAACCCGAACAGCCCTGTTGCTGGCGGTTGCCTGATATTTATCAGACGGTAAAAGAGTACAGACCAACTACAATGGCTCGAGAGAGGAGTGGCGCAGCGGAAGCGTGCTGGGCCCATAACCCAGAGGTCGATGGGTGATAACCATCCTTTGCTATATGGAGCTCGTTCTCTGTTATCGTATGTCTGCTCATAGGATGTTGGAAACTGCGATCATTGAACATCTTACTCTTAGTGAGATATTTTGTGCAATTAAGACTTGTCAACTCATTGGGTGAGGCCCATGGGTCGTGACCCTTTCCTCAATTCACTTCTTACTGAAAAAAAACAAAATCCCACAAAGAAGAGCCCCACCAAAAGCTAAACACCACCTGAACTCAACTCCCAGTCGGGGAATCGAAACCCGCTCACTTTTTGCAATTATATCAGCCTCTTTGACGCTGAGATTCAGGAAATTTGGAGTACCAGAGGCAAAGTAGTAATAACTCTTGCTGGTCAACTTTTAAAAAAGGGCTCTTCTGGGACTTGAAATTAGGACCTCTCACACCCACAGCTAATTGAGAAGCATACCGCAAGAACAACAAGGCACATAGAAATGAAAAACATGATCACTTGTCATACTGGCCATTGTGTGACAATGGCAGTTTCAAATGCAAAGGATGCCTGGCCATTGACATTTCGAAAGAGAGCTTGTCAGGGGATTTCAACCCCGGGACCTCTTGCAGTCCTGCTCTTCGTGAGAAGTATAGCCCGAGACCAACAACCAACACAGAAGAGCAGATGACTTCATAACTTGTCATATTGGTAACCATATGACAAGGAAGCCGATAACCACAGATCTTAAAATACACTGTTGAGCTTCTCTAAGCAAGAATCATACCCATCAGCCAAAACATGACTCCTCAATGACCCCTTTACTTGTTACACAGGCCACCTTGAGAGGACACACTTTTAATATTGCACCATATTAATCCACCACAGATGTTTCCTTAGGGGGACTAATCCAGGAATTGAAACCAGGTACCGCTCACACCCCAAGCAAGAATCATACCGCTAGACCAACGAGCCACAGGATGCACAGTTGACCGCATTACTTTTCACGTGACGGCTGTGAAAATGGCCTTTTCCAGGAGGAACCGCTCACACCCCAAGTGAGAATCATACCCCATGAACAACAAACCACACTGAGGATCTTATGACCTCATATCCAGTCACATCGGCCACCGTATGACAAGATAGTTGAAAATGCAGCAGATAGATTACAAACAATGTTTTGAAGGAGGGCTCGTCCAGAACCTCTCGAACCCAAAACGAGAATCATACCCAGAAACCAATGAGCCACAGAGAAATCAAACCCCCGTTTCTATTCTTGATTTCATGTCTGTTCTCAGCGAGGTGTGGAGCAGCAGAGTGTGGCAGCTCGACTCCAAGCATAGCGAGCTGGATGCCTTGATTATGAGGGGCCGTTAGGGACATTATTCAGGATTGGCTCTCACACTTACTATTCAAATGCTTTCACACACACACAAACGACTGAAAGGCTCTCATAAGGACTACTCAAACACTCTCATACGCACAAGTCTTGCTCTCATTAACACTACTCAAATGCTCTCATTCTTCTTCTTTTCCTTTCGGCTTGTCTCGTTAGGGGTCGCCACAGAGCGTAATCCTTTTCCATGTTAGCCTATCTCCTGCATCCTCCTCTCGAACACCAACTGCCATCATTGATACTACTCAATGCTCTCATTGACACTACTCAAATGCCTTTACGCGAGCATGTCAATCCCATTCTCGCACACATCACTGGCATTCACGAGTTCATGTCAATCATGCTCACACGTGAATAGTGTAAATCTTCTATTAGGTCGTTCAATTCAAAAAGTGAAATTATAGAGATGAACTGCACACTGCACGCACTCAGAGTGAAGTCTTTCATATTTACAATATGTATTATTTTGATGATCGCAGCTCATAGCAAATAAAAAAAATTCTCCATATTGAGAAACTAAAATATAACATCAAACGAAATAGTGAATTAAATTTAAGAAACAGTGATTTTTAACGTAGAAATTAGGCTGGAATTTGCCCTCTGAAAGGTACGTTTAATCATTATGAGTACTGAAGAAAAACTTTTCAACTATATTCTAATTAATTGAGAGGTACCTATATTTAATGAAGTCATGAAACATTTGACTCTGACTGGAGTACATAGCTATGATACGAGTTTCACGACGACAATTAAATTCCTTCTTTCCCTTTGGACACCTCATGAGGTACACCGGCTCAGGGGAGCTTAAACGCGACAAACCGGCCATCCTGCCTGCAACGAAACGTATACGTTTCAGATTGTAACGCAGCGGTGTTGAAACTCTGCCTTGAGTCCAGGAGTAAACACACGTCCACTGCGCTTTAGCCCGAAAGGGACATTTATTCGCCAGAATCCCCGACCGAATAATGGCGTCTTGCTATTGACAGACGAGCCAGCCTAGTCCTACGTCATACACGACACGGCTTCTGATTGGCCGACCATTACGTCATATACTACAGCACTTACACATTAAAAGCACTCATTTTAAATCAATGAGGAAAAGCGTTATTGAAACACAATAATCAACAAGTATAAGACATATATACATTAAAAATATATATGTATTTACTATACAGTATAATGCTATGTAACACTACTGCTTAAGTTAGGCTTACTATTGTACTTTATCGCTGTTGGTCAATGGCACATTTTATTTTGAAACCACTTACTTTTCAACTCATATAAATACACGCTCACATACACGCCTCAAATGTTTGCACACATACACTTCAAACACACTCACATGAACATGTCAGATCTATTCACATACCATCCTCAAATCCATTCATAAATTATACTCAAATCCTTTCACATTTCCATCTCAAATGCCCAAGCTGAGAACAATAGCACACTAGCCAACGACTTGAATACCTTCTACTGCAGATTTGAAAAGGACAGTTTCACTCCACACACCCACCCGGCCGCACCCGCGACCACAACCACACCTCTGACTTCTGCGTTAACCATCCATGAACAGGATGTGAGACGCATCTTCAAACAACAGAAGATTAACAAAGCGGCAGGACCGGACCATGTGTCCCCATCCTGCCTCAAAGTCTGCGCGGACCAGCTCGCTCCAGTCTTCACTCAGATCTTCAA
The DNA here is from genome assembly GCF_024500275.1 of Phycodurus eques. Taxonomy (NCBI): domain Eukaryota; kingdom Metazoa; phylum Chordata; class Actinopteri; order Syngnathiformes; family Syngnathidae; genus Phycodurus; species Phycodurus eques. The sequence continues at coordinate 432,612 of NW_026904021.1, read as the reverse complement.
CAGATCTTTGTAAATGTGTGAAGTTCCATCCTGTTTCAAACGCTCCACCATCATCCCAGTCCCCAAGAAACCTACATCTGTGGTCATGAAGTCCTTTGAACGTCTCGTGCTGGACCACCTCAAGAGTGTCACAGGTCCCCTGCTGGACCCCCTGCAGTTTGCCGAACAAGCGAACAGGTCTGCGGATGATGCAGTCAACATGGGACTGCACTTCATCCTAGAACACCTCGACAGTGCAGGGACCTACGCGAGGATCCTGTTCGTGGACTTCAGCTCAGCGTTCAACACCATCATCCCTGAACTCCTTTCAACCAAGCTTCTCCAGCTCAGCGTCTCACCTGCCATCTGCCAGTGGATTTACAGCTTTCTGACGGGCAGGACACAGCAGGTCAGGCTGGGGGAGGCTACCTCATCCACACACAGCATCAGCACTGGGGCGCCCCAAGGTTTTGTCCTCTCTCCGCTGCTCTTCTCTCTCTACACGAACGGCTGCACCTCAGCGAACCCGACTGTCAAGCTCCTGAAGTTTGCAGATGACACCACTGTCATCGGCCTCATCAAGGACGGTGACGAGTCTGCATATCGACAGGAAGCGGAGCGGCTGGAGCTGTGGTGCGGCCGACACAACCCTGGAGCTGAACAGGCTCAAGACTGTAGAGATGATCGTGGACTTCGCCACAGCTGCCCCTCACGTTGTCCAGCTGCCTTGTGTCAACCGTCGAGACCTTCAAGTTCCTGGGAATTACAATCTCTCAGGACCTGAAGTGGGCGACCAACATCAACTCCGTCCTCAAAAAGGCCCAGCAGAGGATGTACTTCCTGCGGCTTCTGAGAAAGCACGGCCTGCCACCGGAGCTGCTGAGACAGTTCTACACAGCGGTCATCGAATCAGTCCTGTGTTCTTCCATCACAGTCTGGTTTGGTGCTGCTACAAAATAGGACAAACTCCGACTGCAACGGACAATCAAAACTGCTGAAAGGATTGTCGGTACCCCCCCTACCCACCATTGAGGGCTTTCACGCTGCCAGAACTAAGACAAGGGTGTGCAAAATCCTCTCGGACCGTCTGCACCCCGGTCACCAGCTCTTCCAGCTCCTTCCCTAAGGTAGGCGCTACCGATCAACGCAAACTAGAACTAGTAGACATTCCAACAGCTTCTTCCCTCTTGCGATCAACTTCTTAAACACCAAACCTATAATTCCATTACAACAAGCTGGAAATTTGTTGACTTGAGTTCGTTGTCACATTTCTGTGGGGCCAATTATGTATTACTCGAGCACTCACTGTAGTTGTCTTGCCATGCTGCACTATTTGCATATACTGGCCACTCATGCCAGAGTAGCATCTGCTCCATTTGCACACTGATTGAGGAGTATCTGTAACATTTGCACAACCGACATTGTCCCAGATGATCGCACTACTTGTCACTTTAAACCGCATACACTCCTTGAAGTCTCAGCGCCCTTTGCACAATGGTCATTGCACCGGACTATTGCAATATTAGTCGTTCGAACTGCTCTAAGTGCTAGAGGACTCTGCATCTTTTTGCACAATTGTTTTTTGTCAATGTCTTTATGTCCCCAAAGTGTTCTGTAAATTGACTGTTTGTTGTACTAGAGCGGCTCCAACTACCGGAGACAAATTCCTTGTGTGTTTTGGACATACTTGGCAAATAAAGATGATTCTGATTCTGATTCTGATATTGTGTCATTTTTGTCATATGTCATTTTTACCTTCTAAATGTGATGTGGATGGGAGACATATTTGAGGCCACATGTCAAATGTTTCGGATCTGCACCAAAATCGGGCTGGCCTTGGGCAAATATTTGGAACTCCATCCATCCATCCATTTTCAACACCGCTTATCCTGGTTAGGGTCGCGGGACGCTGTAGCCTATCCCAGCTGAACGGGCGAAAGGCGGACTATACTCTGAACTGGTCGCCAGTCAGTCGCAGGGAACATATAGACATGGACAACCATTCGCATTCACATTCATACCGTCACTGAGTGGGAACTGAATCCACGCTGCCTGCACCAAAGTCAGGCGAGTGTACCACTACACCATCAGTGACCATTTAATTTATAACACTTTAAACACTTGAGGGAAATGTAGAAATTAAATCAACATAACACAAAGCCTGCTTCATTTCCTGGAATGAATGTCACCAATTCAATCATATTAGGTTTGTGATGTTTCGTGAAATAATTTATGTCTGAAATGTGACTTTTTTTTACCGGGTGGCACTTGTTGGAGGAAAGGAAGCAAGCTTTGAAGAAAAATCTCAGGGGCGCAGGGGCTGGTACCAGAGGGTGGCGCAGTGGAGACATGCTCAAAATAATTGAGCATCTCCCGTTCCCTCTCTTCCCTGTCATGGCGGCATACATGACATATGACAAAAATGTATTCAATGGAAACAGCATATTTTGTGATACAAAACCATTTGATCGATTTAGATTTGTTAAGATATTTAAATCATAGCACAGACAAAGAAATTCACGACATCCAAGTGTTCAACATACTTGGCGGTCTTGATGGGCTTCTCCGCCACGTGCCCCACCCCCCCACACCCCACCCACAACCTCACGGATGTATCTCATCTGTGACAAAAGTGACAGTTTATTGTTATAAATCAAACTATACAGTGCTTTTCATTCATGTCTCAAAGCGCTTTACATGAATTACAGAAATAAATTCAATCCTCTCCGCCGTTTTTCACCCACACCACACGCATCAGAATCAGAATCAGAATCATCTTTATTTGCCAAGTATGTCCAAAAAACACACAAGGAATTTGTTTCCGGTAGTTGGAGCTGCTCTAGTACGACAACAGACAGTCCATTGACAGAAAACACTTTTGAGACATAAAGACATTGACAAAAAACAGTCAGTGAGCAATAAGGGGTTGACCAGTGATTGATTCCCTGACGGGGACTTGATTTTTAAAATCAGTGTCATGGCAGTAAAATTAGTTGCTCAGCAATAATCTTTTCCAGCACTTTGGAGGCAAGTGGAAGGATGGCAATGGTCCTTTAGTTGCTGGCTGTCTTCATCCCCAATTTGTGGATGGGTGGGACGACTGCCATCTTCCACATTTGTGGGAATTCATTTGACAGGAATGAAAGGTTAATAAGATGGAGAATGGGTTCTGCTCGATCAAACATACGGCCCGCGGGGCAGAACCGGCCCGCCAGGGTGTCGAATCTGGCCCGTGAGTATGGAGAAGACATTCACTGCTATTTTTCAATAAAAAGTAACTGGCAAAATAGGTCAGATGTGTTCTTTTTGTGAATGATGAGATATTGTATAGATTAAGTTAATTAGAGACGAGCATCAGGTTTATGTGGGTTCCAGCACATGAAGGAATAAAGGTGAATGAAAAAAGATCAGAATCAGAATCATCTTTATTTGCCAAGTATGTCCAAAAACACACAAGGAATTTGTCTCCGGTAGTTGGAGCCGCTCTAGTACGACAACAGACACTTTGGAGTCTGGGGCGCCGAGACTTCAAAGAGTGTATGCGGTTTAAAGTGACGAGTAGTGCAATAATCTGGGACAATGTTGGTTGTGCAAATGTTGCAGACACTCCTCGGAAGTGGTTCAGGTTCATAAACCGTGGCTTTGAGGTCCACGCAATAATGTGCAATCATTACGTATCTGTTGGATTTATCTCACCAAACATTATAATGAATAAACACAAAAGGAATGAAGACGTTGGTCATTTTACTCATGAGGAGGGCGCATGGGAGATTGTTCAGGTTACAGCCTCTCAACACGCTCTAAACAATCTCCCCCGTCGCTCCTACATTTATTTGAAAATAGGAGGGTTCTACAAGACATAATATTCTAAGCATTAAGACACAACACAAAACATAGGACCAGACGACACCTGTCCCGTCCCCGACCACATCCGATCACGTCCTTGGTCAAGGCGCCCTTCCATCAAATGTTGCTGAGTCATCTTCTTGAAGGCGAGACATCTTTCTATCTAAATATTGTCCATAATACTAATGCAAGCTACTAATGCAAAATACTAATGCAAGCTAAGCAAATAAATGATAACTACTAAAATATATCTAACAGTATCATTTAAAAATCCATACCTTTGTATCCTTAGCCTCGAGCTAATTAAAAGCACTGATATGATAAAATTGTGACGTATCACGTGATACTAATGTATATATATATATATATATATATATATATATATATATATATATATATATATATATATATATATATATATATATATATATATATATATATAGATACACACATATATCTATATAGACATATATATATCGATATATGTGTGAATAGACTTTTTTTTTTTTTTACTGTCGGAAAAGGAGAAACGGGATGTTTAAAAAAGGTACGTGAAGATTCTGTCTCCTAATAAAGAGATGGTAAGTCATAAGAGAGAGAATGACTGCATTATAATTTTGGTCAACCACCGATAAGAAAACGATTCCACGAGAATCTAAAGTGAAAAAGCTTACAGCACCTGGTATTCCCAGGTGGTCTCCCATCTAAGTACTAACCAGGCCCGCCCCTGCTTAGCTTCTGAGATCGGGCATTCTCAGGGTAAAAAGCAACATTTTATATTTAAAATATATCATATTTCGCTTAAAAATATCTCGAGTGGATCGCGTCATCTTTATTCTCCAAATGTTGGCTGGTCTATTAAAGATTTTTTTGTGTGGATGATGCGAACTCATTCTCAACACTACAAATGTGTGATCAGATCATAGATTTTGAAAAGTAAACACACTCGAGAATTTGAGAACTTGCACGCTGCCAAAACTCAGACAAGATAATGCAAAATCCTCTTGGACCCTCCACAACCTGGTCACCAACTCTTCAGAAACAGAATCATCTTTATTTGCCATGAATGTCCAAAAAACACACAAGGAATTTGTCTCTGGTAGTTGGAGCCGCTCGAGTACGACAACAGACAGTCAATTGACAGAGAACACTTTTGAGACATAAAGACATTGACAAAAAACAGTCACTGAGCAATTAAGGGTTGCTAGTTATCTGGTAATGCCAGTAAAAAAAAAATTGACAATTGTGCAAAAAGATGCAGAGTCCTCTAGCATTTAGAGCAGTTCGAAAGACAAATATTGCAATAGTCCGGTGCAATGACCATTGTGCAAAGGGCGCCGAGACTTCAAGCGAGTTCAATGTTTATTGTGCAAATGTTGCAGATTCTCTTCAATCAGTGTGCAATTGGAGCAGATGCTACTAGCATGAGTGGCCAGTATTGGTCAACAACAGATATGGAAATAGTGCAGCGTGGCACAACTACTACAGTGAGTGCACGAGTAATATTTAATTGTCTTCTTCCAGCTCCTTCCTCCAGGTAAGTGCTATTGAACAATGCAAACTAAAACTAGCAGACATTCCAACACCTTCGTCCCACTTGCCGCTAACTTCTTAAACAGTTCACTTACAATTGCATTGTAACATGCTGCCAATTTGTCTTGAGATTGTTGTCCCATCTCTGTCGGGCCAATTATACATTATTCGTGCATTCACTGTTGTAGTCTCGCCACTCTGCACAATTTGCATATCTGTTGTTGACCAATACTGGCCACTCATGTGCTTGAGAAGTATCTGCACCATTTGCACAATGGACACTGTTCCAGATTATCGCACTACGATTCGCTTTATACTCCTTAAATTTCTCGAAGTCTCTGCACGTTTTGCACAATTGTCACTGTACCAGATTATTGCTCGATCAGTCATTTCAAATTGCTGTAAATTGCAAGAGGACTCTGCATCATTTGCACAATTGTCAGAAAATATAAAAATAAAAAAATTTACATCGACATGACCACATTACCGGTAACCTTTCATTGCTCAGTGACTCTCCGTACTCTGGTCTAATGTGATGATGTCTCCAAAGTATTTTCTGTCAAATGGCTGTCCGTTGTCACACGACAGGGGCTCCAACTACCGGAGACAAATTCCTTGTATGTTTCTGACATATTCGGCAAATAAAGAAGATTCTGATTTTGATTCTGCTGATTCTGATTGAATTTACACTATCTCATCGACTTCTGCGGCACGGTGACCGACTGGTTAGAGCGTCAGCCTCACAGTTCTGAGGACCCGGGTTCAATCCCCGGCCCCGCCTGTGTGGAGTTTGCATGTTCTCCCCATGCCTGCGTGGGTTTTCTCCGGGGACTCCGGTTTCCTCCCAAATCCCAAAAACATGCATTAATTGGAGACTCTAAATTGCCCGTTGGCATGACTGTGAGTGCGAATGGTTGTTAATTTTATGTGCCCTGCGATTGGCTGACAATCAGTGCAGGGTGTACCCCGCCTCCTGCCCGATGACAGCCGGGATAGGCTCCAGCACGCCTGCGACCCTCGTGAGGAGAAGCGGCTCAGAAAATGGATGGATGGATAATCTACTCCTACTAATACTGCCATTCACTCGACTCTAATGTATTCCTCTGAAATGGTTCGGTTTCATAAACCGTGGCTTTGAAGTCCACACAATAATGTGCAATAATTACGTATCATTTAAAAATCCATACCTTCGTATCCTTAGCCTCGAGCCAATTAAAAGCACTGATGTGACAAAATTGTGACGTATCACGTGATACTAATATGTATATACATATATATAGATATAGACATAAGTGTGGATACATTTTTTTTTTTTTTTTACTGTCAGAAAAGGAGAAACGGAATGTTTCAAAAAGGTTCGTGAAGATTTTGTCTCCTAATAAAGAGTCGGTAAGTCATAATCATAATCAGAATCAGAATCATCTTTATTTGCCAAGTATGTCCAAAACACACAAGGAATTTGTCTCCGGTAGTTGGAGCCGCTCTCGTACGACAACAGACAGTCCATTTACAGAACACTTTGGAGACATGAAGACATTGACAAAAAACAATTCTGCAAAAAGATGCAGAGTCCTCTCGCACTTTGAGCAGTTCGAATGACTAAAAGAACGGTGCAATGACCATTGTGCAAAGGGTGCTGAGACGTCAAGGAGTGTATGCGGTTTAAAGTGACAAGAAGTGCGATAATCTGGGACAATGTTGGTTGTGCAAATGTTACAGATACTCCTCAATCAGTGTGCAAATGGAGCAGATGCTACTCTGGCATGAGTGGCCAGTATATGCAAATAGTGCAGCATGGTAAGACAACTACAGTGAGTGCACGAGTAATACATAATTGGCCCCACAGAAATGTGACAACAAACTCAAGTCAAAAAATTGCCAGCTAGTTGTAATGGAATTATAGGTTAGGTGTTTAAGAATTTGATCGCAAGAAGGAAGAAGCTGTTGGAATGTCTACTAGTTCAAGTTTGCGTTGATCGGTAGCGCCTGAGGTGCAGTCGTTCGTGTAGAGAGAGAAGAGCAGCGGAGAGAGGACGCAACCTTGGGGCGCCCCAGTGCTGATGCTGCGTGTGGATGAGGTGGCCTCCCCCAGCCTGACCTGCTGTTTCCTGCCCGTCAGAAAGCTGTAAATCCACTGGCAGATGACAGGTGAGATGCTGAGCTGGAGAAGCTTGGATGAAAGGAGTTCAGGGATGATGGTGTTGAACGCTGAGCTGAAGTCCACGAACAGGATCCTCGCGTAGGTTCCTGCACTGTCAAGGTGTTCTAGGATAAAGTCCAGTCCCATGTTGACTGCATCATCCGCAGACCTGTTCGCTTGGTAGGCAAACTACAGGGGGTCCAGCAGGGGACCTGTGACACTCTTGAGGTGGTCAAGCACGAGACGTTCAAAGGACTTCATGACCACAGATGTCAAAGCGACGGGCCTGTAGTCATTCAGACCCGAGATTGCAGGTTTCTTGGGGACTGGAATGATGGTGGAGCGTTTGAAACAGGATGGAACTTTGCACATTTCCAGAGATCTATTGAAGATCTGAATGAAGACTGGAGCGAGCTGGTCCGCGCAGATTTTGAGGCAGGATGGGGACACATGGTCCGGGCCTGCCGCTTTGTTAATCTTTTGTTGTTTGAAAATGCGTCTCACATCGTGTTCATGGATGGTTAAGGCAGAAGTCAGAGGTGTGATTGTGGTCGCGGGTGCGGCCGGGTGGGTGTGTGGTGTGAAACTGTCCTTTTCAAATCTACAGTTGAAGGTATTCAAGTCGTTGGCTAATGTGCTATTGTTCTCAGCTTGGGGGGATCGTCGCTTGTAATTAGTCAGCGATTGGAATGCATGCCAGACTCATTTAGAGTCGTTTGCGTTAAACTGTTTTTCCAACTTTGCTGCATAGTTCCTCTTTGCAATGTTAATTCATTTAGTCAGCTGGTTTCTAGCTCGTTAATACAGGGCCCTGTCCCCGCTCTAATACGCGTCCTCCTTAGCTTGGCGAAGCTGCTTAAGTTTAGCAGTGAACCCCGGCTTGTTGTTGTTGAATGTGCGAAATGATTTTGTTGGTACACAAACCTCTTCACAGAAACTGATATAGGATGTGACAGTGTCCGTATATTCATCCAGGCTGCCAGCTGAATTTTCAAAGACACTCGACTCTGTGCAGTCTAAACAGCTTTGAAGTTCCATCTTGGCTTCATTGGTCCACTTTTTCACTGTTTTCACTGTAGGCTTCGCGGATTTAAGTTCTTGCCTGTATGTCGGTATTAAGTGAATTAAACAGTGATCAGACGAGCCCAGGGCTGCATAAGGTATAGCACGGTATGCGTTTTTTACCGTAGTGTAGCAGTGGTCTAAAGTATTATTTTCCCTGGTAGGACAGTCGATGTGCTGCTTGTATTTAGGGAGTTCGTGGTGTTTTTTTTCAATTTCGTTGACTTGTTTGGCGAGCGTTAGCAGTGTGACGTTCGTGTTAGCTTGAGGCAGAGCTCCAGCCAGTATGAATGATGCGAAATCACGTGGCGGGTTGAATGGTTTACAGTTTAAAAATAACGACTCCAAATGCGAGCTGCAGTGTGTGGTGAGCACCGTGTCGGCCGTACACCATTTTTCGTGAATATAAAGGCATATCCCGCCGCCCTTTGTTTTCCCCGATGATTCCATGTCGCGGTCCGCTCGATGAATGTGGAAACCGGGAAGCATGACGGCGCCATCGGGTACAGCGTCGTAAAGCCAGGTCTCCGTGAAGCACATGGCCGCGGAACGTCCGAAGTCTTAACTGGTCTTTAACAGAAGAGGAAGCTTGTCCATTTTGTTTGGTAGAGAGCGTACATTCGCGAGGTGGATCGACGGGAACGCCAATCTGTGTCCTCTCTTGCGGAGTTTCATCTGAATGCCGGCCCATTTCCCTCTGTGGCGTCGAAAACCGCGGACGCCGCTCCGGTGAGTAACTCGGGGAAAATAAACTGAACAGATTTGCGAAAGTTGGTGACAGAAAGTCCGGAATGCAGCCCTATGGGTGGCACAAGTCAGTGCAAACTGTAGGCCGGTCCCAAGCCCGGATAAATGCAGAGGGTTGCGTCAGGAAGGGCATCCGGCTTAAAACCTTGCCAAACAAATATGAGCGTTCATCCAAGGAATTCCATACCGGATCGGTCGTGGCCCGGGTTAACAACGTCCGCCACCGGCGCCGTCAACCTGCGGGGCGCCGTTGGAAATTCAGCTACTGTGGGTCGAAGTCAAAGAAGAAGAGGAGGTGGAAAGCGGGTTCTTCGGCAGAAAGAGAAGAGGAAAACACAGAGCCTAGAACTGAATGTGGGGACTTTGAACGTTGGAACTATGACAGGAAAATCTCGGGAGTTGGTTGACATGATGATTAGGAGAAAGGTTGATATATTGTGTGTCCAGGAGACCAGGTGGAAAGGCAGTAAGGCTAGAAGTTTAGGGGCAGGGTTTAATTATTTTACCATGGTGTAGATCGGAAGAGAAATGGAGTCGGGGTTATTTTGAAAGAAGAGTTGGCTAAGAATGTCTTGGAGGTGAAAAGACTATCAGATCGAGTGATGAGGCTGAAATTTGAAATTGAGGGTGTTATGTGTAATGTGATTAGTGGCTATGCCCCACAGGTAGGATGTGACCTAGAGGTGAAAGAGAAATTCTGGAAGGAGCTAGATGATGTAGTTCTGAGCATCCCAGACAGAGAGAGTCGTAATTGGTGCAGATTGTAATGGACATGTTGGTGAAGGTAATAGGGGTGATGAAGAAGTGATGGGTAAGTACGGCATCCAGGAAAGGAACTTGGAGGGACAGATGGTGGTAGACTTTGCAACAAATATGCAAATGGCTGTAGTGAACACTTTTTTTCAGAAGAGGCACGAACATAGGGTGACCTACAAGAGCGGAGGTAGAAGCACACAGGGGGATTACATCTTGTGCAGACGATGTAATCTGAAGGAGGTTACCAACTGTAAGATAGTAGTAGGGGAGAGTGTGGCTAGACAGCATAGGATGGTGGTGTGTAAGATGACTCTGGTGGTGGGGAGGACAATTAGGAAGACAAAGGCAGAGAAGAGAACCATGTGGTGGAAGCTGAGACAGGACGAGTGTTGTGCAGCTTTTCGGGAAGAGGTGATACAGGCTCTCGGTGGACGGCAGGAGCTTCCAGAAGACTGGACCACTGCAGCCAAGGTGATTAGAGAAGCAGGCAGGAGAGTACTTGGTGTATCTTCTGGCAGGAAAGGAGAGAAGGAGACTTGGTGGTGGAACCTCACAGTACAGGAAATCATACAAGGAAAAAGGTTAGCTAAGAAGAAGTGGGACACTGAGAGGACCGAGGAGAGGCGAAAGGAATACATTGCGATGCGACACAGGGCAAAGGTAGAGGTGGCAAAGGCAAAACAAGAGGCATATGATGACATGTATGGCAGGTTGGACACTAAAGAAGGAGAAAAGGATCTATACAGGCTGGCCAGACAGAGGGATAGAGATGGGAAGGATGTGCAGCAGGTTAGGGTGATTAAGGATAGAGATGGAAATACGTTGACTGGTGCCAGCAGTGTGCTTGCTAGATGGAAAGAATACTTCGAGGAGTTGATGAATGAGGAAAATGATAGAGAAGGGAGAGTAGAAGAGGTAAGTGCGGTGGACCAGGAAGTGGCAATGATTAGTAAGGGGGACGTTAGAAAGGCATTAAAGAGGATGAAAAATGGAAAGGCAGTTGGTCCTGATGACATTCCTGTGGAGGTATGGAAGCATCTAGGAGATGTGGCTGTGAAGTTTTTGACCAGCTTGTTCAATAGAATTCTAGTGCGTGAGAAGATGCCTGAGGAATGGAGGAAAAGTGTACTGGTGCCCATTTTTAAGAACAAAGGTGATGTGCAGAGCTGTGGCAACTATAGAGGAATAAAGTTGATGAGCCACACAATGAAGTTATGGGAAAGAGTAGTGGAGGCTAGACTCAGGACAGAAGTGAGTATTTGCGAGCAACAGTATGGTTTCATGCCTAGAAAGAGTACCACAGATGCATTATTTGCCTTGAGGATGTTGATGGAAAAGTACAGAGAAGGTCAGAAGGAGCTACATTGTGTCTTTGTAGATCTAGAGAAAGCCTATGACAGAATACCCAGAGAGGAACTGTGGCACTGCATGCGGACGTCTGGAGTGGCAGAGAAGTATGTTAGAATAATACAGGACATGTACGAGGGCAGCAGAACAGCGGTGAGGTGTGCTGTAGGTGTGACAGAAGAATTTAAGGTGGACGTGGGACTGCATCAGGGATCAGCCCTGAGCCCCTTCCTTTTTGCAGTGGTGATGGATAGGCTGACAGATGAGGTTAGACTGGAATCCCCGTGGACCATGATGTTTGCAGATGACATTGTGATCTGCAGTGAAAGCAGGGAGCAGCTGGAGGAACAGTTAGAAAGATGGAGGCATGTACTGGAAAGAAGAGGAATGAAGATTAGCCGAAGTAAAACAGAATATATGTGCATGAATGAGAGGGCTGGTGGGGGAAGAATGAGGCTACAGGGAGAAGCGATAGCAAGGGTGGAGGACTTTAAATACTTGGGGTCAACCGTCCAGAGCAATGGTGAGTGTGGTCAGGAAGTGAAGAAACGGGTCAAAGCAGGTTGGAACGGGTGGAGGAAGGTGTCAGGTGTGTTATGTGACAGAAGCGTCTCTGCTAGAATGAAGGGCAAAGTTTATAAAACAGTAGTGAGGCCAGCCATGATGTATGGATTAGAGACTGTGGCACTGAAGAGACAACAGGAAGCAGAGCTGGAGGTGGCGGAAATGAAGATGTTGAGGTTCGCTCTTGGAGTGACCAGGTTGGATAAAATTAGAAATGAGCTCATCGGAGGGGCGGCCAAGGTTCAATGTTTTGGAGACAAAGTTAGAGAGCGCAGACTTCAATGATTTGGACACGTCCAGAGGAGAAATAGTGAGTATATTGGAAGAAGGATGATGAGGATGGAGCTGCCAGGCAAGAGAGCTCGAGGAAGACCAAAGAGAAGGTTGATGGATGTCGTGAGGGAAGACATGGTGGCAGTTGGTATTCGAGAGGAGGATGCAGGAGATAGGTTTACATGGAAAAGGATGACCCGCTGTGGCGACCCCTAACGGGACAAGCCGAAAGGAAAAGAAGAAGAAGAAGGTGACAGAAAGTCCGGACTTGATGGTTCGCAGGTCTCCCCTTTCGTAAGTGAGTCGTGTAAGGTCTCCAAAGACGGACGAAAAACACAAAAACAAAAACAATACTAGAGTGCGCGTTACTGAGGCGACCACACTGGTAGGCGCCATCTTGGATCTTAGAGATAATGACTGCATTATAATTTCGGTCAACCACCGATAAGAAAACAATTCCACGAGAATCTAAAGGGAAAAAGCTTTCAGCACCTGGTATTCCCAGGCGGTCTCCCATCCGAGTACTAACCAGGCCCACCCCTGCTTAGCTTCCGAGATAGGACAAGATCGGGCGTTCTTTTTTTTTTTTTTTTTTTTTTTTGTTTGTTTTTAAAAAATTCATTATTTACAATATGTACATGCAATCAAAAAAAAAAGTGAGGTGACCAGTCGGCGAAACTCTCACAAGGCCATTGTTTTTTGCAATACAGTCCACAAAACGGCTGGTAGAGCAGGCATGTAGGAGAGTGAAGTGGGATTCAACTTGAGCCTTGAAGATCGCCCAATGATTGCCGGTGCCCTTGTCATGCAAGTATATATTCCTCGTGACGATGACCGTGTGACGAGCAATGGACAGAAGTAACCGGATCGCTGGTCTATTGATGGCCTGCAATGACAATGACGACGAGAAAGATGATGAGACGAAACCAAAAAGGAAAAACCCGACATTCTGATCACCAGCCTCACGTACCACCGGGGGGGGGGGGAGCCTCAGGCCCAGCCTCCTTGCGAGGAGATCCTAAAACCTAGAACGGAACTCACGGACGGCTCTGCACCCGAGGACAAGATGTTCGTTGTCCTCGGGTGCCTCTTTACACACCATACAGTCCCTGCTATAAACGCTAGGAGAAATTGCATTGAGTGTTGTGCAAGGGAAAATTATTCTGTGTGGTAATTTGAAGTCAGTATTACTGACCTTTGGTGCGGGATACCAATTGAACATGTTGGCCCAGATGGATGTAATGGTCAGTGCAGGGAACATCCGTGTCCATGTGCGTTCCGCTGCAGGGCTCCGGAACACTCCGGCGATTAAAACCCTGTAAAGTCGTTCTGTGCTACACTCCGACAAACCAAAAAACCTTGTCCCGTCGACCAGCACAAAACCTACATCTCACTCCGCCCCCGGGTCCCCTCCAGAGGATGAACCCTCCAGAAAAGACCCCCAATTCTGGAGTATGGATTCCCTGATTCTTCCAGCCAAGAAGAAGAATTCTAACTTCATTGTTTGCTGGTGTCAGAATACCCCGAATATCATTATTCTGCTTGAGCAGCGCAGCCAGCGGTTCCGCCACAAGGCTGAAAAGCAGTGAGGACAAAGGGCATCCCTGTCTCACCGACCTCCCCAGCCTCACGGGGCCCGTCAGCAACCCATTGACTTTAATCCTACTAAAAGCACTCAAATATAACCTCTGAATCCATCATATGAAGATTTGACCGAAACCAAACTTCTTCAAAACCAACCATAAGAAATCATGCTCAACTCTGTCAAATGCTTTCTCAAAATCAATGCATACATGGATCCCACACGTGTCATTCATCTGTTTGATCAAATATTTCAGAGTCAAAATTGTGTCAGCAATTTCCCTGCGTGGTATACCATATGTTTCTGTTTCTGAAATAATATTGCCTCTCACCACTTTAAGCCTGTTCGCTCAAACTTTCGCGAGGACCTTGTAGTCACTGTTCAACAAACTAAAGGGCCTGTAATGACCAAGATTTGTACGGTCCCCCTTTTTAACAATCAGTGGGAAAATACCTTCGCTGAAAGTCGGGGCAACCCGATCGAATATCTGCATTCTTGTAAAAACCCTAGGCAATATAGGCGTGAGTTGGCTTACAAACGCTTTGTAAAATTCAGCAGTTATTCCATCCCTCCCCAGGCTTTTGTTATTATTCAATGACAATATAACACTAAAAACTTCTGGTTCGGAGATGGGATCATCACACCATTCCATATCCTCTTGGGTCAAAGCCTTATTTAAAGCACCAACTGCCTCCAGAGCATTATTACTTGAGGTGCGTTGTGACGCAAATAAATCTTCCGTAAAAACACTCCACTTCCTCCAAAATGTCCCCTACATCCGTTAGCACCTTATTTGAACTTCTCGACACTAAAGAATTAAAATAGGGCTTACTCTGTTTTGCTTTCTTGAGACCAAAGAAAAAAGCAGTGGAGCGTTCCCCTTCCACTGCGTATTGTTCCCTCGCCCTAAGGACCGCACCTCTATATTTCTTAATTTCCATTGACTCCAATTTATTCCTCAGCAAGAACAGCTCAGGGTTTACTGGTCCTTGCCGATGCGCGGCAGCTGTTGTAATTTCCAGTAACCGATTTCTTACGGCCCTCTCCTCCAATTTCTCTAACCAGTTTTTCTTCTTACAGTAGCTTATAGTTATCTTTTTAACCCTCGATTTAAAACTCTCCCACCAGTCTATAACGTCAACACATTCAAGCTCCATCTCAGCCAAGCCAAGGAGCCCGCTCACCCTGGAAACGTAGCAATCATCCTTCAGAAGGGAGTTGTTTAGCACCCAAAGCCCGTCGGTCCTCCGACTTCCCCAAGTACCAGTTCAACGGAGAGCAACGCGTGGTCACTCTGACTCGACCATGTGTACAGTGGCCTGTCCAGATTCTGCACAAGAGAGGCTGATGTTTAACAGAGATCGATGCGTGATTGCTTCAGTTCATTTTGGACAACCTGCGCCCTGGAGAAAACTGGCCGACTTAGATTTCCATCCATCCATTTTCTGAGCCGCTTCTCCTCACTAGGGTCGCGGGCGTGCTGGAGCCTATCCCAGCTGTCATCGGGCAGGAGGCGGGGTACACCCTGCACTGGTTGCAGGGTGTACAGTGGTGGTGAATTTCACCTTTACAAACCTTGTGCCGTCCGCGACATCCGTTCCCGGCCACAGTCTCCTCCTCACCTCAGAAACCGCTGAGACTCCCCAAGCCTGTAGTTTCTCCAGGATATCATCATCCTCGATATAAGCTGGCAGCCCCATAAAAGAAACAACCAGCTCATCAGAGGACACTTCCCTGCCATGAATTCTGGCATTCCCAGTACAAAATCCATCGAGCAGTTTCTCCTTCGCATTAACAGAATTAACAGTGACTTCATATTTATCCTTTGTAATAACCCTGCATGCTGTAATGCTCCCACATACTTCAGCCGTTCCCCTTATTAATATGATTGGAGTAATGGCATCGCCATTGTCAATTTCAAGAAACAATGTTAAATCTTTCTCATACCTTCTTGTCACGACATTCTTATTAACCACACCACTGCAACCCGTCAAACCTTCTCCTCGCCCCGAATCCATCTTGTTCATCTGCCTCATGTCCTTAAGTCTGTCCTGACCAACAACCAATCCGTCCATTCGACCTGAAGGGGTGAAAAACAATTCAGACAAAACACTCCTCCACAGCAGGAAGCTGGGAGGAGGAAAAAGGTCACAAACAAACAAAAAATAACCCAAAACAAAAAGCAAAAACCAATAAAATAACAATAAAAAAACACAAGTAACAGGTAGCCGGAGGAGCACAGAGCTCCTGCTGCCTGGACTGCTCATGCTCCACTAACGAGTGCAGCTGTGCCAAACCTCCACACCTGCAGCCACTCTACCACACAACGAGCCTTCTCAGGGTAGTATGGCCATAAGCCGCATGGTTACCTGAAAAGCAACATTTTATATTTAAAAAATATCATATTTCGCTTAAAAATGTCTCGAGCGGATCGCGTCATCTTTATTCTCCAATTGTTGGCTGGTCTATTTTGGATTTTTTTGTGTGGATGATGCGAACTCATTCTCAACACTGCAAATGTGTGATCAGATCATAGATTTTGAAAAGTAAACACACTAGAGAATTTGAGAACTTGCACACTGCCAAAACTCAGACAAGAGCATGCAAAATCCTCTTGGACCGTCCACATCCTGGTCACCACCTCTTCAGAAACAGAATCATCTTTATTTGCCATGTATGTCCAAAAAACACACAAGGAATTTGTCTCTGGTAGTTGGAGCCACTCTAGTACGACAACAGACAGTCAATTGACAAAGAACACTTTTGAGACATAAAGACATTGACGAAAAACAGTCACTGAGCAATTAAGGGTTGCTAGTTATCTGGTAATGCCAGTAAAAAAAAATTGACAATTGTGCAAAAAGATGCAGAGACCTCTAGCATTTAGAGCAGTTCGAAAGACTAATATTGCAATAGTCCGGTGCAATGACCATTGTGCAAAGGGCGCCGAGACTTCAAGCGAGTCGTGCGATAATCTGGGACAATGATTATTGTGCAAATGTTGCAGATTCTCTTCAATCAGTGTGCAATTGGAGCAGATCCTACTGGCATGAGTGACCAGTATTGGTCAACAACAGATTTGCAAATAGTGCAGCGTGGCGAGACTATTACAGTGAGTGCACGATTAATAGACCAGCCAACAGCTCAGCGTTCAACACCATCATCCCAGAACTCCTTTCATCCAAGCTTCTCCATCTTAGCGTCTCACCTGCCATCTGCCAGTGGATTTACAGCTTTCTGACGGGCAGGACACAGCAGGTCAGGCTGGGGGAGGCCACCTCATCCACACGCAGCATCAGCACTGGGGCGCCCCAAGGTTGTGTCCTCTCTCCGCTGCTCTTCTCTCTCTCCACGAACGACTGCACCGCAGCGAACCCGACTGTCAAACTCCTGAAGTTTGCAGATGACACCACTGTCATCGGCCTCATCAAGGACGGTGACGAGTCTGCATATCGACAGGAAGCGGAGCGGCTGGAGCTGTGGTGCGGCCGACACAACCTGGAGCTGAACACGCTCAAGACTGTAGAGATGATCGTGGACTTCAGGAGGCATCCTTTGCCACAGCTGCCCCTCACGTTGTCCAGCTGCCTTGTGTCAACCGTCGAGACCTTCAAGTTCCTGGGAATTACAATCTCTCAGGTCCTTAAGTGGGCGACCAACATCAACTCCATCCTCAAAAATGCCCAGCAGAGGATGGACTTCCTGCGGCTTCTGAGAAAGTACGGCCTGCCACCGGCGCTGCTGAGACAGTTCTACACAGCGGTCATCGAATCAGTCCTGTGTTCTTCCATCACAGTCTGGTTTGGTGCTGCTACAAAAAAGGACAATCTCTGACTGAAACGGACAATCAAAACTGCTGAAAGGATTGTCGGTTCCCTCCTACCCACCATTGAGGACTTGCACGCTGCCAGAACTAAGACAAGGGCGTGCAAAATTCTCTCGGACCCTCCGCACCCCGGTCACCAGCTCTTCCAGCTCCTTCCCTCAGGTAGGCGCTACCGATCAATGCAAACTTGAACTAGTAGACATTCCAACAGCTTCTACCCTCTTGCGATCAACTTCTTAAACACCTAACCTATAATTCCATTACAACAAGCTGGCAATTTTTTGACTTGAGTTCGTTGTCACATTTCTGTGGGGCCAATTATGTATTACTCGTGCACTCACTGTAGTTGTCTCGCCATGCCGCACTATTTGCATATCTGTTGTTGACCAATACTGGTCACTCATGCCAGAGTAGCATCTGCTCAATTTGCACACTGATCGAGGAGTATCTGTAACATTTGCACAACCAACATTGTCCCAGATTATCTCACTACTCGTCACTTTAAACCGCATACACTCCTTGACGTCTCAGCGCCCTTTGCACAATGGTCATTGCACCGGACTATTGCAATGTTAGTCATTCGAACAGCTCTAAGTGCTCGAGGACTCTGCATCTTTTTGCACAATTGTTTTTTTGTCAATGTCTTTATGTCTCCAAAGTGTTCTGTAAATTGACTGTCTGTTGTACTAGAGAGGCTCCAACTACCTGAGACAAATTTTGGACATACTTGGCAAATAAAGATGATTCTGATTCTGATTCTGATTAAAGCCCGAATGCATGGGATACAACAACATCCACACAATGTCAGAATAGCTTCAAAAACAGCAATTGATATCAATATTGGTGAAATTAGGGTTTTGTATTTACCAAAAACGTCCATCCAGCTGTCCCACAAAGAGTGTTGATTGAGGGTCCGTAGACCATCGATGGCTCTGGTCAAGCTGCTATCTGAAGCAGTATTGTTTGTTCTCCAAACATACCGCAAACACCTCCCTCTCTTGCGAGGAGCATGTCGACAGCCATCCGGTTTTGGAACGTCCTTGAGGTGCTCATGCACAGCTTCCAACCCACTCTGAGTCCAATTTCCTAATCTATGTACATTGAAGTGGATATAGTTTATCCCATCAACATTTTTATTCATCGTACACCACCAGCATATAAAGTATTCAAATCCTCCTGCAACTTGGTCAGCTAATTTGTATTGATTCGGAACCCCACGAGGAACACCTATGGCGTCGATGTATGTTTTATGTTGGATAATTTTGCTCCTGCCAGGATATATCTCTTTTTTGTCTATGTTCTCGATTTGACAACAATATTGGTGCTTTTTATATTAAATCTTGAATAGGCATAGGGTATACATTGGTCCTAATTTCTTGCCTTTACTGATCATGTTTATACAAGTAAAATTACTCGGTGCTACTAAAGTAGAAAACGTTGGTTTGTGTTTGTCTGCTTTTGTTACAGGATATATAGGATCCCATGATTTACACCTCTCAGTTGGTATCATTCAGGGTGGGACGTCCAATATACCACATAAACAAAACCAACACCATAGTAGCCAAAGTTGCTATGTAAGAACCTATCGAATCCCATAACCAACGCGGGTGTGCCTTTCTGCTGAGTTCTCACTAAAAGGGTTGGTGTCTTTTTGCTTCACTGACCAGCAAGCGTTTTCAGAATCTACACATCTGCTCCCGCTCTGTTATCAGACTTTTGCTCACCTTCCCTATTTGAGTACTCAGCTGAAATGACTCTTTTCCAGTGTGTTAAATGAACCCCATGTGTTTGTTTCTGCTATTTTTTAGGGCTGTAAAGCATCGATGTATCTGTGCCACCATCCCTCCGGTTGAGACATGTGACACACCATGGCTCAATATAGCAGCCCATTTGAATAGGTTTTTTGGAAGTGTTTGTTTCCCTTCTGTGCTAATGTCAATTTCATTTTGTAGTTTTGCACTTTGTTTTTCCCAATAATTGCGTTCTTGTTGTGTAATACGCATATTGGCTACCAGTATAGATTGTAACATCTTTATTTATCATTAGTTTGCATGCCTCGGTTAATGCGACTAATTCAGCAGCTTGTTCAGCCAATTCCTGACAATCATGCTGCGTGCCTTCATCAAGTAAGGGTATTAGTGTGGCTGGATTTAAGGTCGTGCATCGCTCAACAGTCAAATGTGGTTGTGACAGCAAGATGGCCATGCAAGATAAATGTCTTGCAGGTGATAAAAACGCCATATTTTTTTGCAATAGGAGAGCAGACACTGTATGTGGGACCTTAAGAGTTGTCAGATCCGCTTATCCGCAGGACTAATCGGGAAAATGTCCTGACCGACTCTCCGTTTTCAGGGTCGAGCCTCCCCGGGAAGGGAGCTTTTCAAGCCGGTGTCGAGATGAATTTGCCTCGGTGTGCTAACTGCCTTTAGTTTTACGGCGCCAATCCGGTTTGCGCTCACTTATCACCCTTTGATGAGTAACCGTACCGAGTAAAAAGATAATAATGTGAGTGCTCTGTTTTTACAGCAGCTTCATCTCTGTGAATCGTTTGCACTTGTTATTGACCTAGTAAATTTAACAATCCTTGTAAGGACCGTACAGATTTGTTTTGGTATTAAGCCGTAGTGAAATAGATGAGTTACTTTTTGGGATTGTGTTCCGACCCGATGATATTAGTGTCGTCGACGTTCAATCATTTATAAGAGGTTGAGTGGTAAGTACTCATATTATAAGAATGACTAAGATAGAAAATAATTAAATCAAAGTTTTTAATATAGGGATTAGTAAAGAATAGAGTAATAATATAACAGTAAGGGTATGTATTATAAATGAACAATAATAAAAATAATAAAATGAAAAGGAGTTGAAATAGTTAAAAGTTTTAAATCATAAAACCAGTATACCTTTTTGAATGAGCTTTCAGGGGTGGTCAAGTCCTACAGAGCCCTAAACCTAATTTATAATAAGGTATTTTGTCATGGTCTGTGTTTTGGTTTGGGTTGTGTTTAGTTTTGTTCCATGTTTTCCTGTGTTCCATGTTTGTCGTGTGCTCATTAAGTTGTTGTGTCCACCTGTTCTCGTCTACTTTGTGTCGACCAATCAGCTCTCTCCAGCCACTCATGTCTTGTCCAGGTGTTCCTCGTTGTCTCGTCTATCTGTTTGTATTTAGTTCCCTAGTTTCTTTCAGTTCTTGTCGGTTCATTGTCGTTGTCACATGTCTTTGCTATGTCATAGTCGTCAGTTGTCTTTATCATTGTGGTATGTCATTGTCAGGTGTCATTTTCCCTATCTATTCCACGTCTTACTCACAGGTCATAGTTTGTTTCCAGTTTTAGATACTCAAGTGTTTCTTTGTTACTTTGGTTTGGTATCTGTTGTGGGACTTTGTTCAGTTTTTCCCTTTTTGAAGATTAAATATTATTTTGAGACTCCCGCACTCCTGCCTTGCCTCCCTGCTTCCCTGCAATTGGGTCCACCGTGTTCTTGCCTTGCGTTACTCGCCCTCGCCCTAACCACATACGTGACAGAATGAACCGACCAGAACAGGACCCAGCGGGAAGAAGATGGCGTCGCCCTGGACACCACCAAACTGCCTCCCACCGTCCTCAGCCTGCCATCCGTACCTACCCTCCTCCAGTAAGCCCTATCATTCAGGCTTTTCTGTCCTTTTCATCGGGTCCCCCCACTTGTCCTAGTTATTCACCATGCCCTACTATTTTACATCCACATGTTTCTTTAGATTCTGATTTTTCTGATTGTGAAGATGGCCCCGATTTAGTTAACCTTCTGTCTGATTCTGACTCTGACACAGACTTCGATTTTTCTGGTTCCTTCCCTAGTTTATCCCGTCCTCGTCAGTTTTTGTCATGTCTCACCGTTTCCAACCCCAGTGAGACCAAATCCTTTCCCTCTGACCTTTTCTTGGGCACCCGTTTGGCCATCTACCCGGGACCACCGCGTGGTGGCCAAAGGAGGCGCCCAAGTAAAGGTCAAATTTTGCCCCCTCGTTGTTTCTCCCCTGTTCACAAGTCACTTAATTTTTCACCTGTTCCCACACGTTGTTCCACGGCTCCAATTATGTCACGTCTAGTCAAACCTGCCCCCAAGCCACCATGTTCAGTACCAGCCATTTTTCCAAGTTCACCTTCCCGAGACCTTGTGCACTCTTCCACTCCCGTACCCTCTACTCCCAAACCTCAATGGTGGCAGGCTGAGGAAGCGACTGCAGGCCCCGTTCCTGCTCCTCTGCAGCTGCGGCAGGCTCCCGTTCCTGCTCCTCGGCAGCTGCGGCAGGCTCCCGTTCCTGCTCCTCAGCAGCTGCGGCAGGCTCCCATTCCTGCTCCTTGGCAGCTGCATCAGGCTCCCGTTCCTGCTCCTCGGCAGCTGCGCCAGGCTCCCGTTCCTGCTCCTCGGCAGCTGCGCCAGGCTCCTGCTCCGGCGGCGCTCGTCCAGCGGCCGCCACCCGTCCTTGCTCCGGCGGCGCTCGTCCAGCGGCCGCCACCCGTCCTTGCTCCGGCGGCGCTCGTCCAGCGGCCGCCACCCGTCCTTGCTCTGGCGGCGCTCGTCCAGCGGCCGCCACCCGTCCTTGCTCCGGCGGCGCTCGTCCAGCGGCCGCCACCCGTCCTTGCTCAGGCAGCGTTTGTCCAGCGGCCGCCACCCAACCCTATTGCCTGGCGCCTGCATTACCATTGGCTTCGGCACCGTGGCCGTCCGCCTGAATGGCCCTCTAAAGACCCTGGTGCTTGGCGTCCTGGACGACCTCCTGAACCGCTCAGCCAAGCACCTGACCTGAGGGGTGGACTCGTGTTACGACGTTTCGTGTTACGAGGTAGTTTGTCCTGTAGTAACCTTTCACTTCCCCTTCCCAGCGTGGCCTGAAGTAACCTTCAGCGTGGCCTGTAGTAACCTTTATCAGCTCACTCAAATAGGTTTGCAGCGAATACATTCAGTTTTACAAGCACATTCTCTCATATGTCTTGAACTCAAACAATACATTTCATAACACCATGTTAATCGTAAAGCAATATGCAATAAATGGGTATATGTCATATGTCAAATAAATGTATTATACATTCATGTGAATACAATTCTCTCATGCATTCAACAGGTTTGTTCTTGTCTTTTGTAGTACATCTTGTGCTGCTTTGTCTGAGAGTGACAATTCTACACAGGTTACAGTCTTTGCACAAAAACAGTTTCAAAGCAATAGTAATACAAAAGTAGAAATAAGGTAAAACAGCTTTTCTAGGTTTGATGTATTCAGTATTAAATGATATTGTATAGGAGAACCTCAAAGAGAACATATACATCAAAAGTATATTAAGGAAACAATATTAATCAGATTAGATTTCAAAGTTGTTGACTCTAATATGTGTATGTTTATTGTGATTGGATATTGGAAGTATAAGTATATTGAGATATCATATGTTTGAACTGGCGACTCTTAATCATGGCCTGAACATAGATTTTGGCGACCTCTAGTGGTTAAGAAGACGTTTTCTTGAACTGGCGACTCATAATCATGCCCTAAATTTGGTTTGGCTACCTCTGGTGGTTGAACCAGGAATCGAACTGGGGCTGAGCTCACTAACATGCACCCAGCCACATAAGCCAATCACTATCTTTCACTCCATCGCTTCATGTGGCTTGGCAACCTACTTGACACCACCTCCTTGAGCTGAGACCCAGCCTTACTGTGAATTGGGCCCAGGGCGTAGGGACGCTCTGAATGCGTTGACTATAGCCACCCATTCGGTAATGTCCCCCGCCGCTCCAGGTAGCGACATTGGATCAAGGAAGTCGGGGTTCTCCTCCGCATCCATCAGCAGGTCCAGCATATCGTGTGGCATCTCGGGTGCAGCTAAACCCGGAGGTGGTGCCTCGGATGACACCGGTGGGACAGATGGAGGGTCAGAGATAGGGGACCTTTGGTCGCTCAGGGTCTCCGTTTCTTCGTCCTCCTCCACCTCTATCACCTCCCCTGGACACGGTGGATGCCTTGTTGATGAGACGACGCTTACCACCGGCGTCCCTCGGGTGGCACTGGGCTCAGTGGCCTCAGGCCTACATACCCGGTCCGGACAATAGTCAGCAACAGCGGCAGCGGTAGGACTCCGCTCTTCATGTGGCCGTGTCACGGGGCTGACTGCAATACAGGAGCCACCTCTCATATGGAAGGTGAAACGGTGGATTCCGTTTGCTAGGCGCCAAGCCATGCGCAGCAATGGATAGACCTGGCCCAGGATTCGGCCATTTGCTGTTAGAACCCCAAGGGGTATCGAAGGTATACCTTGAACTGAATGTGTCATAATACTCGTTGTCGCCAGGTCAGCAAAGGTCAGCCACAATCCGTCGTCAGTGAGGAACCCTTCCTCATCAGCATCCAGGAAGAGACATGAAACATGGGAGAGACTCTGTTGTCTGCAGCCTTGCAGCTTATCACACAAATAGAAGATAAAAAAAACAGTGATGAGCTGCATATAGCGCTGTGGTACAAAAACACACCGGGTCCAGACTCAATATATGAAAACAAGTTACGACATGCGACACATAATAACATTACTGTGGATTATCTGTACTCAGACAATCAAGCAAAAGTCGCGGCAGGAATTATTTTATCAGACAAATTAAAGGAACTGTATAAAAATACAAGTGTCCCACATATTTCATTGTGCAAAGATTATGAGTCACAGTGGAAATATATGGGAACATTAGTAAAACAAGGACAGGAGGCAGATGATTGGCAGCAAATAGAAAACAACCTAGAATACAGTGCATCAACTGGTCTAATCAGGAAGGCAATATTTTGGACAATGCAGGGTGATGAAGGGAGACACATGCATCCTGTATGATTAGACCAGATGATCCTCACTGAAATTGATGAAGAGATGTTGAAAACAGTTCCACAAAAGTTATGGTCCGCAGGACCATTCGATGTAGGCCTTATTAAAGGGGCTTTACCAGTACAAATTAGACCAAAAACGGAATATAGGCCAGGGATTCGTCAATATCCATTAAAACTGGATGCACATGAAGGAATCAAACCGGTAATTGAAGCACTGATTAAAGCAGGAGCTATAGTGGCGTGTCCAGATTCACCATGTAACACACCAATTTTTCCCGTGAAAAAGGCCCCACCTTCAGTCGGTTGGAGGATGGTACAAGATTTGCAAGCTGTAAATTCTGCAGTGATACAGAGAGCAGCATGCGTACCAGATCCACACACATTGTTAAATTCATTAAGAGCAGACGCTACCGTGTTTACAGTAGTGGACATAAGCAATGCTTTCTTTTCTATACCAATAGAAGAGAACAGTCAATTTTGGTTTGCATTCACATTTGAGGGAAAGAAATATACATTTACTAGATTACCACAAGGTTACTGTGAAAGTCCAACCATTTATTCACAAATAATGACAACAAGCATGTCTACATTAACTCCCCCAGGAGGGAGCCAAATCTTATTATATGTCGTTGATGTGCTTTTGGCATCTCCAGATGGAGAGACATGCATCAAAGATTCATTAGCCTTACTGCGTCATCTAGCAGAGGTGGGACATAAAGTCAACAAAAATAAATTGCAATGGTGTAAAAAACAAGTCAAATATCTAGGACATATTCTAAGTGTGGGAGGAAGGACTATATTAGAAGACAGAAAAGCTACAGTTTTAAAAAACCCTAAACCACAAACAAAGAAAAATATGATGTCATTTTTAGGTCTGACAAATTAAGGGAAAGCATGGATTCCAAACTATGCAGAAATTATTGCACCATTGTCAAAATTGATGTATGAAGCAAACCTTAAAATGACATCACCTGTTCTATGGAATACCGAGGCGGAAAAGACCTTCTGTGACATTAAACAACATTTGGTGTCCAGTGCTGCGCTCGGCCTTCCAAATTTAATGATAAAACATTCATTCAAATGGCAGATTGTAAAAGCTATGACATGACCTCCGTACTTACACAACAATACGGTGATATGCTAAGACTATGGGCTTATTTTTTGACTAAATTGGACAACGTGACGTGTGCATTACTGCATTGTGTCGAAGCAGTTGTGGCAGCTTAAATGGCAGTAGAGAGCAGTTCCACAAGTGTGTTATTTCATCCATTAACTCTTAAAGTACCACATACAGTGTCTGCTCTCTTATTGCAAACCAATATGCCGTTTTTATCACCTGCAAGACATTTATCTTGCATGGCCATCTTGCTGTCACAACCACATTTGACTGTTGAGCGATGCACAACCTTAAATCCAGCCACACTAATACCCTTACCTGATGAAGGCACGCAGCATGATTGTCAGGAATTGGCCGAACGAACTGCTGAATTAGTAGCATTAACCGAGGCATGCAAACTAATGATAAATAAAGATGGTACAATCTATACGGATAGCCAGTGTGAAGGTTCCACAACAAGAACGCAATTCAAAGTGAAAAACTACAAAGTGAAATTTACATTAGCAAAGAGAAGAAAAAAAAAAAAAAAAAACCTATTCAAATGGGCTGCTATATTGAGCCATGGTGTGTCACATGTCTCAACAGGAGGGATGGTGGCACAGATACATCAACACTTTACAACCTCTGGTTTTATTTTATATTCAAATAATTATTGTAGAGCATGCATGATCTGTGCACGACATAATCCGCAAGGGCAATTGCGACCTACTAGAGGTAAAATTCTAGTGTCTACATACCCTTTCCAACGCATTCACATGGATTACATAGAATTAAGTCAAAGTGAAGGAAAGAAGTACTGTTTGGTTATCATAGATGCATTTTCTAAATGGATCGAATTATTCCCAATAAAATCACCTGATGCTCTGACGGTGGCAAAAGCACTATGTAAAGACATCATTCCAAGATATGGCATACCTGAAACCATTTACAGCGATAATGGGACTCATTTTGTAAATCAAATAATCAATAAAATAGGAACCATGTTCCACATCCATTTGAAAAACCATTGTGCTTACCACCCTCAGAGTGTAGGTCGAGTGGAAAGAATGAATGGGACAATAAAAAATAGCAGAAAGAAACACGTGGGTTCATTTAACACACTGTAAAAGAGTCATTTCAGCTGAGTACTCAAATAGGGAAGGTGAGCAAAAGTCTGATAACGGAGCGGGAGCAGATGTGTAGATTCTGAAAACGCTTGCTGGTCAGTGAAGAAAAAAAACACCAACCCGTTTAGTGAGAACTCAGCAGAATGGCACACCCACGTTGGTTACGAGATTCGATGAGTTGTTACGTAGCAACTTTGGTTACTATAGTGTTGATTTTGTTTTGTGGTACATGGGACGTCCCACCCTAAATGATACAACGCATTTTTTAGATAGGAAATCACCTACCAACTGGACCAATATGACCAACCCAATAATAAAAATTTGGAATCATTAACTCGTATCAAAAGGAGTACAGTTGATGATCAGAACTAGGGGCATGACCTCCAAATGCGGCAAAACAGTTTAATATTTTGTGCCCCCCAAAATCAAGATACTTTAATCATAATTCCATGTGCGGCTCTCACCAATGATGCTCAAGAGAATGGGCAGAATTGGGGATTGGTGAAACAGGTTATGATTGGTCCAGTTGGTCACAAAAAATAGCAAAAGAATATAGAAAGAAGTTTAACATAAGCAAAACGACCCATAGTTTAATATTGCAATACAAATCAAGTCACCCAGTGTGTTTGATGATGAGTTCGTGGGCATATTCTGGCGGAAAAGATCCCCACTTCCGAGTAGCATTGTGTTATGGCAACCGTGTTGAACCAGAAATGCCATTAAAAAACTTCAAAGAAAAGTGAACACATTTTAATGGTTAATAACATAACTACTGATGATTGGTTCCTTGTCGTCACAGGAGTTTCAGGACAAAATAACAATTGGTTACTATTGGTGGAACAAGCAGCAAATGTAGCGAGAAAAGATTGTGTGGTTTGCATGGGTCCCAGGCCTTTGTTGCGCATAGTTCCGGCACAATTATCACAAGATTGTATTATTCCATGAATGAACGCTACTGTACCAACTGAGAGGTGTAAATCGTGGGATCCTATATATCCCGTAACAAAAGCAGATAAACACAAACCAATGTTTTCTACTTTAGTAGCACCAAATAATTTCACTTGTATAAACATGATTAGTAAAGCAAAAAAAAAAAAAAAATAGGACCACTTAATGACACACAGTGTAAAGTAACCTTAAAAGTCGGACCAAAATTTATGCCAGTATCACGGAGCGGCAGCTGGTGGTGGTCCGGAGATGATAGACTGTTTGATAGATTACCTAAAGATAAATCTGGATTGTGCACTATTATCACTTTGATATTGCATGTGTCAGTATACCCTATGCCTGTTCAAGATTTAATGGAAAGGGCACCAATGTTTTTGTCCAATCTAGAACATAGACAAAAAATTGATTTATCCTGGCAGAGGCAAAATTATCCAACATAAAATATACATCAACGCCATAGGTGTTCCTCGTGGGGTTCCTAATCAATACAAATTAGCTGACCAAGTTGCAGGAAGATTTGAGTACTTCATATGCTGGTGGTGTACGATTAATAAAAATGTTGATGGGATAAACTATATCCACTTCAATGTACAGAGATTAGGAAATTGGACTCAGAGTGGGTTGGAAGCTGTGCATGAGCAGTTCAAGAACATTCCAAAACCGCATAGCTGTCGACATGCTCCTCGCAAGAGAGGGAGGTGTTTGCGGTATGTTTGGAGAACAAACAATACTGCTTCAGATGGCAGCTTGACCAGAGTCATCGATCGTCTACGGACCCTCAATCAACACTCCTTGTGGGACAGCTGGATGGACGTTTTTGGTAAATATAAAACCCTAATTTCACCAATATTGATATCAATTGCTGTTTTTGCAGCCATTCTGACATTTTGTGGATGTTGTTGTATCCCATGCATTCGGGCTTTAATCAGTAAATTAATCACCACAGCCATAACCCCCATGGAGAACCGTATGGAGCTGATGTATCCATTACTGTTTGATGATAAAGATAATGATGATGATGATGATTTTGCTTTAACTGATTTGTTTCCTGATCCAGATGATTACGATGTTTAAACTACAACATTCATGTATGACAAATTTACTCTGAGTATAAATGTATTTGTTTCATAAAAATGATTCTACAGTTAAAAATCGAAATGAAGTGACTGTAAGATGATATGAGAATTTGTGCAAATACATGATAAACAGGAGGGAATTGTTGGATATATTGTAGAAGTTATCATTTATTTGCTTAGCTTGCATTAGTATTATGGACAATTTTTAGAAAGAAAGATGTCTCGCCTTCAAGAAGATGACTCAGCAGGAATCATCTGAGAGAAGGATGTGGCCGGGACGTGGCAGGTGTTGGTGCCATGTTTTCACCTTGAAACCCTCCCCTTAGTGTGTTGTGTCTTGTAAACTTAGAAACCTCCCTATTTTCAAATAAATGCAGGAGCGACGGGAGAGATTGTTTAGAGCGTGTTGAGAGACTGTAATCTGAACAATCTCCCATGCGCCCTCCTCATGAGAAAAAGAAACCAGCGTCTTCATTCCTTTTGTGTCTATTTTTTATAATGTTGGGCAAGATAAATCCAACAAGCAGTCTGCATTTTATGCTTGCTTTTTTTGTTTTGGCAGAAACTTTAGATGTATGTTCAGCGATACTGTTTTGGTTCACCTTTGGTTCCACCGGTAAATGATTGACCTTATTTGGCATTTCAGTGGTTTATTGGAACATTAAAGTCATGTTTCTCATACAAAAAAAAAAAAAAAGAAAAAAAAAGATCAATCCAACATTAAATTGGTCCTTCGAGCCGGATGTCAACACACCCGAGGATTCCAGTTGTGAAGCCGACACCCAGTTAAGAGACCATGGCCACGGCAATTGAGACCCTTTCCGGGACTGGTCTTCGTACTTCTCAACTGGGATCTGAAGGTTGACGACAATCCACAGGATTGAAGACGGCTTTGGTGAGTTAAATTTAAAAAAAATTTTAGGAATTTTTTTTTTTATAAGAGTGAGTGTATTGCGCGACAAAGAAGTCTGCGGCGAAATAAACCTTGTGTAATACTAGTCACTGGCAAGTAAATGAAGGACGGCGGAGTCCGACAAATTCTGCATGGACGGCGGAGTCCTGTACGTGCTTAAATTCCATGTTAATAAAATAAAAAACAAGGACAGCGGAGTCCTGTACGTGCTTAAATTCCGTGTTTTTGTGTTTCCGTGTTTTTGTGTTTCCGTGTTTTTGTGTTTCCGTGTTTTTCTGTTTCCGTGTTTCCATGTTTTCGTGTGTTTGTTAAAACGTTACTACGTGTGGATGTGTGAAAGTATGACTGTATAAGACTGGATTGTAAGTGACAACTGAGTTTGGAAGCAGAGGCAAGAATCCTCCGCCCCATTTGGGGTAGAAGGTTGAGGGTTACCGTAACTCAGACATTCATTGTCACCCGGTAATTTTTTGAATAAAGTCAGTATTAGGTCATTCTAGGTGCGAATAAACTGACTTCCAAATTCACAAAAATGGGAAACAATAACAATAAAACGAATCCAACAGAAAGCCTGACGTGTAAAGATTGGAAATATGTACAACTTCAAAACCCTTCCAAAATGAAACATTTAAACACGTGGATAACCAAATATGGTTTCGCTGGCCAGCTAAATTCGCAAAAATTAGTTCAACTTCGAAATGAAATAGAGGGTCGACACAAAAATAATATATCACAAATGGAAAAAGATGGATTTGACGACTTACTTTTTTGGCTAAACATGGCGTCTAAAAGAGAAAAGGGAGAGGAGAAAAATAAATACTATCAAGGCAGCGAGAGAGATAATTTTAGAGGATGAGGCAGAGGCCGTGGGAGAGTAAGATATGGTCGAAATTGTTATGATAATAACATCTGTTGGTGCAGTGGAGATAAAGGCCACATCGCATGTAACTGCCCTAAGAAAAATAACAGAGAATACGGACAGACAACCGCATGACTAAGCCAGCCTGCTTCCCAACTCAACAAATCCTCTTGTTTAAACAATACAGAGAATGAGGAAGTGGATTTCAATTTACAGGACATTCTGAGTTTGGACACAGAAAAAAACCTGAAATAACCTTGTCAGTAAATGGGAAAGAAATGAAATTTCTTTGCGATACAAAAGCATGTAGGGAAAATATCCCAGATTCCAAACTATAGGGACATAAGGCAATAGTTAAATCTGCAAATAGGCAAATTACTTTTGCCATGGAACTTGAGCCTGTGTGGATTAGAGACCCACAGGGGAGAACTTGTAGAATGCCAATTTTCGAAGTCCCGGAGTGCCCTGTGAATTTGTTGGGAAGAGATGGCTTATTCCAACTAGGACTTGTTCTCATTCCATCAACAAATGGAAATATTGTAGTGAAACGGAAACATGAATTAAAAAGAGACAACCTCTATATGACACTAGAAAACAGAGAGAGTACATTCTATTACACAATCGATATCCCAGACAAACCACAGTTAAAACATGGGAGAGGCCCCTTTGTCTGCAGCCTTGCAGCTTATCACACAAATGGAAGATAAAAAAAAAAAAATGATGAGCTGCATATAACTCTGTGGTACAAAAACACGCCAATGCAAGACCCAGTATATGAAAACAAGTTGCGACAATTGATAAAATTACTGTAGATTATCTGTACTCAGACAATGAAGCAAAAATCGCGGCAGGAATTATTTTACCGGACAAATTAAAGGAACTGTATAAAAATACAAGTGTTCTCATTATACAAAACATTAGAAAATTGGACTCAGAGTGGGTTGGAAGCTATTCATGAGCAGTTCAAGAACATTCCAAAAACCGCATAGCTGTCGACATGCTCCTCGCAAGAGAGGGAGGTGTTTGGGGTATGTTTGGAGAACAAACAATACTGCTTCAGATGGCAGCTGGACCAGAGCCAACGATGGTCTTCGGACCCTCAATCAACACTCCTTGTGGGACAGCTGGATGGACGTTTTTGGTAAATACAAAACCCTAATTTCACCAATATTGATATCAATTGCTGTTTTTGCAGCCTTTCTGACATTGCGTGGATGTTGTTGTATCCCATGCATTCGGGCTTTAATCAGTAGATGAATTACCACAGCAATTACCCACATGGAACCGTATGGAGCAGATGTATCCTTTATTGGAGGTTGACAATGATGATGATGATGTTGTTTTACCTGATTTGTTTCCTGATCCAGATGATTACGATGTTTAAACTACAACATTCATCCATCCATCCATCCATTTTCTGAGCCGCTTTTCCTCACTAGGGTCGCGGGCGTGCTGGAGCCTATCCCAGCTGTCATCGGGCAGGAGGCGGGGTACACCCTGAACTGGTTGCCAGCCAATCGCAGGGCACATACAAACAAACAACCATTCGCACTCACAGTCACACCTACGGGCAATTTAGAGTCTCCAATTTCTGGGTGTTTTTGGGATGTGGGAGGAAACCGGAGTGCCCGGAGAAAACCCACGCAGGCACGGGGAGAACATGCAAACTCCACACAGTCGGGGCCGGGGATTGAACCCGGGTCCTCAGAACTGTGAGGCTGACGCGCTAACCAGTCGTCCACCGTGCCGCCTACAACATTCATGTATGACAAATTTACTCTGAGTGTAAATGTATTTGTTTCAGAAAAATGATTCTACAGTTAAAAATCGAAATGAAGTGACTGTAAGATGATATGAGAATTTGTGCAAATACATGATAAACAGGAGGGAAATGTTGGATATATTGTAGAAGTTATCATTTATTTGCTTAGCTTGCATGAGTATTATGGACAATTTTTAGAAAGAAAGATGTCTCGCCTTCAAGAAGATGACTCAGCAGGAATCATCAGAGAGAAGGACGTGGCCGGGACGTGGCAGGTGTTGGTGCCATGTTTTCACCTTGAAATCCTCCCCTTAGTGTGTTGTGTCTTGTAAACTTAGAAACCTCCCTATTTTCAAATAAATGCAGGAGCGACGGGAGAGATTGTTTAGAGCGTGTTGAGAGGCTGTAATCTGAACAATCTCCCATGCGCCCTCCTCATGAGAAAAAGAGACCAGCGTCTTCATTCCTGTTGTGTCTATTTATTATAATGTTGGGTAAGATAAATCCAAGACATTCCTGTGGAGGTATGGAAGCATCTAGGAGAGGTGGCTGTGGAGTTTTTGACCAGCTTGTTCAATAGAATTCTAGTGTGTGAGAAGATGCCTGAGGAATGGAGGAAAAGTGTACTGGTGCCCATTTTTAAGAACAAAGGTGATGTGCAGAGCTGTGGCAACTATAGAGGAATAAAGTTGATGAGCCACACAGTGAAGTTATGGGAAAGAGTAGTGGAGGCTAGACTCAGGACAGAAGTGAGTATTTGCGAGCAACAGTATGGTTTCATGCCTAGAAAGAGTACCACAGATGCATTATTTGCCTTGAGGATGTTGATGGAAAAGTACAGAGAAGGTCAGAAGGAGCTACATTGTGTCTTTGTAGATCTAGAGAAAGCCTATGACAGAGTACCCAAAGAGGAACTGTGGTACTGCATGCGGAAGTCTGGAGTGGCAGAGAAGTATGTTAGAATAATACAGGACATGTACGAGGGCAGCAGAACAGCCGTGAGGTGTGCTATAGGTGTGACAGACAAATTTAAGGTGGACGTGGGACTGCATCAGGGATCAGCCCTGAGCCCCTTCCTTTTTGCAGTGGTGATGGATAGGCTGACAGATGAGGTTTGACTGGAATCCCCGTGGACCATGATGTTTGCAGATGACATTGTGATCTGCAGTGAAAGCAGGGAGCAGCTGGAGGAACAGTTAGAAAGATGGAGGCATGAACTGGAAAGAAAAGGAATGAATATTAGCCGAAGTAAGACAGAATATATGTGCATGAATGAGAGGGGCGGTGGGGGAAGAGTGAGGCTACAGGGAGAAGAGATAGCAAGGGTGGAGGACTTCAAATACTTGGGGTCAACTGTCCAGAGCAATGGTGAGTGTGGTCAGGAAGTGAAGAAACGGGTCCAAGCAGGTTGGAACGGGTGGAGGAAGGTGTCAGGTGTGTTATGTGACAGAAGAGTCTCTGCTAGGATGAAGGGCAAAGTCTATAAAACAGTGGTGAGGCCAGCCATGATGTACGGATTAGAGACAGTGGCACTGAAGAGACAACAGGAAGCAGAGCTGGAGGTGGCAGAAATGAAGATGTTGAGGTTCGCTCTAGGAGTGACCACGTTGGATAAAATTAAAAATGAGCTCATCAGAGGGACAGCCAAGGTTCGATGTTTTGGAGACAAAGTTAGAGAGAGCAGACTTCGATGGTTTGGGCACGTCCAGAGGAGAAATCGTGAGTATATTGGTCGAAGGATGATGAAGATGGAGCTGCCAGGCAAGAGAGCTAGAGGAAGACCAAAGAGAAGGTTGATGGATGTCGTGAGGGAAGACATGATGGCAGTTGGTGTTTGAGAGGAGGATGCAGGAGATAGGCTTACATGGAAAAGGATGACGCGCTGTGGCGACCCCTAACGGGACAAGCCGAGAAGAAAAGAAGAATACACAAGGTAACTCAATGTGCCTTTCATGGTTAAAAGCATTTCAAAACAAAGAAAAAAAAACTGCTCATAAACATTTAAAATAAAGAAAATAAAGGGAAAAAAATAAAAGTACAATTAAAACAGCGTACGTTATACTGTTTCCTCTTATTGACATAATCTCATAGGATAATCTTTTAAAACATAATCCAGTCTGGCGTTTGAGGTCCTCGGTCGGGACAGGGCAAAACTGAAACAAAAAAAAAAACTGATTGTCTTTGTGTGTACCAGGTCTAACATGATCTTTTCTTCACCTCAAGTATTGTCTTCATTTCCCAAATTCTCTCTTCATTGAAACGATCTTCTCTTGCTAAATGGAGGACACCTATCTATACCTCCTTGTTTTTATTTACAATTTAATACAAACTCAATTTAGATGATGCCATCGCAAACGTCCGGCTGTTTTGCCCACACGGTTCGTTTGAACTGCCCCGTTATTGCCCACAGCCCCTCGACAGGCCTGTCGTACTCCAAATTGTGAAGGGTGATATTGGAAAAGACTCCGCTGATACAAGCTCAATGAACAGATAACTTCATTGGTAAAGCAATACACCGTATCCGCCAACAACTCCGGCAAGTGGGAGAGTCCCATTCAATATTGGTGGCTCTGAAATCTGGAGGGACACCATGCCTTCTTCTCACGCCGTCATGCGGTCAGCTCCTTCCTGAATCCTAATATGATCGACGACCTTCTCATAATCTTGGAAGCTCCTGAGGTTACGATCACTGTTTGAAAGGTATCCAGTATTTAATTTGTTTAAATTTGAATTGAATCTTTATTCATCCAGGCAAGGTAATTGAGAACAGATTCTCTTTTGTAAGGCTGACCTGGGAGGAGACAGTATAGTAAATCAAAGCAAAATAAAAGCAAATACAAATACATAGATGAGAAACTGTACAGTGTGATATAGTTACATATTATAGTACATGACAAAACGTATGTCCATTTTATTCAGGATTACATAGTATGAAGTTTCCCATTTTACCCAAAGAGTTAAAAGTTTCCTCACAGTATTTCAATGAATCATTTGCTTGTTTGAAATGAACATCACAAAAACATTGGACAAAGCAGTTTTTTAGCACGAGTGCTAATTCTCAACACTTGTTAACAGGAAGCCTTTAAGAAGGTATACTGTATATAGATTTCAAATCGGAGCCATAGTCATTTGTTTTAAGATTAAACATCATGCCAATAAGAATATTCTCTTTCATCAGGTCCAGGGCTTGACATGAACGTTTTGCTCACCAGCCACTGCGGCTAGTGGCTTCGCAGAGTTATTAGCCATTCACCATTTTCACGAGACACAATTTTGTGCTGGATAGATACTAAAATTTTCTGACGATGATTTTTGGGTTTTCATTATTAGTAAGCCATTATCACCAGCTTGCAAAAAATAAGGGTTTGTAATACCTTTACATGGGTTTCACTTTCTGAAATGAATGACAAAAAACTATAACTAAGAACGATATCAAGATTTTCTTTTTTTAGATGTTCCTTTAAGAACCGAAATATCTCAATCAATCGAGACCCCAACAGTCGATGTCTTTACCGCTCCCTTTTTGTTTTTTTTTAAACATGTCGATCATCCATAGAGGTTGAAACAAGTAGTTATTTTTTACAAAGTAAGGAAGAGAAATTACAGTTTTGTTTTGTTTTTTAATTTAAAAAGTGAAAGTAAATTGTTGACAGTAAGATAAAAAACTTTACAGACACCTAAAACTCTACATAAGTACAGTAAAGAATGTGCAGCAATCCCCACTGCTGGGGTTAGGTTCCAGAATAATAATAAAAATAACTGTCCCTTGTAATGTTCTTGACAACATTTTTAAAATGTAGAAATTCAAACAAATTGGGACAAATTGTTCTTGAATTTAAGTTTTATAAGTTGGCAGCTTCCGACACCCGATTGGTTTGTATGCAATCCATCCAGGGACTACGAATTTAGATGGCGAGGACCCCGGTGAACACAACCGAAGAACAAATTTTGTTCGTCCTGCCTTGAAACGAAGCCCCGAATACTAACCAATGAGCGGTGACCGTGATTTCATCATTTTTGCTGTTTTCACTGTATCCGTAATACAATTGCCTCCCCAGTACGGCAGCCTTACACAAGGCATCTCTACCGGTCGGGTTATTGCTGCTTCCTGTTCCATTCTCTTCCTTCTCCCCGAATAAGAGCACCACATCTTCCTCCTCCTCCTTGTTCTCCAAGACCAGCACCACCTCTTCACTGCCACCATGGGGTCACCCAGTCCCTCAATAACACCTCTACTCGTGACCTCAACCCTTGATGCTGCTGGTTATCATAACAAAACAATTATAATCTTAGCAATAGTTATGTTCTTAATACACAAAGACATTCC
This sequence comes from Phycodurus eques, assembly GCF_024500275.1. Lineage (NCBI taxonomy): Eukaryota > Metazoa > Chordata > Actinopteri > Syngnathiformes > Syngnathidae > Phycodurus > Phycodurus eques. Next base: position 396,005 of record NW_026904021.1, on the reverse strand, counting down.
ATGTAAGAAAATGCCATAAATTACACACCGAAACACACCCACTTTGAGGGTTTACGCTTTCTTATATCAAAGTAAACCTGCTAATTTGTTCACATATCAAATAATATGTAAGTTTCCCTTAATTGCTTAAACTGTAATTCACAAAGGCAGGTCAGAGAGACAACAAGAATCAGCGATGCTTGCTGGCATGCTGGAGCTTATCCCAGCTATCTTTGGGCGGGAGGCAGGGTACACCCTGAACTGGTCGACAGCCAATTGCAGTGCTTGCAATACATAAGGACAAAAGTTATTAACAATTTTGTGTACCAAATCATTTGCATAACAAATGCATGGTCTGCTCGGTGCAATATTTTGCCATTTTCCCACAGTGCCCACCTGTAGTCGTGCTGCTGGAAAGTAGTGCTCCACTGAAAAGATCTGTCAATCTTTGAATTTTGACCCACTTAGGGATTGTCTTGATTAACAATTGTTGACTATACCAGAAGTCCCTTGTGGTCTAGTGCTAAGGACTTGTTGCTCTCACCGCCGTGGCCTGGGTTCAAATCCCGCTCGGGGAAACATTAATCCTTAAACCTGTTTGGTCAAGTGTTTTTCAACATTGACTATGATTTGCATTGACCTGGTTTTGATCCTCTCTTAATGCATCCCGATGGGGGACAGTGCAAACTGTAGGCTGGTCCCACGCCCGGATAAATGCAGAGGGTTGTCTCACGAAGGGCGTCTGGCTTAAAATTTTGCCAAACAAATGTGAGCGTTCATCCAAAGAATTCCGTACTGGATCGGTCATGGCCAGGGTTAGCAATGTCCGAAATTCAGCTACTGTGGGTCGAAGATGGGTTTAAACTATATTACCATGGTGTAGATGGGAAGAGAAATGGAGTCGGGGTTATTTTAAAGGAAGATTTAGCTGAGGATGTCTTGGAGGTGAAAAGAATATTAGATCGAGTGATCAGGCTAAAATTTGAAATTGAGGGTGTTATGTATAATGTGATTAGTGGCTATGCCCCGCAGGTCGGATGTGACCAAGAGGTGGAAGAGAAACTCTGGACAGAGCTCGACTAAGTCGTTCTGAGCATCCCAGACAGAGAGAGTCGTGATTGGTGCAGATTGTAATGGACATGTTGGTGAGGGAAACGGGTGATGAAGAAGTAATGGGTAATTATGGCATCCAGGAAAGGAACTTGGAGGCACAGATGGTGGTAGACTTTGCAAAAAGAATGGAAATGGCTGGAGTGAACACTTTTTTCAGAGGAGGCAGAAACATAGGGTTACCGACAAGAGCGGAGGTAGAAGCATGCAGGTGGATTACATTTTGTGCAGACGGTGTAATCTGAAGGAGGTTACCGACTGTAAGGTAGTGGGAGGGGAGACTGAGGCGAGACAGCATGGGATGATGGTGTGTAAAATGACTATGGTGGTGGGGAGGAAGATTAGAAAGACAAAGGCAGAGCAGAGAACCATGTGGTGGAAGCTGAGACAGGACGAGTGTTGTGCGGCTTTTTGGGAAGAGGTGAGACAGGCTCTCAGTGGACAGGAGGAGCTTCCAGAAGACACCAACTACGCAGGAGACTACTTGGTGTAACTTCTGGCAGGAAAGGAGTGGAGACGACTTGGTGGTGGAACCTCAGAGGACAGGAAATCATAGAAGGAAAAAGGTTAGTGAAGAAGAAGTGGGACACTGAGAGGACCGAGGAGAGGCAAAAGGAATACATTGAGATGCGACGTAGGGCAAAGGTAGAGGTGGCAAAGGCAAAACAAGAGGCATATGATGACATGTAAGGCAGGTTGGACACTAAATAAGGAAAAAAGGATTCATACAGGCTGGCCAGACAGAGGGATAGAGATGGGAAGGATGTGCAGCAGGTTAGGGTGATTAAGGATAGAGATGGAAATATGTTGACTGGTGCCAGCAGTGTGCTTGCTAGATGGAAAGAATACTTCGAGGAGTTGATGAATGAGGAAAATGATCGAGATGGGAGAGTAGTGTGGTGGTGGACCAGGAAGTTATTTTCTGTCAAATGGCTGTCCGTTGTAACAGGAGAGGGGCTCCAACTCCCGGAGAAAAATTCCTTGTATGTTTCTGACATACTTTTTTTTTTTTTACTGTCGAAAAAGGAGAAAGGGGATGTTTAAAAAAGGTATATGAAGATTCTGTCTCCTAATTAAGAGACGGTAAATCATAAGAGAGTGAATGACTCCATTATAATTTAGGTCAACCACCGATAAGAAAACGATTCCACGAGAATCTAAAGTGAAAAAGCTTACAGCACCTGGTATTCTGTTGGATTTATTTTACCCAACATGATAAAAAATAGACACAAAAGGAATGAAGACGCTGGTTTCTTTTTCTCATGAGGAGGGCGTATGGGAGGTTGTTCAGATTACAGCCTCTCAACACGCTCTAAACAATCTCTCCCGTCGCTCCTGTATTTATTTGAAATAGGGAGGTTTTACAAGACATAATGTACTAAGCTACAAAACACAACACACTAAGGGGAGGGTTTCAAGGTGAAGACATGGCACTAACACCTGCCACATCACCGACCACGTCCTTGGTCAAGGCGCCCTTCCATCGGATGATTCCTGCTGAGTCATCTTCTTGAAGGCGAGACTTCTTCCTTTCTCAAAATCGTCCATAATACTCTTGCAAACTAAGCAAATAAATGATAACTTCTACAATCTATTTAACATTTCCCTCCTGTTTATCATGTATTTGCATAAATTCTCATATCATTTTACAGTCACTTCATTTCGATTTTTTAACTGTAGAATCATTTTTTATGAAACAAATACATTTACACTCAGAGTCAACTTGTCATACATGAATGTTGTAGTTTAAACATCGTAATCACCTGGATCAGGAAACAAATCAGGTAAAACAACATCATCATCATCATCATCGTCATCATTATCAATAATAAAGGATACATCTGCTCCATACGGTTCCATGTGGGTAATTGTTGTGGTGATTAATCTACTGATTAAAGCCCGAATACATGGGATACAACAACATTCACACAATGTCAGAATGGCTGCAAAAACAGAAATTGATATAAATATTGGTGAAATTAGGGTTTTGTATTTACCAAAAACGTCCATCCAGCTGTCCCACAAGGAGTGTTGATTGAGGGTCCATAGACCATCGATGGCTCTGGTCCAGCTGGCATCTGAAACAGTATTGTTTGTTTTATCCCATCAACAATTTTATTAATCGTACACCACCAGCATATGAAGTATTCAAATCCTCCTACAACTTGGTCAGCTAATTTGTATTGATTAGGAACCCCACGAGGAACACCTATGGCGTCGATGTCTGTTTTATGTTGGATAATTTTGCCTCTGCCAGGATAAATCTCTTTTTTGTCTATGTTCTAGATAAGACAAAAACATTGGTGCCCTTTCCATTAAATCTTGAACAGGCATAGGGTATACTGACACATGCAATAGCAAAGTGATAATAGCGCACAATCCAGATATATCTTCAGGTAATCTATCAAACAGTCTATCATCTCCGCACCACCACCAGATGTCGCTCTGTGATACTGGCATAAACTTTGGTCCGACTTTTAAGGTTACTTTCCACTGTGTGTCGTTCAGTGGTCCTAATTTTTTTCCTTTACTAATCATGTTTATACAAGTAAATTTATTCGGTGCTACTAAAGTAGAAAACATTAGTTTGTGTTTATCTGCTTTTGTTACGGGATATATAGGATCCCATGATTTACACCTCTCAGTTGGTACAGTAGCGTTCATTCATGGAATAATACAATCTTGTGATTATTGTGCCGGAACTATGCGCAACAAAGGCCTGGGACCCATGCAAACCACACAATCTTTTCTCGTTACATTTGCTACTTGTTCCACCAATAGTAACCAATTGTTATTTTGTCCAAAAACTCCTGTTACAACAAGGAACCAATCATCAGTATTTATGTTGTTAACCATTAAAATATGTCCACCTTTCTTTGAAGTTTTCAATGGCATTTCTGGTTTAACACGGTTCCCATAACACAATGCTACTCGGAATTGGGGATCTTTTCCGCCAGAATATGCCCACAAACTCATCATCAAACACACTGGGTGACTTGATTTGTATTTCAATATTAAACGATGGGCCGTTTTGCTTATGTTAAACTTCTTTCTATGTTCTTTTGCTGTTTTTTGTGACCAACTGGACCAATCATAACCTGTTTCACCAATGAGGTGTTCCCATCCAAAGCCTATAGTTGCATACCAGTCATATCCAAATCCCCAATTCTTCCCATTCTCTTGGGAATCATTGGTGAGAGCCGCATATGGAATGATGATTAAAGCAGTTTGATTTTGGGGGGCACAAAATATTAAACCGGTTTGCCGCGTTTGGAAGCCATGCCCACAGTTCTGATCATCAGCTGTACTCCTTTTGATCAGAGTAAATGATTCAAAATGTTCCATTATTGGGTTCGTCATATTGGTCCAGTTGGTAGGTGATTTTCTCTCTAAAAAATGGGTTGTATCATTTAGGGTGGGACGTTCCATGTACCACATAAACAAAACCAACACCATAGTAGCCAAAGTTGCTACGTAACAACTTATCGAATCTCGTAACCAACGTGGGTGTGCCTTTCTGCTGAGTTCTCACTAAAAGGGTTGGTGTCTTTTTTCTTCACTGACCAGCAAGCGTTTTCAGAATCTACACATCTGCTCCCGGTCCGTTATCAGACTTTTGCTCACCTTCCCGATTTGAGTACTCAGCTGAAATGACTCTTTTACAGTGTGTTAAATGAACCCATGTATTTCTTTCTTCTATTTTGAGGGCTGTTAAGTGTCGATCTATCTGTGCCCAGCCCATTTGAATAGGTTTTTTTTTTTTTTTTTTTTTTTTCTGTGCTAATGTAAATTTCATTGTGTAGTTTTGGACTTTGTTTTTCCCAATAATTGCGTTCGTGTTGTGGAATACTCATATTGGCTGGATTTAAGGCTCAACAGTCAAATGTGGTTGTGACAGCAAGATGGCCATGCAAGATAAATGTCTTGCAGGTTTTGCAATCGGAGAGCAGACACTGTATGTGGTACTTTAAGAGTTAATGGATGAAATAACACAATCGTGGAACTGCTCTCTACTGCCATCGAAGCTGCCACAACTGCTCTGACACAATGCGGGAATGCACACGTCACGCTGTCCAGTTTAGTCGAAAAATAAGCCCATGGTCTTAGCTTATCACACTATTGTTGTGTAAGTACGGAGGTCATGTAATAGCTTTTACAATCTACCATTTGAATGAATGTTTTATAGTTAAATTTGGAAGGCCTAGCGCAGCACTAGACACCAAATGTTGTTTAATGTGACAGAAGGCCTTTTCTGCCTCTGGATTCCATTAAACAGGTGATGTCATTTTAAGGTTGTCTTCATACATTAATTTTGACAATGGTGCAACAATTTCTGCATAGTTTCGAATCCATGCTCTTCAATAATTTGTCAGACCTAAAAATTATTATTATATGTTTCTTCGTCTGTGGTTTCGGATTTTATAAGACTATAGCTTTCCTGTCTTCTAATATTGTCCTTCCTCCTACACTTAAATTATGGCCTAGATATTTGACTTGCCTTTTACATCATTGTGATTTATTTTTGTTCACTTTATGTCCCTCTTCTGCTAGATGATGCAGTAAGGCCAATGAATCTTTGCATGTCTCTCCATCTGGAGATGCCAGAAGACATGCGTGTTGTCATAACTTGTGAATAAATGGTTGGACTTTCATAGTAACCTTGTGGTAATCTAGTAAATGTATATTTTTTGCCCTCAAATGTAAATGCAAACCAAAATTGACTGTTCTTTTCGATTGGTACAGAAAAAGAATGCATTACTTATGTCCACTACTGTAAACACAGTAGCGTCTGGTCTTAATGAATTTAACAATGTGTGTGGATCTGGTACACATGCTGCTCTCTGTATTACTGCAGTATTTACTGCCTGTAAGTCTCCAACCCACTGAAGGTGGGGCCTTTTTTACGGGAAAAATGGGTGTGTTACATGGTGATTCTGGACACTCCACTATAACTCCTGCCTTAATTAGTGCTTCAATTACTGGTTTGATTCCTTCATGTGCATCTGGTTTTAATGGATATTGAGGAATCCCTGGTCTATATTCTGTTTTGGGTGTAATTTGTACTGATAAAGCCCCTTTAATTAGGCCTACATCAAATGGTCCTGTGGACCATAATTTTTTTAGAACTTTTTAAATATTTCTTCATCAATTTCAGTGAGGATCATTTGGTCAAATCAAACAGGATGTATGTGTTTCCCTTCATCACCCTGTATTGTCCAAAACATCGCCTTCCTAATGAGACCACTTGACCCACTGTATTCCAGTTTGTTTTCTATTTGCTGCCAATCATCTGTCTCCTGTCCTTGTTTTACTAATGTTCCCATATGTTTCCACTGTGACTCATAATCTTTGCACAATGAAATATGTGGGACAATTGTATTTTTATACAGTTCCTTTAATTTGTCTGGTAAAATAATTCTTGCCGCGACTTTTGCTTCATTTTCTGAGTACAGATAATCTACAGTAATTTTATCAGGTGTCGCATGTCGTAACTTGTTTTCATATCCTGGGTCTGGCTCTGGTGTGTTTTTGTACCACAGAGTTATATGCAGCTCATCACCTCCTTTATTATCTTCTACTTCCGTGATAAGCTGCAAAGCTGCAGACAACAGGACATTTTCCCATGTTTTAACGGTGGTTTGTCTGAGATATCGATTGTGTAATAGAATGTGATTTCTCTGCTTTCCAGTGTCACATAGAGGTCCTCTCTTTTTAATTCATGTTTTCGTTTCACAACAATATTTCCATTTGATGATGGAATGAGTCCAAGTCCTAGTTGGAATAAGCCATCTCTTCCCAACAAATTCACAGGGCACTCCGGGACTTCGGAAATGAGCATTCTACAAGATCTCCCCTGTGGGTCTCTCATCCACACAGGCTCAAGTTCCATGGCAAAAGTAATTTTGCCCATTTGCAGATCTAACTATTGCCTGATGTCCCGATAGTTTGGAACCTGGAATCTTTTCCCGACATGCAGTCCTACATGCTCCTGTATTGCAAAGAAATTATTTTTATTTCAGGTTTTTCAGTGTCCAAACTCAGAATGTCCTGTTAATTGAAATCCACTTCCTCATTCTCTTTAATGATTACACAAGAGGATTTGTTGAGTTGGGAAGCAGGCTGGCTTAGTCATGCGGTAGTTTGTCCGTATTATCTTTTATTTATATAATTTGAATCCTGCAACGCGGCTATTTTTTTGTGATTTCACCAACCATTAAAGCCGTGTTCAGTTATTCCTGTCTCTAAATATTAAATTTGATCAGGATCCTGTTTTTTTTTTTTTTTTTTAATTTAATTTAATGAACTTCCAATCTTTACACTGCAGTGTATCCCTGTTTTTTATTTTGCTACTTCCTTTCCCCATTTGAAAGAATTTGGTTCAGTGTAATACTACCTAGGGTAGTCTCGAACAGAGTTTCTTTTCAGTAGGATGGTGATTCAAATTTACTTTCTGTGGTAATTCTCACTTCAACTCTTTCGAGTGGAGAATTCTTGCCTTTGCATCCACAAAAGTCCACCGTTTACTTTGCCACTGTTTTGGTATGGAATGAAAAACCTTCCCCTCCTTGAGCAGTCACCTTGTCGTGGTGGAGGGGTTTGTGTGTCCCAGTGATCCTAGGGGCTAAGTTGTCTGGGGCTTTATCCCCCTGGCAGGGTCACCCATGACAAACAGGTCCTAGGTGAGGGACCAGACAAAGCACGGCTCAAAGACCCCTAATGATGACGACAAACAATGGACTTCGTTTTCCCTTGCCCGGACGCGGGTCACCGGGCCCCCCCACTGGAGCCAGGCCTGGTGGTGGGGCTCGAAGGCGAGCACCTGGTGGCCGGGCCTGCACCCATTGGGCCCGGCCGGGCACAGCCCCAAAGGGTAACGTGGGTCCCCCTTCCCATGGGCTCACCACCTGTGGGAGGGGCCATAGGGGTCAGTGTGAACTGGGCGGTGGCCGAAGGCGGGGACCTTGGCGATCCGATCCCCGGCTACAGAAGCTGGCTCTAGGGACGTGGAATGTCACCTCTCTGGCAGGGAAGGAGCCCGAGCTGGTGTGTGAGGTCGAGAAGTTCCGACTAGATATAGTCGGACTCACCTCCACACACAGCTTGGGCTCTGGTACCAGTCCTCTCGAGAGGGGTTGGACTCTCTTCCACTCTGGAGTTGCCCAAGGTGAGAGGCGCCGAGCAGGTGTGGGTATACTTATGGCCCCCCGGCTCGGCACCTGTACATTGGGGTTCACCCCGGTGGATGAGAGGGTAGCCTCCCTCCGCCTTCGGGTGGGGGGACGGGTCCTGACTGTTGTTTGTGCCTATGCACCAAACAGCAGTTCAGAGTACCCACACTTTTTCGAGTCCTTGGAGGGGGTGCTGGAGAGCGCTCCCGCTGGGGATTCCATTGTTCTGTTGGGGGACTTCAATGCTCACGTGTGTAATGACAGTGAGACCTAGAAGGGCGTGATTGGGAGGAACGGCCCCCCCGATCAGAACCCGAGCGGTGTTCTGTTATTGGACTTCTGTGCTCGTCATGGATTGTCCATAACGAACACCATGTTTAAGCATAAGGGTGTCCACAAGTGCACTTGGCACTAGGACACCCTAGGTCGCAGTTCGATGATCGAATTTGTGGTCGTGTCATTGGACTTGTGGCCACATGTCTTGGACACTCGGGTGAAGAGAGGGGCGGAGCTGTCAACTGATCACCACCTGGTGGTGAGTTGGCTCCGATGGTGAGGGAAGATGCCGGTCCGACGTGGCAGGCCCAAACGTATTGTGAGGGTCTGCTGGGAACGTCTGGCAGAATCCCCTGTCAGAAGGAGTTTCAACTCCCACCTCCGACAGAACTTTGCTCATGTTCCGGGGGAGGCTGGGGACATCGAGTCCAAGTGGACCATGTTCCACGCCTCCATTGCTGAGGCGGCCAACCGGAGCTGTGGCCGTAAGTGCCTGTCGTGGCGGCAATCCCCGAACCCGTTGATGGACACCAATGGTGAGGGATGCCGTCGAGCTGAAGAAGGAGTCCTATTGGGCCTTTTTGGCCTGCGGGACTCCTGAGGCAGCTGATGGGTACCGGCTGGCCAAGCGGAATGCAGCTCTGGTGGTCGCTGAAGCAAAAACTTTGGTATGGGAGGAGTTCGGTGAGGCCATGGAGAAAGACTTCCGGACGGCTTCAAGGAAATTCTGGTCCACCATCCGACGTCTCAGGAGAGGAAATCAGTGCACCACCAACACTGTGTATAGTGGGGATGGGGCGCTGCTGACCTCGACTCGGGACGTTGTGAGTCGGTGGGGAGAATACTTTGAAGACCTCCTCAATTCCACCGACACGCCTTCCCATGAGGAAGCAGAGTGTGGGTTCTCTGAGGCGGGCTCTCCTATCTCTGGGTTTGAGGTCACCGAGGTAGTTAAAAAGCTCCTCGGTGGCAGGGCCCCGGGGCTGGATGAGATTCGCCCGGAGTTCCTAAAGGCTCTGGATGTTGTGGGGCTGTCCTGGTTGACACGCCTCTGCAACATCACGTGGACATCGGGGACAGTGCCTCTGGATTGGCAGACTGGGGTGGTGGTCCCCTACTACAGTGTGTTCCAACTACAGGGGGATCACACTGCTCAGCCTCCCTGGTAAGGTCTATTCAGGGGTACTGGAGAGGAGGGTCCCGTCGGGAAGTCGAATCTCAGATTCAGTAGGAGCAGTGTGGTTTTCGTCCTGGCCGTGGAACAGTGGACCAGCTCTATACCCTCGGCAGGGTCTTCGAGGGTGCTTGGGAGTTCTCCCAACCAGTCTACATGTGTTTTGTGGACTTGGAGAAGGCGTTCGACCGTGTCCCTCGGGGAGTCCTGTGGAGGGTGCTTCAGGAGTATGGGGTACCGAACCCCCTGATACGGGCTGTTCGGTCCCTGTACGACCAGAGTCAGAGTTTGGTCCGCATATCCGGCAGTAAGTCGGACTCGTTCCCGGTGAGGGTTGGACTCCGCCAAGGCTGCCCTTTGTCGCCGATTCTGTTCATAACTTTTATGGACAGAATTTCTAGGCGCAGCCAAGGCGTAGAGGGGGTCCGGTTTGGTGGCCTCAGTATTGCATCTCTGCTTTTTGCTGATGATGTGGTTCTGTTGGCTTCATCAAACCGTGAGCTCCAACTCTCACTGGAGCAGTTCGCAGCCGAGTGTGAAGCGGCTGGGATGAGAATCAGCACCTCCAAATCTGAGACCATGGTCCTCAGTCGGAAAAGCGTGGCATGCCCTCTCCGGGTCGGGGATGAGATCCTGCCCCAAGTGGAGGAGTTCAGGTATCTTGGGGTCTTGTTCACGAGTGAGGGAAGAATGGAACGGGAGATCGACAGACGGATCGGTGCAGAGTCTGCAGTGATGCGGACTTTGTATCGGTCCGTTGTGGTAAAGAAGGAGCTAAGCCGAAAGGCGAAGCTCTCAATTTACCGGTCGATCTTCATTCCTAACCTCACCTATGGTCATGAGCTGTGGGTCGTGACCGAAAGAACGAGATCCCGGATACAAGCGGCCGAAATGAGTTTCCTCTGCAGGGTGTCCGGGCTCTCCCTTAGAGATAGGGTGAGAAGCTCGGTCATCCGGGAGGATCTCAGAGTAGAGCCGCTGCTCCTCCGCATTGAGAGGAGCCAGATGAGGTGGCTAGGGCATCTGATTCGGATGCCTTCCGGACGCCTCCCCGGTGTTCCTCACCGGGGAGGCGGGAGGAGACCCCGGGGTCGACCCAGGACACGCTGGAGAGACTACGTCCTTCGGCTGGCCTGGGAACGCCTCGGGATGCCTCCGGAAGAGCTGGATGAAGTGGCTGGGGAGAGGGAAGTCTGGGCGTCCCTGCTAAAGCTACTGCCCCCGCGACCCGACCCGGATAAGCGGTAGAAAATGGATGGATGGATGGATGGATGAAAAACCTTGTGGTTTCCCATTTCCCATTTATACTCTCATTCAAACAGTTTTCATTCACACTGGCTCGTCAGAGGACTCCGCCGTCCTATACGGAATTTAACTACGTCTGTCAACAGCTCATTAGAGGACTCCGCCGTCCTATACGGAATTTAACTACGACGCCACGAAACTTTCCTAGTTTCTTTATTTTACCCGCCATTGACGAGTATTCACAGGGTTTATTAAACACGGCATTTAAGTACGTACAGGACTCCGCCGTCCTCGCGGAATTTGTCGGACTCCGTCGTCCTTTTTCCTAAAAAAATTACAAATTTAACTCACCAAAGTCGTCTTCAATCCTGTGGATTGTCGTCAACCTTCAGATCCCAGTTGAGGAGAACGAAGACCAGTCCCGGAAAGAATTTGGTTCAGTGTAATACTACCTAGGGTAGTCAAGAATACTGTCTCTTTTCAGTAGGACGGTGATTCAAATTTACTTTCTGTGGTAATTCTTACTTCAACTCTTTCGAGTGGAGAATTCTTGCCTTTGCATCCACAAAAGTCCACCGTTTACTTTCCCACTGTTTTGGTATGGAATGAAAAACCTAGTGGTTTCCCATTTCCCATTTATACTCTCATTCAAATTGTCGTCAACCTTCAGATCCCAGTTGAGGAGAACGAAGACCAGTCCCGGAAAGGGTCTCAATTGCCGTGGCCACGGTCTCTTAACTGGATGTTGGCTCCACAACTGGAATCCTCGGGTATATTGACATCCGGCTCAAAGGACCAATTTAATGTTGGATTTATCTTACCCAACGTTATAAAAAATAGACACAAAAGGAATGAAGACGCTGGTTTCTTTTTCTCATGAGGAGGGCGGGAGATTGTTCAGATTACAGCCTCTCATCACGCTCTAAACAATCTCTCCCATCGCTCCTGTATTTATTTGAAATAGGGAGGTTTCTAAATTTACAAGACATAACGTACTAAGCTACAAGACATAACACACTTAGGGTAGGGTTTCAAGGTGAAGACATGGGACCAACACCTGCCACGTCCCGGCAACGTCCTTCTCTCTGATGATTCCTGCTGAGTCATCTTCTTGAAGGCGAGACATCTTCCTTTATCAATATCGTCCCTAATACTAATGCAAGCTAAGCAAATAAATGATAACTTCTACAATATATTTAACAGTCACACTACAGGTTTTGTCACCATACTTCCCGTTCGGTCGGGCTTACATTTATCAAAAAATTCCTTGTCCAAAAATGGGGTTTGCAGGTAGTGTGGCTGAGCGGTCCAAGGTGCTGGATTTAAGCTCCAGTCTTTCAGGAGGCATGGGTTAAAATCCCGCCACTTCCTTTTCAATGTCGTGAATATCCTACCATTTTGTCATTGGCTCCGACAAGGCGTTTGGGACAACACATATTTTTGGCCACAAAAAAGTCGAGCTCTTTGCCGTTCTGTTTGGACTGTTTGCTTGTCGCCGTAAAATATTAGCTACCCTGAAAGTGTTTGCCTTAATATCATTGCCTTAATATCATTGCCTTTGTCTTTTCACGCTGAACTGTCGTGCCACCTTTATGGGTGATTTTTTTTTTTTCTTTCACAGTGATTTTAAATTGACAGAACAGTGAATAAAGGACAATTTTTTTTGTCAGTACGAAGTGAATTGAGGAAAGGATCACTTCCGGTGGGCCTCAGCCAAAGAGTTGACAAGTCTTAATTGCAAAATATTTATCACAAAGAGTCAGACGTTAAATGACAGCAGCTCCACAACATCCTATGAGCAGACAGACGATAACAGAGAACGAGCTCAAAATAGCAGAGGATGGTTTCGATCCATCAACCTCTGGGTTATGGGCCCAGCACGCTTCCGCTGTGCCACTCTGCTCTCTAGTCATTGTAGTTGGTATGTGCAACAGGGATGTTTGGGTTGTCTCATGGCTGGAACAGGCGACAAGACACATTTGGTCTTTCCCGATGACACTATGTCAGACTACTGCCATCATACCTTACCGTTTCTGGGGCAGACAGTCGTAACACTACTCAACATTTATTCCGATAGCACCCTATCCCGTCTTTTACCATCACTGGGCTTTATCTTGTCAAATCAAACACTGTCCGAGAGGTGGAAGCAGAAAACGTGTCACCGGTCAACGCGACGGGACACACTCGTTACGATGGTGACGACAACAACAATGCGCCGCACCAGTGTCTTGTTTCTGTGTGTGCGTGTGATTGACTGGATTGCAAAATGAGGAAAAACGTGTTTTTTAAAGGATTGCTTTAAGTATGTTCACATACGAAACGGCTCGGAAGCAGGCAAAAAGATTGTTTGTACCCTCGCAACCGCAAGCACATACAGTTGTACTTAAACATGCCGGCGTTCTGTTGAATCATGCCCTAAAGCTTCGGTAAACATTGGTTTGTGCGTGAAAATAAATGTTAACAACGGCGCGCAAGTATGTTGACAACAGCAAGCGCTGGTCACAATATACAATCCTTCTGGTCTCCGTCAAGTTGCGCTGTCGGAGAGTTGTCGTTGACATGTCACACTACACGGAAGATGTCTAAAAAAAAAAAATCCAATTTGCCAGACATTTTGACATCGTAGGGCCAAATCGTTTGTCGTGGCTTATGTCACACTCCAAGAAGTTTTGTCGTTCCTGACATATGTCGGGACCCGATCTGGAAAATCGGCTGCGATAGCTAATCGGGCCAATATCGGGGATAAAATCATTTTGTTTGATCTAGGCATAAGAAGATTATTCTCTCAGCCAATGAATTGCAGTTGTTGGCTAAAATGATTTCAGAGCTCTGCTTTCCACATTTTTCATTTCAAGGTTGGCTATGATAGGGAATGCCGGGGATCCCATTTACTTCCTTGGTCGGGCTTACATTTCCCAATAAAATTCCACTTACAAAGATGGGCTTTTCAGGTAGTGTGGCCTAGCGGTCCAAGGTGCTGGATTAAGGCTCCAGTCTCTCAGGAGGCATGGGTTCAAATCCCACCACTGCCACTTTCTTGTCAATATAGTGAATGTCTTAACTATTTTTTCATTGGCACCGACAAGGCGTTTGTATTTGCCATAATATCATTACCTTTGTCTTTCACACTGAACTGTCGTGCCACCTTTATGGGTACTTACACAGTGATTTTAAATTGACAGAACAGCGAATAAATGAAGATTTTTTTTTCAGTAAGAAGTGAATTGAGGAAAGGGTCCATACCCGTGGGCCTCAGCCCATGAGTTGACAAGTCTTAATTGCACAATATTTCTCACTAAGAGTAAGACGTTAAATGACAGCAGATCCACAACATCCTATGAGCAGACATACGATAACAGAGAGCGAGTTTCAGATATATCCATCGACCTCGGGATTATAGAGCGAGCACGCTTCCGCTGCTCCACTCTGCTCTCTCGTCATTGTCGTTGGTATGTACTCTTTTACTGTCTGACAAATATCCGGCAGCCGCCAGCAACAGGGCTGTTCGGGTTGTCTCATGGCTGGATCAGGCTACAAGATACATTTGGTCTTTCCCGATGACACTATGTCAGACCACTGCCATCAAATCTTGCCATTTCTCGGGCAGACACGACTTGACATTTATTCCGATAGCATCCTATCCCGTCTTTTACCATCACTGGGCTTATTCTTGTCAAATCAAACACTGTCCGAGAGGTGGAAGCAGAAAACGTGTCACCTGTCAACGTGACGGGACACACTCGTTATGATGGTGACGACAACAAAAATGCGCCGTGCTTATGTCTTGTTTCTGTGTGTGCGTGTGAGCGACTGTGGGGGGACAAAATGAGGAAAAACCTGTTCGTCACTGGTGCTCGGGAGAGAACGTTCGTTGAAGGCTTGCTTGAGGTATGTTCACGTACTTTTCATACGATACGGCTCGCAAGCAGGCAACAAAATGTTATGTACCCTTGCAAGCGCAAGCACATACGGTTGTACGTAAACATGCCGTCGTTCCGTTGAATCATGCCCGAAAGCTTCGGTAAACATTGGTTTGTGCATGAGAATCAATGTTCACAACGGCGCACAAGTAGTTTTTTCAACGGCAAGCCAGGGAAGTGATGCGCCAGTCACAATACGCAATCCTGGTCTCCGTCAAGTTGCGCTGCCGGAGAGTTGTCGTTGACATGTCACACTACATGGAAGATTTTTCAAAAAAATTGTTAGATATATTGTAGAAGTTATCATTTATTTGCTTAGCTTGCATTAGTATTATGGACAATGTTTAGAAAGAAAGATGTCTCGCCTTCAAGAAGATGACTCAGCAGGAATCATCTGAGAGAAGGACGTGGCCGGGACGTGGCAGGTGCCATGTTTTCACCTTGAAACCCTACCCTTAGTGTGTTGTGTCTTGTAGCTTAGTACGTTATGTCTTGTAAACTTAGAAACCTCCCTATTTTCAAATAAATGCAGGAGCGACGGGAGAGATTGTTTAGAGCGTGTTGAGAGGCTGTAACCTGAACAATCTCCCATGCGCCCTCCTCATGAGTAAAATGACCAACGTCTTCATTCCTTTTGTGTTTATTCATTATAATGTTTGGTGAGATAAATCCAACAAAAATCAAATTTGCCAGACATCATTTTGGCGTCATAGGGTCAAATCGTTTGTCATGAGTTAATGTTAGGTTCAAACAACCTAGAACATTTAAAAAACAATAAACAAGGAAAGAAGACAAGAGATGGTTTTTATACTCGCAAGGAGAACGGTTAGAGTTGTTTGCAGGTACAAACTCCTTCCGCTCTGAGCACACTCTGCCGATGCCTCTCTTTTTATTTTCTCAGGGCGGTTCCTAGTTACACAGACGTTGCTGCTGCTATCTTGAGATAAGGGCACACACAGCAGCAATGTAAAACAATCACATGTATGACTCATTGCGCAGATGCAGATGTGTGCTTCATCAGCGCTGATTGCTCCAACCTTCGACCGCAAAATGTTCCAGCCGCTATCTTTTGATGAGGGCACAGTCCTCTTCACAGACTTTTATGACACAATCAACATTATACTGCTAAATGCATGCTTTGAAAATACTATAAGAGTAAATATGGGATAACAAATGTACATTTATTCTAACACCTAGTCTGCCATCTGCCCTTGCTCCCTGCAAACCAGTGCTCACCTCTTGTGGCCCACCAACAACACGGACTCCTACCCTGCCAGACCGCCGTTATTCACAAACTCACCTCCCTGTCCTCTCTGCATCTGTGTCCAACTTGCAACCTGAATCCTGACAGCATAGTCTGGCCCGTCATGGACCCAGCGGACACGGCTCCCTTTCGCCAAACAGTTACCGGACAGAGCATGCTTTTGGAACAACACGACCAAGCCCTCACCCTGCTGACTCAAATGGTATGTGACTTCTCACAAGCTCTCACATCCCTCCAAAATCCATTTGCCTCACTCCAACCTTGCGCAGAGCCGCCTGCTGCAGCATCCACAGCTCCCACCTCACCCATGTAATGCGTGAACCATACGTACCCGCACCAGCCCCTTACGACGGCAATCTAGAGTCTTGTCGCGCCTTTTCGGTCCGTGTTCACTTGTGTTTGAACAGCAACCACAGTCGTAGTCCACCGACAACACTAAAATTGCCTACCTCATCGGCTGTCAGCGCTCTCGTGGGCCACGGCGGAATGGGAGAAACGGTCAGCTGTCTGTGCGTCATATTCTTCTTTTTCCATGGAGGTGAAGAATATTTTTGATCACACGGTGCGCGAGAGGGACCGGAACATTTTGGGGCAACATTTTGGCGTACTTTGTGAGTTTTTCGCATGACTTTTTGAGTCCAATTTGGGGCACAGTGCCCCAAGTGAACACATTTGAATTGGGGACACGTGGGGACACCCTGGGGAACCCTCATTTTGAGGCACAGGGCACTTAGGGGAACCGCGGCGGGATGGTTTCGTGCAGCAGCGGCTGTTGGACACTAGAGACCTCTGCAAACCATCTTTTAACAGCCACCCGCTTTTCTGGATACTTTTCCACGGTGCCGGGGTGGCTTCGGAGGGCTTAATCAAGGGTACTCTGCCACGCTTTGGGGCACCCTCCGGCTACTTTTTGGGGGCACTTCCGGGGCTTTAAGTGGCACTTCCGGGGGTTAAATGGGGGCACTTCGAGGGACTTTGGGGCATTTTGGGATCTGCGTGACCTCCGGAGCTCCGTAAGGGGTACTTTGTTACTTTTTGGGACTTTTGTTACTTTTGGGGGTCTGTCCCATGAAGATACGAGGGGCTTTGCAGGGACGAGTTCCCAGGACACTCCTCCACTTTCTGGGGCACCTCTGGAGGAATCAAATACTTGTACACTGTGGCCGATGCGGCTCGGGGGACTCGACCACTTTTCGGGGCACCGCTGGAGGAATCAAAATCTTGTACACTTCCATTACAGGCTGGGAAGTCCGAGGCACTCCGCTGCATTTTGGGGTCGTCAAAATGAGGAATCAACCAATTGCCTCTGCATCAGAGCGCCGCCCAGCGGCGGGCGTGGCTTGTTGTTTTTTGGGTGTCTTTTTATTCACATGTACGAAGGATGGTGTTTTGCCGGTTGCCTTCATCTCAAGCATGTTATTCAAATTGTCTGTCACAACCAACCTG
This sequence comes from Phycodurus eques, assembly GCF_024500275.1. Lineage (NCBI taxonomy): Eukaryota > Metazoa > Chordata > Actinopteri > Syngnathiformes > Syngnathidae > Phycodurus > Phycodurus eques. Next base: position 378,422 of record NW_026904021.1, on the reverse strand, counting down.
TTTTCGAACCATTAAAAATGTACTGTGTACTTCATTTTGTGAAATAAATAGTTTCATTGAGTGGAATTGCTTGACAACGCTTTCATCATCATCATTGTCAATGAGCAGTCAGGTGAGAACACGTCGGAAAGGGGGTTCTGCATTTGGATGCTGCCTTCGATGCTGGCGCTGCCATCCACTCCATTTCCCACAATTCCAGCCAAACGAGTACAGCGCCACTGCCACTCTCCACTGTATTTTGGCCAGTATCTCCCCAACACTTCGAGCGAGGGGGCTGAAACTTCAGATCCTGCATCAGCCGTGCCAGCTGCCGGTGTGTATGAATAGAAACACTGTAGACTTTAATTATTTGTGCTGGGATCACTCATAACAACACAGGTTATACGAACATATCAACTCATAGGTTCTTACAGGTATTTAGACACTAAAAAAGAATCCCACCGCACCACTCGACAGTAGCACTGCCTTGCTCATTTTACACATCCTGTCCTGCCCTTTTCTGTCCTCTCAACTGTTCTCTGGGTTAGATATTGCATGTCCTCACCGGGTGTTCCCCCCCAATCTACAAATGACTTGTAATGTTCCTTGTGTTCGAATAGCTAAACTGTCTCATTATTGTTCTCCTGTGGTTTTCACCCCGAGTCCCCTTGTCCACTCTGTCTGTCCCTTAAAACCCTTTTCTCTCCGGCTGCATTTTCAATAAACATCAGAATAATTCCATCCATCCATCCATTTTCTGAGCCATTTAGCCTCACTAGGGTCGCGGGCGTGCTGGAGCCCATCCCAGCTATCATCGGGCAGGAGGCGGGGTACACCCTGAACTGGTTGCCAGCCAATTGCAGGGCACATACAAACAAACAACCATTCGCACTCACATTCACACCTACGGGCAATTCAGAGTTGTCAATTAACCTACCATGCATGTTTTTGGGATGTGGGAGGAAACCGGAGTGCCCGGAAAAATCCCACGCAGGCACGTGGAGAACATGCAAACTCCACACAGGCGGGGCCGGGGATTGAACCCCGGACCTCAGAACTGTGAGGCAGACGCTCTCACCAGTCGCCCACCATTCCACCCAGAATAATTAAAAAATGTAAAAATAAGCAGAGGGAGTATTTCAAACTCCCCTGTTGCACAGCAAAACTGTTCCAGCACAAAGGCATCCAGATCCACCATTCTTCAAGGCCAAGCAGCTTAACAGAACAGGTTTAAAAAGAAAACTTTTTTTTTTTAATGAATCGTGTCATCTGAGAGATTGCTGAGAGCAATGGATTCAGTCTTTCGATGATGTGTCCACCATGCCTGAGATGTAAAACATGCAGCTATCAGTAATGTAAATAAATCAAATACATATCAAGCTATTTACTAACAATGTTTTTCTTCGTATTGCAAGATGATTTGTCTTTACATTGATGCCTGTATTTGGATGGACCTGTCTTATTATTTCATGTTTGAGGGCTATACGAAAGGAGTGGCATTGGCGGAGGGATAAGTGGTGATAAGGGTGAGTGAAAACAGTTATGTGTCATGGACTGGAGCTGCGCGGCTGAAGAAGGATTCCTCTGGAGCTTTTCGCTCTTCATGTGCTGTTCTTTCACCCACGTTCGCCTTTGTATAACACAAGCTCCACCACTAAAGTAGAGTGTTACAAAAGCCGGAATTGATGAACATATGCCAAATGCTTGCGAATTTGCAAGTGTGTGGGTGAAAAGACTTCAAGCATGGCAGCCCCTATAAGCAAGTCAATGCAATGTTTAAAACCTTTTTTTTTTTTTTTTAAATAAATACTGTGTGGATTTAAGTAAAAAGCACCTGATAAGGAATATATGAACATGTAAAATATAACAGTTAAGCGATTATGTATGAAATAAGAATTGTAATTAATTTAGGATGAAGTAATAAGCCAGGAGCAACGTTTGCGTTACTTTTTGATTTAATTGCTAAAAATCAAACTCAAGTCTCGAAAAGGGCACCACGTCAAATTTTTGAAGCTTAACTTTAGGCGAAATGACGACAAACCTTTTTAATCAGTCTCAGAATCCGGAGGTTGCCACACTCTACGACATTTTGAGTCCTAGGTTACAGAGGTTTACCTAAATTTAGAACACACACAAAATACGACAATGACTGGTATTTTATGGAATATTTAATGAAACACACAACTCCAACTACAAACTACAACAAGTAAATTACACTAACGGTAAACGAAATAATGAATATCAAGCGTACGAAAGTTGTAAGTCTCAAAATTGGTTAAAAATAAAAAAGGCACAAAGCTTCAATCGTACAATTGTAGCTGTTGTGTTTAAGCAAACGAGCGACAATGGGAACGTTTAAATTAATCACAATCGCGATCGGATTGAATGGCTTTAGCCGTTTTGCAAACGAGAGAAAAATAGAAAATTAACCTTGAATTTAATGCAAGCAATCGCGGCTCTCTGTGTTTTGAAAGCGATCGCAAACGGAAGCCTTTAAATTAATAAAAGCAATCGCAGCGCTCGGCATATGCGGTAGCTTAGCGGCTAGTTGGCGGGGTAGCGGTTGCTATGTTACAAGGAACGCTAGGCTGCGGGACAGTGTGATGGCTCGCGGCACGCAGCGTGGTTAAAACTAGTCGAAAAAACACTCATAAAACAACAGAAAATCATAATGTGGTGCGATAGACAAGCTAAGTTTATTGTTCCCAAAGTAACAATTGTCGATTGGTCGGGCGTCTTTGTAGGTGATCGTGAGTAGCTTGCTCGCGGGTAGGTGGCTAATGGCTAACTTCGAGAGGGGGGGGTCAGAATTTACGTCATGATGCAAACGTCCATGAGGTGGCAGTCGAGCACCCAGACCCACCGAAGAAGAGCCACATGATGTCTTTGGATGGCAAAGATGGCGGGCCACAGAAGCCTCTAATTGTTCCGCGAACGACCACATGGCAAACCTCGTGGTTGCAATACACAAAGCAGACAGACACAATGCCATGTGTTTTACCCCACACAAAATAATTAACACTCGAGTTTTACTGAAAGGCTAATCTTAGTTTTCTCACGTTTGCAAGCACCACAACACTGTGTCTACGATACAGAATGCTGCTCAACACAGATTACGTTAAGACATACCACACACAAGATGGCGGGCGATGTGTCAATCTTACTGAAAATATCTTTCATTTTTGTGTGTTCTGAATTCAAAACTTGAAATCTCCTCACTCGGGGCACCAATAATATTGTGATTATGTATGAAATAAGAATTGTAAGTAATTTAGGATAAAATAATAAACCAGGAGCGATGTTTGCGTTACTTCCGGTTTATCGAAATTTTGATTTAATTGTTAAAAATCAAACTAAGGTCTCGAAAAGGGCACCACGTCAAATTTTTAAAGCTTAACTTTTGGCAAAATGGTGACAAACCTTTTTAATCAGTCTCAGAATCTGGAGGTTGCGACACTCTATGACATTTTGAGTCCAAGGTTACAGAGGTTTACTTAAATTCAGAACACACAAAATACGACCACGAGTGGAATTTTATAGTATATTTAATGCAACACACAAACAAAAGGAATAAGAGACAAATGACACGTAATGCAAGGAGACTCATTCATAAATGGAACAAACTAAAACTTGAAAAGGGACTGTTACATAGATGTGCTGAACTGAGAAAACAGTTGGTTGTTCCTGAAAAACTGAGAAAAACTCTTTTGAAACATTTGCATGATGATATGGGACATGTAGGTGCTGACAAAGTCATTCACTTCGTGAGTGAACGCTTCTATTGGCCCGACACGCAGAGAGAAATAGAAGATTACGTTATCCGGCAATGCATTTGTTTAAAAGAAAAACACCCTTGTGTTCAAGACAAAGCTCCGATGGGTTCAATCAAAACAAGTGTTCCATTTGAACTTGTATCAATTAACTATCTTCATCTTGAACCAAATGAAGGCAGTTATGAATACATATTAATTTTGGTAGATCATTTCACACGTTTTACACAAGCTTATCCAACAAGAAATAAGTCTGGCAGAACTGCGGCTGAGAAAATGTTTTACGATTTTATCCCGAGGTTTGGATATCCTGAAAACCCCCACCATGATCAGGGCAGAGAATTAAAAAACAGCTTATTCCAGAGACTCCAACAGTTAGCGGGGATAGCTAATACTTGAACAACTCCCTATTATCCACCGTGAAATCCCATTGAAAGACTGAACAGAACCCTCCTACAAATGTTACGCACCCTACAGGAAGAAAATAATTACAGTGGAAAGAACATTTACCACAGATCCTCCATGCGTACAATTGTACTCGACGCGAATCAACAGAGTACTCACCATTCTTTCTCCTGTATGGTAGAACGCCAAGATTACCACTTGACCTACTTTATGACATAAAACCTGAAAGTGACAGCCAAACAAAACAAGCGTATGCTGATAAATGGTCTTCGCAACTGCGGAAAGCATCCAAAATAGCTTCAGAAAATAGCTAGAAAAGCTCAGCTAAAGCGAAAAAGTACTATGAGCAACACACAAAAGGCATTCCTTTACAATTTGGAGACCGAGTACTGGTCAGGAATCTCTCAGAACGCGGAGGACCTGGAAAACTAAGACCTTATTGGAAAAAGTCCATCCACTATGTTGTTAAAAACATTGGAAATTGACCTGTTTACCAAGTTTGAGCAGAAACAGGAGCTTCAAATATCAGTGTTTTGCACAGAAATCTTCTGTTACCAGTCAATTACCACTGAAAAAAGACCAGACTCAAAATATAAACTGAACAGGACAGAATACAGAGGAATACACATATCACTGGTCTTGTGTACCTGTGAATCAATGAAACAGAACTCAACCTCAGACCATGAACTCAGAGGTGGTGCACGATGTGAAAAATGATGTCGTGGAAGGATTTCTCCATTTCACGCCAGATGATGGTTGAGACACAGTCACCTTTTTGCTATGATCAAAGACTCTCAGTAAATATAACATTGATTACACTGCCTGTATTGGGCAGTGTTATGACAGCACTGCAGTAATGTCCAGTGTTCACACTGGGGTTTAAGAAAAATTCAGAAGAGGTCCCTCGCGTAATCTCCAAAATTTTGCCATGCGCACCAAGTTGGTGAATTACGTTCGCAAAGTCGACGCATATGACCCACTTCTGACAAGATGTGGCCAACAAACACTTGGTTCCTGTCCTCAGTGGTCCAGTAACGGGAGGGGAAAATGTGTGTTTTGCAAGCAGAAGGAGTTTGTACTCATTTACCTCAAATAGAGCTTAATATACACAAAACGGTCAAGCTGCATTGGCCGGGAATTGGACCCGGGCCTCCCGCGTGAATTCTACCACTGAACCACCAATGCTTGGTATGGTGGCACTTGCACTTTGACTACATTCCAATGCTCTCGAACGGGTCGCCCACCGGATGAGCAGACCCCCCGGGGTGAATAAAGACCCGGACCCTTTGATCCTTCTAATTCGAATTCTTCTAATTCATTCTGTCTATTATTTCCTTTTTGTGAGTGCACCTCTGCTGCTGGAATTAAATGCTCACATGGCGAGTGACAATGTGACCCGGAAGGGCTTGATAAAGGCGAACGCCCCCTCACGCCATCCCAATCTGAGCCCAAGTGGTGCTTACTTATAGGAATAATGTGCTCATCAAAGACTGTCAATAATGAACACCATCTTCACACATAAGGGTTTCCAGATGAGCACTTGACACCAGGACAACCTAAAGGCGCAGTTCGATGATCAACTTTATGGTCATGTCATCGGACTTGCTGCCGCATTTCTTGGACACTGGGGTCAAAAGAGGGGTGGAACTGCAATCTGATTCCCACTGGGTGGTGTGTTTGCTTTGATGTTGGGGGCAGATGTCAGTTCGACCTGAAAGAGAATTACGTATTGTGAGGGTGTGCTGGTAATGTCTGGCAGAGTCCCAAGTCAGAAGGAGCTTCAACTCCCACAACCGGCAAAACTTTGTCCATGTCCCAGGGGAAGCAGGGGACATAAAGTCCGAGTGACCCATTTTCTGTCAACAGACTTTGTCTTCATTCTCATGCTCTTGTCTTGGATTCCTACATTTCAGATGAGTATTGAGTCAGTAAGTCAGAGGCACTGGCATGCATATAAACATCAGAAAACTATGATGCAATGAAAAACAACACAATCGAAGTCTGTCGGAGTGGCTGAGCAGTCCAAGCAACTCCATTCAGGTTGTAAGATCTACGGGTATGCGGGTTGAAATTCTGCTTCTTGTGTGATTAGACTGACAAAAACTGTCTGTTTCCTCTCCTTGGCTTTCCAGTCCAACAAAAATTGGTACAACTAGGGTGTTATCATTGTTTCTGCCTTACACTTCCATGAAACAACACAAGGGATATTTATGAGGCTGGCCAAGCGCGCCAAGTTGGTGAATTACGTTCGCAAAGTCTACGCATATGACCCACTTCTGACAAGATGTGACCAACAAACACTTTGTTCCTGTCCTCGGTCGTCCAGTACCGGTCGGGGAAAACTTGTGTTTTGCAAGGAGAAGGAGTTTGAACTCTTTTACCTCAAATAGAGAGTAATATACACAAAATGGTCAAGCTGCATTGGCCGGGAATCGGCACCGAACTTCCCGCATGGCAGGCGAGAATTCTACCAATGAACCACCAATGGTGGCTCTTGCACTTTGACTACATTCCAATGCTCTCGAATGCATTTTCTGTCGAATGGCTGTCCGTTGACGCATTCGTGCGGCTCCAACTACCGGGGACAAATTCCTTGTTTGTTTTTGACATACTCGGCAAGAAAAGATGATTCTGACTTTGATTCTGCTGATTCTGATTTAATTTACTCTACCTTATGTACTCCTACTAATACTGCCATTCACTCCACTGTAATGTATTCCTCAGAAGTGGTTTGGGTTCATAAACCGTGGCTTTGGGGTCCACACAATAATGTGCAATAATTACGTATCATTTAAAAATCCATACCTTCGTATCCTTAGCCTCGAGTCAATTAAAAGCCCTGATGTGATAACATTGTGCCGTATCACATGATACTAATATATACATATACATATATATATATATATATATATATATATATATATATATATATATATATATATATATATATATATATATATACATACATATATGTATATAGATAGATAGATAGATAGATAGATAGATAGATATATAGATAGATAGATAGATAGATAGATAGATAGATATGTGTGTATGGGTTTTTTGTTTTGTTTTTACTGTCGGAAAAGGAGAAACGGGATGTTTAAAAAAGGTACGTGAAGATTCTGTCTCCTAAGAAAGAGACGGTAAGTCATGAGAGAGAGAATGACTGCATTATAATTTAGGTCAACCACCGAAAAGAAAACGATTCCACGAGAATCTAAAGTAGCCTCGAGTCAATTAAAAGCACTGATGTGATAATATTGTGCCGTATCACATGATACTAATATATATATATATATATATTTATATATATATATATATGTGTGTGTGTGTGTGTGTCACCCCCAGTGCACTCTGCATTCTTTTCACAGTCCCCTCATATCGGTGCATCACCTGACAGGAAGGTGTCCTGTGACTGTTGCTGCTCTGCGTGCTCGCAGATCAAATGTCCCGACTTGGCAAAAGACAGGACAGATTTAGAACGATCAAAAGAGAAAGACTTTTGTTAGGTTGCTTCCTCACCCTCACACATGACACTGCGACTTAACAGACAGCACAACAATTACATTCAAGTACTGTGCCAGATTAATGTTAAAAAAATCACAATTCTGTGACTTTTATGTGTGGTCACCTTTACAATTGTAGATGAGAACAACCCCAGATCCGAGTTTCAGAAGATACGTTATGAAGGCAACAAGGTTTTCAAGTGTGGAGAGTAGCCAGAATTGCTAGGAAAGTGGTACATACGAAATACAATGCGGAATCTCGGTGTAACATCTGATCTGTAGGCCTGTATCTGGAAAGGTAAACAGAATAAAGGGAACAACTCTTCGTAATTTTTGTGGAAAAACCCTTGAACACCCCAGGCCTATGACACAAATGAGATGCTTCCTTCTCTGTGGTGTGTTGAATTGACATGCCCTTTTTTGGGCCTGCCTAAGTGCCACTTTAAAAGCATTTCAATTCTTTTCAATGGGGAAAATGGATTTGAGATAGAAGTAAATTGAGTTCCTCTTCCTGTTGGAAGCGTATTTTATTATGATCACATATACCGCACACTTTCGAGTTTACCACGAAAGGTCACAGCTTCTTGACAGTCTAGTGCAATCAGTCATTCATTTATTTGATATGGACATCACAAAATTATTGGAAAACAAGGCATCCCCTCTCCTTGAGCCGTCACCTTATCGCGGTGGAGGGGTTTGTGTGTCCCAATGATCCTAGGAGCTAAGTTGTCTGGGGCTTCACGCCCCTGGTAGGGTCACCCATGGCAAACAGGTCCTCGGTGAGGGGCCAGACAAAGCACAGCTCCAAAAACCCTATGACGAACAAAATATATGGATCAAGGTTTCCCTTGCGTGGACGTGGGTCACTGGTGCCCCTCTCTGGAGCCAGGCCTGGAGGTGGGGGACGAAGGCGAGCGCCTGGTGGCCGGGCGCCATGGGCCGGGCACAGCCTGAAAGGTTGGGGTCACCACCTGAGAGAGGGGCCATAGGGGTCGCGGTGCAGTGTGAGCTGGGTGGTGGCCGAAGGCGGGGACCTTGGCGATCCGAGCCCCGGCTACAGAAGCTGGCTCCAGATGAAGACGAATCACCTTTTATTGTGATGAACATGCATGCATGTACACGAAATTTGTTCTCTGCATTTAACCCATCACAGTGAACACATACACATGTTAGTGGAACACACTGGAGCAGGGGGCCCCACGGTGGCAGGCGATGATCCTAACCATGGGCCACGGCTGCCACAGAATGTCACCTCTCTGACAGGGAAGGAAATTGGACGGGGGAAATTGAGTCAAAGTGGCCCATGTTCAGCGCCTCTATTGCCGAGGCAGCCGACCGGAGCTGTGGCCGTAAGTCGTCGGTGCCTGTCGTGGCGGAAATCCCCGAACCCGTTGGTGGAAACCAGCAGTGAGGGATGCCGTCAAGCTGAAGAAGGAGTCCTGTAAGGCCTTTTTGGACTGCGGGACTCCTGAGGAAGCTGATGGGTACCGGCTGGCCAAGCGGAATGCGGCTTTGGTGGTTGCTGAGGCAAAAACCCGGGCATGGGAGGAGTTTGGTGAGGCCATGGAGAACGACTTCCGGACGGCGTCTTTGTGTGTCTTTTTAAGCTTCCGTTTTCAAAATATTAACTGAATTTTTTTCCAAACACTCCAATATCATCTGATTAAAGAGTGGCCGAGACGCAGCTTTTGATACCTCATTTGTGCGTAGAAAATTGTTGTTTACGTTCCTTTATGTTTGCACGTGCCTGCAGAATTAAATAGCATTTATGATGATGATGATGATGATGATGATGATGATGATGATGATGATGATGATGATGATGATGATGATGATGATGATGATGATGATGATGATGATGCTGCGGCAGGGTGGCCCGACTGGTCAGAGCGTCAGCCTCACAGTTCTGATCACCCGGGTTCAATCCCCGCCCCTGCCTGTGTGGAGTTTGCATGTTCTCCCGTACCTGCGTGGGTTTTCTCCGTGCACTCTGGTTTCCTCCCACATCCCAAAAACATGCATGGTTGGTTAATTGACTCCTCTAAATTGCCCGTAGGTGTGAATGTGAGTGCGAATGGTTGTTTGTTTGTATGTGCCCTGCGATTGGCTGGCAACCAGTTCAGGGTGTAGCCCAATGATAGCCACCTCCTGCCTGATGATAGCTGGGATAGGCTCCAGCACGCCCGCGGCCTGAGTGAGGAGAAGCGGCTCAGAAAATGGATAATTATTATTATATTTTTTTTAACAGCCTTTTCTGCCAGCGAGTTGAATTTGCTTCTGAAATGGAGCAGCTGCATATTTGAAGCTGAAATTTTTGGATTGGATATTTTGATGTTAAAAGTAAAATTCAAATTGAGTGTAAAAAAACAAATAAAATAAATAAAAAAGTGTCATTCAAATTGAGAATCTGGTGACACAGATATACTTCCACACCTAAATTTCCTCCAAAACACACCTCGATTGACAATTCTACTTCCAAAGGCCCGGGACACACAGAAGGATTTTTCCAATCTTAAAAGAGTTTTCATCTCCTTCAGACCCCACGCTTGAACATAAAAAAAATCAACCCTTTAACAATTTCTGTCATGTTGTGTGCTCCAATAATCTAAAATGCAAAACAACAAACAGAAGGATTCTGTTCCACCACGAGTCTGGAAACAAATCTGTAGAATGGCGATGTCATCCATAAGGGACTTTCATCCATCAATTTTCTGAGCCGCTTTCCCTCACAAGGATCGCGGGAGTACTGGAGGCTATCCCAGCTATCATCGGGCAGGAGGCGGGGTACACCCTGAACTGGTTGCCAGCCAATCGCAGGGCACATATAAACAAACAACCATTCGCACTCACATTCACACCTACGGGCAATTTAGAGTCTTCAATCAACCTACCATACGTGTTTTTTGGATATGGGAGGAAACCGGAGTGCCCGGAGAAAACCCACGAAGGCACGGGGAGAACATGCAAACTCCACACATGCGGAGTAGGGGATTGAACCCCTGACCTCAGAACTGTGACGCAGACGCTCTCACCAGTCAGCCACCATGCCGCCGTAAGGGACTTGCTTTGGAAAATACTTTTTGCTGTCTGGGCAACCCACCCAAAAAAAACATGACATCGGGTAAGATGTTTGTTTTTATTTGCGGTTGTTTCCATGTTCCTGAGTCAGAGCGCTGTTTGATTGGCTACGTTCTGTTTCACGTCGCAATTCACGACGTCATGACTGGGGCTTCCACACGTGGAGATTTTGGAAGAGTCGTAGATATTTTTCGGCCCCAACCCATATCGGTCCCTATATTCTGAACAAATTCACTCTGAACACATCTCAGATTTAAAGCAAAGCACATTTATTTATATAGTGGATTTCATACACAAGGTAACTCAATAATGCAGCCCTATGGGGGGCACAAGTCAGTGCAAACTGTAGGCCGGTCCCAAGTCCGGATAAATGCAGAGGGTTGCGTCAGGAAGGGCATCTGGCTTAAAACTTTGCCAAACAAATATGAGCGTTCATTCAAAGAATTCCATACCGGATCGGTCGTGGCCCGGGTTAACAACGTCTGCCACCGGCGCCGTCAACCTGTGGGGCGCCATTGGAAATTCAGCTACTGTGGGTCGAAGTCAAAGAAGAAGAAGAGGTGGAAAGCGGGTTCTTTGGCAGAAAGAGAAGAGGAAAGCACAGAGCCTAGAACTGAATGTGGGGACTTTGAATGTTGGGACTATGACAGGAAAATCTCGGGAGTTGGTTGACATGATGATTAGGAGAAAGGTTGATATATTGTGTGTCCAGGAGACCAGGTGGAAAGGCAGTAAGGCTAGAAGTTTAGGGGTAGGGTTTAAATTATTTTACCATGGTGTAGATGGGAAGAGAAATGGAGTCAGGGTTATTTTCAAAGAAGATTTGGCTAAGAATGTCTTGGAGGTGAAAAGAGTATCAGATCGAGTGATGGGGCTGAAACTTGAAATTGTGGGTGTTATGTGTAATGTGATTCGTGGCTAAGCCCCACAGGTAGGATGTGACCTAGAGGTGAAAGAGAAATTCTGGAAGGAGCTTGACGAAGTAGTTCTGAGCATCCCATACAGAGAGAGAGTCGTGATTGGTGCAGATTGTAATGGACATGTTGGTGAAGGTAATAGGGGTGATGAAGAAGTGATGGGTAAGTACGGCATCCAGGAAAGGAACTTGGAGGGACAGATGGTGGTAGACTCTGCAAAAAGGATGCAAATGGCTGTAGTCAACACTTTTTTCCAGAAGAGGCACGAACATTGGGTGACCGACAAGAGCGGAGGTAGAAGCACGCAGGTGGATTACATCTTGTGCAGACGATGTAATCTGAAGGAGGTTACCAACTGTAAGGTAGTGGTAGGGGAGAGTGTGGCTAGACAGCATAGGATGGTGGTGTGTAAGATGACTCTGGTGGTGGGGAGGAAAATTAGGAAGACAAAGGCAGAGAAGAGAACCATGGAAGCTGAGACAGGACGAGTGTTTTGCAGCTTTTCGGGAAGAGGTGAGACAGGCTCTCGGTGGACAGGAGGAGCTTCCAGAAGACTGGACCACTGCAGCCAAGGTGATCAGAGAGGCAGGCAGGAGAGTACTTGGTGTATGTTCTGGCAGGAAAGGAGAGCAGGAGACTTGGTGGTGGAACCTCACAGTACAGGAAATCATTCAAGGAAAAAGGTTAGCTAAGAAGAAGTGAGACACTGAGAGGACAAGGTAATACACAAGGTAACTCATTTCAAAACAAAGAAAAAAAACTGCTTATAAACATTTAAAATAAAGAGGGAAAAAAATAAAAGTCCAATTAAAACAGCGTACGTTATACTGTTTCCTATTGTTGACATAATCTCATAGGATAATCTTTTAAAACATCTGGCATTTGAGGTCCTCGGTCGGGACAGGGCAAAACTGAAACAAAAACAACCTGATTGTCTTTGTGTGTACCAGGCCTAACATGATCTTTTCTTCACCTCAAGTATTCTCTTCATTTCCCAAATTCTCTCTTAAAACAACCAACCTGACCACGTTGCATGAGTTAGCGTAACGCAGACATTTAAACTGAACGTAACAAATACAGCATTCTGAATTGGGTTTAATACCACATGCAAAGCTGCACACAAGCTAGCCAGGAGTTGAAACTAGAATCTTCTCATCCGTCGTCAGACGCGTTATCCATTGCGCCACTAGACCTACGAAAGTGTGGATGTTTTTCACTGTCCCACGTAAACTTTTCAAACAGCACTAAAAAAAAGTCAGAAAGAAAATGCCATAAATTACACACCGACACACACCCACTTTGAGGGTTTACGCTTTCTTATATCAAAGTAAACCTGCTCATTTGTTCACATATCAAATAATATGTAAGTATCCCTGAATTGCTTAAAGTGTAATTCACAAAGTCAGGTCAGAGAGACAACAAGAATCAACGATGCTTGCAATATATCCATCCATCCGTTTTCTGGACCGCTTACCCTCACAAGGGTCACGGGCATGCTGGAGCCTATCCCAGCTATCTTCGGGCGGGAGGCAGGGTGCAATATTTTGCGATGCAATATTTTGCCTGAAAATCGTTGACGACACCAGAAGTCCCTTGTGGTCTAGTAGTTAGGATTTGGTGCTCTCACGGCCGTGGCCCGGGTTCAATTCCTGCTCAGGAAACATTAATCCTTAAACCTGATTAAGGATTAGGGGTGATGAAGAAGTGATGGGTAAGTATGGCATCCAGGAAAGGAAATTGGAGGGACAGATGGTGGTAGACTTTGCAAAAAGGATGGAAATAGCTGTAGTTAACACTTTTTTCAGAGGAGGCCGAAACATAGGGTTACCGACAAGAGCGGAGGTAGAAGCATGCAGGTAGATTATATTTTGTGCAGACAGCGTAATCTGAAGGAGGTTACCGACTGTAAGGTAGTGGGAGGGGAGACTGTGGCTAGACAGCATAAGATGGTGGTGTGTAAGATGACTATGGTGGTGGGGAGGAAGATTAGAAAGACAAAGGCAGAGCAGAGAACCATGTGGTGGAAGCTGAGACAGGACGAGTGTTGTGTGGCTTTTTGGGAAGAGGTGAGACAGGCTCTCGGTGGACAGGAGGAGCTTCCAGAAGACTGGACCACTACAGGCAAGGTGATCAGAGAGACAAGCAGGAGACTACTTGGTGTAACTTCTGGCAGGAAAGGAGTGGAGACGACTTGGTGGTGGAACCTCAGAGTACAGGAAATCATAGAAGGAAAAAGGTTAGCTAAGAAGAAGTGGGACACTGAGAGGACCGAGGAGAGGCAAAAGGAATACATTGAGATGCGACTTAGGGCAAACGTTGGTAAAGGCCAAACAAGAGTTATATGATGACGTATGCCAGGTTGGACACAAAAGAAGAAGAAAAGGATCAACACAGGTTGGCCAGAGAGATGGGAAGGATGTGCAGGAGGTTAGGGTGATTAAAGATAGAGATGGAAATATGTTGACTGGTGCCAGCAGTGTGCTAGCTAGATAGGAAAGAACAATTCGAGGAGTTGATGAATGAGGAAAATGAGAGAGAAGGGAGAGGAGAAGAGGCAAGTGTGGTGGACCAGTAAGTGGCAATGATTCGTAAGGGGAAAGTTAGCAAGGCATTTAAGAGGATGCAAAATGGAAAGGCTGTCGGTCCTGATGACATTCCTGTGGAGGTATGGAAGCATCTCGGAGAGGTGGCTGTGGAGTTTTTGACCGGTTTGTTCAATAGAATTCTAGCGCGTGAGAAGATGCCTGAGGAATTGAGGAAAAGTGTGCTGGTGCCCATTTTTAAGAACCAAGGGTGATGTGCAGAGCTGTGGGAACTATAGAGGAATAAAGTTGATGAGCCACACAATGAAGTTATGGGATTGCTTTTTGATTATTGACAAATATGCACATATCTAAGCTTCTGAGCGTTACAGTGAGCACGGTTGGGGCCAGTATATGTAAGTAGAAAGCCAATCTTACCAACATAAATTTGCCTCGCAAGATTTCTGACAGAGGAATGTGAGGAGTGCAAAGAAAACTCAGAAGAGTTGTCGAAGATCCAAGGACCATCTGTGGAGAGCTTTCAAAAAGATGTGGAATTAGCAGGTACTGTTGTCACCAGGAAAAGAGTGAGTAATGTACGCTGCCATGGCCTGTATGCACACTCACCACACACGACCCCATTGCTGAAAAAAAAAAAGCATGTAAAAACTTGTTTAAAGTTTGCTGAAAAACATTTGGACAATTAGTCTGGTTGGATGAGAGCAAACTTGAACTGTTTGATAATGCACACCATGTTTGGAAGACAAATGGCACTGCAGATCACCCTAAAAACACCATACCAACAGTTCGGAGGTGGGAACTTGATGGTGTGGGGATGTTTTTCTGAAAATGGGACTGGTAAATGTCACATTATTGAAGGAAGGATGAATGGGTAAATGTGCCGAGACGTTCTCGACAAAAATCTGCTGCCATCTAGGAGGATGATGAAAAAGAAACATGGGTGGTCATTTCAACAGGATGATCCAAAACATACTGCCAACAAACTCTCAATCGTTTTCAAAGAAAAACAACAGCTGTTCGGATGGCCCATCCAATCACCTGACTTGAATCCAATCAAAGATGTATGGAAAGAACTGAAACTCAAGGTCCATCAAAGAAGCCCACGGAACACTTTGAGATTTGAGGACTGCTTGTGTAGAGGAATGGACCAAAATGACACCAGAGCAATGCATCCGACTAGTTTCTTCATACATGAGACGTCTTGAAGCTGTCATTAGCTGTCAATAGCACCTTTGGAAATATATTTAATGAGGAAAAAATTGTGACATATGTTTTGCCAAATCTTTTACTGACAGAATAAGTCAGGAAGCAATCTTGTCTTTGTGGGATTTTATTGCAAAAAAAAGAAAGAAAAGTATTTGCAAAGAGAGGTGGTGAGCCCATGGGAAGGCTGTGCCCGGCCGGGCCCCATGGGTGCAGGCCCGGCCACCCTGCGCTCGCCTCCCAGCCCCACCTCCAGGCCTTGCTCCAGAGGAGGGCAAGGGAAACCTCGATCCATTTGTTTCTTTCTTCATTGTGGTTTTTGGAGCCGTGCTTTGTCTGTTCCCTCACCTAGGACCTGTTTTCCATGGGTGACGCTACCTGGGGCGTGAAGCCCCAGACAACTTAGCTCCTAGGATCATTGGGACACACAAACCCCTCCACCACGATAAGGTGACGGCTTCCAGGAGGAGGAGGCAAATTTTTCCACACATAATTAAGTAGCCTTTTATCAAGCTCTCTCAGGATCTGTTTATCGACTTGTAGAGCCTTTCCTTTGAGATTCCGTCTGACTTAGTAAGATTCTTCCTCCTAGCGATAGATCTCGTAAGAGCCATTGGTTTAATTTATTTATTTTTATTTTTTTAATAATTGGGTTGACATTTGGGCGGCACGGTGGCCGACTGGTTAGAGCGTCAGCCTCACAGTTCTGAGGACTCGGGTTCAATCAAAGCTGAGTTTCCACTGAAACAAGGCGAGGTGGGCCGAGCCGGGAGAAGCGTCTCTACGGTCACCATTTGACTGAGGGCAATAACTCGTAGCTTGCCATCATACCGGGAGGCTTGACGAAGGAACTCCAATCGTTGGACATCGGTGTAAACAGGGCGATCAAAGTGAAGTTGGGAGCAGCGTGGGAGCGATGGATTACAGATGGCGAACACAGCTTTACTAAGACTAGGAGGCAGCGCCGGGCGAGTTGTGGATGCTTGGGCTAACGTGTCTGCTTTCACTGTTGTTCGAGCTTTCGTAAAAGCCGGCATAATTTCTGAGGAGCCGCACGGCAACGAGACTGACTCCGACAATGACGAGTAGTGGACACAGCGAACACCTACACTTCTTCGTGGCAAATACTGGAACATAGTTGTTATAGTTCTGATAGTTGTTTTTGTGAACTTTATTAATTTAGACTTTTTACTTTACGCCGATCTGATCGGTGTTACTGGTATCGGACGATAATTAGCATTTTATGCTGATCGGCTTTCATGTCATAAGTCGCCGATCCGATCAATGACGTCATTGATCGGCTCTGCACAAGACATTTAACTCCGCGTCTTCGTCGTGTATGAATCCAAAAGCTAGTTTATTTTTAGCCTTGTCACGTGTCTTGTTGCACAGTACTGTAACTAGGTGACGGCCAATAAAGTTTTTTCAATCGTGTTGGTAAAAAAACACGTCGTCGGTGTGGGACTATTTTGCATTGTCTCAGACAAACCACACGTAAGTTATTTGCAATCTGTACACAACTGAAATACGTCGTGGGGAACGTCATTTAAATGCTTCAACACAACAAATTTGTTCGAGCACCTGAAAAATGTACACGAGGAGGATGCTGCGTTCAAGCAACGCAGCTGGGGGGGTGGGGGGGGGGGGGGTGGAGGCGTGGTCAAATGGACTCAAACTCTGGACAAAGAAAGTTAGCGTAAGCATGTCATTAACAGTATTTATTTAAGTAATTTAATTGCAATAAAGTAATTTAATTACAATAAGTTAGCACCCTTTATTTCTGTCCTGTAATATTGACCTAAACTAATGTCAGTGGCCAATCCTTGAATGCCCTCTAGAGGTCATTGGTGGTTTAACTTTTGTCTAAAATACAAGGGTATAATCTGAGCTGGGACAGCTCCAGCACGCCCGCAACCCTTGCGAGGATAAGCTGTACAGAAAATGGATGGATGGATACAGTATAGAGGACTCAGTAGTAATTTTAGAATAATCCATCCATCCATCCATTTTCTGAGCCTATCCCAGCTGTCATCGGGCAGGAGGCAGGGTAGACCCTGAACTGGTTGCCAGCCAATCGCAGGGCACATACAAAGAAACAACCAGTCACACACACAGTCACACCTACGGGCAATTTAGAGTCTCCAATTAATGCATGTTTTTGGGATGTGGGAGGAAACCATAGTGCCCGGAGAAAACCCACGCAAGCACGGGAAGAACATGCAAACTCCACACAGGTGGGGCCGGGGATTGACCCCGGGTCCTCAGAACTGTGAGGCTGACGCTCTAACCAGTCGCCCACCGTGCCACCAATTTTAGAATAATTTTCTGATGAAATATTTAACTTTCAGCCATATTTTGGCCTGCCCACATTTTGGACATGTCACATGACACATAACGAGCAGGAGCCAATTCCATTTCGTCATTGAACTTCTCTGTTTTTTATGGTGTAATTTTTGTCCATATTGAAAGTCTGGGTGAATTTACTGAACAGTAATGAATGAAAATACTGATAGTGAAATGTTGGAAGGGTTTTAGCCGGGGAGCTGATCGCAAGACGAGTGAAGTATTATATATTGCGTATATATTATATATTGCTTTTTGTGTTTTATAAATATCAATGTTATATATCTACGCTGCTTTTCTATAATACTTAACAGAAATAAGTCCGAGTGTTCAAAAAGAGTTAAGACTGAAAAAGAAGATACACGTTCATAGGGCTTCGCAGAATTGGCTTCGCCATCAACCTGAACCGGAAGTTATTGCTTCAAAACGGTGTGTGTCTGCAGAATGGATAGCTCGGCTCATTTAAATGATTTGATGAAGTTCTATTTCATGTTTGGGTTGAGACATGGTGAGATTTTACAGTTATTGAGCTCAGTGGACGGCCTTGAAATAAGTATGCGTACTCTCAGACGTAATTTAAAGTGCATCAGAATCAGAATCAGAATCAGAATCATCTTTATTTGCCAAGTATGTCCAAAACACACAAGGAATTTGTCTCCGGTAGTTGGAGCCGCTCTAGTACAACAAACAGTCAATTTACAGAACACTTTGGGGACATAAAGACATTGACAAAAAACAATTGTGCAAAAAGATGCAGAGTCCTCTAGCACTTAGAGCAGTTCGAACGACTAATATTGCAATAGTCCGGTGCAATGACCATTGTGCAAAGGGCGCTGAGACTTCAAGGAGTGTATGCGGTTTAAAGTGACGAGTAGTGCGATCATCTGGGACAATGTCGGTTGTGCAAATGTTACAGATACTCCTCAATCAGTGTGCAAATGGAGCAGATGCTACTCTGGCATGAGTGGCCAGTATATGCAAATAGTGCAGCACGGCGAGACAACTACAGTGAGTGCACAAGTAATACATAATTGGCCCCACAGAAATGTGACAACGAACTCAAGTCAAAAAATTGCCAGCTTGTTGTAATGGAATTATAGGTTAGGTGTTTAAGAAGTTGATCGCAAGAGGGAAGAAGCTGTTGGAATGTCTACTAGTTCTAGTTTGCGTTGATCGGTAGCGCCTACCTGAGGGAAGAAGCTGGAAGAGCTGGTGACCGGGGTGCAAACGGTCCGAGAGGATTTTGCACGCCCTTGTCTTAGTTCTGGCAGCGTGCAAGTCCTCAATGGTGGGTAGGGGGGTACCGACAATCCTTTCAGCAGTTTTGATTGTCCGTTGCAGTCGGAGTTTGTCCTATTTTGTAGCAGCACCAAACCAGACTGTGATGGAAGAACACAGGACCGATTCGATGACCGCTGTGTAGAACTGTCTCAGCAGCTCCGGTGGCAGGCCGTGCTTTCTCAGAAGCCGCAGGAAGTACATCCTCTGCTGGGCCTTTTTGAGGACGGAGTTGATGTTGTTCGCCCACTTCAGGTCCTGAGAGATTGTAATTCCCAGGAACTTGAAGGTCTCGACGGTTGACACAAGGCAGCTGGACAACGTGAGGGGCAGCTGTGGCGAAGGATGCCTCCTGAAGTCCACGATCATCTCTACCGTCTTGAGCGTGTTCAGCTCCAGGTTGTGTCGCCCGCACCACAGCTCCAGCCGCTCCGCTTCCTGTCGATATGCAGACTCGTCACCGTCCTTGATGAGGCCGATGACAGTGGTGTCATCTGCAAACTTCAGGAGCTTGACAGTCGGGTTCGCTGAGGTGCAGTCGTTCGTGTAGAGAGAGAAGAGCAGCGGAGAGAGGACACAACCTTGGGGCGCCCCAGTGCTGATGCTGCGTGTGGATGAGGTGGCCTCCCCCAGCCTGACCTGCTGTGCCCTGCCCGTCAGAAAGCTGTAAATCCACTGGCAGATGGCAGGTGAGACG
The DNA here is from genome assembly GCF_024500275.1 of Phycodurus eques. Lineage (NCBI taxonomy): Eukaryota > Metazoa > Chordata > Actinopteri > Syngnathiformes > Syngnathidae > Phycodurus > Phycodurus eques. Next base: position 358,700 of record NW_026904021.1, on the reverse strand, counting down.
CTGAGCTGGAGAAGCTTGGTTGAAAGGAGTTCAGGGATGATGGTGTTGAACGCTGAGCTGAAGTCGACGAACAGGATCCTCGCGTAGGTCCCTGCACTGTCGAGGTGTTCTAGGATGAAGTGCAGTCCCATGTTGACTGCATCATCCGCAGACCTGTTCGCTTGGTAGGCAAACTGCAGGGGGTCCAGCAGGGGACCTGTGACACTCTTGAGGTGGTCCAGCACGAGACGTTCAAAGGACTTCATGACCACAGATGTCAAAGCGACAGGCCTGTAGTCATTCAGACTAGAGATTGCAGGTTTCTTGGGGACTGGAATGATGGTGGAGCGTTTGAAGCAGGATGGAACTTCGCACATTTCCAAAGATCTGTTAAAGATCTGAGTGAAGACTGGAGCGAGCTGGTCCGCGCAGACTTTGAGGCAGGATGGGGACACATGGTCCGGTCCTGTTGCTTTGTTAATCTTCTGTTGTTTGAAGATGCGTCTCACATCCTGTTCATGGATGGTTAACGCAGAAGTCAGAGGTGTGGTTGTGGTCGCGGGTGCGGCCGGGTGGGTGTGTGGAATGAAACTGTCCTTTTCAAATCTGCAATAGAAGGTATTCAAGTCGTTGGCTAGTGTGCTATTGTTCTCAGCTTGGGGGGATCGTCGCTTGTAATTAGTCAGCGATTGGAATGCACGCCAGACTGATTTCGAGTCGTTCGCGCTAAACTGTTTTTCCAACTTTGCTGCATAGATCCTCTTTGCAATGTTAATTTCTTTAGTCAGCTGGTTTCTAGCTCGATTATACAGGGCCCTGTCCCCGCTCTGATATGCATCTTCCTTAGCTTGGCGAAGCTGCTTAAGTTTAGCAGTGAACCACGGCTTGTTGTTGTTGAATGTCCGAAATGATTTTGTTGGTACACAAACCTCTTCACAGAAACTGATATAGGATGTGACAGTGTCCGTATATTCATCCAGGCTGCCAGCTGAATTTTCAAAGACACTCCAGTCTGTGCAGTCTAAACAGCTTTGAAGTTCCATCTTTGCTTCATTGGTCCACTTTTTGACTGTTTTCACTGTAGGCTTCGCACATTTAAGTTCTTGCTTGTACGTCGGTATTAAGTGAATTAAGCAGTGATCAGACGAGCCCAGGGCTGCACGAGGTATAGCACGGTATGCGTTTTTTACCGTAGTGTAGCAGTGGTCTAAAGTATTATTTTCCCTCGTAGGACAGTCGATGTGCTGCTTGTATTTAGGGAGTTCGTGGTTGAGTTTAGCTTTGTTAAAGTCCCCGAGAATAATGAGGGGTGAGTCAGGGTGTTTTTTTTCAATTTCGTTGACTTGTTCGGCAAGCGTTAGCAATGCGGCGCTCGTGTTAGCTTGCGGTGTGATATAGACTCCAGCCAGTATAAACGATGCAAACTCACGTGGCGCGTAAAATGGTTTACAGTTCAGAAACAGCGACTCCAAATGCGGGCTGCAGTGTGTGCTGAGCACCGTGACGTCCGTACACCATTTTTCGTTTATATGGAGGCATATCCCGCCGCCCTTCGTTTTTCCCGATGATTCCATGTCGCGGTCCGCTCGATGAATGTTGAAGCCGGGAAGCGTGACGGCGCCATCGGGTACAGCGTCGCAAAGCCAGGTCTCCGTGAAGCACATGGCCGCGGAACGTCCGAAGTCTTTACTGGTCTTTAACAGAAGATGAAGCTCGTCCATTTTGTTGGGTAGGGAGCGTACATTCGCGAGGTGGATCGACGGGAACGCCAATCTGTGTCCTCTCTTGCGGAGTTTCACCTGAATTCCGGCTCGTTTTCCTCTGTGGCGCCGCTTCCGCATCCATGCGCCGAAAACCGCGGACGCCGCTCCGGTGAGTAACTCGGGGAAAAAACTGAGCGGATTTTCGAAAGTCGGTGACAGAAAGTCCGGAGTAGCCTCCTTGATGGTTAGCAGGTCTCCCCTTGTGTAAGTGAGTCGTGTAAGGTCTCCAAAGACGGACGAAAAACACAAAAACAAAGACAATACTAGAGAGCGCGTTACCGAGGCGGCCACACTGGTAGGCGCCATCTTGAAACTGTATGGGACTGTACAGGAGGCGGAATCAGTCGGACCCCCTGGAGGTAGCGTCATTTCTAATCGATCAGCTGGAGGGGCACGGAAGGCTCCACGGATACAAACTACACCATCTCCACTGCATCCAAACTGGGTATGTTGTGACCCAGAGTACAGTGAGACATCTGCTTAAGTTTTTAGACCCCCGTGGTGTTTCACAAAGGCGGAGAAACCGCTTGACCCGACGTACGTACGTTAACCCTGGGCCAAATTGTATGTGGCATGTTGACTCGTACGACAAACTAAAGCCTTTTGGTCTTTGCATCAATGGAGCGATTGATGGCTTTTCAAGGCTCATGGTTTGGTTCCATGTCTATTCAACAAACAGCAACCCCAAGATCATCGCTGGTTATTCCATATCCGAAATTGAGAAAAGGATGGGGACACCTCCCAGAATTCGAGCAGAGTCGGGACAGAAAACGTCACAGTGGCAGAGATGCAGATTCCTACACTGGAGTACGGATATGGATCGCCACGTCGGTCACTGCTTCATTTCTAGGTCCAGCAATCACAATCAGAGGATTGAAAGCCGGTGGGCCTTTTTGAGAAGGCATCATGCTCTATTCTGTATCAAGCGTCTCCAGGAACTCAAAGACAATGACAGATTTTTGGGAGACTTCTTGGACAAACAGCTTGTATTGTTTAATTGCCTGAACGTCATAGAGGTAGGTATCATGTATATATATAAATAAGTGTCATTATCTAGCCAGCTGTATAGTTGCTGCATGTTTGTATGTCCCTCTCTCCCCCCCGCTCGTCTTATATATACTTTCCCTTTGAATGAATGTAAATATTCACGTTCACGGGCTTGGGCTTGTTTTTACCTCCTTATTCTGTTCACCTTTCCTCCTTCCTCTCCTAAGCACTCCTTTACTCTGTCCCATATCTAATTCTTTTGAGCTGTTTTGTTCCCTATGCCTAGACCATTATTTGTGTATTTTATTTCAATGCTCTATTTTTAAATGTTTTTTTGTAGTCTGTCAATCTCTCCTTCCTGTCTTCCTCTCCTTCTTTACACTTCTGCCTCCTTCACTCCCTTTTTCTTTTTCTCTATACATCAAGTCACTACATGCTAGGCCTTCAAAAACAGCTGTTTATAGTTTGGATAATTCCTGAATTTTTTTGACTGTGTGAAATAAATGCCATTTACCACCACCCATTCACCCCTTTCATCAAGAAGACACTACAGTATATACAGTATGTTTGCATGTGTCATATTGACGCAAAATAGAAAGCATGTATTATTTGTCATTCTCACTGTTAATGTCTTTTTCTTCTGCAGGAAGAGCTGCAGCAGGTTTGTGGAATACCCACATTATCCGCAACAGCAGAAATACAGTAGCTCCAAGAGGGTGTCCAATTTTGTTGTACACCGTCACTCATCTCTTTGGAGGACAAGATAAACTAAAACAGGTCTCTCATGAGGCAGTGCAGGCCTGTTAACAAGAATGCCACCAGAGAGGACCATATCATGTGATGACTGTATTCAACTTGTGCTGCCTTATAATGACAGAAAATTTCTTGCTCTCAGCCACCACAGCAGATGAGATGTTAAGAGAATGGATGGATGGATGTTACCACAGGTATTTTTCAACTGATGTCTCCAATGTGGATCAATTTGAAAGTTGTTGGTTTTTTTTTAATCAGGAATGTTATAGTCACTTACTGAAAACTTTTTGTGAACTGCTAAAATGAAAAAGTCAAATTATTTAACAAATGACTAGAGATTAGAAAATGAAACATTTTTGAGATGAAGTTACTGTACTTGTTTTTCAACATTTCTCATTTCTAAAGAACCAACGGGATAGGTCTTCATGCCGCACCCATCATGATTACAAATAAAATAACCCAAGAATTAATATTCAGTTCCCCATTTGAAGCTGTGTAATTATTTTCAAAGACATTTGGATTTTGGTCACAACATGCAGAACACCAATCACAAATTGTGTCTCCACAAAACAGTGTATCACCAGACTGGTGAGGTTTAACTTAAACGTGACAAAATTACCACCTCGTAGTTATTGCTTTCCGGTAATCAACAGGTAACAACTTTAAAAGGAACAGGTATGTTCTGCATGAACACGGTGGATAAACAGCTTTGTGTATCTGTAAACATCTTGTTAAGTCAGTAATTCTCACTGTGGCTTAGTCCCTGAAAGAGTAATTTACTTGTATTACTGACGTAAACAATGCTGAACTGAAAGGAGCTTTCAGCAACAAGTAGGCTATCCATTCCAGTGCGTAATTCTGGGTAAGAAGTGTGTGTCCATGGCAGTTCCAGAACTGGCCCACAGGTATGAGCTACTGGACGTCTTGCTCGTCCATCTGCTGGTGTGAACAGGATCTCAACCTTGTCAACAGAGATAATATCTGACCCTGTGATAAACCTTACCAATTTTCTAAGTCTTGCATCATCCAGTCCTCTGATGTACTGTTGCAGAAAACGCAAGTTTATATTCTCTGCTTGACTCGTAGGAGATGCTGTCAGCAGCTTCAAAAGCTTTTTTGTTGTTGGCTTTTTATCCTGATACATTTGTAAGAGATCTTGTGGGTTCACAAATGCTTCTTTTAGGGGGGTGCTCACAATTAATGATTTTTTTTCTGCAGCATATCTTGGTTTTTGGATCAACTGCTTGTGTGCCACTTTTAGAAGGATGGCTTTCAAATTCTCTTTTGTCGGAAGAGTTGTTACATCCAAGCGGTCCAGAAAATCTAACAGTTAATCTTTGTCCTCATCTGAAAGATCATCTTTTAAGGGAATGGTTATCAGATCTCGATCTGATTGACTTATGTGCATGATGAGACTTTCATAGAGCATATCATCTGACACTTCATTCTCACCAAAAATAAGTGCCACTGTGAAAACAGGGGCAAGGCGACAAGGAAAGTATCCATGGTCTTCATATCCTTTCAGCAGAATTCGGCCAATGGATTTCCACTCTTCTTCTTGCCATCTAGGAGACAGTGTTGGAACTCTAACGTCCTCCCCCTCAGCTGTGTGGTCCATAAACTCTGTCCAAAATGCAGCATTGACATCCCTTGAAACACCATCTGCATCAGCTCCTTTTTCATCGATGTAAGTGTATTTTAAGTGGTGTTTGAGCAGTGCTGCATCCTTAAACTGGCTAATAACTTCCTCCAGAAGATGGACTCTGTGAAATTTTATGGTGATGACACATTCAAGAGCATGGAGAGCTGTAGAATCACTTGCTTGATCACCTGTATATGCTGTGTGTTGGATTTATCTCACCAAACATTATAATGAATAAACACAAAAGGAATGAAGACGTTGGTCATTTTACTCATGAGGAGGGCGCATGGGAGATTGTTCAGATTACAGCCTCTCAACACGCTCTAAACAATCTCTCCCGTCGCTCCTGCATTTATTTGAAAATAGGGAGGTTTCTAAGTTTACAAGACATAACGTACTAAGCTACAAGACACAACACACTAAGGGTAGGGTTTCAAGGTGAAAACATGGCACCTGCCACGTCCCGGCCACGTCCTTCTCTCAGATGATTCCTGCTGAGTCATCTTCTTGAAGGCGAGACATCTTTCTTTCTAAACATTGTCCATAATACTAATGCAAGCTAAGCAAATAAATGATTCTTCTACAATATATCTAACATTTCCCTCCTGTTTATCATGTATTTGCACAAATTCTCATATCATCTTACAGTCACTTCATTTCGATTTTTTAACTGTAGAATCATTTTTATGAAACAAATACATTTATACTCAGAGTAAATTTGTCATACATGAATTTTGTAGTTTAAACATCGTAATCATCTGAATCAGGAAACAAATCAGTTAAAGCAAAATCATCATCATCATCATCATTATCTTTATCATCAAACAGTAATGGATACATCATCTCCATACGGTTCTCCATGGGGTTATGGCTGTGGTGATTAATTTACTGATTAAAGCCCGAATGCATGGGATACAACAACATCCACAAAATGTCAGAATGGCTGCAAAAACAGCAATTGATATCAATATTGGTGAAATTAGGGTTTTATATTTACCAAAAACGCCCCTCCAGCTGTCCCACAAGGAGTGTTGATTGAGGGTCCGTAGACCATCGATGGCTCTGGTCAAGCTGCCATCTGAAGCAGTATTGTTTGTTCTCCAAACATACCGCAAACACCTCCCTCTCTTGCGAGGAGTGTGTCGACAGCTATGCGCTTTTGGAACGTCCTTGAAGAGGTAGCTTTGAGCTGCTCATGCACAGCTTCCAACCCACTCTGAGTCCAATTTCCTAATCTCTGTACATTGAAGTGGATATAGTTTATCCCATCAACATTTTTATTAATCGTACACCACCAGCATATGAAGTCCTCCTGCAACTTGGTCAGCTAATTTGTATTGATTAGGAACCCCATGAGGAACACCTATGGCGTTGATGTATATTTTATGTTGGATAATTTTGCCTCTGCCAGGATAAATCTATTTTTTGTCTATGTTCGAGATTGGACAAAAACATTGGTGCCCTTTCCATTAAATCTTGAACAGGCATAGGGTATACTGACACATGCAATATCAAAGTGATAATAGTTCACAATCCAGATCTTTAGGTAATCTATCAAACAGTCTATCATCTCCGGACCACCACCAGCTGCTGCTCCGTGATACTGGCATAAATTTTGGTCCGACTTTTAAGGTTACTTTACACCGTGTGTCGTTAAGTGGTCCTATTTTGTTTTTTTTCCTTTACTAATCATGTTTATACAAGTGAAATTATTCGGTGCTACTAAAATAGAATTTTGTCCCGAAACTCCTGTGACTACAAGGAACCAATCATAAGTAGTTATGTTATTAACCATTAAAATGTGTTCACTTTTCTTTGAAGTTTTTTAATGGCATTTCTGGTTCAACACGGTTGCCATAACACAATGCTACTCGGAAGTGGGGATCTTTTCCGCCAGAATATGCCCACAAACTCATCATCAAACACACTGGGTGACTTGATTTGTATTTCAATATTAAACTATGGGCCATTTTGCTTATGTTAAACTTCTTTCTATATTCTTTTGCTATTTTTTTGTGACCAACTGGACCAATCATAACCTGTTTCACCAATCCTCAATTCTGCCCATTCTCTTGAGCATCATTGGTGAGAGCCGCATATGGAATTATGATTAAAGTATCTTGATTTTGGGGGGCACAAAATATTAAACTGTTTTGCCGCATTTGGAGGTCATGCCCACAGTTCTGATCATCAACTGTACTCCTTTTGGTACGAGTTAATGCTTCCAAATTTTTTATTATTGGGTTGGTCATATTGGTCCAGTTGGTAGGTGATTTCCTATCTAAAAAATGCGTTGTATCAGTTATGGTGGGACGTCATGTACCACAAAACAAAATCAACACTATAGTAACCAAAGTTGCTATGTAACAACTCATCGAATCTCGTAACCAACGCGGGTGTGTCATTCTGCTGAGTTCTCACTAAACGGGTCGGTGTCTTTTTTCTTCACTGACCAGCAAGCGTTTTCAGAATCTACACATCTGCTCCCGCTCCGTTATCAGACTTTTGCTCACCTTCCCTATTTGAGTACTCAGCTGAAATGACTCTTTTACAGTGTGTTAAATGAACCCACGTGTTTCTTTCTGCTATTTTTTATTGTCCCATTCATTCTTTCCACGAGACCTGCACTCTGAGGGTGGTGGTAAGCACAATGGTTTTTCAAATTGATGTGGAACATGGTTCCTATTTTATTGATTATTTGATTTACAAAATGAGTCCCATTATCACTGTAAATGGTTTCAGGTATGCCATATTTTGGAATGATGTCTTTACATAGTGCTTTTGCCACCGTCAGGGCATCAGGTGATTTTGTTGAGAATAATTCGATCCATTTAGAAAATGCATCTATGATAACCAAACAATACTTTTTTCCTTCACTTTGGTTTAATTCAATATTCCTCTCCTGGGCCTCAAATTGCCTTGTGGATTATACCTAGCACAAATCATACATGCTCTACAAATTATTATTATTATTATTATTATTTTAATAGGAATTAAAACCATAAATTGTATAATATTGATTTATCTGTCTTACCATCCCTCCTGTTGAGACATGTGACACAGCATGGCTCAATATAGCAGCCCATTTGAATAGTTTTTTTTTTTTTTTTTTTCTCTTTGCTAATGTAAATTTCATTTTTTAGTTTTGCACTTTGAATTGCGTTCTTGTTGTGGAACCCTCTTACTGGCTATCAGTATAGATTGTACCATCTTTATTTATTTTTAGTTTGCATGCCTCGGTTAATGCTACTAATTCAGCAGTTTGTTCGGCCAATTCCTGACAATCATGCTGCGTGCCTTCATCAGGTAAGGGTGTTAGCGTGGCTGGATTTAAGGTTGTGCATCGCTCAACAGTCAAATGTGGTTGTGACAGCAAGATGGCCATGCAAGATAAATATTTTGCAGGTGTTAAAAACGCCATATTGGTTTCCAATAGGAGAGCAGACCCTGTATGTGGGTCCTTAAGAGTTAATGGATGAAATAACACAATCGTGGAACTGCTCTCTACTGCCATTGAAGCTGCCACAACTGCTCTGACACAATGCAGTAATGCACACGTCACGTTGTCCAATTTAGTCAAAAAATAAGCCCATTTTTCTTAGTATATCACCGTATTGTTGTGTAAGTACGGAGGTCATGTCATAGCTTTTACAATCTACAATTTGAATGAATGTTTTATCATTAAATTTGGAAGGCCGAGCGCAGCCCTGGACACCAAATGTTGTTTAATGTCACAGAAGGTCTTTTCCGCCTCTGTATTCCATAGAACAGGTGATGTCATTTTAAGGTTTGCTTCATACATAAATTTTGACAATGGTGCAATAATTTCTGCATAGTTTTGAATCCATGCTCTCCCTTAATTTGTCAGACCTAAAAATGACATCATATGTTTCTTTGTTTGTGGTTGAGGGTTTTTTCAAACTGTAGCTTTTCTGCCTTCTAATATAGTCCTTCCTCCTACACTTAGATTATGTACCAGATATTTGACTTGTTTTTTTACACCATTGCAATTTATTCTTGTTAACTTTATGTCCCTCCTCTGCTAGATGACACAGTAAGGCTAATGAATCTTTGCATGTCGCGCCCTCCTGGGGGAGTGAATTTAGACATGCTTGTTATTATTACTTGTGAATAAATGGTTGGACTTTCACAGTAACCTTGTGGTAATCTAGTAAAAATATATTTTCTCCCTCAAATTTAATATATCTAACACTGTGTCTGGAGTGTTGAATGTTGCTGTGCTTAATGCGGTAGGAGTGACTGATGGGATGGCCAGCTCATCTACTTCAAACTGGAGGATGGGTTGATGTATCAAAGAGTCATCCAGCTGACATGCCATGGGTTCTCCAAGGAAAGGGCCGATCATCACCTCAGATGTGTCAGAAATTACATGTGCATCTTACTCCTTCAAATCAGCCAACTGAATGACAATGGTTTGAAGATCATCTTCATGTGTGTCTCTCAGCTGGAGGTCAATATTTGCATCAGAGCTTTCCGCAATAGAGTCTACCAGTCTATTAGTGCAAAGGTAAAATATTAACACTCCCATTCTTAGTACTTTGTATTGGTCTCCAATTGTGATATCTTCATCAAGTACAGCTTCCTCTTGCTAGTCTAATATGTCATAACTGAATGCTTCACATCTTCCAAATCTACTTTTTCCATTTGGAAAGAAAATGTCTTTAGCATACTGCAACATGTCAGCTTTTTTGGACTCTTTGGACACACCAAGTGTCCTCGTTCCCCATCCTTTGCGTTTCCTTCATTGTTTACCTTCACGAATCCACCCCAACTCAACTTTTCTGGTCAGCTTTTGAGCCCATTTGTTGTTTTTTGTGTAGGTTCTTTTCCGCTTTGCCGTTGTAGTCTCCTCATGATCACTTTCATTATCCTCATTCCCAACACCCATCTTTTTCTTTAGTTTTTCAAGCAGTGAATTATTTTTAATTCTCTTGTTCCTTTATTTGCACCTTTATTTTCCAAACAGAAGCGTCTTGCTGCGATGCGATCTCCATATATTAGGATGTAGCCAGCCAGACTGCTGTCATCTATGAAGGCAATGACTGTGGCATCAATCTATCAAAACAGAAACAAATGTATGCACAATTCATTGACATTTGCACACTTAAATTATGGAGACTGATACCATTGTGTAATGCAATTGTGTTGCAATCTAAAAATGTTACAAGTCATAAAATACTGGAGGGGGGATCAGCAGTTGCCCGACGATACAATTCTATCACGACACTTGCGTCACAATTCGATGATTTTTATATGCTCGTATTGCTATACTATTGTTATATTTTGCAATATATCATTTCTATTTTCATTTATCATGCACTTTATTTTTATTTTATTAACAGAGGGGTAACAAAACCTTTATCTGTCAGTATATGTACAGATAGATCTGGTCGCCAGTCGCAGGGCACATATAGACACGGACAACCATTCGCACTCACATTCACACCGTCACTGAGTGGGAAGTGAACCCAAGCTGCCGCACCAAAGTCAACCGAGTGTACCACTACACTATGAGTGACAGTCTCAAAACCCACTTTTACAAAATTTAAGACCAAGAAAAGGTATTGTTTAAAAATAGCCTCAGAAAACACGTTACATTTGTAAACATAACTATAGTATGCTTTGTTTCATGCTGTGGTGATATTCACATTCTCAAGACGCCATTTCAAAAGAGTTTGACATACCACCTAAAGCATATTGCAAGCCATGATCTCCACTAGCCAGAGGTTGAGCTGCCCTGTATTTGTTAACGTAGTAAATTAGAGCGTTAGGGTGAGTTAATTGAGGGTCAGGCAGATACGCTTCTCGCCCCATACCAAGAATGTTCTGTCACTCAGTATACGCCTCTGATCAGTACAAAAACATCATCATACAATTTTATTACCGTTACACCCTCAGTCATAGTTTCTGATGCATTCGTAATGTTTTCCAACCTGGGATGCGCGTGAAATAGCTCACTGCACAGGGGGTTATGTGGTCTGTTTCCGACATAGTTCCATTCCGATGTCGGCGACGTAACCTGAATTTGACTTTGTCTCACACTCAGTAGTAAAGTAATTACATAAATTATTTTGAAGAAAAACACGTCTAGCCCATAAGAATCAAACGAAAAACAGTAGTGTTATTGAAACTTTTCACGTTATAATATGAAATTATTCATGTAATAACGTGAAATTTATCACATTATGACGTGAAACATTTCGCGTGATAACATGAAACGTATCATGTTGTAACGTGATAGTGAACCTTTTTTTGTGTGTGGGTGTGGCAGCAATACGCTTCTGTAAAATATACAACTACCGAAAGAAAAAAGCGATTAAAAAAAAAACATTTCACAAAGGGAAAAGAAAAAACACAACCTCCTCCCATTTCGCCTATTTCACATATTTCTATTCTAATCCCATGAATTGGTGAGACTGCCTTTAATAGCGGATAAATTGTACCATATAATTAAAACGTTTCCTCCGCCCACATTTTATAACATTTTACAGTAAAGGAAACACAAATAACAAGAATCTGGCTTCGGTGAGAAAAACAGAGGATGATCAAGCATCCCACGGGCACAAGTAAATCAGTGATTCCAGAGTCAGTCCCACACAAGGAAACATAAGAAAAAAATAAACTACCAGCAGAGGGCGGTAGAGGGTCACGTGCCAGACCCAAACAAATGGGCCAGCAGGTACCCAACAGGTTAAGGTTAAAATCCCAACTATGCCAGTCCATCCTGTCCATTCAACCAAAGTCAATTTAAGGTTAGGGCTACAGAGAGTGACTGCATAAAAAGTAGACCTTTGGTTAAGGTTAGAGTAAGATTAGAAAAAGGGATATCCCAGTATATTATACCCCTCCAAAAGAAGGGCGCACTAATCATTTGTCCCCTTTTAGTTAGGTTTTAGTTGATCCTTTAGGTTTCTTTTCAGTTTTAATTTAGTTATGTTTAACCTTTATGTTTAATTTAACTTTTTAGTTTAGTTTTTGCTTTCCCTTATTTTTTGGTATAGTTGTTTTCCATCCTATGTTTTGACTTACTTTTCTTTGGTTTTGTTGATTTAAATTGTCCTTCGGTATTGTTGATTTAAGTTATCCTTAGGAATGTTGAATTTGGCTCATTTGGATCCTTATTTGATCTCTTAATTTTGGTTATTTTATGCCTAATTTGGTCTCATTTCATCCTTTTAGTTGACCGTCCCAAACACAAATTAATGACGCCGTATAAACAGGGTCATTAATTTATGTTCCGTTCCTCATCTTGTTTGACTAAGACCATAATTTCCTGGTTAGACCGTCAACCTCACAGTTCTGAGGACCCGGGTTCAAACCCTCCTGTGTGGAGTTTGCATGTTCTCCCCGTGTCTGCGTGGGTTTTCTCCGGGCACTCCGGTTTCCCCCCACATCCCAAAAACATGCGTGGTAGGTTGATTGAAGACTCTAAATTGCCCTAAAAAACTGACTCTAAATTGCTAAATTGTGTGAATGTGAGTATGAACGGTTGTTTGTTTCAATGTGCCCGCGATTGGCTGGCAACCAGTTCAGGGTGTACCCCGCCTCCTGCCCTGATGATAAAACAAAAAGCAAAAACAACATTTCATGTTTTTGTCATGTTATTAGCTAAATATTGATTGTGAACTGTTATATTGCGTTGTATACACGACAACCTCTTTGGCGGTTTGGAGGTGACGTATTGGAATGTAAAGGTAACTGTGTTTCTTGCTTCAGTAGTAATGGCATTCATCCTCAAATATGGGGAATGCCTCTGTCTCTGCTTTTAATGCCACAAATAGTTGAATGCACCTTTCAGCATTAATGGTGCCTTGACACATGTGTAAGTTACCCATGCCATTGGCACTAACACGGCCCCATACCATCACAGATGCTGGCTTTTGAACTTTGCATCCATAACAGTCCGGATGGTTCTTTTCCTCTTTGGCCCAGAGGACACGACGTCCACAATTTCCAAAAACAATTTGAAATGTGGACCACAGAACATTTTTCCATCTTAGACGAGCTCGGGCCCAGAGAACTTTCATCCTCGCCGGTGTCTACCTTCCTCCCCAGGCTAAACACGAACACTGCACTGCTAACGCTCGCTGAAGAAGTAAACGAACGTGCCCAGCTTTTTTGGAACGTGTTACAGCCATAAAATTCTAAGTTAATGATTATTTGCTAAAAACAATAAAGTTTATCAGTTTGAACATTAAATATATTGTCTTTGTAGTGTATTCAATTAAATATAGGTTGAACATGGTTTTAAAATCATTGTATTCTGGTTTTATTTGTGTTTAACACAACGTCCCAACTTCATTGGAATTGGGGATGTAGGTCTTGTGGTCCCCACTCCTTACTAGTCGGTAGCGGATAAAAGAACACTTTACCTTACGCTTGATCTCTGCTTAGCGAAGTGTTGATCACAAACGTGTCTCTTTGTTAGCAAGCTAAGCTAAGCTAAACTGAGCTAAGCTAGGCCGAGAAGCTTCAACGTTGCAGAGAAGACTCCAACCGGACACGAAGATTGCACAAATGATGTTTTAGTCCAAAGCAGTGATCAGGGTGTCCCGCGTCGAGGATTCACAACATTGAGTCCAAATTCCGGCAAATTTGCTGAAGCACGATTGAAGCACGGCAAGAAGGGAAAGGAGATGTATTACCCATGATCATCTTCATCTTCTTCTTTTTCTTCTTGTTTATTGGCGGGTGGCATCAAACCTTCAAGATGCATTACCGCCATCTGCTGTGCTGGAGTGTGGGTCAGAGTACGTCTATACATATGTATAGTACGAGGGAGCAAAATAAATAAATAAAACCAAATCAACTTTTAGACTATATTCTCTTTCTCAATCCTGTTTCATTTAAAAACTGCCTTTGATCTTAATTTCTTCCGTGTTGAGTACATTTCTAAGATTAAATACGTGAACCCCACTTTACTTCAACTCATCTCTGCGCATCCCTTAACTTATTTCATGCCTTTGACAATAACAAATAACATGTTCAACACTCTCCTCCCTCCTCTACTCCACATTCACACAAACCCGTACAATGCTTCCCAATAAAATGCATTGTCCCATTGAGCCCTGTATGTCCTCATCTAAATCTTCTTATGATTGTGTTTCTCCCCACTGCTTTCATGCCCCCCACCATCTGCTGAATTTGAGACAAATGCTCTCCTGTGTGACCTCCATTCCAAACTTTTTGCCATTCTGTTTTGATTGTGTTTTTCACATCAGCCTTGCCTTCACCAATCCCAAAAGATATTCCCAACCGTTCTTCTCGTTTAAGTGCTTGTTTTGCAAACTAATCATCTTTTACATTCACCTTTATTCCTTAATGAGCTGGAAACCACATTAACCTGATGCTCGTCTCTAACTAACTTAATCGATACAATATCTCATCAATCACAAAAAGAACACATCTGACCCACTTTGCAATACCATGTTTTTTTAAGGACAATAATGCTGATAATGAATCTGAACAGACTACAACCCGCTTTAACCTGTTTTGTTCAACCAACTGTTTCGTGATTGCTGATTCGATTCAAGGACGATGTTGGTTCATCTAGAACAGGGTTGTCAAACTCATTTTAGTTCGCGGGCCACATTCACCCCAATTAGATCTCAAGCGGGCCGGACCACAATATTTGTGGCTTAAAAATCATTCAAGGGTTATTCAAAACTTTCCCCAATGTTTTGGTCCAATAATTACAAGTACTGAGGGAAAATATTCACATTTATTCATTATTGTTGCAAATTTTTAACCCAAAATTATTTCAACAGTATTATGAATCAGTGAGCGTGCACCATTCAGTTATGCATCTTGTGTATATGTATACATTAAAATTTCAGTTGTGGCTGTGCATAGGGGAATAAAAAAAGCTTCCAACAAACCAGCCTCTTTTGAAGTGAAGTTTTTAACTGAAAATTGTGTAATTTTCAATTACTTAACACATTTCTACAGGAGGTATTTATTTTCACAGAATTGTAGTGTGAACATGGCACACCATTTTATATGTGTGTGCTCCTGAAACTTGGCATCGTTTGGCCTTCACAAGTACAACAATGTCATATAAGTGTTGTCAATGCAGCCTCCAGTGGACAAAATTTCCAACCAAAGTTACTTTTTATTGAAAAATAGCAGTGAATGTTTTCTCCATACACATGGGCCGGATTGGACCCCCTGGTGGGCCGGTTCTGCCCCGCGGGCCATATGTTTGATCGAGCAGAACCCATTCTCTATCTTATTAACCTTTCACTACGATCAAATGAATTCCCACAAATGTGGAAGATGGCAGTCGTCCCACCCGTCCACAAATTGGGGATGGAGACAGCCAGCAACTACAGGACCATTGCCATCCTTCCACTGATCTCCAAAGTGCTGGAAAAGATTATTGCTGAGCAACTAATTTACCTGCCATGACACTGATTTTTAAAAACAATTCCCCATCAGGGAATCGAACCCCAGTCATGAGAGCACCAGTTTCAGTTGTGTAGTGGTTGTTATGTTCGCCAAACACACGGAAGGTCCCTGTTTGGAAACAAGGCTGATGGGCTTTTTTTTTCCCGCGAAGAAGAACTCCACCAAAAACTAAAGACCACGTGAACTCAACTCCCCATCAGGGAACCGAACCCCAGTATTCCGCGTGACAGGCTGAGAATCTGTTCGCTATACTAACGAGGAGTCTTTTGCCCCACCTTCACCTAGTGTCAAGCACACATCAATGCACTGAAGGCACCGGCAATGCCAGCTCGCGTGGCGGTTTGCTGGTCCTGCTAACGGATAGCACAAGAGAACCAGTTTCAGTCGTGTCGTGGTAGTTATGTTTGCCAAACGCGTAATGGCCCTGTTTGGAAACATAATGATGGGCTTTTTTATTTTCCCGCAAAGAAAAGCCCCACCAAAAGCTAAAGAGATCATGAACTCAACTCCCCATCAGGGAATGGAACCCTGATTTTTCACATGACAGGCGGAGATACTGTTCACTATACTAACGAGGAGTCCTTTGCCCTACCTTCACTTAGTGTCAAGCACACTTCAATGAACCTGAACGCATCGGCAATGACAGCTTGCGAGGCGGTTTGCTGGTCTGCAAACGGACAGCATGAGAGCAACAGTTTCAGTCGTGGAGTGGTTGTTATGTTTGCCAAACATGTGTAAGGTCCCTGTTTGGAAACAAGGCTTATGGGCTTTTTTTGTTTTCCCGCAAAGAAGAGCCCCACCAAAATCTAAAAAGAACATGAACTCAACTCCCCGTCAGGGAATGGAACCCTGATTTTCTGCGTGACAAGCAGAGACACTGTCCACTATAGGACAGTACGTGTCAAGGACACAACCCACGGCTTGCACTACACAAATACCTGCAGCACACTGTCATTTATTTGACACGTGTCGAGCAGTCCCCAATAGATGTCAGCAACAGGAGTCACAGTTTTTTGTCGGACACATGCCAGCACATGTGTACGCAGGTCTCCTTTCCATTATACTGATGAGGAGTCTATTACCCTAACTTCACCTCGTGTCAAGCACACACGGCAGCATGGTTCCATCTGGAAACACAATGTCAAGTCCGTGTACTACACAGACAATGGCAGCATTACATTTCTGTAAAATGTCTCTTCCAAGTAGGTTCACAGGACAAGTCTGATGCATCAGGAACTCATGCATAAATACTTGATCAGCAAGGTTCACTGGTACAGGGGCAGAAAAAGTTACTAATTTCCCCTGCCTCTCTGCTTACCTTAGTTCATAAGTGGGCTGTTTGTGAGTCCAGGCCAAGTAGGTGATGACCAAAATTAACATCTGTTCGGGACCCAATAAAATTGTCAATGTTCAATAGATCATGGAGCCTTCAATCGTCCCTGCGCGTTCGTTTTCTTTGTCTAAAAAGAGAGGGAAAAATAAAGACACGAGAGGGCTGAGTCTCAGGTTTCATCCAATTAACTGTGCACCAGAGTGCAAGTCCACTGAATGAGACACCTCGTTTATTGAGCTAACTCCTCCTATACACAGAAGGTTTCGTTATGACTGGCAGAAGGTATCTCTGGCCTTGGGTGTTATCACAAAATGGGGGAGTCATTAAAACCACCATTCCTCAGTAATGTAAACTCCTACATAATTTCATGGAAAATAAAACTTTATCATGTACACCCGTGTGTTTTGGAAACGAAACTTAATTGTCAGATAATGGAACATAGCTTCATGAGTATGAAATATAACAATCCAACAAAACTCACTGTCTTTTCCCTGCAATCAGCAATCCACAATGCCAATTTCCATTTTCACTATTCTCTTATTACCACACGTTTCGCTTCTTTATTGAAGCAGTTATGCAGATGTTTGCTTCCTCTTTCTTTATGTACCGCACTGTAGATTCATTCACGCCGTAATGTCGTGCCACAGATGCATAACTTCTGCCCTCTTTGATCAAATCTAAAAGTTTCACTTTTTTGCTGATGGTCATCATCTTCTTCTTCCTCTTGGGCGCCCCTGAGGAAGCTTTCGCAGGGGCACAGCGCTTCGGCACATTTAGGGCAATCAAAACTTTTTTAAGGTCTTTGAACACATTTAAAACTATCCAAACACATTTAAACACAATATATTGCAAGAGAGTAAGAGTAATAGATACAAATATTATCCAAACAGTAAAAAGAATTAGAGCAACAACTGCAATAACACTTACAAAAAAAGTCTGCAAGTGAACTGCGATATAGCGGGGGGTTACTGTACTTAGTTACTTCCACCGTTGCAATCACATTTTCAGACTGAAGACTGATTTCACTTGTCATGAACAAATGTTTACTCAACCAGCCTACAAGACACAAAAATTCTCCTTCTCCTCTTTTGGTCCACAAAGTTCCTCCTCATAGTCTGCTTTATGACGTGTTATGTTTTATTATATGTTAATTATAAGAGACTAAATAATATGTTATTGAACTTTTATCATTCATTTTAACTTTAGGGGTTTCCATTATGTTAGATGCTGGCCATGTTGACAGTGTTGCGTGAGTTAGCGTAACGCAAATGTTTAAGGTGAACGTATCAAATACTGTTCTGAATTGGATTTAATAGCACATGCAAAACTGTGAACCTAGAATCTTCTGATTCGTAGTCAGACACGTTATCCATTGCACCACTATCCCACAATGGTATTGGGCCCTCTGAAAGCCCTTGTGGATTATTTTCACTGTCCCACGCAAACTATTCAAACTGCAGGACTAAAGAAAGTTACTTCTGGGATTCATTCCTGCCGTGATCCGGATTTGAACCAGGGTTGCTGCAGCCACAACACAGAGTACGAACCACTATACAATCACGGCTTGGGTTGGCACGAACGTTGTCTGTCTAAAACTGTTGGCTGCAGGAAGACTGAGGAACCTGCAGGACGCTGAGCCAGGACGACAGTGAAACAATGTGAAAGGCATGATAGCCATTAAACTATTGATCAAGTGAATCATCTCAAAATCTTACTGTATTGAAGAATATCAATCAACATTTCATACAGATTACCATTTCAACCGCTTTTATGCTCACATCGTGTCTCGTGATGAAATGCGACATGCATGTCACTCTCCACTTTATCATATTTTTTTTACTTCATAAAATAAACATTGAAGCCATAATTTATTAACAATTAGACAGAATCATGATTATGTTTGCAATTTAACATTATGCAGAATAATTTTCATCCTATGACATAATAGATTGAAATAGCTTTCCCGCATAATGTTCTTGACAAAATTAAAAAAATATAGCAATTCAGACAAATTTGGACAAACTGTTCTGGAAGTGCATGGTGGGCGACTGGTTAGCACATCTGCCTCACAGTTCTGGGGACCGGGGTTTAAATCCCGGCCCGCCTGTGTGGAGTTTGCATGTTCTGCTCGTGCCTGGGTGGGTTTTCTCCGGGCACTCCGGTTTCCTCCCACATCCCCAAAACATGCGTGGTCGGTTGATTGAAGACTCTAAATTGCCCATTGGAGTGAAGGTGAGCGCGAATGGTTGTTTGTTTCGATCTACCCTGCGATTGGCTGGCGACCGGATCAGGGTGTACCCCCGCCTCCCGCCCGAAGATAGCTGAGATAGGCTCCAGCAGCCTGCGAGCCTAGTGAGGATAAGCGGTTAAGAAAATGGATGGATGTTCTGGAAGTGATTGTTTTATAAGCTGGTACTTTCCGACACCCGATTGGCTTGTATGCAATCCATCATGTTTTTTGTCCCTCCTGCCTTGCAACGAAGTCCCGAATACTAACCAATGAGCGGTGACCGTGATTTCATCATTTTTGCTGTATACACTGCGTAATACAATTGCCTATCCAGTACGGCAGCTTGACAGACGACATCTCTTCCGGTCGGGTTATTGCTGCTTCCTGTTCCATTCTCTTCCTTCTCCCCCAATAAGAGCACCACATCTTCCTCCTCCTCCTTGTTCTCCAAGACCAGCGCCACCATGGGGTCACCCAGTCCCTCAATAACCCCTCTGCGAGTGACCTCAACCCCTGATGCTGCTGCTAGTCATAACAAAACAATAATAATCATCGCAACAGTTTTGTTATTTATACATAAAGGCAATCCGTGTAAGAAAATGCCATAAATTAAACACACACCCACTTGGAGGGTTTATGCTTTATTTTATCAAAGTAAACCTGCTCATTTGTTCACATATCAAATAATATGTAAGTATCCCTTAATTGCTGATAGTGTAAATCACAGGAGTCAGGTCACAGACAACAAGAGTCAAAGATGCTTGCACTCCGGTTTCCTCCCACATCCCAAAAACATGCATTAATTGGGGAATCTAAATTGCCCGTAGGTGTGAATGTGAGAGCGAATGGTTGGTTGTTTCTATGTGCCCTGTGATTGGCTGACAACCAGTTTAGGGTGTACCTGCCTCCTGCCTGATGATAGCTGGGATAGGCTCCAGCACGACCGCGACCCTAGTGAGGAGAAGAGGCTCAGAAAACGGATGGATGGATGTTGTTTCATAATTAATAATAAATAATATAAAATTATATATATATAATACATATAATATATATAGATATATCTAATATATATATATATATACAAATATAAGTAAATAAAATAATGTAATAATAACTAATAATGTTGTTTCGTTTGGCTGTGCTGCTCAGTTGTGAGTTAGCTGCGCTTAGCTTCCATAACAAGGCCCATTTACCACTCCAGCATGCAGTTAGCAAGCTAACGATGGCTCTATCTGATGATGCGTCTTCGCCGGATGCCTCGATTTTACAGAACAGTTTAGTGACGTTATTTAAGATCTCAAAAAATTTGCAAATAAACAAGCGATGCATTGATATTTTGAAAACGCATATGGATACGTCATATAGTTTTGTAAACTTTCAACAGAGACAACATGGCTTTGTGGGTAACTTGATACGAGTGAATGGGGCAGTGCCGACTGTCTAACTACTCGGGCTTCCTCCAACCGTCCCGCTGTTGTCAGGTGCCGTGTTTGGCTCTGACATTATATCACTGACAATGAGAGTAAGTTGACTTGTGTGCTTATTTTATTGATTACAGTCCACAATAAACATTCATTTTTTTAAATTGAGCCTCCTCACATGATTTTACATTGTACAAGTTATCCCCCCCCCCAGGAAAATTAATTCCTTTTGGCTCATCAATTCGACACACCCAAAGCGTCTGAGAGATGAGGGGTGGCCCTTATTATTCAAGTTTTGAACCCTGATTTCATATACTTAGCGATTTGTTTTATTCATTCAAATTTGGCAGGCTTGTGAACATTACTCTTCCCTGTGGTGTGTCGAATTTACATGCCATTTTTTTAGGCCTGCTGAGTGCCACTTTAAAGGCATTTTACTTCTTTTCAATGGGGAAAATGGATTTGAGATACAAGTAAATTGAGTCACTCTCACTGTTCGAAGAAGCGTATTTTATTATGGATCACATGTACTGTACACTTTACAGTTTACCACAAACTTCGTTACAGTCTTGTTCCATCAATCCTTCATTTATTTGATATGGACATCAATAAATTATTGGAAAACAAGGCATGCATTACTTTGTGGATTTTGGCACCAGTGCTAATTCTTAACATTTGTCCACGGGAGGCTTTTAGAAAAGACAAAGACAACATAAAGATAAACGTATGGATGGGTGGATTTCTGAACATTTGCATTCAAATTGTCAAAATGAAAGCAATTAAAATCATGTCAGGAGCAGGATTCACACCCACACCTCCATTCGGAGACTAGAAATCCTATTTAGAAGGTACTCAACCTTGAGTCTGGCACCTTAGACCGCTCGCTCATCCTGACATGTTGAAAAACTGCTATGTTTTGCGACATAATTATAAATATATGCCAGCTTTTCAAATTCGTGGATGAAAGTTTAAAATCTTTATTGAAATATAAGAAATCCAGACTGCCAAACCATATGGGACATGTGTTGGTTTCTCTGCCACTTATTCTTTCCAAAATTCTGTGCTTTTTTTTCAAAGCGCCATATGTTGGAATGATGATCAAATTCCAAATGGTGGAACACAGGGAAAATTCCCATTCCCGGAGTCAAACCCTGGCCTCCTGGGTGAAAACCAGGAATCCTGACTGCTTGCCCATATGGGAAACGCCTTTGGTTTGTTTGTTTTTTCCAAAATATTGAACGCTTCCCCGAGCTCAATCGGTCGTTTTCTGCATGAATGTTAAAGCCAAATTGGTGGAATGCAGGGTAAAAAAAATCACTCTCATTCTTGGAGTTGGAACTGGTTCCCTGGGTGAAGATCCATCCCGTAATATTGGAAGTCAGGTAATGTTACTTTTCCAGGTGACAAAGTCTCAAAAATAGAGTTCAGAAGAGATTCAAGGAACATTCCCATACTGGGTGTCAAACCCAGGAGACCTGGGTGAAATCCACAAATCCTGACCGCTTGCCCATATGGGCCACTCCTTTGTTTTGTTTTGGGTTTTTTTCCCAAAATATTGACCATTTCCCCAACCGCTTTTTTTTTTTTTTTTTTTTTGCTGATGAATGTTAAAGCTAAATTGGTGGAATGCAGGGTAAAAAAATAGCTGGGATAAATATCCATGCCACACTACCAGAATCAAGAGAACGTTGCCATAGCAAGTGTTAATCAAAATCCAAATTGGAGAGTTCAGGAGAGGCTGAAGGAACATTCCCACACCGGGAGTCGATCCCAGGTCACCTGGGTGAAAACCAGGAATCCTCACCACTAGACCATATGGGACACATGACACTGGGTCTTCAAGTTATTTTTTGAAATTCTATACTTTCTTTCCAGTTGATGCGCTCAGGCCAAAACAAAAGAATTCACGTTACATTCCCATATCGGGAGTAGGAGACCAATGAAAACCAGAAATCCTGACCGCCAGACCATATGGGACACGTTGGTCTGCCAGTTTTTCGAAGCCCAAATAGTGGACTACATTATTCCCAAACATTCTCAAACCAGGAGTCAAACTCAGGCCTCCTGGGTGAGAACCAAGCAACCTGACGGCTTAACCATATGGGAAAACCCTTTGTTTTTTTTGTTTTTTTTTCCAAAATATTGAACATTTCCCCAAACTGGAATTTTTCGACATGATGTTAAAGCCCAAATGGTGGAATTCAGAGAACTGAACAGTGGTGGGATTTAAGACTTTAGTGATTGGAAAAGGACCAATGTAGCGTGGCGTGAGCTTCCGTGATTTGGTCTGGAGAGAAAGGTTACGGGAGGAGAGCCAAACCATCTGAGCCACCTTGTATACAGGCGTAGGGGGAGCGACGAAGATCCGCCAACCGCTTGTTTCTTTCGGCTGACCGAGCCCTGACATCCTTCCAAATGTAGTTGGAGTTGTGGGCCCACTGAAGTACTTCAGGGCGTGTGAAATTGGGGACGAAAAGCTAGTCTGGAAGTGCAGTCTTGGGATCCCGTTGGGTTCTCTGAGCCCTTTTGACCCCTTGTTCTATCTCCCACGTGGCAGCCCCAACAAAGGAGGACAGAGGAAGAAACTTGAGGTCGTCTGCACAAATACTGTTGTTACACATTTAACAGCTGAATGAGGGGCAAACACTCAAATGATCCTCACATTACAGCACATTTTCCATTTATAGCTGTGTTGGGTTATTCACATGTGGTTTTAGCGCATTGGTCCCCATTACGCATCAAAATGGCAGAAAACACTTTGAGAGATCGGTTCCACCAACCCAAGCCATGATCGTATATTGGTTAGTACTCTGCGTTGTGGCCGCAACAAGCCCGGTTCAAATCCGGTTCACGGCAAGAGCGAACTCCTGCAGTTGCTTTTTGCGCCATGCTGCTGGGACAGTGAAAGTCCTCCACAGGGACTTGCAGAGGGCTCAAACCTTCCTGGGGCAAATGGCGCAATGGATAACAGATCTGACTATGGATCAGAAGATTCCAGTATCAACTCCTGGCTAACTCATATGCAGCTTTGCATATGCTGTTAAACCCAATTCAGAGTGCTGCATTGCATATGTTCACTTTGTTTGTTTCCTTGTTTCCTTTCTTCAAATGGCCGTAGGAATTCCATTGATGGAGAAATAAGAAGAAAAGATGGTTGGCTCGATAACTCTTCCTTTAAAATAACCCCTACTCCATTCCTCTTCCCATCTACATCATGGTAATAAAATTTAAACCCATCTTCGACCCACAATCGCTGAATTTCGGACGTTGCTAACCCTGGCCACGACCGATCCAGTATGGAATTCTTTGGATGAACACTCACATTTGTTTGGCAAAGTTTTGAGACGGATGCCCTCGTGACACAACCCTCTGCATTTATCCGGGCTTGGGACCAGCCTACAGTTTGCACTGGCTTGTGCCCCCCCTCGGGCTGCAGTAAGAGACGACCAAACCCAGGTCAATGCTGAGCAACACATGAACAAATAGGTTTAAGGATTAACATTCCCTGACCGAGAATCGAACCCAGGCCACGGCAGTGAGAGCACCGAATCCTAACCACTAGACCATCAGGGACTCCTGGTGTATTCAACAATTGTTAATCTAGACAATCCCTCACCGGGTCGTCTCGGCCCCCCTGCCCCCACAACGGATGTGAACCTAAATGTGCAAAGATTGACAGATCTTTTCAGTGGAGCACGACTTTCCAGCAGCACGACTTCAGGTGGGCACAGTGGGAAAATGGCAAAATATTACACCGAGCAGACCATGCATTTGTTATCCAAATTATTTGGTACTGAAGGAAATATAGACTACTTTATATTCGAATATGTAATTATATATGTAATATAATATAATATAGAGTTTCATGGTGTAACTAGTTTGGAAGGTAAGCAAGGATGTGTATTGCAGTATAATCGGATAAGGGGATAGGAGTTTATTGCAGGAAAGCCCCCCCCCCCCCCCCCCCCCCCCCAATCAGGGTGTATCTGGAGACAAGAAAGAACAGATGTCAAGGAAGAAAAGGACTGCGGGGAGCCACTATAGGCATTGAATTCAGGAATGTGGGACGCCGTCTGGAGGCGACACCTGGAGCCAGCTCAAATGGTCATCATTCTGCAGAGCAACGATGACATCAGATTAGACCACGGACCAATCTGACGACAGCGATTCCTTACTGTCCCGTTTGAAACATTGTATAAGTCTGGGGTAGAATCAGATCGTTTTTTGTTCGACTTCTCTATCTGCTAAGGATAAGATAGGGATAGTTACGGACCCAGAGCTCTGCAAAATGTATAGACTTGAAACCGGACGTGGTTTCAAATTGTAACGTTTCGGTAGACGGGGATTTTGGGACCCCCAAAAACCAATTTAGAATAAGATGAGTGTGCCACCAAAACTCAGGGTTGTGAATTGGACAGTTGAGTGTAGAGGTAATGAATGTGATATGTGTCAGAGTGATTACCATAAATCATTGGAGGATTTGTGGATTGAAATAGAAAGTCAGAAAAAGAAACAAGCAGGATTAAGAAGTGTGTGGGCAAAGTGGAAAAGAAAAAGGAATGTAAGTTGTTTCACGTAACAGAGAGGTTATTCTGAAAGGGAAAAAGATGAAGGAAAAGTTGGATGCTGCAGGGTGGAGAGAGAAAAGAGATTTCAATAACAAAATAGAAGAGAATGAAAAATTGAGGAGAAAAAAATTATGAGATTTGTGTGGTGTGCACTGCCATGGCAGCTGTTCAGCGGAAAAAAAGAGCTACAAATTCCCCCGCTGAATACAATTTACGGACCTTCCAGAAAACGGCCCCAGTGACGTCCCTATATGCCGGTCAAGGGAGCTGCTCAAATGACAGACCAATTGTTGAGGGGAAATAAAACTCCTATCAATTCCGCAGGAGCCCGCATTCAAAAAGGTGGGTAAACATACAAAATTTGTCTTTAAAAGATTTTGAGTTTTTTACAGAAACGGCTGCCCGGACTGGCTGCTTTTGGTGTAATTTGGATCCAGGGGCTGAAAAAGTTGATGGACAACATGAGCCTGGCGTGTGCTGACGTATGTTTGCGGTCATCCGTGACATGTTCCCGCTCTCCGAGCCGACGAGACGAGGCACCCGGACTGCAAACCTATCATGGATCCCAGTTCTCACTTTGAAAATTGCGTAAGTATTTGGACAGATAAGACAAGGTCACATCCCTCCCGTTTAAGGTAGGCAAATGTTATTTATAGAATTGCTTTGCTTGACACATTGCCAGCTGAAGGTAGGACTGAACTTTTAAAGACCCTGACCTCATGAAAGGGGGAGATAGCTACTTTAATCATCATGTGTCACACCATTTGAAACTTTTTGTCGACAGACAACACAAATCATCAGATGAGGTAAAGGACATGCAGGAACAATTTTTGAAGCGACAATTGGCCCCCGTAAAGTGGCCATTAAAAATTAAATAAATAAAAATAAAATGGAAGCAGAAAAGCAGATGTGGATGGCGCAGGGGTCAACGACGAGGCGGGAGTCGTGACAGGGGAGACACCAACGGAGGCAATGGACCTCCAACGAACCAAGTGTGCTTCAATTGTGGTCAGTATGGACAGTTGTATTGTAATGCGCCCCCACTGATGCAACAGAGACCTCCAGTGGGACCCAGAGAGGCCCCACCTCAAAGAGGAGGCTACAGAGCTCCACACGGCAGAGGTGGACGCAGCCCGTCACCCTGGCAACAGCATCCGCAGCGGGCTCCACAGCAACAAAAGCCATCTCGCCAGTACTACTGCGATGAGGACTGGTCCGAATGCCCAATGAGCCCGGCGTCAGGGGACGGAGGAAAGACAGAGCCTCTTAACCCCGCTAAGGGAAGACAACCACCTGAATGAGCTGTGCAGGAGTGCCCATGAGTCTGCCGATTACGACACCATTAACGACTGAAATTGCTGGACAGACACAGGAACATCAGTTTGTCCTTCCTCCAGTGAATCTGATGGGCAGGGATCTGTTTATCTAAACCAGGGCTACCATCCTTTGTAGCCCGGACGGACTGATGATATGAACTGAGAGTGGAAAATCGTCCACTGCATGCAACTTCCGGAAGCGACCGCTGCAGAAACCAAGGAGGGTGGAGGCGTCTACTCGGCCTTCCTGCGGTGGAAGCCCTGAATCGACTCTCTTGCCTCCTACAGCCCTCCAATTGATCCCCTCCATCTCACACTGTTTTATGATAAAAATGACGATTTGGTTTATAGGGAAGCTTTTGAGTCAATACAGGAGGAAAACTGGATGCTCAATAGTAAAGGTATTTACATAGGGAA
This sequence comes from Phycodurus eques, assembly GCF_024500275.1. Lineage (NCBI taxonomy): Eukaryota > Metazoa > Chordata > Actinopteri > Syngnathiformes > Syngnathidae > Phycodurus > Phycodurus eques. The sequence continues at coordinate 331,863 of NW_026904021.1, read as the reverse complement.
GCAAGGTGTGGCAGCTGCCTCCACCTTGACGCCACAGCAGAGTGAGTGGTTTATGATGAGTTTGACATCTTTTCCACACTTTTTCACTTGCACTCGCATTAGGTCATGAAGCCTGAGAACTGGGACCGATGGTAAGAAAATGCCATTTGGCAAATGATTGGCAACAAGGTCAAATACAATGTGTTGTACTTTCCTAGTACTGAATGTTTTTGTATTCAGGGTGCCACGGTAGACGGGGAATGTTGGAGCATGTGACTTTGGCGCGATTCCATGTCAGAGAGCTCTCAGACCATGAGGACGCCGCACAGCTGTTGAACTCGCTGCCGGACTCACTGTGGTCCGAGAGGCCTGCAGATGGCATCCGTGACTCCGGTACCATTCGAGGTAGACCCGACTGCTTTTGTTAACTTGCCGTAGTATCCTTGTAAACAAGAGGCCGTAGAAGATATCGCGGAAACCCAAATTCTGAAATCCAAACACTTTGGTCCATAAATGATGTGATGAAACCCTCCGCTCAAGCTGCAGAACTGCTGGCCATTTGCAGGGTACTGGAGGTATCTGAAAGTCAGAGTGTTACTATTTATTAATGGTGCTGAAAAAGTAACAGGCTAATAAATGGATGCTGAAGGAAATATGTTGTTAAACAGGATCAGTTAATTGACTTTCTCCCGGCAGTAACAGTTGATGTGGTGCGTGACCTCCAAGAGGCGGCACCAGAGGAAGACAAGCATAAGAGGCAAAAGACAGGAGCTGAGTATAATGACAAGGAGAAGCTGTGGTTTGGCCCGATGAGAGGCCCTAGGAGACTGGTCTTAACGTCCGTGTGGTTAGTGGAGGAGGAAGCACACATCCTGACACATAAGAGTTATGTGTCAATGCTGTACAAGCTGCGCTTTTGGTGGCACCCTGATCTTCTGCGTAAGGTAAAAGATTTTTGTGTTTTTTGTGATAAATGTCTAGATTTCAGTGTTTGCCCGACAACGAAGAGGGAATTGCAACACACTGAGATGGGCCGATGTCCAAATGATGTGGTGGTAATGGACCGAACCGACAATGGTGGTCCCAGTCCAAAGCATAAGGTACTTATGAATGATTGTCGACACTTTTTTCTGGATGCAAAAGAAAACGTGCCGTCTGTCGACAAAGCGCTGGTTAACCATTATATCCCGAAGTATGAGTTTCCACGAGTAATCAGATCGGACAAGTGGTTCTACTTGTACCAAACATGTCCTGCGCAGGCCTCTATTGTAAAAAAAAAAACGTGGACTAAGTGTGAATTGTAAAAATATTCTGTCCGATACGTTTTCTCAATTGTGTACACAATATAAAGTAAACCTTAGAACTTTGATGAATAAAATTATATGACTACATATGTAAAAAGTTATAAAGCGCTTCAAAGGGTACTCATTATATTTATTAACTAAATAAGTAAGGCATACATATTGTATGTATAAATAGGTATGCATATGATATTCTGGAAGATAAATTAAATAATAGATAAATTAAGGCGTGTGCCCGGCGGATGTGATCAAGCCAGAGTGGCATCGTGACTTTCTATTTCCGGGTCAGCAGAGCGGACCAGAGCGGCTCTGCGTGCCCGAGATAAAAGCCTGAAAACAGTACTGGTTGGTTTTTGGTGTCAGAAAACGCTTCGAAGTTTGAATAAATGACGTGCAAGTTGCTATCTGAGCTGGTGAATGGGATTTGATATATATTGCTTAGAGAGTGGCGGCACGGTGTACGACTGGTTAGAGCGTCAGCCTCACAGTTCTGAGGACTGGGGTTCAATCCCCGGCCCCGCCTGTGTGGAGTTTGCATGTTCTTCCTGTGCCTGCGTGGGTTTTCTCCGGGCACTCCGGTTTCCTCCCACTTCCCAAAAACATGCATGGAAGATAAATTGGAGACTCTAAATTGCCCATAGGCATGACACTGAGTGCGAAGGGTTGTTTGTTTGTATGTGCCCTACGATTGGCTGACAACCAGTTCAGGGTGTACCCCGCCTCCTGCCTGATGATAGCTAGGATTGGCTCCAGCACGCCTGCGACCCGAGTGAGGAGAAGCGGCTCAGAAAATGGATGGATGCTTAAAGAGCACTTGAAGTGATAGAAGATTGTGAGAAGCACATTAACGCATAAAATGGCTTTAATCTTGTTTGTGCCTAGAAGAAGAGCTTTGACATAGCTTGCAAAGTAATGAAAAATGCGTTAACTTGTGTGTCTTAGGGAGTCATTTTTTGTGTTTTCTTACAGAGTGGCTGGAAGACTGCAATTGCGAATATAAAGAGACTCTGTGATTTTTGTAAGTAGATATACATAGAAGTTCCTGTTTGTGGCAAACCGGATTAAGAAAATTACGCGAGGTACGCCAGTCAACGAAAGACATCCTTACAATATTAAATTGATGCAGTATAGTGACAGTATAGTACTACTACAAGCAACTATTTTCATTCACAGAAGTGAAGGATATGCCAGAGGTGTCAAGTTGAGTTGCTACTTATGCTACATACGTCATGAGACTGTGCCTAATTTGCATCATGTACAAGGGAAATGTGTGGAGTACATGTTTTTGAGAATGGCTAATATGGTATGAGGATTAGTCTGTTTGTTTGTCTCCCCAGATTCAGCATGAAGGAACCTGTGTTTTAAAATCTCCTAACTTCCGTGGTTCCAAGCGTGTTCGTTTTCGTGAAAGAACGTCGTTCACAACAATGTATAAAAAGCAACCAATTTATTCCTGACAGAGGAGTCTATACATTTTGCAGAGCTCTGGGTTCGTAACTACCCTAACTTATTCTTAGCAGATACAGTAGTAGAACAAAAACTATCTGGCTCTCCCCCAGACTTATACAATGTTTCAAACAGGCCGGTGTGGAATCGCTGTCGTCCGATTGGTCCGTAATCTGACGTCATCGTTGTTCGGCCAAATGATGACTATTTGATCTGGGTCCAGACGTCGCCTGCCGATGTCTCCTGCATTCAATGTTTATAGTGGCTCCCCGCAGTTCCTTTCTTCTTTGCCATCTGTCTCCAAATACCCCCTGATGAGGGCCACATACCCCCCGCTGGGGGCCTTCCTGCAATATACTCCTATACTCCAATACACATTCTCTTCCAAACTAGTGAGAATTACATATTAGAATATAAAGTATTCTATATTCCCTTCAAGCACTATAGCAGGGAGGACAAAGAGGATTTTTCCATCTGTCTGGCAAGTCCATTTTGAGGAGGCATATTTATTTGCATTCTGTCTCCTCAATCAGGTTGATTTCAAAAATGTGTGGACAAGCGGAGAACTACTTTTTGAGCAAAAGGGTAAGAGTGAAGCACCATATATAGATTAATAAATACAAGTTAAGTTTTATTGAGGAAATAGCAAACAGAATAATCTGGGATGTCCTTCTGAGATCCAGAGCTCTAAAATTCGCAGGGATGGCGCCTACCAGTGTGATCGCCTCGGTAACGCGCTCTCTAGTATTGTCTTTGTTTTTGTGTTTTTCGTCCGTCTTTGGAGACTTTACACGACTCACTTACACAAGGGGAGACCTGCTAACCATCAAGGAGGCTACTCCGGACTTTCTGTCACCAACTTTCGAAAATCCGCTCAGTTTTTTCCCCGAGTTACTCACCGGAGCGGCGACCACGGTTTTCGGCGCATGGATGCGGACGCGGCGCCACAGAGGAAAACGAGCCGGCATTCAGGTGAAACTCCGCAAGAGAGGACACAGATTGGCGTTCCCGTCGATCCACCTCGCGAATGTACGCTCCCTACCCAACAAAATGGACGAGGTTCATCTTCTGTTAAAGACCAGTAAAGACTTCGGACGTTCCGCGGCCATGTGCTTCACGGAGACCTGGCTTTGCGACGCTGTACCCGATGGCGCCGTCATGCTTCCCGGCTTCAACATTCATCGAGTGGATCGCGACATGGAATCATCGGGGAAAACGAAGGGCGGCGGGATATGCCTCCATATAAACGAAAAATGGTGTACGGATGTCACGGTGCTCAGCACACACTGCAGCCCGCATTTGGAGTCGCTGTTTTTGAACTGTAAACCATTTTACTCGCCACGTGAGTTTGCATCGTTTATACTGGCTGGAGTCTATATTACACCGCAAGCTAACACGAACACCGCATTGCTAACGCTCGCCGAACAAGTCAACGAAATTGAAAAAAACCACCCTGACTCACCCCTCATTATTCTCGGGGACTTTAACAAAGCTAAACTCAACCACGAACTCCCTAAATACAAGCAGCACATCGACTGTCCTACCAGGGAAAATAATACTTTAGACCACTGCTACACTACGGTAAAAAACGCATACCGTGCTGTACCTCGTGCAGCCCTGGGCTCGTCTGATCACTGCTTAATTCACTTAATACCGACGTACAAGCAAGAACTTAAATGTGCGAAGCCTACAGTGAAAACAGTCAAAAAGTGGACCAATGAAGCAAAGATGGAACTTCAAAGCTGTTTAGACTGCACAGACTGGAGTGTCTTTGAAAATTCTGCTGGCAGGCTGGATGAATATACGGACACTGTCACATCCTATATCAGTTTCTGTGAAGAGGTTTGTGTACCAACAAAATCATTTCGGACATTCAACAACAACAAGCCGTGGTTCACTGCTAAACTTAAGCAGCTTCGCCAAGCTAAGGAAGATGCATATCAGAGCGGGGACAGGGCCCTGTATAATCGAGCTAGAAACCAGCTTACTAAAGAAATTAACATTGCAAAGAGGATCTATGCAGCAAAGTTGGAAAAACAGTTTAGCGCGAACGACTCAAAATCAGTCTGGCGTGCATTCCAATCGCTGACTAATTACAAGCGACGATCCCCCCAAGCTGAGAACAATAGCACACTAGCCAACGACTTGAATACCTTCTATTGCAGATTTGAAAAGGACAGTTTCACTCCACACACCCACCCGGCCGTACTCGTGACCACAACCACACCTCTGACTTCTGCGTTAACCATCCATGAACAGGATGTGAGACGCATCTTCAAACAACAGAATATTAACAAAGCGACAGGACCGGACCATGTGTCCCCATCCTGCCTCAAAGTCTGCGCGGACCAGCTCGCTCCAGTCTTCACTCAGATCTTTAACAGATCTTTGGAAATGTGCGAAGTTCCATCCTGTTTCAAACGCTCCACCATCATTCCAGTCCCCAAGAAACCTGCAATCTCTGGTCTGAATGACTACAGGCCTGTCGCTTTGACATCTGTGGTCATGAAGTCCTTTGAACGTCTCGTGCTGGACCACCTCAAGAGTGTCACAGGTCCCCTGCTGGACCACCTGCAGTTTGCCTACCAAGCGAACAGGTCTGCGGATGATGCAGTCAACATGGGACTGCACTTCATCCTAGAACACCTCGACAGTGCAGGGACCTACACGAGGATCCTGTTCGTGGACTTCAGCTCAGCGTTCAACACCATCATCCCTGAACTCCTTTCAACCAAGCCTCTCCAGCTCAGCGTCTCACCTGCCATCTGCCAGTGGATTTACAGCTTTCTGACGGGCAGGACACAGCAGGTCAGGCTGGGGGAGGCCACCTCATCCACACGCAGCATCAGCACTGGGGCGCCCCAAGGTTGTGTCCTCTCTCCGCTGCTCTTCTCTCTCTACACGAATGACTGCACCTCAGCGAACCCGACTGTCAAGCTCCTGAAGTTTGCAGATGACACCACTGTCATCGGCCTCATCAAGGACGGTGACGAGTCTGCATATCGACAGGAAGCGGAGCGGCTGGAGCTGTGGTGCGGCCGACACAACCTGGAGCTGAACACGCTCAAGACGGTAGAGATGATCGTGGACTTCAGGAGGCATCCTTCGCCACAGCTGCCCCTCACGTTGTCCAGCTGCCTTGTGTCAACCGTCGAGACCTTCAAGTTCCTGGGAATTACAATCTCTCAGGACCTGAAGTGGGCGAACAACATCAACTCCGTCCTCAAAAAGGCCCAGCAGAGGATGTACTTCCTGCGGCTTCTGAGAAAGCACGGCCTGCCACCGGAGCTGCTGAGACAGTTCTACACAGCGGTCATCGAATCAGTCCTGTGTTCTTCTATCACAGTCTGGTTTGGTGCTGCTACAAAAAAGGACAAACTCCGACTGCAACGGACAATCAAAACTGCTGAAAGGATTGTCGGTACCCCCCTACCCACCATTGAGGACTTGCACGCTGCCAGAACTAAGACAAGGGCGTGCAAAATCCTCTCGGACCGTCTGCACCCCGGTCACCAGCTCTTCCAGCTCCTTCCCTCAGGTAGGCGCTACCGATCAATGCAAACTAGAACTAGTAGACATTCCAACAGCTTCTTCCCTCTTGCGATCAACTTCTTGAACACCTAACCTATAATTCCATTACAAGAAGCTGACAATTTTTTGACTTGAGTTCGTTGTCACATTTCTGTGGGACCAATTATGTATTACTCGTGCACTCACTGTAGTTGTCTCGCCATGCTGCACTATTTGCATATACTGGCCACTCATGCCAGAGTAGCATCTGCTCCATTTGCACACTGATTGAGGAGTATCTGTAACATTTGCACAACCAACATTGTCCCAGATGATCGCACTACTCGTCACTTTAAACCGCATACACTCCTTGAAGTGTCAGCGCCCTTTGCACAATGGTCATTGCACCGGACTATTGCAATATTAGTCGTTCGAACTGCTCTAAGTGCTAGAGGACTCTGCATCTTTTTGCACAATTGTTTTTTGTCAATGTCTTTATGTCCCCAAAGTGTTCTGTAAATTGACTGTCTGTTGTACTAGAGCGGCTCCAACTACCTGAGACAAATTCCTTGTGTGTTTTGGACATACTTGGCAAATAAAGATGATTCTGATTCTGATTCTGATTCTGAATGGGCACCAAATTGTTTATGACAGGACACAGGCGTCCCAGCTGGGGGGGCAGCTTTACGACAGGGCGTGTGTGAGATTTGCGATTTTATGGTATTGCAAAGGCCAGGGAGATTTACAATAGGATTGTTTAATTAATGCAATGGATAGAATCCTGGTCTGTAGTGGTGGAGGGTGACTTGATTTGAGAATTTGGCGGATGTAATATTGGGAATTAGGGGACTTAGGCTAACAGTTGGTTACGGTAATTATTAGCCTGCGCTATTTTAAATTGTCACTCGCTTTTACTATAATATCGCTTTACTGAGGAGGAAGACCTAGTGTAGTGATGGTAATATTTCTTTCAAACCTAACAACCTTCAAATGCAAGCTGAGTGGTTGCAGGAGTTGGGTGTTTAGGTGTTATGGTTCAACCAATAAGTGTGCTGTGTTCAGTTTTGTCTGTGTGGTATATGTGAGAGGACATTCACTCCTGGGTCCAGGTTAATGTTATTGTCTGTGAAGTCTCGCTTGTCATGACATGTTAATTGTTCATGTTTTGTGTTTAATGTTTGTGTCGTCTTAATTAAAAGCAGAAATGGAGCACTACTCAGCTGGCTGACAGGAGTAATGAAGGATGTGATCACGTGAAAGAGACTATAGACCTTTAGTTACCAAGGACAGTGTGACTGACGAGAGAATACGGTTTACAGACTGTTGAATGACTGATTTGTTGAAATAACATTATTTTACAGGATGCCCAGGAGGATGGAGCTTGATAGTGTTATTGTTGTATTGCAGGATGTTGGTGTGCTGACTTAACGCTGATTTTATGTGATTCTTGGTTTATTTACATAAACACTTGTGTGAGGCAAATTAACAATTGGTAAGGGAATAATATCAATGTTGGGTGACAATTGCCGACTTGTCCCTTCTCTGGAGTATGTATACAGGAATTATGTAGTCCATCCCTTTGGCACGTGTATTTTTTGTAGAGTTGTGATTAATTTATATAAGGGTTTGTTTGCAGGTCTGGTCAGGGGCCTCTCTGACAAAGGAGACGACCTGCTTGTTTGTGTATGGTGTTGTGTGTGGATACTGTGTTTTGGTGTTAAATTAGTCATTTAACAAAGGGGGAAATATGTACATCCTGTATGTCTGGTCAAAGAAGGTTATAATCATGACTTTGGTGATCTCCCTGATTATAGTTAGAGAAATCTATTTTGGAATGCCTTCAATACAAGGAGAACGAGTGACCAAGAGGACCGTTAAGCCAACAGGGGCCCTAGAATTAAACTACACATTGGGGGAAAGGACGGTATACCAATCCGGCGGGACACAATATTTACTTGTGCGCTTTGAGTACAGGACATGGGGGAGCTGGCCGGTGTCCGGTGAACCATAGGTTCAAAGCGAACCAGCAGGTGGATTTGTGTTACAGCTGGAAGCAGGTGATTATCCACTCGAAACCGGGATACTGGGAGCCGACGAAGAATAGAAATTGGCGGTGGAAGGACAGGATCAAATTGGAAAGAGGTTGGATGCACTCGGTAACCCCGGGGGACAGACACCCCGTACTGTTGACCTTGGGTATAGATGTCTCAGGGGCCAATCCCCGAGGACAGACTATTATTAATTGGATACCACCGACAAAAAGTTCATCTTGTCTGATAATGAGAAAATTTGCGAAAGTACCAGTATCAAAAAATGCGGATCCAGTGGTTTTTCGAACCTCCAAAGTGACGGGATATGACCTGAATAATGACTTGGTCCAGGGGGCAGTAAACAGTCATTTGCTATGGAGTGGATGGACAGGCACTTGTGCATTGGTTTCTATGATAACCCCCACTGTGATCAAGCCTCTCTCTCTCAGCAGGAAATCACTCAAATGGCGGATTTCACCTGGGAGCGTGACTGGTGTGTGTTTATTAATTTCTCAGGAGTCTTGTCCTCAGGTTTGCGCTCAAGGCCTTTGAAGGGAAGAACCCCCACTGCCAAGATCTGAAGCTGCCGCTGAAAGTGGACGTGGAGACAATGAGCGCGCTCGCTGCCTTGATCGACGCCTTTGTATCCCCTTCTTAAGTTTTTTGATTTGCTGTGTTTAGATTAGGTTTTGTTGAGTATTGTCGTGAAATAGGCTGCAGGTATAGGGGTTGTTGATCTTCTGATTATCAGTCTAATTGTTGATTATCAGTCTAATTGTCTAATTGTTAATAAATGATGGCTTCTGATTATCAGAAGATCAACTTGGGGGATTGAAGGAAATATAGAATACTTTATATTCTAATATGTAATTCTTTATGTAATATAATATAGAGTTTCATGGTGTAACTAATTTGGAAGCTCAGCAAGGATGTGTATTGCAGTATCATCAGATAAGGGGGTAGGAGTTTATTGCAGGAAAGTAAAAAATAAAGAACAGATGTCAAGGAAGAAAAGGACTGCAGGGAGCCACTATAGGCATTGAATTCAGGAATGTGGGACGCCGTCTGGAGGCGACACCTAGAGCCAGCTCAAATGGTCATCATTCTGCAGAGCAAGGATGATGTCAGATTAGACCACGGACCAATCAGACGACAGCGATTCCATTCTGTCCCGTTTGAAACATTGTATAAGTCTGGGGTAGAATCAGTTTTTTGTTCGACTTCTCTATCTGCTAAGGATAAGATAGGGATAGTTACAAACCCAGAGCTCTGCAAAATGTATAGACTCCTCTGTCAGGAATAAATTGGTTGTTTTTTAAGACATTGTTCTGAACGTAGTTCTTTCACAAAAACAAGCACGCTGGGAACCACGAGAGTAAAAGGAGATTTTAAACACAGGTTCCTCCAGTCCACAAAATTGTTCAATACTTTAGTCCTTATGTATTGCAGGGACTGCAATTGGCTGGCGACCAGTTCAGGGTGTACCATGCCACTCGCCCGAATATAGCTGGGATAGGCTCCAGGCTGCCAGCGACCCTTGTGAGGATAAGCGGTACAGAAAATGGAGGGATGGATGGATGTACTGCAAGCATCGTTGATTCTTGTTGTCTCTGTGACCTGACTTTGTGAATTACACTTTAAGCAATTCAGGAATACTTACATATGTGAACAAATGAGCGGGTTTACTTTGATATAAGAAAGCGTAAATCTTCAAAGTGTGTGTGTGTAGGTGTGTAATTTATGGCATTTTCTGACATGGATTGTCTTTGTGTATTAAGAACATAACTCTTGCTAAAATTATTATTGTTTTGTTATGATAAGCAGCAGCATCAGGGGTTGAGGTCACAAGCAGAGGGGGTTATTGAGGGACTGGGTGACCCCATGGTGGCAGTGAAGAAGTGGTGCTGGTCTATTATGTAATGCAGTCAAAATTATTCTGCATAATGTTAAATTGCAAACATAATCATGATTCTGTCTAATTGTTAATAAATGATGGCTTCAATGTTTATCCCCTCCTTGAGCCGTCACCTTATCGTGGTGTAGGGGTTAGTGTGTCCCAATGATCCGAGGAGTTGTCTGGGGCTTTATGCCCCTGGCAGGGTCACCCATGGCAAACAGGTCCTAGGTGAGGGACCAGACAAAGCACGGCTCCAAAAAACCCTATGACGAGTACAATAAATGGATTCCGGTTTCCCTTGCCCGGACGCGGGTCACCGGGGCCCCCCTCTGGAGCCAGGCCAGGAGCTGGGGTTCAAAGGCGGGCGCCTGGTGGCTGGGCCTGCACCCATGGGGCCCGGCCGGGCACAGCCAGAAAGGGTAATGTGGGTCCCCCTTTCCCTGGGATCACCACCTGTGGGAGGCGCCATCGGTGTCGAGTGCAGTGCGAGCTGGGCTGTGGCCGGAGGCGGGGACCTTTGCGATCCGATCCCCAGCTACAGAAGCTGGCTCTAGGGACGTGGAATGTCACCTCTCTAGCAGGGAAGGAGCCCGAGCTGGTGTGTGAGATCGAGAAGTTCCGACGAGATATAGTCGACTCGCCTCCACGCACAGCTTGGGCTGGTAGCAGTCCTCTCGAGAGGGGTTGGACTCTCTTGCCCACGGTGAGAGGCGCAGAGCAGGTGTTGGTATACTTATTGCTCCCCGGCTCGGCGCCTGTACCTTGGTGGTACAAGAGGGTAGCCTCCCTCCGCCTTCGGGTAGGGGGACAGATCCTGACTGTTGTTTATGCCTATGCGCCAAACAGCAGTTCAGAGTACCTACCCTTTTTGGAGTCCTTGATCACCTTCTCTGTGGTCTTCCTCTCGCTCTCTTGCCTGGCAGCTCCATCTTCATCATCCTTGTACCAATATAATCACTATTTCTCCTCTGGATGTGTCCAAACCATCTAAGTCTGCTCTCTCTAACGTTGTCTCCAAAACATCTAACCTCGGCTGTCCCTCTGATGAGCTAATTTCTAATTTTATCAAACCTGGTCACTTCTCGAGCGAAACTCAACATCTTAATTTCCGCCACCTCCAGCTCTACTTCCTGTTGTCTCTTCAGTGCCACTGTCTCTAATCCGTACATCATGGCTGGCCTCACCACGGTCTTATAAACTTTGCCCTTCATCCTAGCAGAGACTTGTGCCTGCGTGGGTTTTCTCCGGGCACTCCGGTTTCCTCCGACATCCCAAAAACATGCATTAATTGGAGACTCTAAATTGCCCGTAGGCATGATTGTGAGTGAGAATGGTTGTTTGTTTCTATGTGCCCTGCGATTGGCTGGCAACCAGTTCAGGGTGTACCCCGCCTCCTGCCCGATGATAGCTGGGATAGGCTCCAGCACGGGGAGAACATGCAAACTCCACACAGGCGGGGCAAGGGATTGAACCCGGGTTCTCAGAACTGCGAGGCTGACGCTCTAGCCAGTCGTCCACCGTGCCGCGACATAAAGACATTCTTACACAATTAAAAACTTGGACACTTGTACAGTTGAACAATTTTGATGAAGTGGTTTGAAAAAGTGATTGATCTGGAGACAGTGATGTAAATTTGGTGTGAAAGGTGGGGGAATGACAAATGTTGCTTTGTGGGGGGTGGGGGGGTGGAGATGATCCCCCCCAATTTTAAATGCATCAATAAGTGTACCTTGAGGGTCACATGGACAACAATTAAGTATAAATGAACAGCAGAGAGCAGTGGTTCTCAAATTGTTGAATGGTGCGGGTTCCCTCTTGTGGTACCTGAAAAAAAATCCCAATTAAATATTCAAACTGCGTATTGTCACAGCGGTTTCAACTTTTCTTAAACACAGTTTAGTACTTATGTTAAGCGCACACACACACACACACACACACACGCACACGCACACACAGACACAAACACGCACGCACACACACACACACACACACACACACACATTCTGTACAATTACAGGTATTATTTTAATGTCTATTTGGTCCAAATAAGATGCATGCAGTTTGGATGGTGCGGCTGCCTGTGCCCATGCAAACTGTTTTTATTAAAGGTATGTACAGGCTTTTTCCGCAACTGTACTCATTGTTCAGCTTCAAACATGCATTCTGAACTAATATGTATTTTTTTAACTATTGCAGGATGAAGTCAGTAAAATTTGCAATCTGGAGAGAAGCCGAGTAGTAGTCCATCTACAAATCGGCGCTTTCTGAGTTCAATCACCTGAGTGCCCGTTTGAATGCATTTGGGATGACAATGAACAGCACTGAGCATACTGAAATAAATGTGAGTTCATAAATGACGACAGAGGGGCCACTCAAAAGGCAGAGGCCTATTTCTGGTCCCCATCTGTTAAGGCCCCTTACATGATCAGCCGAGATCGGGCATTCTCTATGTAGTATGGCCGAAAAGTAGGGCTGTCCCAGGGAAAACCTCCTAATTTTAGCATTACTACAACCATATTATTGACACACATTTTAAATGACTGCATAAGTGGATTACCACGATATAAAAGTATCGTTTATGATTATGCACACTATTTTACAATGGGTTTGCTAGCAAAACAAACCAATTTGCCGATTTAGAATTATAGTCCCAAACAGAGCATGGATAAATCATGACTCATCCAATTACTACACTTCATTTTAATAATAGTTTGTTTTCCTATCTTTGAAGGAGTCTGGGCTTTTTAACTTTTGCACATATCTTTATATGTCTACACTACAAACAGGGTTTGGAGGGTAACTGTTTCCTTAAAGATAGATGGGCAGAGAGATGGCTACATTTGATTGCTAATGAACAGATAAATAGACGGACGGACGCATAGTTAGCTAACCTTTGCATATAACTGTTTGTTATAAAAAGTGAAATGAAAACAAGAGACAAATTAAGTCGAAAATCTTTGCAGTTCGGGGTAAACAGAGACTTTTACTGACCACTTCAGCAAGTGCATGGATGATGTCACCACCATGAAGTCCATCACTGTCCGTGCTAATCAGAACCCATGGCTGTTGGGGGAGGTCTACAGACTACTGAAGGTCCGCAACACAGCTTTTAGATCTGGGAATGAGGAGGGCCTGAGGACAGCCAGGGCTAATTTGTCCCGTGGCATCAAGGAGGCCAAGAGGGAGTACTCCAGGAAGATCGCCCACCGCTTCAGTGACAGCAGTGACACCAGGAGTCAGTGGCGTGGTATTCAGACCATTACGGACTATAAACCCACACCACAGACCTGCAACAGCTCCACCACCCTGCCAAATGAGCTAAATGACTTATTTGCTCACTTTGAGGCACACAACAGCACTCCTGCACACAAGACTCCACCCTCTCCTGGTGACCGAGTGCTGACACTGACCTGGGACAGCATGAAAAGATCTCTCGACAGGATCAACACACGAAAAGCCCCGGGCCCAGATAACATACATGGTCGTGTTCTGAGGGACAGTGAAGCTGAACTCACAGATTTCTTCACAGAGATTTTTAACACCTCCTTGAATCAGGCTGTTTTCCCCACGTGCTTCAAAGCCCCCACCATCATCCCAGTCCCGAAGAATTCATCTCCCTCCTGCCTCAATGACGACTGTCCGGTGGTGCTCACTCGCATCCTAATAAAGTGCTTCAAGCGGCTAATCATCCACCACATCTTGTCCTCCACCCCCCCTCGCCCCACGGCTCCTTGGACCCCTTCCTCACCTGCAAAGTCCTCCGCATAGCGGGGGATGCCACCCATCCATCACACAGCCTCTTCAATCTGCTGCCATCAGGCAGGAGACTGCGGAGTCTCCGGCCCAGGACTCGCTGACGAAGTATTAGTCATTAGGCCTCTCAGGAATCTGAACTCTCTGCCCGCTCACCCCCTCTACCTCTTCTGTCCTTTGCCCACCTGAACTGTGACACCCCACAAACATGCACATGCACACACACACAAACATCCCACAAACACACCACAAACATGCACATGCACATGCACACACAAAATAATACTTTAGACCACTGCTACACTACGGTAAAAAACGCATACCGTGCTATTCCTCGTGCAGCCCTGGGCTTGTCTGATCACTGCTTAATTCACTTAATAATTCACTTAATTCACTTAATTCACTTAAAAACAAAATCTTTTCGCACATTCAACAACAAGCCGTGGTTCACTGCTAAACTTAAGCAGCTTTGCCAAACTAGGGAGGATGCATATCAGAGCGGGGACAGGGCCCTGTATAATCGAGCTAGAAACCAGCTGACGAAAGAAATTAACATTGCAAAAAGAAACTATGCAGCAAAGTTGGAAAAACAGTTTAGCGCAAATGACTCTAAATCAGTCTGGCATGCATTCCCATCGCTGACTAATTACAAGCGACGATCCCCCCAAGCTGAGAACAATAGCACACTAGCCAACAACTTGAATACCTTCTACTGCAGATTTGAAAAGGACACTTACACACCACACACCCACCCGGCCGCACCCGCGACCACAATCACACCTCTTACTTCTGCGATAAACCATTCATGAACAGGATGTGAGATGCATCTTCAAACAACAAAACATTAACAAAGCGGCAGGCCCGGACCATGTGTCCCCATCCTGCCTCAAACTCTGCGCGGACCAGCTCGCTCCAGTCTTCACTCAGATCTTCAATAGATCTCTGGAACTGTGCGAAGTTCCATCCTGTTTCAAACGCTCCACCATCATTCCAATCCCCAAGAAACCTGCAATCTCGGGTCTGAATGACTACAGGCCTGTCGCTTTGACATCTGTGGTCATGAAGTCCTTTGAACGTCTCGTGCTGGACCACCTCAAGAGTGTCACAGGTCCCCTGCTGGACCCCCTGCAGTTTGCCTACCAAGCGAACAGGTCTGCGGATGATGCAGTCAACATGGGACTGCACTTCATCCTAGAACACCTCGACAGTGCAGGGACCTACGCGAGGATCCTGTTCGTGGACTTCAGCTCAGCGTTCAACACCATCATCCCTGAACTCCTTTCATCCAAGCTTCTCGAGCTCAGCGTCTCACCTGCCATCTGCCAGTAGATTTACAGCTTTCTGACGGGCAGGACACAGCAGGTCAGGCTGGGGGAGGCCACCTCATCCACACGCAGCATCAGCAATGGGGCGCCCCAAGGTTGTGTCCTCTCTCCGCTGCTCTTCTCTCTCTACACGAACGACTGCACCTCAGCGAACCCGACTGTCAAACTCCTGAAGTTTGCAGATGACACCACTGTCATCGGCCTCATCAAGGACGGTGACGAGTCTGCATATCGACAGGAAGTGGAGCGGCTGGAGCTGTGGTGCGGGCGACACAACCTGGAGCTGAACATGCTCAAGACTGTAGAGATGATCGTGGACTTCAGGAGGCATCCTTTGCCACAGCTGCCCCTCACGTTGTCCAGCTGCCTTGTGTCAACCGTCGAGACCTTCAAGTTCCTGGGAATTACAATCTCTCAGGACCTGAAGTGGGCGACTAACATCAACTCCGTCCTCAAAAAGGCCCAGCAGAGGATGTACATCCTGCGGCTTCTGAGAAAGCACGGCCTTCCACCGGAGCTGCTGAGACAGTTCTACACAGCGGTCATCGAATCAATCCTGTGTTCTTCCATCAAAGTCTGGTTTGGTGCTGCTACAAAAAAGGACAAACTCCGACTGCAACGGACAATCAAAACTGCTGAAAGGATTGTCGGTACCCCTCTATCCACCATTGAGGACTTGCACGCTGTCAGAACTAAGACAAGGGCGTGCAAAATCATCTCGGACCCTCCGCACCCCGGTCACCAGCTCTTCCAGCTCCTTCCCTCAGGTAGGCGCTACGATCAATGCAAACTAGAAATAGTAGACATTCCAACAGCTTCTTCCCTCTTGCGATCAACTTCTTAAACACCTAACCTATGATTCCATTACAACAAGCTGGCAATTTTTTTTTACTGAGTTCGTTGTCACATTTCTGTGGGGCCAATTATGTATTACTCGTGCACTCACTGTAGTTGTCTCGCCATGCTGCACTATTTGCATATACTGGCCACTCATGCCAGAGTAGCATCTGCTCCATTTGCACACTGTTTGAGGAGTATCTGTAACATTTACACAACCAACATTGTCCCAGATTATCGCACTACTCGTCACTTTAAACCGCATACACCCCTTGAAGTCTCAGCGCCTCTTGCACAATGGTCATTGCACCGGTCTATTGCAATATTAGTCATTCGAACTGCTCTAAGTGCTAGAGGACTCTGCATCTTTTTGCACAATTGTTTTTTGTCAATGTCTTTGTCTCCAAAGTGTTCTGTAAATTGACTGTCTGTTGTACTAGAGCGGCTCCAACTACCGGAGACAAATTCCTTGTGTGTTTTGGACATACTTGGCAAATAAAGATGATTCTGATTCTGATTCTGACATTCACGCACCGATTACCTATCGCAGCCGATTTCCCAGATCGGGTCCCGACATATGTCGGGAACGACAAAACTTCTTGTCGTGTGACATAAGCCACGACAAACGATTTGGCCCTACGACGCCAATGAAGTCTGGCAAATTGGGTTCTTTTTTTGATATCTTCCGTGTAGTGTGACATATAAACGACAACTCTCCGACAGCGCAACTTGACAGAGACCAGTAGGATTGTGTATTCTGACCGGCACATCACCTCCCGTGCTTACCGTTGTCAGCATACTTGCGCGCTGTTGTTAACATTTCTTCTCACGCACAAACCAATGTTTACTGAAGCTTTAGGGCATGATTCGACGGAACGCCGGCATGTTTACGAGCAACCGTATGTACTTGTGCTTGCTAGGGTACATAACGTTTTGTTGCCTGCTTGCGTGCCGTATCGTATGAAAAGTAGGTGAACATACTTCAAGCAATCCTTCAATGAACGTTCTCTCCCGAGCACCAGTGACGAACAAGTTTTTCCACATTTTGTCCCCCCACAGTCACTCACACGCACAGGCACACACAGAAACAATACATTGACGCGGCGCATCGTAACGAGTGTGTCCTGTCGTGTTGACCGGAGACACGTTTTCTGATTCCAACTCTCGGACAGTGTTTGATTTGACAAGATAAAGCCCAGTGATGGTAAAAGACGGGATAGGGTGCTATCGGAATAAATGTCGAGAAGTGTTTGCCCGAGAAATGGCAAGATTTGAATGCAGTTGTCTGACATCGTGTCATCGGGAAAGACATCATGTGACATCGGGAAAGACATCAGCCATGAGACAACCCAAACAGCCCTGTTGCTGGCGGCTGCCTGATATTTGTCAAACGGTCAAAGGTTACATACCAATTACAATGGCTAGAGAGCAGAGTGGCGCACTGGAAGTGTGCTGGGCCCATAACCCAGAGGTTGATGGGTCGAAACCATCCTCTGCTATATGGAGCTCGTTCTCTGTTATCGTATGTCTGGTCATAGGATGTTGTGGAACTGCTATCATTTATATATTGTGCAATTAAGACCACGTGAAGTGACCCTTTCCTCAATTCACTTCTTACTGAAAAAAACAAAATCCCACAAATGCACCTGAACGCATCGGCAATGCCAGCGAGGCCGTTTGCTGGTTCTGCTATCGGATAGCATGAGAGCAACAGTTTCAGTCGTGTCGTGGTTGTTATGTTTGCCAAACACGTGTTAGGTCCCTGTTTGGAAACAAAGCTGATTAGCTTTTTTGTTTTCACGCAAAGAAGAGCCCCACCAAAAGCTAAAGAGAGCATGAACTCAACTCCCCGTCAGGGAAACGAACCCCTGACTGCTACGTGACAGGCGGAGATACCTTCCACTATACTAACCAGGAGTCTTTTCACCTACCGTCACCTAGTGTCAAGCGCACGTCAATGCACTGAACGCATCAGCAATGACAGCTAACGAGGCGGTTGGCTTGTCCTGCTAACTGATTGCACGAGAGCAACTGTTTCAGTCGTGGAGTGGTTGTTATGCTCGCCAAACACGCGTAAGGTCCCACTTTGGAAACGAGGGTGATGGGCTTTTTTGTTTTCCCACAAAGAAGAGCCCCACCAAAAGCTCAAGACCACATGAACTAAACTCCCAGTCAGGGAATCTAAACCCGGTCTTCCACGTGACAGGCGGAGATACTGTCCACTATACTAAGGAGGAGTCTTTTGCCCTATCTTCACCTAGTGTCAAGCACACGTCAATGAACCTGAATGCATCGACAATGCCAGCAAGCGAGGCAGTTGGCTAGTCCTTCTCACACATGACACGAAAGCAACCGTTTCAGTCGTGTGGTGGTTGGTTTGTTCGCCAAACACGCGTAAGGTCCCTCTTTGGAAACGAGGCTGATGTGGTTTTGTGTTTTCCCACAAAGAGCCACACGAAAAGCTGAACAGCACAGGCGGTCAATTCCCCGTCGGGGAATCGATCCCCGGTCTTCCGCGTGACAGGCAGAGATACTGTCCCCGAAACTAACAAGGAGTCGTTTGCCCTACTTTCACATAGTGTCAAGCACACGTCAATGCACTGAACGCATCGGCAATGCCAGTTAGCGAGGCGCTTTGCTAGTCCTGCTAACGGATAGCATGAGAGCACCAGTTTCAGTTCTGTAGTGGTTGTTATGTTCACCAAATACGCGTAATGTCCCTGTTTGGAAACATAGTGTTCGCCTTTTAATTGTTTTCCCGCAAAGAAGACCCCCACCAAAAGCTAAAGAGCACATGAACTCAACTCACTGTCCGGTCCACTATACTAACAAGGAGTCTATTACCTTATATTCACTGATTGTCGAGCACGTCACTGCACCTGAACGCATCGGCAATGCCAGCGAGGCGGTTTGCTGGTCTTGCTAACATATAGCACGAGAGCAATTCAGGGATACTTACATCTTATTTGACGTGAACAAATGAGCGGGATTACTTTGATAAAAGAAAACGTAAACCCTCCAAGTCTGTGTTTGTGTAATTTATGGCATTTCCTTCCATGGTTTGCTTTTGTGTATTAAGAACATAACTCGTGTTATGGTTGTTATTTTTTTGTTATGACTAGCAGCAGCATCAGGGGTTGAGGTCACTAGCAGAGGGGTTATTGAGGGACTGGGTGACCCCATGGTGGCAGTGAAGAGGTGGTGCTGGTCTTGGAGAACAATGAGGAGGAGGAAGATGTGGTGCTCTTATTGGGGGAGAAGGAAGAGAATGGAACAGGAAGCAGCAATAACCCGACAGGTAGAGATGCTGTGTGTAAGGCTGCCGTACTGGGTAGGCAATTGTATTACGCAGTGGATACAGCAAAAATGATTAAATTACGGTGACCGCTCATTCGAAGTCTTTTTTTCCATGCGTAATATGTTGGAAATTTTCTGCATGAAGATCAAAGTCCAAATGGTGGAATACAGGGAACGTTCCATACCTGGAGGGGAATCCTTGTTAGGGTCGCAGGGAGCTCGAGCCTATCCCTGCTGACTTCAGACGAAAGGCGGACTACACCCTGAACTGGTCACCAGTCAGTCGCAGGGCACATATAGACACGGACAACCATTCGCATGCACTTTCACACCATCACAGTGTGAGCTGAACCCACGCTGCCCACACCAAAGTCAGGCGAGCGTACCACTAGACCATACTGGGAGTCGGACCTGGTTCTCTGGGTGATCCATGCCATAATACTGGAACTGAGGTAGTTACCATACGACAAAGTCTAAATGGTAGAGAGCAGAAGTGATTCAAGGAACATTCCCAAAATGGTCGTCAAACCCGGGCTGCCAGGGTGAAAACCAGGAATCCTGACCACACGACCATATAGTGGTGTGACTTCAACTTTATCTTTAAAAAATTCTTCACTTTCTTTCAAGCCCGATTTTTCGTAAGACCATAAGGCCAAAACTAAATAATTCAGGTTCCATTCCCATACCGCGAGTAGGAGACCAGTGAAAACCATCCAATCCTGTTGGTGTCTCGACCACTTATTCACTCCAAAATTCTCATTATTTTTTTCAAGTGCAAAGTATTGGAAATGTTTTGCATGAAGATCAAAGCCCAAATGGTGGAATTTAGGGGACATTCCCATACCAGGAGTCAAAACCAGGACACCTGGGTGAAAACCACAAATGCTGACCGCTTACCCATATGGGACAGTCCTTTGTTTTTCTTTCCAAAATATTGAATGTTAACCCAAGCGCACACTTAGATTTATTTATTTATTTTCTTTTTTGCATGTTCAAGCCAAATTGGTGGAATTCAGGGTAAACAAATGTTCTTGTACTGGGACTCGGGCCTGGCTGCAGATTCATGCCATACTTGAACTCGTGGAATGTTACCATACTGGGTGTCTATTAACATCAAAATTGAAGAGTTGAGGAGAGATTCAGGGCACATTGCCATACCGGGAGTCACACCATGGCCACCGGGGTGAGAAACACAAATCCAAACCGTTAGACTATATGGGATTCATGTCGCTGTTTCCTCAACGTTTTAAAAAAAAATTCTGTACTTTCTTTCAAGCAGGATTTTTTTTTTCGCAAGACGATCAGGCCAAAACAAAGTAATTCAGGATACATACCAGGAGTCGTAGACCAGTGAAAACCACTAACCTTGCCGCGAGACCACAGGGAACACATGGACTAGCTGGTCTTGCTTCAACTTAGTCTTTTTGAAATTCTGTATTTTCAAATTTTTAAATTTTCATCAAATCAGGCCAAAATGAAAGCATTCAGGGGATGTTCCCATACCAGGAGTCAAACCCGGGCTGTCTGGGTGAAAACCAAGGGTGACGACCAAAAAAATACAACCCCTATTCCAATGAAGTTGGGACGTTGTGTTAAACAGAAAATTAATAAAAAATTAAAAATAAAAAAATTTAAAAAATTAAATAAAAACAGAATACAATGATTTGCAAATCATGTTCGACCTACATATAATTGTAAACACTACAAAGACAAGATATTTTATGTTCAAACTGATAAACTTTATTGTTTTTAGCAAATAATCATTCACATCTTTGGATCTCATAATAAAATATAAGGAATACATGTATATTTCAAGATGAAGATTGATTATATTTGAGGAAGTTTAACCCTTTAATGGCCATTATGTTTACATAACTCCATAGTTTTTTATTAAACAAAGCACAAAAATGAATTTAAAAAATATATATACAATAATGGAATAAAATCTGCATTATGATATAAAATGTAAATTTTTCAATGTCAGGGGAGTTTGTTTGGAGAGTATTTCATTTAAAAAATTAAAATAAATATTTATTAATAATAGAAATTTTATAAATTATACATATATGTATATATATATATATATATATATATATATATATATATATATATATATATATATACGTTTTATTGTATTAGATGAATTCTAACTCTTTAAAGGCCAAAATGTTTACATTCTTTTTATCTTTGAAAAATTCTCAAAATATACGAATACAAATTAAGAAATATACGTAGTTAAATATGAGTAATATTTCAATTTTTAAACTAATTACATTTGGAGGATTTAAAAATTGAAAAATAAAAATATAATAAATTGTATAATTAGTTTTCAATACATATATAAATATATTTCAAAAACAAAAAAGAATAAAAATTTAATAAATGATAATACTTATTTTATATACATTTTTCAAAAAGATCAATTGCATGTCAGGAATTTTAATCGTTTGAGATAAAAAGATATACAATAAACTATATTTGTTATTAGCTTTTTTTTTTTACAATATGATCTTATTTTGTATAATTTTGATTAAAAAAAATAATTTAAAAAAAATCGAGTTAATATATGTACATTTCAAGATTCCCGTGACCCTTGTGAGGATAAGCGGCACAGAAAATTGACTGATGGATGGATGGATATTTCAAGATGAATTTTAACTATTTATTATTGAATTCGTTTACAGCTCGAGGCAGAGTGTGTACTTCAAAGAAAACAGACCAGTAGCGGGGTAAAAAGAAAAAAGTTAAAAAAAAGAAAATAAAAGCTAATTTTGCTACCTGCTTTGAATTGGAAACAAGAAACCCATCTGGTAGATAAATGTGAAAAGCCTAAACTTGAAAGTTAGTATAGGACAAACTACAACATGTCCTAGGATTTCTAAAGCGTTAACCTTAGCAATCCATTCATAGCCAACATTCACTCTTGCTTTATTTCTCACCCGTTGCTTTTTTCCTGTGAAAACATTCCAAGTGGTGTGGGGCGGGAGAAAGAGGATTTTTTTTTCCAGTTGTTGGTGCTCTGTGTGTAAGCTTGTCAAGATGCAAGTCATCATTAGGCCAATTATTTGGCTTTGACTTGCAAATGCAGACTTGAGATATGAGCTCTGTATGGTGGCGGTGAACTTAAATCAATTCACTCCACAATAAGAAGCAGGTTGGCAAATAGCAAACAAGTCATCCAAAAAAGAGGCTTCAAGCTATGAATGCCACTCTCAGTTGATGTTTACTGTCATACTAAACATTAAACTAAGAAGATTACACTTTGTGTATTTAAAACAATTGTTTATGCTAGCTTAATGCCAGCACACAATGCAAAACGCCATGGACAGGCTAACAAATAGCATCAATAGTCGCTATTTCCTTTCACAGAGTTTCCACAAAATTAGCACAAAGAAGACAGTTAAAGTTACTTCTCGCCTCATTGGGTTCTGGGTAAAGGTACAGGGAAACGAATACTAGCTCTACCATTAATGGCTCTGCTGTGCCTTCCAGAACACTGTCCGACATGCGAGGCGAGTGCGCCGCTGCAGACTAGCTTTCACACACACACAAACTACTGAAAGGCTCTCATAAGGACTACTCAAACACTCTCATATGCACAAGTCTTGCTCTCATTAACACTACTCAAAAGGTCTCATTGATACTACTCAAATGCTCTCATTTACACTACTCAAATGCTCTCATTGACACTACTCAAATGCTCTCATTGCCACTTCTCAAATGCTCTCATTGCCACTACTCAAATGCTCTCATTTACACTACTCAAATGCTCTCATTTACACTACTCAAATGCTCTCATTTACGCTCTCATTTACACTTCTCAAATGCTCTCATTTACACGACTCAAATGCTCTCATACGCACGCGTCTTGCTCTCATCAACACTACTCAAATGCGTTCACGCGAGCATGTCAATCACATTCTCACACACATCACTGGCATTCACGAGTTCATGTCAATCATGCTCACACGTGAATCGTGTAAATCTTTTATTAGGTAGTTCAATTCAAAAAGGGAAATTATAGAGATGAACTGTACACTGCACGCACTCAGAGTGAAGTATTTCATATTTAAAATATGTATTATTTTGATGATTGCAGCTCATAGCAAATAACAAACATTCTCCATATTGAGAAACTAAAATATAACATCAAACGAAATAGTGAATTCATTCAAGAAATAGTGATTTTTAATGTAGAAATTAGGCTGGAATTTGCTGTCTGAAAAGTACTTCAGCATTTAATCACTATGAGTACTGAAGAAAAACTTTTCAACGATATTCTAATTTATTTAGAGGTACCAATATTTAATAAAGTCATGAAACATTTGACTCTGGAGTGCATAGATATGATACGAGTTTCACAACGACAATTAAATTCCTTCTTTCTGAAGGGAATATAGAATACTTTATATTCTTATATGTAATTCTATATGTAAAAGAATATAATATAGAGTTTCAGGGTCCAACTAGTTTGGAAGAGGATGTGTATAACAGTATAATCAGATCAGGGAGTAGGATTTTTATTGCTTTTGTTAACTTGCCGTAGTATCCTTGTAAAAAAGAGGCCGTAGAAGATATCGCGGAAACCCAAATTCTGAAATCCCAACACTTTGGTCCATAAATGATGTGATGAAACCCTCCACTCAAGCTGCAGAACTGCTGGCCATTTGCAGGCCACTGGAGGTATCTGAAAGTCAGAGTGTTACTATTTATTAATGGTGCTGACAAAAGGACTAATAAATGGATGCTGAAGGAAAATATGTTGTTAAACAGGATCAGTTAATTGACTTTCTCCCTGCAGTAACAGTTGATGTGATGCGCGACCTCCAGGAGGCGGGGCCAGATGAAGACAAGCGTAAGTGGCAAAAGACAGGTGCTGAGTATGATGACAAGAAGCAGTTGTGGTTTGGCCAGAAAAGAAGACCTAGGAGACTGGTGTTACCTGCAGGGAAGTTCATTCGGTTAATGGTTGAGGAAGCACACGCCCTGACACAAGAAAGTTATGTGTCAATGCTGAACAAGCTGCGCTTTTGGTGGCACCCTGATCTTCTGCGTAAGGTAAAAGATTTTTGTGTTTTTTGTGATATATGTCAAGATTTCAGTGTTTGCCCTACAACAAAGAGGGACTTGCAACACACTGAGATGCCCGAATTTATGATGTAGTAATGGACCGAACCGACAATGGTGGTCCCAGTCCAAAGCATAAGGTACTTATTAATGATTGTCGACACTTTTTTCTGGATGGCCCAAAGGCTATCCTTGTGCAAAAGAAAACGTGCCGTCTGTCGACAAAGCGCTCGTTCACCATTATATCCCGACGTATGAGTTTCCACGAGTAATCAGATCGGACAAGTGGTTCGACTTGTACCAAACATGTCCTGCGGAGGCCTCTATTGTAAAAAAAAAACGTGGACGAAGTGTGAATGGTATAAATATTCTGTGCGATACGTTTTATAAATTGTGTACACAATATAAAGTAAACCTTAGAACTTTGATGAATAAAATTATATGACTATACTCTTTTTGGAAACTGTCCATTTGTTTTGGAGTCATGCATTTTTGGGTCCTATCCTCTGTTCCGTTCATGACAGAACAAACTGGCCATAACATGGACCCAGCAGACCCAGACCCGGTGAGCAAAGCCCTTCAAGCGCAGGGTCAACGCCTCTCGAAGCAGAATGAGCAGCTTGCTGCCCTCCACCTTCATCTAGAGGGACTGTCAAGGCATCAGGACAATATGATGAGACAGGTGGCCTCGCAGTTTGAACTTCTTATGAAAATGATTCAAGAGAAAGAACCAGTTGGCACCACACCCGATACCACCACGGTACCAACATTTCCATGTGAAGCAGTCACCATGCAGCCACCTGCTCCCTCCGCTGCTGTCTGCCCACAGCTCTCTCGACTGGAGAGGTTCTCTGGAGATTCTGGGAACATTAAGCCGTTCATCACTCAGTGCGAACTCCACTTTGAGCTGCAGGCAGCTGACTTCCCCACCGAGCGGGCAAAAATCGCTTTCGTCATTTCCCACCTGACTGGTCGTGCGGAGGCGTGGGCTACTGCTGAAAATGGAGCCGCAATTCCGCCGCGTGTCATTCGTGGGCTTTTTTCATAAAGACTATGGAGCAAATTTTTACATTTTCCACACCAGATCATGAGGCAGCTCGCTCCCTTGTCACCTTACAACAAGGCAAGCGCAGGGTGTCAGATTACGCGATTGAGTTTCGCATTCTAGCAGCTGAGAGTCAGTGGAATAATCGGGCGCTACTCGATGCCTTTTTTCAAGGACTATCCCCCGCTGTCTATGATCATTTAGTCCCGCTAGACCTGCCGACCGACTTAGACACTCATCGCTCTCACCGTAAAAATCGACAAGAGACTTTTGGATCGCGAGCTGGATGGAGATCAGCGGAGGGCTGCATCACCCTGCACTTGGAGGATGAGCCTCGTGACCAGCCAAACCAATGCAGATCCCCTGTTTCCGGTCTCAACCCACTGGCTAGCTTCCCCACGGATGAACCCATGCAACTGGGCAGGTTCCGTCTCTCCCCTGAGGAACGTCAACGCCGGCTGAGGTAAGGGTGGAGCTTCTACTGCGGTCAGTTGGGTCATTCCGTGAGTAACTGTCACCTCAAAGTTGCCGGTGCCGGTAGCAAGGGCACGGGAGAGGTGAGTCTAAATTTAATTAAGTAAGACCCTACCCAGGTTCTTCCTAAAGTGACACAATGCTCTCCAGATCAAGAGATTCATACACCTGCATTTATTGACTCTGAACCTGACTTGTCTCAAGTGCCCACCTGGTACCATGACATTAAAGACGTTTGTTCCAAGTCCAAGGCCAAATCCCTTCCACCCCACAGACCTTATGACTGTGCTGTTGACTTGCTGCCTGGAACCACACCCACACGAGGGAGGTTGTTCTCTCTTTTAGGGCCGGAACACAAGGCCATGAAGGAGTATGTGGAAGAATCACTGGCAGCCGGGATCATTCGCCCATCTTCATCCCCTGCGGGAGAAGGATTTTTCTTTGTGGACAAAAAGGACAAGACCCTGCGACCCAGTAGCGATTACCGGGGTCTCAACGAGATAACTGTAAAAAACAGGTACCCTCTTCCTCTCATCTCCACCGCCTTTGAGTTCCTGGAGGGAGCCAAGATTTTCACCAAACTGGACTTAAGAAATGCATATCATCTAGTCAGGATAAGGGAGGGGGATGAATGGAAAACAGCATTCAACACACCAACGGGACACTGTGAGTATTTGGTAATGCCTTTTGGACTTACTAACGTTCCAGCTGTTTTCCAAAACCTTGTCAATGATGTCCTGCGTGACATGTTGAATGTGTATTTTTTTGTCTATTTGGACGACATTTTGATATTCTCCCCGGATGAGGACACTCACATTATTCATGTCCGCTCTGTATTGCAGCGGTTACTGCAGAATCAACTATATGTCAAGGCTAAGAAATGTGAGTTGCACAAGGCGTCCGTTTCTTTTCTGGGTTTCGTCCTGGCTCAAGGTGAAGTCAAAATGGACCCTTGCAAAGTCGATGCCATTGTTAATTGGCCTCCTCCCACGTCATGCAAATATGTACAAAGGTTCTTAGGGTTCGCAAACTTCTACAGAAAATTCATCAGAAATTTCAGTTCTATAGCCTCTCCTTTGCATGATCTTACCTCGCCACACAGACATTTTGTATGGAACCCGCTTTGTCAGGCAGCTTTTCAGAAACTTAAATCGAGCTTTACCTCCGCTCCTATCCTTGCTTTGCCAGATCTCAAACAGCAGTTTGTGGTAGAAGTCGATGCGTCTGATGCTGGAAGAAGAGCAGTGCTCTCCCAGAAATCTCTGAAGGATGGTAAATTACATCCTTGTGCTTTTCTCTCAAAAAAACTGACCCCAGCTGAGAGAAATTATGACATTGGTGACCGTGAACTGCTGTCAGTCAAGGTGGCTTTGATGGAGTGGAGGCACTGACTAGAGGGGGAACAGACTCCGTTTTTAGTATGGACAGATCACAAGAACCTTGAGTATATCAGAATCAGAATCAGAATCAGAATCATCTTTATTTGCCAAGTATGTCCAAAACACACAAGGGATTTGTCTCCGGTAGTTGGAGCCGCTCTAGTACAACAGACAGTCAATTTACAGAACACTTTGGAGACATAAAGACATTGACAAAAACAATTGTGCAAAAAGATGCAGAGTCCTCTAGCACTTAGAGCAGTTCGAATGACTAATATTGCAATAGTCCGGTGCAATGACCATTGTGCAAAGGGCGCCGAGACTTCAAGGAGTGTATGCGGTTTAAAGTGACAAGTAGTGCGATCATCTGGGACAATGATGGTTGTGCAAATGTTACAGATATTAAATCTGCTAAAAGATTAAATGCGAGGCAAGCTAGATGGGCTCTGTTCTTCACTTGATTTAATTTCATGTTATCCTACCGACCTGGTTCTAAAAATGGTAAGCCAGCTGCTTTGTCACGTATTTTCTGCGAAGAGAATTCTTTGTCCGACCCTAAGACTATTTTGCCCAAGTCATGTTTCATTTCCGCTTTTGTTTGGGACGTTGAAACTGCAGTTAAAGAGACTCTGAAAAACACTCTCAGCCCTGAAGATTGCCCTGAAAACAGGCTTTATGTGGTTCCAACCTTAAGGGGAAGAGTCATCCACTGGGCTCACACGAACCGTAGTGTATGTCACCCAGGCATTCCCAAAACGCAATCAGTGGTCGAACAGCGCTTTTGGTGGCCTAATGTTAGGAGGGATGTTATCGATTACGCCAATGCTTGCCAGGTATGTGCTGCTAACAAACCCTCTCGTCAACGTCCTTCTGGGGAGTTGCAACCCCTGCCAATACAACAACGTCCTTAGACTTTGTGACATGATTACCAGCCCCGAAAGGAAATACCACAATTCTCACAGTTGTTGACAGGTTCTCTAAAATGGCTCGCTTCATTGCACTCCCGAAACTCCCCTCAGCAAAAGATACTTCAGAGTTAATGATTAATCAGGTATTCAAGTTCCAAGGTTTCCCCAAGAATGTGGTGTCTGATAGGGGTCCCCAATTCATTTCGCAATTTTGGAAGGAGTTTTGCAATCTCATAGGTGCTACCGTCAGTTTGACATCTGGGTATCACCCTGAAACCAACGGCCAAACCGAGAGGCTGAACCAGGACCTGGAGACTGGGCTCTGATGTCTCGCTTCACAGGAGCCGCGATCCTGGTCTCAGAAACTGGTTTGGGTCGAATTCTCCCACAATTCCCTCCCCTCTGCATCCACTGGTCTATCGCCTTTTCACGTTGTGCATGGTTACCAACCATCCCTGTTTCCTGCCATAGCCCCAGAGTCCACAGTTCCAGCAGCATTGACCTTGGTGAGACGCTGCAGGAGGACCTGGGAGCGAGCCCGCCAGATGCTGCTGCGCCAGGGACGGTCCTACAAAGCCGCTGCTGACCGTCGGAGGACACCGGCCCCGAACTACAAAGTGGGTCAGCGAGTTTGGCTCTCGACCAAACATATTCCACTCCGGGTGGAGTCCAAGAAGCTCGCTCCCAGGTTCGTTGGGCCCTTCCCCATCACAAAGATCATCAACCCTGTCATTGTGAAGCTGAGGCTCCCAAGGTTGATGGGGGTCCACCCTGCTTTTCACGTCAGCCTACTCAAGCCAGCCCGGGAGTCCCTTCTGGTTCCGCCTTTCAGGCCCCCTCCTCCCCCCCGGTTTGTGGATGGGGGCCCTGTCTTCTCTGTGAAGTCGCTGTTGTCGTCTCGTCGGAGGGGGAGGGGGTTTCAATATCTGGTGGATTGGGCGGGCTACGGGCCTGAGGAACGTTCATGTGTACCGTCTGCGTTTATCATGGATGACTCGCTCATTCGGGAATTCCACATTGCGCATCCAGGGGCCCCGGGGCCACCTGGGCCGGCTGTTAAGGGGGGCGGGGGGGGGGGGGGGGTACTGTCATGGATGTGTGTTCCAGTTTTTGTCTTCCCCCTGTTTCACACACACCTGCTCCTGTGAGCATCTTCACCACCTGTGCCTCGTTCACCCTAATTACCCCTTGCATTTAACCTTGTGTCTCATTCTCTCTCGTCGCCAGTTCATTGTACCTTGTCGTCGCGTTCCAGCATTCCTTGTTTCCACGTCACAGACTCATAGGTCAAGTCTTGAACAGGGTCAAGACTTGACCCTGTTCCGATTATCGACCTCGCCTCTTTGCCTCATGTTTTTGGATACTGTTGCCTTTTTTTAATTCCCTGCCTGTGTCCCGACCTATGCCCGGATATTAAACCTCTCTTTTTGGAAACTGTCCATTTTTTTTGGAGTCGTGCATTTTTGGGTCCTATCCTCTGTTCCGTTCGTGACAGCTCCACTGTTCCACGGCCAGGACGAAAACCACACTCCTCCTCCTGAATCTGGGATTCAACTTTCCAACGGACCCTCCTCTCCAGTACCCCTGAATAGACCTTACCAGGGAGGCTTAGGTGTCTGATCCCCCTGTAGTTGGAACACACTCTCCGGTCCCCCTTCTTAAAAAGGGGGACCACCACCCCAGTCTGCCAATCCAGAGGCAGTGTCCCCGATGTCCACGCGATGTTGCAGAGGCGTGTCAACCAGGACAGCCCTACGACATCCAGAGGCTTGAGGAACTCCGGACGAATCTCATCTCATCATAAAGTGCGCATTGTGTACAAATATCCACAGTCTAACAATGTCCACAATGAATCTCCAGCTGGTTTCTAGTGAAGGCGATAGTGGTGCGTCTAAAGGTCTTTGTGGTTTTTCTCCACAGAGGAACACCATCCTTATGGCTGTGCAGGGTGCCCTCACCAAAGCACCAGCAACAAACTCAGGTCTGACCCTCTTTTCCTCATACTGTCACAAATTGTTCCACTTTGTGGTCAAAATGACACTCAGTCTTCCAGGACTTTTGTGCCCACTTGGAGGCGTCCCTGGAGCTAGCATTGCATACTCGGCTGCAGCAGAGCGACTGGGCCAGAACGGAACTGGAGGCGAGGATCCAGGAAGTAACGAAGTAAAGTCCATCCATCCATCCATCCATCCATTTCCCGAGCCGCTTCTCCTCACTAGAGTCGCGGTCATGCTCGAGCCTATCCCAGCTATCATCGGGCAGGAGGCGGGGTACATCCTGAACTGGTTCCCAGCCAATTGCAGGGCACATACAAACAAACAACCACTTGCACTCTCATTCACCCCTACAGGCAATTTAGAGTTGTTAATTAACCTACCATGCATGTTTTTGGGATGTGGGAGGAAACCGGAGTGCCTGGAGAAAACCCACACAGCCAGGGGGAGAACATGCAAACTCCACACAGGCGGGGCCGGGGATTGAACCCCAGACTTCAGAACTGTGAGGCAGACGCTCCAACCAGTCATCTACCGTGCCACCCGAAGGAAAGTCAAGAGGCCAAAAAGGCTTTGGAGGAAACTGTCGAGGAAAAAGACAGATACCGCTCCTCGCTAGACATCATCTGTAGGTGCCCAGTAAACCTTCAATTCAAAGACAAGTAGTCACCAGTCAAGAATTTTGTGGGGTAGAGAGGCCTTAACAGTACTACATTTTTATGAGTTGACTTCAAACAAATGGCTCATCCGTGTTTTGGAAAGTAGACCCAGAGTCGTGGTGGTACAAGAAGTATTCCAGATTCCATTTGACCCATAATACCTCTGCCTAGACCAACGGGGGAAACCACACACACCACTGGCACCAACCCAGTACCCAGTTGCTCAGAAAGTAAAACAACCCCATCAACCAGTTAGATGTGAGTCTGCCAGTCACGTTGTGCAATTAAATCAGTATCTTTCACTCTGAGATTCAGGAAATTTGGAGTGCCAGATGCAAAGCAGTAATAACTCTTGCTGGTCAACATTTAAAAAAGGGCTCTTCTGGGACTTGAAAATTGGACCTCTCACACCCACAGCTAATCGAGAAGCATACCGCAAGAACAACAAGGCACATACAAATTAAAAACATGATCACTTGTCATACTGGCCATTGTGTGACAATGGGAGTTTCAATGCAAAGGATGCCTGGCCATTGACATTTCAAAAGAGAGTTTGTCAGGGGATTTCAACCCCGGGACCTCTTGCACTCCTGCTCTTCGTGAGAAGTATAGCCCGAGACCAACAACCCACACAGAAGAGCAGATGACTTCATAACTTGTCACATGGGCAACCATAGGACAAGGAAGCCGATAACCACAGATCTTAAAATACACTGTTGAGCTTCTCAAAGCAAGAATCATACCCATCAACCAAAACATGAATCCTCAATGGACCCTTTACTTGTGACACAGGCCACCTTGAGAGGACACACTTTTAAAATTGCAGTATACTCAGCCACCACAGTTGTTTCCTTAGGTGGGCTCATCCGGGAATTGAACACAGAACCTCTCACACCGGAAGCAAGAATCATACCTCTAGACAAACGAGCCACAGCATGGACAGTAGACCGCGTTACTCGTCACATGGGCCACCGTGTGACGGCACTGAAATTGAGGCCTTTTCCGCTCACACCCAGAGTGAGAATCATACCTCAAGAACAACAAACCACACTGAGGAGCTCGTGACCTCATATCTTGTCACATGGGCCACTGTTTGACAAGGTAGTTAAAAATGCAACAGATAGATTACAAACAATGTTTTGAAGGAGGGCTCGTCCAGAACCTCTCGAACCCAAAACGAGAATCATACCCATAAACCAATGAGTCACGGAGAAATTAAACCCCCGTTTCTATTCTTGATGTCAAGTCTGTTCCCAGCGAGAAGATGTGGAGCAGCAGAGTGTGGCAGTTCGACTCCAAGCATAGTGTGCTGGATGCCTTGAGTATGAGGGGCCATTAGGGACATTATTCAGGATTAGCTCTCACACTTACTATTCAAATGCTTTCACACACACACAAACTACTGAAAGGCTCTCATTCGGACTACTCAAACACTCTCATTCACACGAGTCTTGCTCTCATTGGTATGACTCAAATGCTCTCATTTACACGACTCAAATGCTCTCATTCATACTCCTCAAATGCTCTCATTTACACTACTCAAATGCTCTCATTTACACTACTCAAAAGCTCTCATTGACACTACTCAAATGCTCTCCTTGACACTACTCAAATGCTCTCATTGACACTACTCAAATGCTCTCATTTACACTGCTCAAATGCTCTCATTTACACTACTCAAATGCTCTCATTTACACTACTCAAATGCTTTCATTTACGCTCTCATTTACACGACTCAAATGCTCTCATTTACACGACTCAAATACTCTCATTTACACGACTCCAATGCTCTCATTTACACGACTCAAATGCTCTCATTTACACTACTCAAATGCTGTCATACGCACGCACCTTGCTCTCATCAACTACTCAAATGCATTCACGTGCGCATGTCAATCACATTCTCACACACATCACTGGCATTCACGAGTTCATGTCAATCATGCTCACACATGAACAGTGTAAATCTTACATTAGGTAGTTCAATTCAAAAAGATAAATTATAGAGATGAACTGCACACTGCACGCACTCAGAGTGAAGTATTTCATATTTAAAATATGTATTATTTTGATGATTGCAGCTCAAAGCAAATTAAAAAAACTGATACGTTTCAGATTGTAACGCAACGGTGTTGAAACTCTGCCTTGAGTCCAGGAGTAAACACACATCCACTGTGCTTTAGCCCGAAAGGCACATTTATTCGCCAGAATCCGCGACTGAATAATGGCGTCTCGCTCTTGATAGACGAGCCAGCCTAGTCCTACGTCATATACGACACGGCTTCTGATTGGCCGACCATTACGTCATATCCGACAGCACTT
The DNA here is from genome assembly GCF_024500275.1 of Phycodurus eques. Taxonomy (NCBI): domain Eukaryota; kingdom Metazoa; phylum Chordata; class Actinopteri; order Syngnathiformes; family Syngnathidae; genus Phycodurus; species Phycodurus eques. The sequence goes on along the minus strand of NW_026904021.1, from coordinate 298,640 downwards.
ACACATTTCAAGCAGTCATTTTAAATCAATGAGGAAAAGCGTTATTGAAACACAATATCAACAAGTATACAATATATATACATTAAAAATATAAATGTATGTACTATACAGTATAATGTTATGTAACGCTACTGCTTAAATTAGGCTTACTATTGCACTTTATCGCTGTTGGTCAATGGCATATTTTATTTTGAAACCACTTACTTTTCAACTTACATAAATACACGCTCACAAATACGCCTCAAATGTTTGCACACATACACTTCAAACACACTCACATGAACATGTCAGATCTATTCACATACCATCCTCAAATCCATTCATAAATTATACTCAAATCCTTTCACATTTCCATCTCAAATGCTCGCATACATACTTGTGGGAGATTTGTTTTAAGATAGATAGATAGATAGATAGATATATAGATAGATAGATAGATAGATAGATAGATAGATAGATAGATAGATAGATAGATAGATAGATAGATAGATAGATAGATAGATAGATAGATAGATAGATAGATAGATAGATAGATTGATAGATAGATAGATAGATAGATAGGCATTTCGATTGAGAGTGAGACTCACAAAGAAATACAACAACAACAAAGGAATTTTGAGCAAATTTCACCTGAGAGGGTCAGCCCAGCGGGCGAGGCAGATGTGATGAAGGGTGATATGTTTCAAAGTCTTATGGATTTACACATTTCCCGATCTGAGCCGAACCCTGGAATGAAGGTTTGGGATTAAATGATGTCCTGCGCACTCGTACGAAAGGAACCGTTCCGACATTGCAACACGGATAGAAAAGTAAAAGATTGGAATTTGTAGACTGATAAACCACTATTAATTATTGGGGACTCTAAGCTGGCTCTTATTCCTTCCTTTGAAGACTCAGAAATGCAGAGACAGCTTTCCTGGGGCTCAACTCTATCATGTTCAATAAATTCTTGCGAAATTACAACCGAACCACAAGGTCAGAAAAGTCATTTTATCTGTGGGACTAAATAATTGTTTGAAAGGCCTGTGATCATCCACGACAGATAAACAACTTCAACATTTGATGAGACCAACGAGGAGTAATTTTCCAAATGCAGAAATTTTTGAACCCGTGATCAATTAATCGGACAGGTTGGAGGGTGATAAATAAGAGCTAATTGAACTATTGAATCAAACAATAGTAAAAAAAAAAAATTGACGGAATTGACTTGCCTTAGATTTCAAGTAGATATACGGGATCCAGTACACTGGACAGAACAGACGGCCCAAAGGATTTTGGAGCATTGGCTGAATGAGACAGACCCCCACGGATCAAACGTAATGGTATTTTGGTCTTCATTTAAACTGACTGGGGCCCAAAAACATTTATTGGAAAGAGGTCTCATCTTTATTCCTACACCACACCCACCTAAATTATTAGATTTTGGTGGACGAGAGGGTAGCCTCCCTCCGCCTTCGGGTGGGGGGACGGGTCCTGACTGTTGTTTGTGCCTATGCACCAAACAGCAGTTCAGAGTATCCACCCTTTTTGGAGTCCTTGGAGGGGGTGCTGGAGAGCGCTCCCACTGGGGACTCCATTGTTCTGTTGGGGGACTTCAATGCTCACGTGGGCAATGACAGTGAGACCTGGAAGGGCGTGATTGGGAGGAACGGCCCCCCCGATCAGAACCCGAGCGGTGTTCTGTTATTGGACTTGTGTGCTCGTCACGGATTGTCCATAACGAACACCATGTTCACGCATAAGGGTGTCAACACGTGCACTTGGCACCAGGACACCCTAGGTCGCAGTTCGATGATCGACTTTGTGGTCGTGTCATCGGACTTGCGGCCGCATGTCTTGGACACTCGGGTGAAAAGAGGGGCGGAGCTGTCAACTGATCACCACCTGGTCGTGAGTTGGCTCTGATGGTGGGGGAAGATGCCGGTCCGACGTGGCAGGCCCAAACGTATTGTGAGGGTCTGCTGGGAACGTCTGGCAGAATCCCCTGTCAGAAGTAGTTTCAATTCCCACCTCCGACAGAACTTTGCTCATGTTATCGAGTCCGAGTGGACCATGTTGCACGCCTCCATTGCTGAGGCGGCCGACCAGAGCTGTGGCCGTAAGGTGGTCGGTGCCTGTCGTGGCGGCAATCCCCGAACCCGTTGGTGGACACAAACAGTGAGGGATGCCGTCAAGCTAAAGAAGGAGTCCTATTGGGCCTTTTTGGCCTGTGGGACTCCTGAGGCAGCTGATGGGTACCGGCTGGCCAAGCGGAATGCAGCTCTGGTGGTCGCTGAAGCAAAAACTCGGGTATGGGAGGAGTTCGGTGAGGCCATGGGGAAAGACTTCCGGACGGCTTCGAGGAAATTCTGGTCCACCATCCGACGTCTCAGGAGAGGAAAGCAGTGCACCACCAACACTGTGGATAGTGGGGATGGGGCGCTGCTGACCTCGACTCGGGACGTTGTGAGTCGGTGGGGAGAATATTTCGAAGACCTCCTCAATTCCACCGACACGCCTTCCCATGAGGAAGCAGAGTGTGGGTTCTCTGAGACGGGCTCTCCTATCTCTGGGTTTGAGGTCACCGAGGTAGTTAAAAAGCTCCTCGGTGGCAGGGCCCCGGGGGTGGATGAGATTCGCCCGGAGTTCCTAAAGGCTCTGGATGTTGTGGGGCTGTCCTGGTTGACACGCCTCTGCAACATCGCGTGGACATCGGGGACAGTGCCTCTGGATTGGCAGACTGGGGTGGTGGTCCCCCTTTTTAAGAAGGGGGACCGGAGGGTGTGTTCCAACTACAGGGGGATCACACTGCTCAGCCTCCCTGGTAAGGTCTATTCAGGGGTGCTGGACAGGAGGGTCCGTCGGGAAGTCGAATCTCAGATTCAGGAGGAGCAGTGTGGTTTTCGTCCTGGCCGTGGAACAGTGGACCAGCTCTACACCCTCGGCGGGGTCCTCGAGGGTGCATGGGAGTTCGTCCAACCAGTCTACATGTGTTTTGTGGACTTGGAGAAGGCGTTCGACCGTGTCCCTCGGGGAGTCCTTTGGAGGGTGCTTCGGGAGTATGGGGTACTGAAACCCCTGATATGGGCTGTTCAGTCCCTGTACGACCGGAGTCAGAGTTTGGTCCGCATATCCGGCAGTAAGTCGGACTCGTTCCCGGTGAGGGTTGGACTCCGCCAAGGCTGCCCTTTGTCGCCGATTCTGTTCATAACTTTTATGGACATAATTTCTAGTCGCAGCCAAGGCATAGAGGGGGTCCGGTTTGGTGGCCTCAGTTTTGCATCTCTGCTTTTTGCTGATGATATGGTTCTGTTGGCTTCATCAAGCCGTGAGCTCCAACTCTCACTGGAGCAGTTCGCAGCCGAGTGTGAAGCGGCTGGGATGAGAATCAGCACCTCCAAATCAGAGACCATGGTCCTCAGTCGGAAAAGGGTGGCATGCCCTCTCCAGGTCGGGGACGAGATCCTGCCCCAAGTGGAGGAGTTCAAGTATCTTGGGGTCTTGTTCACGAGTGAGGGAAGAATGGAACGGGTGATCGACAGGCGGATCGGTGCAGCGTCTGCAGTGATGCAGACTTTGTATCGGTCCGTTGTGGTAAAGAAGGAGCTAAGCCGAAAGGCGAAGCTCTCAATTTACCGGTCGATCTTCGTTCCTACCCTCACCTATGGTCATGAGCTGTGGGTCGTGACCGAAAGAACGCGATCCCGGATACAAACGGCCGAAATGAGTTTCAGGAAGGGTGTCCGGGCTCTCCCTTAGAGATAGGGTGAGAAGCTCGGTCATCCAGGAGGATATCAGAGAAGAGCCGCTGCTCCTCCGCATTGAGAGGAGCCAGATGAGGTGGCTGGGGCATCTGATTCGGATGCCTCCCGGACGTCTCCCTGGTGAGGTGTTCCGGGCACGTCCCACCGGGAGGAGACCCCGGGGACGACCCAGGACACACTGGAGAGACTACGTCCTTCGGCTGGCCTGGGAACGCCTCGGGATCCCCCTGGAAGAGCTGGATGAAGTGGATGGGGAGAGGGAAGTCTGGGCGTCCCTGCTAAAGCTACTGCCCCCGCGACCCGACCCGGATAAGCGGTAGAAAATGGATGGATGGATGGAAGCTGATAGACAGCTCAATAATACAACTTATGTACCTTTGCCACAGTCTATACAACCTCAAACTCAAAAAAAGGTGAAGGATATTATTATGGATTTGAAGCAAAAAAAAGTCCTTGACAAATAAACAAATGTTTCATTTACTAGGCCCGGATGAACTGCGTCCTGGACTCTTTTACTTATTACCTAAATACATAAAGACCCTAGTTCTTGAACAGTCCCCTTTAAGTTACCAACTGGCCGGCCAATAGTCAGCGATTATGGATTCGAATCATATCTAATTGCAGAATACATCGATCGATATATCAACCCCTTAGCACAATTACATCCTAGTTATATAAAGGATGCATAAGAGTTTGTTGAAAGATTGAGAAACATATCTGTGACGAAGGAGACTTTCCTTTTCTCAATTGATATAGATTCCTTATATACTGAGCTAGGGTTACAAGCTGTGAGAAAAGCTTTGCAAAACTCCCCTCAAGCACAATGTCCGGATAAAGAAATATTACAACTATTGGAAATCACTCGATCCCGAAATGAATTTAATGGCAAACACTATCTTCAAATCTGTGAGATGGGTAGGAAATATTCTCCTCCTTATGCTGATATATATTTAGCGGATTGGGTGCGGACAGCTTTTCTAAAATGTCATCAAAATGTAAAATGTCCCTTCTGTATCTACGATATTTGAACGACATGGAATGTACTCACATTTATTTCAGAGTAGTCAGTTGTGTTTAACTAATAGACATAAGGGGAGATGTCGTTCCCCTTGAGGTGGGTCACAATGGCTTTTTTGACCCATTGCTATTTGTGGGAGAACGGCCTCCCTCCAAAGCACCACCTTAACCTCAACTCCATCCTGGAAGATTTAAAAGGTTCAATGAGTACTGCCTGCTGAAATTTAGATCGAAAGTTAAGATTAGATTTAAAGTGCCCATAAAAGCACTTGTAAATTTGACACACCACAGAAAAGAGGAATGTTAACAAGCCGAACAATGAATGAATGAATGGATTTCAAGAAAAAATCACAAAGTATGTGAAATCAGGCTTCAAAATGGTCAAGAATAGAAACATTCTTTGAGCTTCCAGATGCTGTGGACCTGTTTCTGGGTGCTCTGAAAATCCCGCCTCCAGCTATCAATCAAAAACTTCTATCGTTAATTCGCTGTTCCTCTGTCTGCAAGCAGTGCCAAAGAGGAGTAATACAAGGCACACATTACGGGCTGCAGAGAGTCATTCAGCCTCTTTGTTTCAGGTGAAATTGAGCAGATGGTAGGTGAGGGAGGGAGACTAATCAGCCACGATGGGTTGCGAGGAGGTGGTGGGGGAATCATCCGTAGTTTGCGCAGTGATACGGGCGTTTGCGCAGTGATACGGGCCTGCAGCCGCCAAGTTGTAGCCTTTGGTGGCTGCAGCCGGATGATTGTTTCCCCCTCCTCCTCACCCACGATGTGAGTGGTTGACGGATTGTGGCCATGTATTCTAATCGCGGTCGAGCTGGTGTCGGGCTGTAGGGTGGCGGATCCTGTGCAGCTCGCTGCTGCTGCCTCGCAACAACGTGCATGTGGCCAGAAGGTAGTTATGTTCGCCCAAAGAACAACAAACAAATTGGACTTCGGGGTTCGCTGTCCTGGTAAAACTGGGTCAATTATGAATGAGGAAGTGGCAATTCTGCCAAATGGCCACTGCATGGAATAAGGGTGGTAGGTGTTTATATAGTGGGGGACAGAAAGTTTACACTCTTGATGTCATGAGGATATGTTTTATCCCCGCCCACAAAATCAGGAAAATGTAGGTGAAAAAGAGTCTTAAGCTACATCTCAACAATTCAGGACTACATTGTTCTGTCTTTGCACATTTTCAGCATTTACGTCATGATCTGTGCTTTGTAGTTCCTCTGTAGTGTGGTTGGTGCTTTGTTCGTCTTTTTTTCTCACTCTCCACCATTCATCACCTCCTCGCCTGCTCACCTGAGTTCAATCGGCACTCATCACAGCCTGCACTTAAGACCGCCAGTTTCAGTGTTCCAGCGCCAGAGTATTCTCGCTCCTACACGGTACACCGGCCGGCTCGTTGCTCCTGTTCATTAGAAAGATTCTCTGATTACCCGTGCCTGAACTAACTCGTTGTTTTCATCCTTCTGCCTCCTGCTATGATGCCCGCCCCAACCGCACCGCCAAGCTCAATTACCTGCTAACGCACCAGTCTCCTGCACATTCCGAGCTCATAAGGACCCAGCTTCGGCCTTGGAACTGTTGACCCCACGCTATCCTCAATAAGTCCCCTTCTCAGAGCTTCCTCTGTCTGTGTGTTTTTGGGTCCACTGTAATACCATTTGGTTACTAACCGTGACAACTTATCTTCAAACACATTTAAATTAGCTTAAAAAAAACAACAAGGATTTAAGTTTTGGGGCACTTTTTTTTTGTACAGTATATGAAGGGGCAACAATGTTAGAAACATATTTCATCCCTTTAAGAGAAATGTCCATGTTAAATGTGATGACCTTTTTCAGGAAAATAATGCGCATCGGGATCGACACGCCACGTAGACAAACCAATCGAATTGGTCTCATCTAATGAAGAAACAGAGATTAAACAAATATTTTCAAGAGAGACAGAGAGAGGGTTATAAAGAGAGAGGTAGGGAGTCAGAGAGTTGTTTAAAGAGAGAGGTAGTGTGAGAGAGAGATTTATTTATAGGGATGCCAATAGAGTTGGTTAATAATATAATAAAAAGATTAAAATGTAAAAATAAATCTCTGAAACATCTCTCACACTTCGCAACGCCAGCACCGATCTGGACGAACCTATTCATTCATTCGTGTCTGTGAGTGTAAGTGTTTGCATGCGTGTGCGAGTGACTGTTTGTGGACGCACACGCGCGTGTCGTTGTGGGTATGTGAGTGACTGTGGGTGCACGCGCGTGTGCTTGTGCGTGCGTGCATGGTTAATGCCATTATCTTACATGGATCGCCTTTGTGTATCAACTACATAACTCTTGTTATGATTATTTTGATGATGCTGATCATTGTTATTAGCAGCAGCAGCATCAGGGGTCGAGGTCACTAGCAGAGGGGTTATTGAGGGTCTGGGTGACCCCATGGTGGCAGTGAAGAGGTGGTGCTGGTCTTGGAGGACAAGGAGGAGGAGGAAGATGTGGTGGTCTTATTGGAGAAGAAGAAGAATCACCTTTTATTGTAATGAACATGAATGCATGCACACGAAATTTGTTCTCTGCATTTAACCCATCACAGTGAACACATACACATGTTACTGGAACACACTGGAGCAGGGGGCAGCTGAAGCGCCCGGGGTATAAGTGTCTTGCTCAAGGACACCACATCCGTGAGTCCGGGGGATGTTGGTGGATGGTCTAGTCGGGATCACGGTCACCGCTCATTGGTTAATATTTGGGGCTTCGATGCCAGGCAGGAAGGGGGCAAAAAAATAAAAACTCGGTTGTCGGGGACCGCTCCATCTAAACTCCGGGCTGAATTTTGGGTAGAGTACGTCCTTGCTATACACGTACAATTTTTAATCGGTCAACCCCGTAGCGGCGTTTTTGCTGCAGTCGGCGAGGGTCAAAGACAATTGCTGTATCTTGTAAAAAAAAAAAAAAAAAAAAAAACTTTTAGACACCAACTAACGATTAAACTATGGAGAGAAAAAAAACACAACGTTGCCCAAATGAATCCAAAATATACATGGAAAATGTCATGGGTGTGTGTTCCGGGTTTTGTCTTCTCCCCCTGTTTCACACACACCTACTCCTGTGAGCATCTTCACCACCTGTGCCTCGTTCACCCTAATTACCTATTGTATTTAACCTCGTGTCTCATTCCCTCTCGTTGCCAGTTCGTTGTACCTTGTCGTCGCGTTCCAGCATTCCTTGTTTCCACGTCTGGCCTTTGTTGCGAATAGTTCCGGCACAATTATCACAAAATTGTATTATTCCATTAATGAACGCTACTGTACCATCTAAGGGATGTAAATCATGGGATCCTATATATCCCGTAACAGAAGCAGATAAAAACAAACCAATGTTTTCTACTCTAGTAGCACCAAATAATTTCACTTGTATAAACATGATTGGTAAAGGCAAAAAATTAGGACCACTGAATGACACACAGTGGAAAGTAACCTTAAAAGTCGGACCAAATTTCATGCCAGTATCACGGAGCGACATCTGGTGGTGGTGCGGAGATGATAGACTGTTTGATAGATTACCTAAAGATATATCTGGATTGTGTGCTATTGTCACTTTGATATATCATGTGTCAGTATACCCTATGCCTGTTCAAGATTTAATGAAAAGGGCACCAATGTTTTTGTCTAATCTAGAACATAGACAAAAAAGAGATTTGTCCTGGCAGGGGCAAAATAATCCGACGTACATCGACGCCATAGGTGTTCCTCATGGGGTTCCAAATCAATACAAATTGGCTGACCAAGTTGCAGGAGGATTTGAGTCTTTCATATGCTGGTGGTGTACGATTAATAAAAATGTTGATAGGATAAACTATATCCACTTCAATGAACAGAGATTAGGAAATTGGACTCAGAGTGGGTTGGAAGCTGTGCATGAGCAGCTCAAAGCTACCTCTTTAATGACGTTCCAGAATCGCATAGCTGTCGACATGCTCCTCGCAAGAGAGGGAGGTGTTTGTGGTATGTTTGGAGAACAATGTTGTACATACATTCCAAACAATACTGCTGCGGATGGCAGCTTGACCAGAGCCATCGATGGTCTACGGACCCTCAATCACAAGATGAAGAGCCACTCTGGGGTAGACACTTCTTTGTGGGACAGCTGGATGGACGTTTTTGGTAAATATAAAACCCTAATTTCACCAATATTGATATCAATTGCTGTTTTTGCAGCCATTCTGACATTTTGTGGATGTTGTTGTATCCCATGCATTCGGGCTTTAATCAGTAAATTAATCACCACAGCCATAACCCCCATGGAGAACCGTATGGAGCTGATGTATCCATTACTGTTTGATGATAAAGATAATGATGATGATGATGATTATGCTTTAACTGATTTGTTTCCTGATCCAGATGATTACGAGGCCTTCTACCCCAAATGGGGCGGAGGATTCTTGCCTCTGCTTCCAAACTCAGTTGTCACTTACAATCCAGTCTCTTACATCCATACTTTTACACACACACACACGATATTAGTAACGTTTTAACAAACACATGAAAACATGGAAACACGGAAACACAAAGACACGGAATTTTAAGTACGTCTAGGACTCCGCCGTCCTTTATTTTTTTCTTTTATTTTAACACGGAATTTTAGCACGTATAGGACTCCGCCGTCCATGCGGAATTTGTCGGACTCCGCCGTCCATCAGTTACTTGCCAGTGACTAGTATTACACAAGGTTTATTTCGCCGCAGACTTCTTTGTCGCGCAATACATTCATTCTTTAAAAAAATTCCCTAAAAATTGTTTTTAAATTTAACTCACCAAAGTCATCTTCAATCCTGTGGATTGTCGTCAACCTTCAGATCCCAGTTGAGAAGAACGAAGACCAGTCCCGGAAAGGGTCTCAATTGCCGTGGCCACGGTCTCTTAACTGGGTGTCGGCTCCACAACTGGAATCCTCGGGTATGTTGACATCCGGCTCGAAGGACCAATTTAATGTTGGATTTATCTTACCAAACATTATAATGAATAAACACAAAAGGAATGAAGACGTTGGTCATTTTACTCATGAGGAGGGCGCATGGGAGATTGTTCAGGTTACAGCCTCTCAACACGCTCTAAACAATCTCCCCCGTCGCTCCTACATTTATTTGAAAATAGGAGGGTTCTACAAGACATAATGTTCTAAGCATTAAGACACAACACAAAACATAGGACCAGACGACACCTGTCCCGTCCCCGACCACATCCGATCACGTCCTTGGTCAAGGCGCCCTTCCATCAAATGTTGCTGAGTCATCTTCTTGAAGGCGAGACATCTTTCTATCTAAATATTGTCCATAATACTAATGCAAGCTACTAATGCAAAATACTAATGCAAGCTAAGCAAATAAATGATAACTACTAAAATATATCTAACAACGTCCCAGACTCACAGTCAGATTTGACCCTGTTCTGATTATCGACCTCGCCTCTTTGCCTCATGTTTTTGGATACTGTTGCCTTTCTTGGATTGCCTGCCTGTGTACCGACCTATGCCCATCTATTAAACCTCTCTTTTTGGAAACTGTCCATTTGTTTTGGAGTCGTGCATTTTTGGGTCCTATCCTCTGTTCTGTTCATGACAGAACGAACTGGCCATAACATGGACCCAGCAGACTCAGACCCGGTGCGCAAAGCCCTTCAAGTGCAGGATGAGCAGCTTGCAGTTTAAACTGTGCTTCGTCAGCGTGTCTCTTCGTAGGTGCCATTTTCGGGGGTCCTTAGCCAAACCGATGGTGTTTTGCACAATGCACATACCGGCGCTATATACCTACTGGGGGCGTGCCTTTAGCGTCCTCCGTCCTCTTTCACGCGCACCCTTCCCCCTTTAACGTCCGCATGCTGTCCTCAGTCACATCCGCCTTTCCTGTATATAAGCAGCGTGTTGGCAGGAAATGCTCCCAGTCAGTCAAGCGGAGCGCTCATCAAAGTCACACAACAACATTTACAGATTTTGGTGCACACATAAGGCAAGCCGCATTATAAGGCGCCCCGTCCATTTTGGAGAAAATTTAAGACTTTTAACTGCGCCTTATGGTCATGAAAATACGGTAGTTATTGACATTTTGGATTATTCTTAAATTCTGGAGGATAATGGCTTTATTTTATTCTTAAATTTTATGATATGATACAGTGGAGCATCAGTTCATATTGCAGTCATTAAATAAATTTGGCTTTCGTAATTATTTTTGCTCAGCCATTAAAACCCTCTATGAGAACAGCAATAGCTCCATTAAATGATCAGGTAGCAGATCCCCTAGATTTGAGCTTTCTAGAAGTATAAGACAGGGTTGTCCTGCACCTCTCTATCTTTTTTTGACAGTGGCACAGCTCATGGCATATCATATTAAAAATAGTGCTGCTGAAGGTATCTCTCTCCTTGGTAAAAAAATTATCTTGACTCAACTTGCGGATGATTCACCACGTTTTTGGAAAAATGAAAGCCAAATCTCTGCAGCCTTTAATGTAATTTGGGAATTCTCAAGGGCTTCTGGTTTATGCTTGAATATTAACAAATGTGAACTCATGGCTCTTAAAGAATGTGCAAAATCTGAACTGTATAGCATCCACAATAAAAAAAAAGAAGTGCGATACTTTGGTATATCAATAACAAAGGTTCACAGCACAAGATGCACCTCAAATGTCAACCCAATTAAAAAATAATAATAATAATAATTAAACCAGTGGCTCTTACGAGATCTATCGCAAGGAGGAAGAATCTTACTAAGTCAGAAGGAATCTCAAAGGAAAGGCTCAACATGTCGATAAGCAGATCCTGAGAGAGCTTGACAAAAGGCTACTTAATTTTGTGTGGAAAAATAGGCCTCCTCCTCCTGGAAGCCGACACCTTATCGCGGTGGAGGGGTTTGTGTGTCCCAATGATCCTAGGAGCTAAGTTGTCTGGGGCTTCACGCCCCTGGTAGCGTCACCCATGACAAACAGGTCCTCGGTGAGGGACCAGACAAAGCACGGATCCAAAAACCCCAATGAAGAAAGAAACAAATGGACCGAGGTTTCCCTTGCCCGGACGCGGGTCACCGGGGCCCTCCTCTGGAGCCAGGCCTGGAGGTGGGGCTGGGAGGCGAGCGCAGGGTGGCCCTGCCTGCACCCATGGGGCCCGGCTGGGCACAGCCTTCCCATGGGCTCACCACCTCTCTTTGCAAATACTTTTCTTTCTTTTTTTGCAATAAAAACCCACAAAGACAAGATTGCTTCATGACTTATTCTGTCAGTAAAAGATTTGCCAAAACACGTCACCATTTTTTACATGCTTTTTTTTTCAGCAATGGGGTCGTGTGTGGTGAGTGTGCATACAGGCCATGGCAGCGTACATGACTCACTCTTTTCCTGGTGACAACAGTACCTGCTAATTCCACATCTTTTTGAAAGCTCTCCACAGTTGGTCCTTGGATCTTCGACAACTCTTCTGATTCTTCTTTGCACTCCTCACACTCCTCTGTCAGAAATCTTGAGAGGAGCACCTGATCGAGGCAAATTTATGTTGGTAAGATTGGCTTTCCACTTACGTATATTGGCCTCAACCATGCTCACTGTAACGTTCAGAAGCTTAGATATGTGCCTATTTGTCAATAATCAAACAGCAATCCCATAACTTCAAATAATGCATCTGTGGTACTCTTTCTAGGCATGAAACCATACTGTTGCTCACAAATACTCACTTCTGTCCTGAGTCTAGCCTCCACTACTCTTTCCCATAACTTCATTATGTGGCTCATCAACTTTATTCCTCTATTGTTGCCACAGCTCTGCACATCACCTTTGTTCTTAAAAATGGGCACCAGTACACTTTTCCTCCATTCCTCAGGCATCTTCTCACGTGCTAGAATTCTATTGAACAAGCCGGTCAAAAACTCCACAGCCACCTCTCCAAGATGCTTCCATACCTCCACAGGAATGTGATCAGGACCGACTGCCTTTCCATTTTGCATCCTCTTTAATGCCTTTCTAACTTCCCCCTTAATAATCATTGCCACTTCCTGGTCCACCACACTTGCCTCTTCTACTCTCCCTTCTCTCTCATTTTCCTCATTCATCAACTCCTCGAAGTGTTCTTTCCTATCTAGCTAGCACAGTTATGGCACCAGTCAACATATTTCCATCTCTATCTTTAATCACCCGAACCTCCTGCACATCCTTCCCATCTCTATCCATCTGTCTGGCCAACCTGTGTAGATCCTTTTCTCCTTCTTTAGTGTCCAACCTGGCATACGTCATCATATAACTCTTTATTGGTCTTTGCCACCTCTACCTTTGCCCTACGTCGCATCTCAATGTATTCCTTTTGCCTCTCCTCGGTCCTCTCAGTGTCCCATTTCTTCTTAGCTAACCTTTTTCCTTCTATGATTTCCTGTACTCTGAGGTTCCACCACCAAGTCGTCTCCACTCCTTTCCTGCCAGAAGTTACATCAAGTAGTCTCCTGCCTACTTGGTGTCTTCTGGAAGCTCCTCCTGTCCACTGAGAGCCTGCCTCACCTCTTCCCAAAAAGCCGCACAACACTCGTCCTGTCTCAGCTTCCACCACAAGGTTCTCTGCTCTGCCTTTGTCTTTCTAATCTTCCTCCCCACCACCATAGTCATTTTACACACCATCATCCCATGCTGTCTAGCCTCAGTCTCCCCTCCCACTACCTTACAGTCGGTAACCTCCTTCAGATTACACCGTCTGCACAAAATGTAATCCACCTGCATGCTTCTACCTCCGCTCTTGTAGGTAACCCTATGTGTCTGCTTCCTCTGAAAAAAGTGTTCACTCCAGCCATTGCCATTCTTTTTGCAAAGTCTACCACCATCTGTCCCTCTCAGTTCCTTTCCTGGATGCCGTAATTACCCATTACTTCTTCATCACCCCTGTTTCCCTCACCAACATGTCCATTACAATCTGCACCAATCACGACTCTCTCTGTCTGGGATGCTCAGAACGACTTAGTTGAGCTCTGTCCAGAGTTTCTCTTCCACCTCTAGGTCACATCCTACCTGCGGGGCATAGCCACTAATCACATTATACATAACACCCTCAATTTCAAGTTTCAGCCTGATCACTCGATCTGATATTCTTTTCACCTCCAAGACATCCTCAGCTAAATCTTCCTTTAAAATAACCCCAACTCCATTCTCTTCCCATCTACACCATGGTAATATAGTTTAAACCCATCTTCGACCCACAGTAGCTGAATTTCGGACATTGCTAACCCTGGCCATGACCGATCCAGTCCGGAATTCTTTGGATGAACGCTCACATTTGTTTGGCAAACTTTTAAGCCAGACACCCTTCGTGAGACAACCCTCTGCATTTGTCCGGGCGTGGGACCAGCCTACAGTTTGCACTGCCCCCCATCGGGCTGCATTAAGAGAGGATCTGTTGGATTTATCTCACCAAACATTATAATGAATAAACACAAAAGGAATGAAGACGTTGGTCATTTTACTCATGAGGAGGGCGCATGGGAGATTGTTCAGGTTACAGCCTCTCAACACGCTCTAAACAATCTCCACCGTCGCTCCTACATTTATTTGAAAATAGGAGGGTTCTACAAGACATAATGTTCTAAGCATTAAGACACAACACAAAACATAGGACCAGACGACACCTGTCCCGTCCCCGACCACATCCGATCACGTCCTTGGTCAAGGCGCCCTTCCATCAAATGTTGCTGAGTCATCTTCTTGAAGGCGAGACATCTTTCTATCTAAATATTGTCCATAATACTAATGCAAGCTAGTAATGCAAAATACTAATGCAAGCTACTAATGCAAAATACTAATGCAAGCTAAGCAAATAAATGATAACTACTAAAATATATCTAACAGGATCAAACCCAGGTCAATGCAAATCATAGTCAATGTTGAAAAACACTTGACCAAACAGGTTTAAGGATTAAGGTTTCCAGAGCAGGAACTGAACCCAGGCCACAGCGGTGAGAGCAACAAATCCTAACCACTAGACCACAAGGGACTTCTGGTATAGTCAACAATTGTTAATCAAGACAATCCCTAAGTGGGTCAAAATTCAAAGATTGACAGATCTTTTCAGTGGAGCACTACTTTCCAGCAGTACGACTACAGGTGGGCACTGTGGGAAAATGGCAAAATATTGCAACGAGCAGACCATGCATTTGTTATGCAAATGATTTGGTACACAAAATTGTTAATAACTTTAGTCCTTATGTATTGCAAGCAGTGCAATTGGCTGTCGACCAGTTCAGGGTGTACCCTGCCTCTCGCCCAAAGATAGCTGGGATAGGCTCCAGCATGCCAGCAAGCATCGCTGATTCTTATTGTCTCACTGACCTGCCTTTGTGAATTACACTTTAAGCAATTAAGGGAAACTTACATATTATTTGATATGTGAACAAATGAACAGGTTTACTTTGATTTAAGAAAGCGTAAACCCTCAAAGTGGGTGTGTGTCGGCTTGTAATTTATGCCATTTTATTACATGGAATGTCTTTGTGTATTAAGAACATAGTTCTTGCTAAGATTATAATTGTTTTGTTATGATAAACAGCAGCATCAGCGGTTGAGGTCACGAGTAGAGGTGTTATTGAGGGACTGGGTGACCCCATGGTGGCAGTGAAGAGGTGGTGCTGGTCTTGGAGAACAAGGAGGAGGAGGAAGATGTGGTGCTCTTGTTGGGGGAGAAGGAAGAGAATGGAACAGGAAGCAGCAATAACCCGACCGGTAGAGATGCCTTGTGTAAGGCTGCCGTACTGGGGAGGCAATTGTATGACGCATACAGTGTAAAGAGCAAAAATGATGAAATCACGGTCACCGCTCATTGGTTCGTATTCGGGGCTTCGTTTCAAGGCAGGACGAACAAAACTTGTTCTTCGGTTGTGTTCACCGGGGACCTCGCCATCTAAATTCGTAGTCCTTGGATGGATTGCATACAAACCAATCGGGTGTCGGAAGCTGCCAACTTATAAAACTTAAATTCAAGAACAATTTGTCCCAATTTGTTTGAATTTCTACATTTTAAAAATGTTGTCAAGAACATTACGAGGGACAGTTATTCTTATTAGTATTCTGCAACCCAACCCCAGCAGTGTCATGTCAACGACAACTCTCCGGCAGCGCAACTTGACGGAGACCAGGATTGCGTATTGTGACCGGCGCATCACTTCCCTGGCTTGCCGTTGATAAAATACTTGTGCGCCGTTGTGAACGTTGATTCTCATGCACAAACCAATGTTTACCGAAGCTTTCGGGCATGATTCAACGGAACGACGGCATGTTTACATACAACCGTATGTGCTTGCGCTTACAAGGGTACATAACATTTTGTTGCCTGCTTGCGAGTCGTATTGTATGAAAAGTACGTGAACATACCTCAAGCAATCCTTCAACGAACGTTCTCTCCCGAGCACCAGTGACGAACAGGTTTTTCCTCATTTTGTCCCCCCACAGTCGCTCACACGCACACACAGAAACAAGACATTAGCACGGCGCATTGTTGTTGTCGTCACCATCGTAACGAGTGTGTCCCGTCGCGTTGGCCGGTGACACGTTTTCTGCTTCCACCTCTCGGACAGTGTTTGATTTGACAAGAATAAGCCCAGTGATGGTAAAAGACGGAATAAATGTCAAGTAGTGTCTGCCCGAGAAACGGCAAGATTTGATGGCAGTGGTCTGACATCGTGTCATCGGGAAAGACCAAATGTGTCTTGTAGCCTGATCAAGCCATGAGACAACCCGAACAGCCCTGTTGCTGGCGGCTGCCAGATATTTGTCAGACAGTAAAAGAGTACATACCAACGACAATGACGAGAGAGCAGAGTGGCGGAGCGGAAGCGTGCTCGCCCTATAATCCCGAGGTCGATGGATATATCTGAATCTCGTTCTCTGTTATCGTATGTCTGCTCATAGGATGTTGTGGATCTGCTGTAATTTAACGTCTTACTCTTCGTGAGAAATATTGTGCAATTAAGTCTTGTCAACTCATTGGCTGAGGCCCACGGGAAGTGACCCTTTCTTCAATTCACTTCTTACTGAAAAAAAAATCTTCATTTATTCGCTGTTCTGTCAATTTAAAATCACTGTGTAAGTACCCAAGAGGTGGCACGACAGTTCAGCGTGAAAGACAAAGGTAATGACATTAAGGCAAATACAAACGCCTTGTCGGAGCCAATGAAAAAATAGTTAAGACATTCACTATATTGACAAGGAAGTGGCAGTGGTGTGATTTGCACCCACGCCTCCTGAGAGACTGGAGCCTTAATCCAGCACCTTGGACCACTCGGCCACACTACCTGGAAAGCCCATCTTTTGTAAGTGGAATTCTATTGGGAAATGTAAGCCCGACCAAGGAAGTAAATGGGATCCTCGGCATTCCCTATCATAGCCAACCTTGACATGAAAAATGTGGAAAGCAGAGCTCTGAAATCATTTAAGCCAACAACTGCAATTCATTGGCTGAGAGAATAATCATTTTATGCCGAGATCAAACAAAAGGATTTTATCCCCGATATTGGCCCGATTAGCTATCGCAGCCGATTTTCCAGATCGGGTTCCGACATATGTCAGGAACGACAAAATTTCTTGGAGTGTGACATAAGCCACGACAAACGATTTGGCCTTACGACGTCAAAATGTCTGGCAAATTGGATTTTTTTTGGGATATCTTCCGTGTAGTGTGACATGTCAACGACAACTCTCCGGCAGCGCAACTTGACGGAGACCAGTAGGATTGCATATTGTGACCAGCGCTTCGCCTCCCGTGATTGCTGTTGTCAACATAGTTGTGCGCCGTTGTTAACATTTATTTTCAAGCACAAACCAATGTTTACCGAAGCTTTAGGGCATGATTCGACGGAACGCCGGCATGTTTACGTACAAGCGTATGTGCTTGCGCTTGCTAGGGTACATAAAACAATTTTGCCTGCTTGCGAGCCGTTTCGTAAGAAACGTATGTGAACATACTTCAAGCAATCCTACTTCAAGCAAGTTTCTGTGAAGAGGTTTGTGTACCAACAAAATAATTTCGGACATTCAACAACAACAAGCCGTGGTTCACTCCTAAACTTAAGCAGCTTCGCCAAGCTAAGGAAGATGCATATCAGAGCGGGGACAGGGCCCTGTATAATCGAGCTAGAAACCAGCTTACTAAAGAAATTAACATTGCAAAGAGGATCTATGCAGCAAAGTTGGAAAAACAGTTTAGCGCGAACGACTCAAAATCAGTCTGGCATGCATTCCAATCGCTGACTAATTACAAGCGACGATCCCCCCAAGATGAGAACAATAGCACACTAGCCAACGACTTGAATACCTTCTGCTGCAGATTTGAAAAGGACAGTTTCACTCCACACACCCACCCGGCCGCACCCGCGACCACAACCACACCTCTGACTTCTGCGTTAACCATCCATGAACAGGGTGTGAGACGCATCTTCAAACAACAGAAGATTAACAAAGCAACAGGACCGGACCATGTGTCCCCATCCTGCCTCAAAGTCTGCGCGGACCAGCTCGCTCCAGTCTTCAATCAGATCTTCAACAGATCTTTGGAAATGTGCAAAGTTCCATCCTGTTTCAAACGCTCCACCATCATTCCAGTCCCCAAGAAACCTGTAATCTCTGGTCTGAATGACTACAGGCCTGTCGCTTTGACATCTGTGGTCATGAAGTCCTTTGAACGTCTCGTGCTGGACCACCTCAAGAGTGTCACAGGTCCCCTGCTGGACCCCCTGCAGTTTGCCTACCAAGCGAACAGGTCTGCGGATGATGCTGTCAACATGGGACTGCACTTCATCCTAGAACACCTCGACAGTAAAATACGTGAAATACGTGGGACACTTGTATTTTTATACAGTTCCTTTAATTTGTTCGGTAAAATAATTCCTGCCGCGACATTTGCTTCATTGTCTGAGTACAGATAATCTACAGTAATTTTATCAGGTGTCGCATGTCGTAACTTGTTTTCATATACTGGGTCTTGCATTGGCGTGTTTTTGTACCACAGTGTTATATGCAGCTCATCATTGTTTTTTTTTTATCTTCTATTTGTGTGATAAGCTGCAAGGCTGCAGACAACAGGGCCTCTCCCATATTTAACGGTGGTTTGTCTGGGATATCGATTGTATAATAGAATGTACTCTCTCTGTTTTCTAGTGTCATATAGAGGTTGTCTCTTTTTAATTCATGTTTTCGTTTCACTACAATATTTTCATTTGAAGATGGAATGAGTATAAATCCTAGTTGGAATAAGCCATATCTTCCCAACAAATTCACAGGACACTCCGGGACTTCGAAAATTGGCATTTTACAAGTTCTCCCCTGAGGGAGAACTCTCTCTAATCCACAAAGGCTCAAGTTCAAGTTCCATGGCAAAAGTAATTTGCCTATTTGCAGATTTAACTATTGCCTTATGTCCCGACAGTTTGGAATGCTTTTGTATCACAAGGTAATTTCATTTCTTTCCCATTTATTGACAAGGTTATTTCAGGTTTTTTTGTGTGTCCAAACTCAGAATGTCCTGTAAATTGAAATCCACTTCCTCATTCTCTGTAATAATTAAACAAGAGGATTTGTTGAGTTGGGAATCAGGTTGGCTTAGTCATGCGGTTCTCTCCCGTCGCTCCTGCATTTATTTGAAAATAGGGAGGTTTCTAAGTTTACAAGACACAACACACTAAGGGGAGGGTTTCAAGGTGAAAACATGGCACCAACACCTGCCACGTCCCGGCCACGTCCTTCTCTCAGATGATTCCTGCTGAGTCATCTTCTTGAAGGCGAGACATCTTTCTTTCTAAAAATTGTCCATAATACTAATGCAAGCTAAGCAAATAAATAACTTCTACAATATATCCAACAATATATATATATATATATATATATATATATATATATATATATATATATATATATATATGTGTGCTGATTTAGTTTTTTTTTTTACTGTCGGAAAAGGAGAAACGGGATGTTTAAAAAAGGTACGTGAAGAGATGGTAAGTCATAAGAGAGAGAATGACTGCATTATAATTTAGGTCAACCACCGATAAAACGATTCCACGAGAATCTAAAGTGAAAAAGCTTACAGCACCTGGTATTCCCAGGCGGTCTCCCATCCAAGTACTAACCAGGCCAGCCCCTGCTTAGCTTCCGAGATCGGGCAGTTCTTTTTTTTTTTTATCAAAAAAATTCATTATTTTCAATATGTACATGTAATCAAAAAACTAAAAGCAAAAAGTGAGGTGACCAGTCGGCGAAACTCTCACAAGGCCATTGTTTTTTGCTATACAGTCCACAAAACGGCTGGCAGAGCAGGCATGTAGGAGAGTGAAGTGGGATTCAACTTGAGCCTTGAAGATCGCCCAATGATTGCCGGTGCCCTTGTCATCCAAGTCGATATTCCTCGTGACGATGACTGTGTGACGAGCAATGGACAGAAGTAACCGGATCGCTGGTCTATTGATGGCCTGCAATGATAATGACGACGAGAAAGAGACGAAACCAAAAAGGAAAAACCCGACATTATGATCACAAGCCTCACGTGCCACCGGGGGGGGGAGCCTCAGGCCCAGCCTCCTTGCGAGGAGATCCTCCAACCTAGAACGGAACTCACGGACGGCTCTGCACCCGAGGACAAGATGTTCGTAGTCCTCGGGTGCCTCTTTACACACCATACAGTCCCTGCTATAAACGCGAGGAGAAATTGCATTGAGCGTTGTGCAAGGGAAAATGATTCTGTGTCGTAATTTGAAGTCAGTATTACTGACCTTTGGTGCGGTGGTATACCAATTGAACATGTTGGCCCAGATGGATGTCATGGTCAGTGCAGGGTAACGTCCGTGTCCATGTGCGTTCCGCTGCAGGTCTCCGGAACACTCCGGCTATTAAAACCCTGTAAAGTCGTTTTGTGCGACACTCCGACAAACCATAAAACCTTGTCCCGTCGACCAGCACAAAACCTACATCCCACTCCCCCCCCAGGGTCCCCTCCAGAGGATGAACCCTCCAGAAAAGACCCCCAATTCCGGAGTATGGATTCCCTGATTCTTCCAGCCAAGCGCAAAACAAACGCTCTGCAGAAGAGGACTCCCCGCGACCGGAACAGAGTCCGAACCCTGACAATGTCATAGTTCCCGCTCCCATCTTATAAATCCCCAATAGTTCTTATTCCTGCCCTCTCAAAGGTATCGCTGAACATTCTCTCCCCACTCCCTGGCCCTCCGCCCATGAGATCGGGGTTGAACCTCAGCGGAACTTTCAGCAATTGTTGCAGCGACTTTGGCTCTGCTCTCACCCATGGCCTGAGCGACCACCATGCCTCCAGAACCTCCCTCTCAAAAGGATCTTGGGCGGGGAACAATGACCTCGGCAACATTTGACATAAGTTATAGTCACCAAAATGCCCCAACCCCCGCAGGGTGGGTATAACGAAGTCCTTCCACAGGGGCTGTGAAGGACAAGTCCAAACATTTTTTGATGATTTTTAGCCGTAAAGATTTCTTCTTCGTGTCTATGTCAATCAACCCCAAACCACCTGCTCCATGATCCCCTATCAGCGTAGCATGACTCACCAGACCCTTTTCTCTCTTCCACATGAAACGGCTGAAAATTGCCTTGAGCTTACTCAAAATGTCACCAGGCAAATCAGTAACAGTCAGGGCATGTACCAACTTTGAAATACACAAAGCGTTTATCACTTGGACTTTACCTTTCAGGGTTAGATTTCTCAACCTCCATACGTTAAGTTGACTTTCTATTTTATTCAAAATGTTCTCCCATGTTTTCCTATTACATACCTCCGCAAGCTTACCCAACAAGACTCCCAGAACTTTGGAGCTGTTCCCGGCCTCACGAAAACCCCAGGTGCTAGGAGTAGCCTGCGACGCACCAAACACAGCCATAGTCATCTTATTAGTATTTATCTTTGCGCCAGAGGCCTGGCAGTAAACATTCAGTTCATGGAGAGCCATTTTAAGACTCTCTACATCCCTGACTAACAAATTTGTGTCATCTGCATATTGAAGAATTCTAACTTCATTGTTTTCTGGTGTCAGAATACCCCGAATATCATTATTCTGCTTGAGCATGGCAGCCAGCGGTCCCGCCACAAGGCTGTAAAGTAGTGAGGACAAAGGGACATCCCTGTCTCACCTGACCTCCCCAGCCTCACAGGGCCCGTCAGCAACCCATTGACTTTAATCCTACTAAAAGCACTCAAATATAACCTCTGAATCCATCCTATGAAGATTTGACCGAAACCAAACTTCTTCAAAACCAACAATAAGAAATCATGCTCAACTCTGTCAAATGCTTTCTCAAAATCAATGTATTCATGGATCCCACGCGTGTCATTCATCTGTTTGATCAAATATTTCAGAGTCAAAATTGTGTCAGCAATTTCCCTGCGTGGTATACCATATGTTTGTGTTTCTGAAATAATATTGCCTATCACCACTTTAAGCCTATTCGCTAAAACCTTTCGCGAGGACCTTGTAGTCACTGTTCAACAAACTAATGGGCCTGTAATTACCAAGATTTGTACGGTCCCCCTGTTTAAAAATCAGTGCGACAATTCCTTCGCTGAAAGTCGGGGCAACTCGATCGAATGTCTGCATACTTGTAAAAACCCTATGCAATATGGGCGTGAGTTGGCTTACAAACGCTTTGTAAAATTCAGCAGTTATTCCATCCCTCCCCGGGCTTTTGTGATTATTCAATGACAATATCGCGCAAAACACTTCTGCTTCAGAGATGGGAGCATCACACCATTCCATATCCTCTTGGGTCAAAGCCTTATTTAAAGCACCAACTGCCTCCAGAGCATTATTACTTGAGGTGCGTTATGACGCAAATAAATCTCTGTAAAAACGCTCTACTTCCTCCAAAATGTCCCCTACATCCGTTAGCACCTTATTTTAACTTCTCAACACTAAAGAATTAAAATAGGACTTACTCTGTTTTGCTTTCTCAAGTCCAAAGAAAAAAGCAGTGGAACGTTCCCCTTACACTGCGTATTGCGCCCTCGCCCTAAGGACCGCACCTCTACATTTCTTAATTTCCATTAACTCCAATTTATTCCTCAGCAAGAACAGCTCAGGGTTTACTGGTCCTTGCCGATGCGCGGCAGCTGTCGTAATTTCCAGTAACCGATTTCTTACAGCCCTCTCCTCCAATTTCTCTAACCAGTTTTTCTTCTTACAGGAGCTTATAGTTATCTTTTTAATCCTCGTTTTAAAACTCTCCCACCAGTCTATAACTGTTGTCAACACATTCAAGCTCCTATCTCAGCCAAGCCAAGGAGCCCGCTCACCCTGGAAACGTAGCAATCATCCTTCAGAAGGGAGTTGTTTAGCACCCAAAGCCCGCCGGTCCTCCGACTTCTCCGGTCCTCCGACTTCCCCCAAGTACCAGTTCATGGAGAGGAACGCATGGTCACCCTGACTCGACCATGTGTACACTGGCCTGTCCAGATTCTGCACAAGAGAGGCTGATGTTAAACAGAGATCGATGCGTGATTGCTTCAGTTCATTTTGGACAACCTGCGCCCTGGAGAAAACTGGCCGACTTAGATTTAAAGTCCTCCAGATTTCAACTATATTACTACCGGTCATCAGATCTAAAAGACAATTCCTGCTAACATCAGTCCTAAAAACATTATTTACACTGACATCCAGTTTACTGAGATATGTATTGAAATCACCAATCAACAAGGTTCTATCAGTCACAAAGGAGAATACATGCAGGAAAAAGTCCCTCCTATCTAACTCCACATTGGGAGCGTAAATGTTTATCAACCGGAACTTCAACGGTCCATCATATTCTACCACAATGAATCTCCCCTGATTGTCAGCATGCACTGGGGTGGGATAACCTAAGGGGCCGCATTTCGTCAAAATGGCAACCCCACAAGATCTTGATGTGCCTAATGCCACGTGAAGCGAACCAAGCTTCATATTTTCTATTTTCTTAATGTGCTCGCCCTCCCACCAAGTTTCTTGCAAGCACAAAATATCCCACTTGGTGTGGCACATAATGTTGTGAATTTTATGGTCACTACGAAGACCACAGGCATTTGCTGACACCAGAAGAAAATTCATCATAAGCAAAAAAGAAAAGATGGACTCGTCGAGTCTACTTACATTTTTTAAGCCCGCCCTTTCCAGTGCCTTCACATTGCCGTTTCTTCCGCTCCATCACATCAACCTCCATGCCCTCATCTGAGTCCAGGACTGGTTCTAGGGTGGCAGACGAACAGGTGACACGAGGGGGCAATAGCTGTGACACGGGAAAACGCGCCAGCCTCTCAATCGAAACATCCCCTCCTGAGAGCCCAGTCTGATGCCTCCCCTCACTGTTCTGTGAGGCGCCTCCCTTCTGAATCGAAGACACAGACTGTATTTGCTCTTTTCTCCGCTTAGGACTTTTAATCGTCGGCCAAGGAGTAAGCCTAAATTCAACAGTCTCCTCCTCCTGTTCAGGGGCAGAGAGTGGAGACGGCCCAGCACTCACCCCCATCTCAGGTTCAGCCTCTGCCACCCCGGCATCAGGGATAGGGATTTCTTCCCCTCCCCCCCGTTCAGGAGTAGGGCAAGGAACAATACCTCCAGCCCCCACCGTCACAGGCGCCTCCACCAGAATAGTTGATTCCCCCAGACCAGCAGCCAGCGATCCAGACGAAACAGCGAGGATGGAGGACTTGGCATCAGCAGCCCGGGCACAAGGGATCCCACCATCTAATTTCCCCTTTTCACAAACACAGAGAGGAAAATATTGCCTGCATGGAGCACACCTTTGCGAATTGGGCACCTGACACTCGCGGGCATAATGCCCCTGGACTCCACACTTCCTACACAGAAACTCGGGACAAGTCCCTGTACACATGGCTGGGAGAGAGACACCCTCGACAAACTTTAACCTGTCGATCAGTGAATAACACGAAAGTACTCCGGACCTGCCGCTGTGACAAAACTAGCCGAGTAAGGCAGAGACTGTACAGTGGGGGTGAATTTCACCTTTACAAACCTTGTGCCGTCCGCGATGTCCATTCCCGGCCACATTCTCCTCCTCACCTCAGAGACTGCTGAGACCCCCAAGCCTGTAGTTTCTCCAGGATATCATCATCCTCGATATAAGATGGCAGCCCCATAAAAGAAACAACCAGCTCATCAGAGGCAACTTCCCTGCCATTAATTCTGGCACTCCCAATACAAAATCCATCAAGCAGTTTCTCCTTCGCATTAACAGAATTAACAGTGACTTCATATTTATCCTTTGCAATAACCCTGGATGCTGTAATGCTCCTACATACTTCAGCCGTTCCCCCAATTAATATTATTGGAGTAATGGCATCACCATTGTCAATTTCAAGAATCAATGTTAAATCTTTCTCATACCTTTTTCTCACGACATTCTTATTCACCAAACCACTGCAACCCGTCAAACCTTCTCCTCGCCCCGAATCCATCTTGTTCACCTGCCTCATGTCTCCAAGCCTGTCCTGACCAACAACCAATCCGTCCATTCGACCTGAAGGGGTGAAAAACAATTAAGACAAAACACTCCTCCACAGCAGGAAGCTGGGAGGAGGAAAAAGGTCACAAAGAAAAAAAGCAAAAACCAAAAAAACAATCAAAAAACACAAGTAACAGGTAGCCGGAGGAGCACAGAGCTCCTGCTGCCTGTACTGCTCATGCTCCACTAACGAGTGCAGCTGTGCCAAACCTCCACACCTGCAGCCACTCGACCACACAACGAGCCTTCTCAGGGTAGTTTGGCCTGTTAGCCACATGGTTACCTGAAAAGCAACATTTTATATTTAAAAAATATCATATTTCGCTTAAAAATATCTCGAGCGGATCGCGTCATCTTTATTCTCCAACTGTTGGCTGGTCTATTTTGGATTTTTTTGTGTGGATGATGCGAACTCATTCTCAACACTACAAATGTCTGATCAGATTATAGATTTTGAAAAGTAAACACACTCGAGAATTTGAGAACTTGCACGCTGCCAAAACTCAGACAAGAGCATGCAAAATCCTCTTGGACCCTCCACATCCTGGTCACCAACTCTTCAGAAACATAATCATCTTTATTTGCCATGAATCTCCAAAAATCACACAAGGAATTTGTCTCTGGGAGTTGGAGCCGCTCTAGTTCGACAACAGACAGTCAATTGACAGAGAACACTTTTGAGACATAAAGACATTGACAAAAATCAGTCACTGAGCAATTAAGGGTTGCTAGTTATCTGGTAATACCAGTACATTTTTTTTTGACAATTGTGCAAAAAGATGCAGAGTCCTCTAGGATTTGGAGCAGTTCGAAAGACCAATATTGCAATAGTCCGGTGACATGACCATTGTGCAAAGGGCGCCGAGACTTCAAGCGAGTCGTGCGATAATCTGGGACAATGTTTATTGTGCAAATGTTGCAGATTCTCTTCAATCAGTGTGCAATTGGAGCAGATGCTACTTGCATGAGTGGCCAGTATTGGTCAACAACAGATATGCAAATAGTGCAGCGTGGCGAGACTTCGACAGTGAGTGCACGAGTAATATATAATTGTCTTCTTCCAGCTCCTTCCTCCAGGTAAGTGCTATCGAACAATGCAAACTAAAAGTAGCAGACATTCCAACACTTTCGTCCCGCTTGCCGTTAACTTCTTAAACAGTTTACTTACAATTGCATTATAACATGCTGCCAATTTGTCTTGAGATTGTTGTCACATCTCTGTCGGGCCAATTATACATTATTCGTGCATTCACTGTCGTAGTCTCGCCACTCTGCACAATTTGCATATCTGTTGTTGACCAATACTGGCCACTCATGTGCTTGAGAAGTATCTGCACCATTTGCACAATGGACACTGTTCTAGATTATCGCACTATAATTCGCTTTATACTGCTTAAATTTCTCGAAGTCTCTGCACGTTTTGCACAATTGTCACTGTACCAGATTATTGCTCGATCAGTCATTTCAAATTGCTCTAAATTGCTAGAGGACTCTGCATCATTTGCACAATTGTCAAAAAAATAACACAAAATTTGCATCGACATGACCACATTACCGGTAACCTTTCATTGCTCAGTGACTCTCCGTACTTTGGTCTAATGTGATTATGTCTCCAAAGTATTTTCTGTCAAATGGCTGTCCGTTGTCACACGAGAGGGGCTCCAACTCCCGGAGAAAAATTCCTTGTATGTTTCTGACATACTCGGCAAATAAAGAGGATTCTGATTTTGATTCTGCTGATTCTGATTGAATTTACTCTATCTCATCTACTCCCACTAATACTGCCATTCACTCGACTGTAATGTATTCCTTGGAAGTGGTTCGAGTTCATAAACCGTGGCTTTGAGGTCCACACAATAATGTGCAATAATTACGTATCATTTAAAAATCCATACCTTCGCATCCTTAGCCTCGAGCCAATTAAAAGCACTGATGTGATAAAATTGTGACGTATCACGTGATACTAATACATATATATATATATATATATATATATATATATACATATATATATATATATATATATATATATATAGATATATATAGATATATATATGTGGATATATGTGTGTACAGATTTAATTTTTTTTTTACTGTCGGAAAAGGAGAAAGGGGATGTTTAAAAAAGGTACGTGAAGGTTTTGTCTCCTAATAAAGAGACGGTAAGTCATAAGAGAGCGAATAACTGCATTATAATTTTGGTCAACCACCGATAAGAAAACGATTCCACGAGAATCTAAAGTGAAAAAGCTTACAGCACCTGGTATTCCCAGGCGGTCTTCCATCCAAGTACAAACCAGGCCCGCCCCTGCTTAGCTTCTGAGATCGGGCAGCTCTCAGGGTAGTATGGCCGTAAGCCACTTGATTACCTGAAAAAGCAACATTTTATATTTAAAAAATATCATATTTCACTTAAAAATATCTCGAGCGGATCGCGTCATCTTTATTCTCCAATTGTTGGCTGGTCTATTTTGGATTTTTGTGTGTGGATGATCCGAACTCATTCTCAACACTACAAATGTGTGATCAGATCATAGATTTTGAAAAGTAAACACACTCGAGAATTTGAGAACTTGCACGCTGCCAAAACTCAGACAAGAGCATGCAAAATCCTCTCGGACCCTCCACATCCTGGTCACCAACTCTTCAGAAACATAATCATCTTTATTTGCCATGAATTTCCAAAAAATACACAAGGAATTTGTCTCTGGTAGTTGGAGCCGCTCTAGTACGACAACAGACAGTCAATTGACAGAGAACACTTTTGAGACATAAAGACATTGACAAAAAACAGTCACTGAGCAATTACGGGTTGCTAGTTATCTGGTAATGCCAGTACATTTTTTTTTTTGACAATTGTGCAAAAAGATGCAGAGTCCTCTAGCATTTAGAGCAGTTCGAAAGACTAATATTGCAATAGGCCAGTGAAATGACCATTGTGCAAAGGGCGCCGAGACTTCAAGCGAGTCGTCCGATAATCTGGGACAATGTTTATTGTGCAAAGTTGCAGATTCTCTTCAATCAGTGTGCAATTGGAGCAGATGCTATTAGCATGAGTGGCCAGTATTGGTCAACAACAGATATGCAAATAGTGCAGCGTGGCGAGACAACTACAGTGAGTGCACGAGTAATATATAATTGTCTTCTTCCAGCTCCTTCCCCCAGGGAAGTGCTATCGAACAATGCAAACTACAACTAGCAGACATTCCAACACCTTCGTCCCGCTTGCCGTTAACTTCTTAAACAGTTCACTTACAATTGCATTGTAACATGCTGCCAATTTGTCTTGAGATTGTTGTCCCATCTCTGTCGGGCCAATTATACATTATTCGTGCATTCACTGTAGTAGGCTCGCCACTCTGCACAATTTGCATATCTGTTGTTGACCAATACTGGCCACTCATGTGCTTGAGAAGTATCTGCACCATTTGCACAATGGACACTGTTCCAGATTATCGCACGACATTATATTTTTATATTAACATTTATATTATATTTCTATTAACATTATAAAAAATAGACACAAAAGGAATGAAGACACTGGTTTCTTTTTCTCATGAGGAGGGCGTATGGGAGATTGTTCAGATTACAGCCTCTCAACACGATCTAAACAATCTCTCCCGTCGCTCCTGTATTGATTTGAAATAGGGAGGTTTTACAAGACATAATGTACTAAGCTACAAGACACAACACACGAAGGGTAGGGTTTCAAGGTGAAGACATGGCACCAACACCTGCCACGTCCCCGACCACATCCTTGGTCAAGGCGCCCTTCCATCGGATGATTCCTGCTGAGTCATCTTCTTGAAGGCGAGACATCTTCCTTCATCAAAATCGTCCATAATACTCATAGCAAGCTAAGCAAATAAATGATAACTTCTACAATATATTTCACATTTCCCTCCTGTTTATCATGTATTTGCACAAATTCTCATATCATTTTACAGTCACTTCATTTCAATTTTTTCTTCACTGTAGAATCATTATTATGAAACAAATACATTTACACTCAGAGTCAACTTGTCATACATGAATGTTGTAGTTTAAACATCGTAATATCCTGGATCAGGAAACAAATCAGGTAAAACAACATCATCATCATCATCATTGTCATCATTATCAATAATAAAGGATACATCTGCTCCATACGGTTCTCTATGGGGGTAATTGCTGTGGTGATTAATCTCCTGATTAAAGCCCGAATGCATGGGATACAACAACATCCACATAATGTCAGAATGGCTGCAAAAACAGCAATTCATATCAATATTGGTGAAATTAGGGTTTTGTATTTACCAAAAACGTCAATCCAGCTGTCCCACAAGGAGTGTTGATTGAGGGTCCGTAGACCATCGATGGCTCTGGTCCAGCTGCCATCTGAAGCAGTATTGTTTGTTCTCCAAACATACCACAAACACCTCCCTCTCTTGCGAGGAGCATGTCGACAGCTATGCGGTTTTGGAACGTCCTTGAGCTGCTCATGCACAGCTTTCCAACCCACTCTGAGTCCAATTTCCTAATCTCTGTTCATTGAAGTGGATATAGTTTATCCCATCAACATTTTTATTAATCGTACACCACCAGCATAGTGAAGTATTCAAATCCTCCTGCCACTTGGTCCAGCTAATTTGTATTGATGAGGAACCCCATGAGGAACACCTATGGCATCGATGTATGTTTTATGTTGGATAATTTTGCCTCTGCCAGGATAAATCTCTTTTTTGTCTATGTTCTAGATTGGACAAAAACAGTGGTGCCCTTTCCATTAAATCTTGAATAGGCATAGGGTATACTGACACATGCAATATCAAAGTGATAATGGCACACAATCCAGATATATCTTTAGGTAATCTATCAAACAGTCTATCATCTCCGCACCACCACCAGATGTCGCTCCGTGATACTGGCATAAACTTTGGTCCGACTTTTAAGGTTACTTTACACTGTGTGTCGTTCAGTGGTCCAAATTTTTTGCCTTTACTTATCATGTTTATACAAGTAAAATTATTCGGTGCTACTACAGTAGAAAACATTGGTTTGTGTTTATCTGCTTTTGTTATGGGATATATAGGATCCCATGATTCACACATCTCAGTTGGGACAGTAGCGTTCATTAATGGAATAATACAATCTTGTGATAATTGTGCGGGAACTATGCGCAACAAAGGCCTGGGACCCATGCAAACCACACAATCTTTTCTCGTTACATTTGCTGCTTGTTCCACCAATAGTAACCAATTGTTATTTTGTCCTGAAACTCCTGTGACAACAAGGAACCAATCATCAGTAGTTATGTTGTTCACCATTAAAATTTGTCCACCTTTCTTTGAAATTTTCAATGGCATTTCTGGTTTAACACGGTTCCCATAACACAATGCTACTCGGAATTGGGGATCTTTTCCGCCAGAATATGCCCACAAGCTCTTCATCAAACACACTGGGTGACTTGATTTGTATTTCAATATGAAACTATG
Organism: Phycodurus eques; assembly: GCF_024500275.1. Classification (NCBI taxonomy): domain Eukaryota; kingdom Metazoa; phylum Chordata; class Actinopteri; order Syngnathiformes; family Syngnathidae; genus Phycodurus; species Phycodurus eques. Next base: position 267,904 of record NW_026904021.1, on the reverse strand, counting down.
GGCCGTTTTGCTTATGTTAAACTTCTTTCTATGTTATTTTGCTGTTTTTAATGACCAACTGAACCTATCATAACCTGTTTCAGCAATGAGGTGTTCCCATCCAAAGCCTGTAGTTGCACACCAGTCAAATCCAAATCCCCAATTCTGCCCATTCTCTTGAGCATCATTGGTGAGAGCCGCATATGGAATTATGATTAAAGCAGTTTGATTTTGGGGGGCACAAAATATTAAACCGGTTTACCGCGTTTGGAGGCCATGCCCACAGTATATAATTCGATCCATTTAGAAAATGCATCTATGATAGCCAAACAGTACTTATTTCCCTCACTTTGACTTAATTCTATGTAATCCATGTGAATGCATTGGAAGGGGTATGTAGGAACTGGGAATTTACCTCTAGTAGGTCGCAATTGCCCTTGCGGATTATGTCGTGCACAGATCATGCATGCTCTACAATAATTCTTTGAATATAAATTGAAACCATAGGTTGTAAAGTGTCGATGTATCTGTGCCACCATCCCTCCGGTTGAGACATGTGACACACCATGGCTCAATATAGCAGCCCATTTGAATAGGTTCTTTGGAAGTATTTGTTTCCCTTCTGTGCTAATGTAAATTTCATTTTGTAGTTTTGCACCTTGTTTTTCCCAATAATTGCGTTCTTGTTGTGGACTTTGTTGTTGCAGGTCTTTTAGTGTTTGGTCATCTAAGGTTTGTTGTTCAATTTGTTTTTTTTAAACCTAAAAATGGTTTATAGGCTGCTTCTTTCGCGGCTTTGTCAGCAAATGCGTTTCCTTTCGAAACCTTGTCAGTGCCAGATGTATGTGCAACACATGTACAAATTGCCACTTTTCGTGGATGTTGCACTGCGTGTAATAATTGTTTAAGTAATTCAGCATGTGTTACTGGCTTCCCTGTTGACATAATCATTCCTCTGTTATCCCAATATTGCGCAAACACATTAACTGTGGAATACGCATATTGGCTATCAGTATAGATTGTAACATCTTTATTTATCATTAGTTTGCATGCCTCGGTTAATACTACAAATTCAGCAGCTTGTTCAGCCAATTCCTGACAATCATGCTGCGTGCCTTCATCAGGTAAGGGTATTAGTGTGGCTGGATTTAAGGTTGTGCATCGCTCAACAGTCAAATGTGGTTGTGACAGCAAGATGGCCATGCAAGATAAATGTCTTGCAGGTGATAAAAACGCCATATTCGTTTGCAATAGGAGAGCAGACACTGTATGTGAAACCTTAAGAGTTAATGGATGAAATAACACAATATGTGGAACTGCTCTCTACTGCCATCAAGTGCTTGCCACAACTGCTTAGCTTATCACAATACTTGTGTAATGCACACGTCACGCTGTCCAATTTTGTTGAAAAATAAGCTATTGGTCTTAGCTTATCACCTTATTGTTGTGTAAGTACGGAGGTCATGGAATAGTTTTTAAAATCTACCATTTAAATGAATGTTTGATCATTAAATTTGGAAGGCCCAGCGCAATACTGGACACCAAATGTTGTTTAATGTCACAGAAGGCCTTTTCTGCCTCTGTCCTCCATTAAACAGGTGATGTCATTTTAAGGTTGTCTTCATACATTAAATTTGACAATGGTGCAACAATTTCTGCATAGTTTGGAATCCATGCTCTACAATAATTCGTCAGACCTAAAAATTATTATTATATGTTTCTTTAGGATTTTTTAAGACAATAGTTTTCCTGTCTTCTAATATAGTCCTTCCTCCTACACTTAAATTATGGCCTCGATATTTGACTTGCCTTTTACACAATTGCAATTTATTTTTGTTAACTTTATGTCCCTCTTCTGCTAGATGATGCAGTAAGGCCAATGAATCTTTGATGCATGTCTCTCCATCTGGAGATGCCAGGAGAACATCATCTACATAGAGTAAAATTTGGCTCCCTCCTGGGGGAGTGAATTTAGACATGCTTATTCTCATTACTTGTGAATAAATGGTTGGACTTTCACAGTAACCTTGTGGTAATCGAGTAAATGTATATTATTTTCCCTCAAATGTGAATGCAAACCAAAATTGACTGTTCTTTTCTACTGGTACAGAAAAGAAGGCATTACTTATGTCCACCACTGTAAACACAGTAGCGTCTGGTCTCAATGAATTTAACAGTGTGTAGATCTGGTAGACATGCTGCTCTCTGTATTACTGCAGAATACTGCATGTGTTTCCCTTCATCACCCTGTATTGTCCAAAACATCGCCTTCCTAATTAGGCCAGTTGATGCACTGTATTCCAGTTTGTTTTCTATTTGCTACCAATCATCTGTCTCCTGTCCTTGTTTTACTAATGTTCCCATATGTTTCCACTGTGACTCATAATCTTTGCACAATGAAATGTGTGGGACACTTGTATTTTTATACAGTTCCTTTAATTTGTCTTGAAAAATAATTCCTGCCGCGACTTTTGCTTCATTGTCTGAGTACAGATAATCTACAGTAATTTTATCAGGTGTCGCATGTCGTAACTTTTTTTCATATCCTGGGTCTGGCCCTGGTGTGTTTTTGTACCACAGAGTTATATGCAGCTCATCACCTTTTTTATTGTCTTCTACTTCCGTTATAAGCTGCAAGGCTGCAGACAACAGGGCTTTTCCCATGTTTAACGGTGGTTTGTCTGAGATATCGATTGTGTAATAGAATGTGATTTCTCTGCTTTCCAGTGTCACATAGAGGTCATCTCTTTTTATTTCATGTTTTCGTTTCACTACAATATTTCCATTTGATGATGGAATGAGTACAAGTCCAAGTTGGAATAAGCCATCTCTTCCCAACAAATTCACAGGACACTCCGGGACTTCGAAAATGGGCATTCTACAAGATCTCCCCTGTGGGTCTCTAATCCACACAGGCTCAAGTTCCAAGGCAAAAGTAATTTGCCCATTTGCAGATCTAACTATTGCCTTATGTCCCGATAGTTTGGAACTTGGAATCTTTTCCCGACATGCAGTCCTACATGCTCCTGTATTGCAAAGAAATTTGATTTCTTTCCCATTGACTGACAAGGTTATTTCAGGTTTTTCAGTGTCCAAACTCAGAATGTCCTGTAAATTGAAATCCACTTCCTCATTCTCTTTAATGATAACACAAGAGGATTTGTTAAGTTGGGAAGCAGGCTGGCTTCGTCATGCGGTTGTTTGTCCGTATTCTCTTTTATTTCTTTTAGGGCAGTCACGTGCAATGTGGCCTTTCTCTCCACAGCACCAACAGCCTGTATTATCATAACTACCTCGACCTCTACCATATCTTCCTCTCCCACAGCCTCTGCCGCGTCCTCTAAAATTTGCTCCCCCTCTGCCTTGATCGTATATTTCTGCTTCTTCGTTGAGGAAGACATCTATCTTCTTTTTTTTTTTTTTTGTCCTAACACTCTTTCTGCGTGGAGGGCATGATTAACATATTCCTCCAGAGGGCCAGTTGCTAGGTTTATCCAAGGTTTATCTTCTCATCTGTTAATGTGTTCTTTCGAATTCGCATGTAAAGCATTTTTTAAGCTGTTGTTGATAAGGGCCCATTCAAGCCGCTGTTTGCTTTAAAACAAGCGGTCATTCTAACCCAATATTCTTCAAAAAGTTCGTCGTCTTTTTGTTTCACCCTACTAATTTCCGTGGAATTTGCCCTTTTGCGGAATCCTTGCTATGGTTTTTTCTATTAAAGCCCTAACTCGATGTTGTAATTCTCTGTCATTATGTGGCATTACAACACCATGGTGTTTTGGGTCCCAATCTCCTCGGCAAAGGTGCCAATCAGGCCCCATTGCACTCATCCAAATTTGTTGAGTTTCTGTTCCATTTAAATGATAGGACTGTCTAACATTTTCCATTTCCTCAACAAACTGGACAATGTCTACTTTGTAGGGTGTGATGCCGGCTGCGGCCTTTTTCACATCCTCATTAGTCCAGGTCCTATTGACCAAAATAGTTCCAATTCAATTCAATTTTTTTTCTTTTTTTTTCTCTTTTCAACGCTAAATGTTTTGCCAGAAGAGTAAGTCGTCATATCCCTCTTTTTCTATTTGTGATATATTATTTTTGTGTCGACACTTTATTTCGTTTCGAAGTTGAACTAATTTTTGCGAATTTAGCTGGCCAGCGAAACCGTATTTGGTTATCCACTGTGTTTAAATGTTTTATTTTGGAAGGGTTTTGGAGTTGAACATATTTCCAATCTTTACACGTTAGGCGTTCTTTTGGATCCGTTTTACTGTTATTTTTTCCCATTTTGTGAATTTGGAAGTCAGTTTATTTGCACCTAGAGTGACAGTAAATACTGACTTTATTCAAAATGACAGGGTGACAATGAATGTCTGGGTTTTGGTAATCCTCAAGCTTCTACCCACACGGGGCGGAGGATTCTTGCATCTGCTTCCAAACCCAGTTGTCACTTTCAATCCTGTCTTTAGATTCATACTTTTACACATTCACACGATACTAGTAATTTTTTTACAAACACACGAAAACACGGAACACGGAATTTAAGTACGTACAGTATTCCGCCGTCCTTGCGGAATTTGTCGGACTCCGCCGTCCCTCTTTTACTTTGCCCATGACTAGTATTACACAAGGTTTATTAAACACGGAATTTAACTACGTACAGGACTCCGCCGTCCACGCGGAATTTGTCGGACTCCGCCGTCCCTCTATTACTTGCCAGTGACTAGTATGACACAAGGTTTATTCTGCCGCAGACTTCTTTGTCACGCAATTCACTCACTCTTTAATCGTCTTTTCCAAAAAATAGTTCAAATTTAACTCACCAAAGTCGTCTTCAATCCTATGGATTGTCGTCAACCTTCAGATCCCAGTTGAGGAGAACGAAGACCAGTCCCGGAAAGGGTCTCAATTGCCGTGGCCACGGTCTCTTAACTGGATGTCGGCTCCACAACTGGAATCCTCGGGTGTATTGACATCCGGCTCGAAGGACCAATTAAATGTTGGATTTATCTTACCCAACATTATACAAAATAGACACAAAAGGAATGAAGACGCTGGTTTATTTTTCTCATGAGGAGGGCATATGGGAGATTGTTCAGATTACAGCCTCTCATCACGCTCTAAACAATCTCTCCCGTCGCTCCTGGATTTATTTGAAATAGGGAGGTTTTACAAGACATAACGTCCTAAGCTACAAGACACAACACACTAAGGGTAGGGTTTCAAGGTGAAGACATGGGACTAACACCTGCCACGTCCTTGGTCAAGGCACCCTTCTCTCTGATGATTCCTGCTGAGTCATCTTCTTGAAGGCGAGACATCTTCCTTTCTCAAAATCGTCCATAATACTAATGCAAGCTAAGCAAATAAATGATAACTTCTAAAATATATTTAACACTATGTCAGACGACTGCCATCAAATCTTGTCAGTTTTTTGGGCAGACAGTGGCAACACTACTCGACATTTATTCTGATAGCACCCTATCCCGTCTTTTACCATCAGTGGGCTTTATCTTGTCAAGTCAAACACTGTCCGAGAGGTGTAAGCAGAAAACGTGTCACTGGTCAACGCGACGGGACACACTCGTTACGATGGCGACAACAACAACAATGCGCCGCGCCAATGTCTTGTTTCTGTGTGTGCATGTGCATGTGAGTGACTGTAGGGGAACAAAATGAGGAAAAACATGTTCGTCACTGTTGCTCGGGAGAGAATGTTCATTGAAGGATTGCTTGATGTTTGTTCACGTACTTTTCATACAATACAGCTCGCAAGCAGGCAACAAAACCTTATGTACCTTATCAAGCGCAAGCACATACGGTTGCACGTAAACATGCCGGCGTTCCGTTGAGTCATGCCCTAAAGCTTCGGAAAACATTGGTTTGTGCGTGAGAAGAAATGTTAACAACAGTATGTTGACAACGGCAAGTACGGGAGGCGATGCGCCGGTCACAATACGCAATCCTACTGGTCTCCGTCAAGTTGTGCTGTCGGAGAGTTGTTGTTGATATGTCACACTGCACGGAAGATATCCCAAAAAAAATCCAATTTGCCAGACTTCATTGGCGTCATTGGGCCAAATCGTTTGTCGTGGCTTATGTCACTACAAGAAGTTTTGTCGTTCCCAACATATGTCGGGACCCGATCTGGGAAATTGGCTGCGATCGGTAATCGGTGCGTGAATGTGTGTGCATGTGCATGTGCATGTTTGTGGGGTGTCAGAGTTCAGGTGGGCAAAGGATAGAAGAGGTAGAGGGGGCAGAGCAGGCAGAGAGTTCAGATTCCTGAGAGGCCTTATGAATAAAACTGAGTCGGCTCGTCCTGGGCCGGAGACTCCGCAGTCTCCTGCCTGATGGCAGCAGACTGAAGAGGCTGTGTGATGGATGGGTGGCATCCCCCGCTATGCGGAGGACTTTGCAGGTGAGGAAGGGGTCCAAGGAGCGGGGGGGGGGGGGGGGTGGAGGACAAGATGTGGTGCATGATTAGCCGCTCGAAGCACTTCATCAGGATGGGGGTGAGCGCCACCGGACGGTAGTCATTGAGGCAGGAGGGAGATGACTTCTTCGGGACTGGGATGATGGTGGTGGCTTTGAAGCACATGGGGAAAAGAGCCTGATTCAAGGAGGTGTTAAAAATGTCTGTGAAGAAATCTGTGAGTTCAGCTGCACAGTCCCTCAGAATACGACCATGTATGTTATCTGGGCCCGGGGCTTTTCGTGTGTTGATCCTGTCGAGAGATCTTTTCACGCTGTCCCAGGGCAGTGTCAGCACTCGGTCACCAGGAGGGTGGAGTCTTGTGTGCAGGAGTGCTGTTGTGTGCCTCAAAGTGAGCAAAGAAGTCATTTAGCTCATTTGGCAGGGTGGTGGAGCTGTCGCAGGTCTGTGGTGTGGGTTTATAGTCCGTAATGGTCTGAATACCACGCCACAGACTCCTGGTGTCACTGCTGTCACTGAAGCGGTGGGCGATCTTCCTGGAGTACTCCCTCTTGGCCTCCTTGATACCACGGGACAAATTGGCCCTGGCTGTCCTCAGGCCCTCTTCATTCCCAGATCTAAAAGCCGTGTTGCGGACCTTCAGTAGTCTGTAGACCTCCCCCAACAGCCATGGGTTCTGATTAGCACGGACAGTGATGGACTTCGTGGTGGTGACATCATCCATGCACTTGCTGATGTGGGCAGTAAAAGTCTCTGTTTACCCCGAACTGCAAAGATTTTCTGCTTAATTTGTCTCTTGTTTTCATTTCACTTGTTATAACAAACAGGTATATGCAAAGGTTAGCTAACTATGCGTCCGTCCGTCTATTTATCTATTCATTAGCAAGCAAATCTATCCATCTCTCTACCCATCTATCTTTAAAGTCACGGTTACCCTCCAAACCCTGTTTGTAGTGTAGACATATAAAGATATGTGCAAAAGTTTAAAAGCCCAGACTCCTTCAAAGAGGATTGCATAGGAAAACAAACTATTATTAAAATGAAGTGTAGTAATTGGGTGAGTAATGATTTATCCGTGCTCTGTTTGGGACTCGAATTTTAAATAGGTAAATTGGTTTGTTTTGCTAGCAAATACATTGTAAAATAGTGTGCATAATCATAAACGATACTTTTATATAGTGGTAGTACACTTATGCAATCGTTTTAAAATGTGTGTCAATAATATGGTTGTGGTAATGCTAAAATTAGGTGGTTTTCCCTGGGACATCCCGACTTTTCGGCCATACTACATAGAGAATGGGACCTTAACAGATGGGGACCAGAAATAGGCCGCTGCCTTTTGAGTGGCCCCAATGTCGTCATTTATGAACTCACATTTATTTCAGTATGCTCGGTGCTGTTCATTATCATCCCAAAGTCATTCAAATGGGCACTCAGGTGAGTGAACTCAGAAAGCGCCGATTTGTAGATGGACTACTACTCGGCTTCTCTCCAGATTGCGAATTTTACTGACTTCATCCTGCAATAGTAAAAAAAATACATATAAGTTCAGAATGCATGTTTGAAGCTGAACAATGAGTACGTTTGCGGAAAAAACCCGTACATACCTTTAATAAAAACAGTTTGCATGGGCACAGGCAGCCGCACCATCCTAACTGCATGCATCTTATTTGGACCAAATAGACATGAAAATAATACCTGTAATTGTACAGAATGTGTGTGTGTGTGTGTGTGTGTGTGTGTGTGTGTGTGCATGCGCTTAACAGAAGAACTAAACTGTCTTTCAGAAAAGTTGAAACCGCTGTGACAATACGCAGTTTGAATATTTAATTGGGATTTTTTTCAGGTACCACTAGAGAGGAACCCGCACCATTCAACAATTTGAGAACCACTGCTCTATGCTGTTCATTTTTACTTAATTATTGTCCACTGTGACCCTCAAGGTACACTTATTGATGCATTTAAAATTGGGGGATGGGGGGGAATCATCTCCATTTGTCATTCCCCCACCTTTCACACCAAATTTACATCACTGTCTCCAGATCAATCACTTTTTCAAACCACTACATCAAAATTGTTCAACTGTACAAGTGTCCAAGTTTTCAATTGTGTAACGATGTCTTTATGTCTGTTACAGAGGACTTGCTTCTACTGCTGTTTAAATGTCCGATCACGATGTTTTGAGCAAATGCCGTACTGAACCAAATGACTTCAAATGATAAAGGATCAAGGATCAATCCACTGTGATTATATAGTGATTTTGACAGAGCAATAAACACACATTCATTTACACATTTCTGCATTGTACCTGTGTTGAAAATGCATGTGAAAATGGCGACTCAATGTGGACCATAATAATACTGCAATGCACTTCATATACACTCACTGGCAACAGTATTCATTCTTTACGTTATTTGAAAGCATATTTATCTAACTTAACAATCATGTGACAACTTGTACACAAAAAATAAAAAATAAATCACTGGTTATTTGAACCGGCGACCAATCACAGCGGTGTGTGCGGATGGCAACGTACAACGGCCACAGCTCGATTCACAAAGTAGTTGGTCTGTGACACTGTCCATCCATCCATTTTCTGAGCCGCTTCTCCTCACTTGGGTCGCGGGTGTGCTGGAGCCTATCCCAGCTGTCATCGGGCAGGAGGCGGGGTACACCCTGAACTGGTTGCCAGCCAATCGCAGAGCACATACAAACAAACAACCTTTCGCACTCACAGTCACACCTACGGGTAATTTAGAGTCTCCAATTTATGCATGTTTTTGGGATGTGGGAGGAAAACAGGAGTGCCCGGAGAAAACCCACGCAGGCATGGGGAGAACATGCAAACTCCACACAGTCGGGGCCGCGGATTGAACCCGGGTCCACAGAACTGTGAGGCTGACGCTCTAACCAGTCGGCCACCGTGCCGCTCCTGTGACACTGATGCAAACTAATTACAGTAGCGGTGCTTGCGACTGGGACTGCCAGGACACAGAACATTTTCTGACAAAAAGTGTGACCAAAAAAGAAATAAAAGGAGTGTGAGCTGAGTTGGGTGTGAGTATTTTTAAACAGAAAAGACAAAAGTGTCTTCATTTTTACATATTTCGTTCTTTAATTTCCAGTATTCGTATCGTATTGTCTTGACCACCAACGATCAAATCAATTCGATATCTTACTCTATGTACTAATTCCAAAATAGTCCAATAATTTAGTTGCCTACCAAGCATGAGGAAACCAGAGTGCCCGGAGAAAACCCACGCATGTACAGGGAGAACATGCAAACTCCACTCAGGCGGGGCCGGGGATTGAACCCCGATCCTCAGAACTGTGAGGCTGACGCTCGAACCAGTCGTACACCGTGCCGCCTGTGGGGGGGACGAAATGTAGACAAATCTGTTCGTCACTGGTGCTCGGGAGAGAATGTTCATTCAAGGATTGCTTGAGGTATGTTCACGTACTTTTCATACGATACGGCTCGCAAGCAGCCAACAAAACGTTATGTACTCTAGCAAGCGCAAGCACATACGGTTGCACGTAAACATGCCGGCGTTCCGTCGAATCATGCCCTAAAGCTTCGGTAAACATTGGTTTGTGCGTGAGAAGAAATGTTAACAACGGCGCGCAAGTATGTTGCCAAGGGCAAGCACGGGAGGCGATGCGCCAGTCACAATATGCAATCCGACTGGTCTCCATCAAGTTGCGCTGGCGGAGAGTTGTCGTTGATGTCACACTGCACTGGAAGATATCCAAAAAAGTCAGATTTGCCAGTTCATTTTGGCGTCGAAGGGCCAAATCGTTGGTCGTGGTTTATGTCACACTACAAGAGGTTTTGTCGTTCCCGACATCATATGTCGGGCACTATCTGGGAAATCGGCTGCGATAGCTAATCGGGCCAATATCTGGGCTAAAATCCTTTCGTTTGATCTTGGCATGAGAAGATTATTCTCTCATCCAGTGACTTGATATTGTTGGCTTAAATGATTTCAGAGCTCTCCTTTCCACATTTTTCATGTCAAGGTTGGCAATGATATGGAATGCCGGGATCCCATAACACACCATAATTCCCTTCGGTCGGGCTTACATTTGCCAAACTATTCCAAATATAAAGATGGGGTTTTCAGGTAGTGTGGCTGAGCGGTCCAAAGCGCTGGATTTAGGCTCCAGTCTGTCAGGAGGCGTGGGTTCAAATCCCACCACAGCTCCTTCCTTGTCAAGATAGTTCATGTCTTACTATTTTGTCATTGGCAAGGCGTTTGGGACAATAGATATTTTCGGCCACAAGAAAGTCAAGCTCTTTGCCGTTTTGTTTGGACTGTTTAACTTGTCGCTGTAAAATATTAGCACCCCTGAAAGTATTTGCCTTTATGTCATTACCTTTGTCTTTCACGCTGAACTGTCGTGCCACCTTTATGGGTACTGACACAGTGACATTATATGTCAGGCCCTATCTGGGAAATCGCCTGCGATAGCTAATCGGGCCAATATCGGGGCTAAAATCCTTTTGGTTGATCTTGGCATGAGAAGATTATTCTCTCATCCAATGAATTTAAGTCGTTGGCTTAAATGATTTCAGAGTTCTCCTTTCCACATTTTTCATGTCAAGGTTGGCAATGATATGGAATGCCGGGGATCCCATAACACTATGCTTCCCTTCGGTCGGGCTTACATTTGCCAAAATATTCCAACTAAAAAGATGGTGTTTGCAGGTTGTGTGGCCGAGCGGTCCAAGGTGCTGGATTTAAACTTCAGTCTCTCAGGAGATGTTGGTTCAAATATCTTTTCCTTTTCAATATCGTTTATTTCCTACCATTTTGTCATTGGCTCCGACAAGGCGTTTGGGACAATACGTATTTTTGTGCCACAAAAAAGTCGAGCTCTTTGCCGTTCTCTTTTGACTGTTTGCTTGTCGCCGTAAAATATTAGCTCCCCTGAAAGTGTTTGCCTAAATGTCATTACTTCTGTATTTCACGCTGTACTGTCGTGCCAACTTTGTGGGTTCTTTCTCAGTGATTTTACATTGACAGAACAGTGAATAAAGGATGATTTTATTTTTCAGTAAAAAGTGAATTGAGGAAAGGGTCATTACCCGTGAACCTCAGCCAATGAGTTGACAAGTCTTAATTGCATAATATTTCTCACGAAGAGTAAGACGTTAAATGATAGCAGTTAAACAATGGCAGAGGATGGCTTTGATCCATCGACCTCTGGGTTATGGGCCCAGCACGCTTTCGCTGCGCCACTCTGCTCTCTTGTCATTGTAGTTTGTATGTACTCTTTTACCGTCTGACAAATATCAGGCAGCCGCCAGCAACAGGGCTGTTCCGGTTGTCTCATGGCTGGATCAGGTTACAAGACACATTTGGTCTTTCCCGATTCATGATGGCGCCTTCCAGTGTGGTCGCCTCGGTTACGCACTCTATCGTATTGTTTTTGTTTTTGTGTTTTTCGTTCGTCTTTGGAGACATTACATGACTCTCTTACACAAGGGGAGACTTTCTAACCATCAAGGAGGCTACTCTGGACTTTCTTTCATCAACTTTCGCAAATCCGCTCAGTTTTTTCCCCGAGTTACTCACCGGAGCGACGTCCGCGGTCTTCAGCACATGGAGGCGGAGGCGACGCCACAGAGGGAGGCGAGCCGGCATCCAAGTGAAACTCCGCATGAGAGGATACAGATTGGCGTTCCCGTCAATCCAATCCAATGTACGCTCCCTACCCAACAAAATGGACGAGCTTCATCTCCTGATAAAGACCAGTAAAGACTTCGGACGTTCCACCGCCATGTGCTTTACGGAAACCTGGCTTTGCGACGCTGTACCCGATGGCGCCGTCTTCCATATTCACCGAGCAGACCGCGACATGGAATCATCGGGGAAAACAAAAGGGATATGCTTCTATATCAACGAAAAATGGTGTACGGACGTCACGGAGCTCAACACACACTGCAGCCCGCATTTGGAGTCGCTGTTTTTGAACTGTAAGCCATTCTACTCACCTGTGTGAGTTCGCATCATTCATTCTGGCTGGCGCCTATATTCCGCCTCAAGCTAACACAAACGCCGCACTGCTAACGCTCACGAAATTGAAAACAAAAAACACCCGGACTCACCCCTCATTATTCTCAGGGACTTTAACAAAGCTAAACTCAACCATGAACTTCCTTAATACAAGCAGCACATCGACTGTCCTACCAGGGAAAATAACATTTTAGACCACTGCTATACTATGCCAAAAAACGCATACCGTGCTATACCTTGTGCCGCCCTGGGCTCGTCTGATCACAACTTAATTCACTTCATACCGATGTACAGGCAATAAATTAAATGCGCGAAGAATGTACCATCAAAGTCATTTCGCACTTTCAACAACAACAAGCCGTGGTTCATTGCCAAACTTAAGCAGCTTCACCAAGCTAAGGAGGACGCATATCAGAGCGGGGAACAGGGCCCAGTATAATCAAAACCACCTGACTAAAGAAATTAACACGAGCAACTATGCAGCAAAGTTGGCAAAACAGTTTTGCGCTAAGGACTCTAAATCAGTCTGGCATGCATTCCAATCGCTGACTAATTACAAGCGACGATCCCCCCAAGCTGAGAACAATAGCACACTAGCCAACGACTTGAATACCTTCGACTGCAGATTTGAAAAGGACACTTTCACACCCCTCACCCACTCAGCCGCACCACCGACCCCTATCACACCACCGACTTCTGCGTGAACCATCCGCGAACAGGATGTGAGGCGCATCTTCAAACAACAAAAGATTCACCAAGGCCCAGACCATGTGTCCCCATCCTGCCTCAAAGTCTGCGCATACCAGATCGCGCCAGTCTTCACTCAGATCTTCAATAGATCTCTGGAACTGTGTGAAGTACCATCCTGTTTCAAACGCTCCACCATCATTCCAGTCCCCAAGAAACCTGCAATCTCAGGTCTAAATGACTACAGGCCTCTCGCGTTGACATCTGTGGTTATGAAGTCCTTTGAACGTCTCGTGCTGGACCACCTCAATAGCGACACAGTTCCTCTGCTGGATCCCCTGCAGTTTGCCTACCGAGCGAACAGGTCTGCGGATGATGCAGTCAACATGGGACTGCACTTCATCCTAGAACACCTCGACAGTGCAGGGACCTACGCGAGGATCCTGTTCGTGTACTTCAGCTCAGCGTTCAACACCATCATCCCTTGAACTCCTTTCCTCCAAGCTTCTCCAGCTCAGCGTCTCACCTGCCATCTGCCAGTGGATTTACAGCTTTCTGACGGGCAGGACACAGCAGGTGAGGCTGGGGGTTAGATTCCTTGTGTGTTTTTTTGGACATACTTGGCAAATAAAGATGATTCTGATTCTGATGGCACTATGTCAGACTACTGCCATCAAATCTTGTCGTTTCTCGGGCAGAGAGTGGCAACACTACTCGACATTTATTCCGATAGCACCCTATCCCGTCTTTTACCATCACTGGGCTTTATCTTGTCAAATCAAACACTGTCCGAGAGGTGGAAGCAGAAAACGTGTCACCGGTCAACGCGACGGGACACACTCGTTACGATGGTGGCGAAAACAACAATGCGCCGCACCAGTGTCTTGTTTCTGTGTGTGCGTGTGCGTGTGATTGACTGTGGATTACAAAATGAGGAAAAACGTGTTCGTCACTAGTGCTCGGGAGAGAACGTTCATTGAAGGATTGCTCGAAGTATGTTCACATACTTTTCATACGAAACGGCTCGCAAGCAGGCAAAAAGATTTTATGTACCCTAGCAACCGCAAGCACATACGGTTGTACGTAAACATGCCGGCGTACCGTCGAGTCATGTCCTAAAGCTTCGGTAAACATTGGTTTGTGCGTGAAAATAAATGTTAACAACGGCGCGCAAGTATGTTGACAACAGCAACCATGGGAGGCGAAGCACTGGTCACAATATGCAATCCTACTGGTCTCCGTCAAGTTGCGCTGCCGGAGAGTTGTCGTTGACAATGTCACACGACACGGAAGATATCGAAAAAAAATCCAATTTGTCAGACATTTTGACATCGTAGGGCCAAATCGTTTGTCGTGGCTTATGTCACACTCCAAGAAGTTTTGTCGTTCCTGACATATGTCGGGACCCGATCTGGAAAATCGGCTGCGATAGCTAATCGGGCCAATATCGGGGATAAAATCCTTTTGTTTGATCGAGTCATAAGAAGATTATTCTCTCAGCCAATGAATTGCAGTTGTTGGCTTAAATGATTTCAGAGCTCTGCTTTCCACATTTTTCATGTCAATGTTGGCTATGATAGGGAATGCCGGGGATCCCATTTACTTCCTTGGTCGGGCTTACATTTCCCAATAAAATTCCACTTACAAAGATGGGCTTTTCAGGTAGTGTGGCCGAGCGGTCCAAGGTGCTGGATTAAGGCTCCAGTTTCTCAGGAGGCGTGGGTTCAAATCACACCACTGCCACTTCCTTGTCAATATAGTGAATGTCTTAACTATTTTTCATTGGCTCCGACAAGGCGTTTGTATTTGCCTTAATGTCATTACCTTTGTCTTTCACACTGAACTGTCGTGCCACCTTTATGGGTACTTACACAGTGATTTTAAATTGACAGAACAGCGAATAAATGAAGATTTTTTTTTTCAGTAAGAAGTGAATTGAGGAAAGGGTCCATACCCGTGGGCCTCAGCCAATGAGTTGACAAGTCTTAATTGCACAATATTTCTCACTAAGAGTAAGACGTTAAATGACAGCAGATCCACAACATCCTATGAGCAGACATACGATAACAGAGAACGAGATTCAGATATATCCATCGACCTCGGGATTATAGGGCGAGCACGCTTCCGCTCCGCCACTCTGCTCTCTCGTCATTGTCGTTGGTATGTACTCTTTTACTGTCTGACAAATATCCGGCAGCCGCCAGCAACAGGGCTGTTCGGGTTGTCTCATGGCTGGATCAGGCTACAAGACACATTTGGTCTTTCCCGATGACACGATGTCAGACCACTGCCATCAAATCTTGCCGTTTCTCGGGCAGACACGACTGAGACATTTATTTCAATAGCATCCTATCCCGTCTTTTACCATCACTGGGCTTCTTCTTCTTCTTTATCTTGTCAAGTCAAAACACTGTCCGAGAGGTTGGAAGCAGAAAACGTGTCACCGGTCAACGCGACGGGACACACTCGTTACGATGGTGACAACAACAACAATGCGCCGTGCTAATGTCTTGTTTCTGTGTGTGCGTGTGAGCGACTGTGGGGGGGACAAAATGAGGAAAAACCTGTTCGTCACTGGTGCTCGGGAGAGAACGTTCGTTGAAGGATTGCTTGAGGTATGTTCACATACTTTTCATACGATACGGCTCGCAAGCAGGCAACAAAATGTTATGTACCCTTGCAAGCGCAAGCACATACGGTTGTACGTAAACATGCCGTCGTTCCGTTGAATCATGCCCGAAAGCTTCGGTAAACATTGATTTGTGCATGAGAATCAATGTTTACAACGGTATTTTGTCAACGGCAAGCCAGGGAAGTGATGCGCCGGTCACAATACACAATCCTGGTCTCCGTCAAATTGCGCTGCCGGAGAGTTGTCATTGACATGTCACACTACATGGAAGATATTTCAAAAAAATCTAATTTGCCAGACATCATTTTGGCGTCATAGGGTCAAATCGTTTGTCGTGAGTTAATGTCAGGTTCAAACAACCTGGAACATTTAATAAACAATAAACAAGGAAAGAAGACAAGAGATGGTTTATATACTCGCGAGGAGAACGGTTAGAGTTGTTCGCAGGTACAATCTCCTACCACTCTGAGCACACTCTGCCGATCCCTCTCTTTTTATTTTCTCAGGGCAGTTCCTAGTTACACAGACGTTGCTGCTGCTATCTTGAGATAAGGACACACACAGCAGCAATGTAAAACAATCACATATATGACTCATTGCGCAGATGCAGATGTGTGCTTCATCAGCGCTGATTGCTCCAACCTTCGACGGCAAAATGTTCCAGCCGCTATCTTTTGATGAGGGCACAGTCCTCTTCACAGACAATGTCAACTTTTATGATACAATCAACATTTTACTGCTAAATGCATGCTTTGAAAATACTATAAGAGTAAATATGGGATAACAAATGTACATTTATTCTAACACCTCGTCTGCCTTGCTCCCTGCAAACCAGTGCTCACCTCTTGCGGCCCACCAACAACACGGACTCCTACCCTGCCAGAACGGTCCTCGTTGGAACCCTGCCAATCCCGGATTTAGTTCTCGGAGTTCCTTTGTTCGCTTCCAAGCTGCAATAAACCGTTATTCACAAGCTCACCTCCCTGTCCTCTCTGCATCTGTGTCCAACTTGCAACCTGAATCCTGACAGCATAATCTGGCCCGTCATGGACCCAGCGGACATGGCTCCCTTTCGCCAAACAGTTACCGGACAGAGCATGCTTTTGGAACAACACGACCAAGCCCTCACCCTGCTGACTCAAATGGTACGTGACTTCTCACAAGCTCTCACATCCCTCCAAAATCAATTTGTCTCACTCCAACCTTGCGCAGAGCTGCCTGCTGCAGCATCCACAGCTCCCACCTCACCCATGTAATGCGTGAACCATACGTAACCGCACCAGCCCCTTACGACGGCAATCTAGGGTCTTGTCGCGCCTTTTTGGTCCAGTGTTCACTTGTGTTTGAACAGCAACCACAGTCATAGTCCACTGACAACGCTAAAATTGCCTACCTCATCGGCTGTCAGCGCTCTCGTGGGCCACGGCGGAATGGGAGAAACGGTCAGCCGTCTGTGTGTCATATTCTTCTTTTTCCATGGAGGTGAAGAAGATTTTTGATCACACGGTGCGCGAGAGGGACCGGAACATTTTGGGGCAACATTTTGGCGTACTTTGTGAGTTTTTCGCATTACTTTTTGACTCCAATTTGGGGCACGGTGCCCCAAGTGAACACATTTGAATTGGGGACACGTGGGGACACCCTGGGGAACCCTCATTTTGGGGCACAGGGCACTTAGGGGAACCGCGGCGGGATGGTTTCGTGCAGCACCGGCTGTTGGACACAAGAGACCTCTGCAAACCATCTTTTAACAGCTACCCGCTTTTCCGGATACTTTTCCACGCTGCCGGGGTGGCTTCGGAGGTCTTAATCAGGGGTACTCTGCCGCACTTTGGGGCACCCTCCGGGTACTTTTTGGGGGCACTTCCAGGGCTTTTAGTGGCACTTCTGGGGGTTAAACGGGGGCACTTCGAGGGATTTTGGGGCATTTTGGGATCTGCGTGACCTTCGGAGCTCCGTAAGGGGTACTTTTTCACATTTTGGGATCCATGCTGGGACATTACTGGGACTTAGTGCAAGATGCTCTGCATGACCTCCGGAGCTCCGTCAGGGGTACTTTGTTACTTTTGGGGACTTTTGTTACTTTTGGGGGTCTGTCCCATGAAGATACGAGGGGCTTTGCAGGGACAAGTTCCCAGGACACTCCTCCACTTTTTGGGGCACCTCTGGAGGAATCAAACACTTTTACCGATCTGGGTGAGCTCCGGAGCTCTGGACGGGGCACTTTGCTACTTTATGGGATCCATGCTGGGACTTGTTGGGAGATGCTCTGGGTGACCCGAGAAGATACCAGGAGCTTTGCTGGGACAAGTTCCCGGACCCGTCCGAAGCCGAATGGGACACTCCTCCACTTTTTGGGGCACCTCTGGAGGAATCAAAATCTTGTACACTTCCATTACAGGCTGGGAAGTCCGGGGTACTCCACTGCATTTTGGGGTCGTCAAAATGAGGAATCAACCAATTGCCTCTGCATCAGAGTGCTGCCCGGCGGCGGGCGTGGCTTGTTGTTTTTTGGGTGTGAAAGCACTTTTTTTTTTCAACCTCTTTTTATTCACATGTATGAAAGATGGTATTTTGCCGGTTGCCTTCATCTCAAGCATGTTATTTAAATTGTCTGTCACAACCAACCTGTTTTTGAACCATTAAAAATGGACTGTGTACTTCATTTTGTGAAATAAATGGTTTCATTGAGTGGAATTGCTCGACAACGCTTTCATCATCATCATTGTCAATGAGCAGTCAGGTGAGAACACGTCGGAATGGGGGTTCTGCATTTGGATGCTGCCTTCGATGCTGGCGCTGCCGTCCACTCCATTTCCCACAATTCCAGCTGGCAGCCAAACGAGTACCGTGCCACTGCCACTCTCCACTGCATTTTGGCTGCTATATCCCCAACGCTTCGAGCGAGGGGGCTGAAACTTCAGATCCTGCATCAGCAGTGCCAGCAGCTGGTGCTTGTTAATTTTCAGACGTCTGCCACATTCCTAAGTGACACAGAAGCCCCCTAACAGGCTTTGGCGAAGCGCTAGGCCGAATACATTGCATTTTGGCCAGTATCTCCCCAACACTTCGAGCGAGGGGGCTGAAACTTCAGATCCTGCATCAGCCGTGCTAGAGGCCAGTGTGTATGAATTTTCAGACGTCTGCCACGTTCCTAAGTGCCTCAGCTACCCCCCGACCACCTGCAGCCAATTCTGCACAGCAACCCCCACTGTGAACGGCGCCACTCGCAAGCACGGTGGCGGCCGACAGTACCGGCGCTGCTCTCCACATTTACCACAATTCCACCTGGCAGCCAAACAAGAACAGCGCCAGTCACAAGCGCGGTGGCGGCCTCCATGACTCCAGCGGCAAATCCATTTTTCCCCAAAACAAGCGGTTCCTTTTTGGGGCACATCCTGAGAAAACCCACGCAGGGGAGAACATGCAAACTCCACACAGGCGGGGCCAGGGATTGAACCCGGCGCGGTGGAATGCAGACAAGTCTCACCGGCCGTCGGGAGCCTGTGCGGATGTAGAGGGGACATGGATTGATATATGCGATAGCGAGGTTCGCTGCATGGACGTTCACAAGTCACAACCGAAGCCGGGTGTTCGAGAGCTTGCTGAGAGAGAGATGGGTTGGTGATAGCTTAATTTTTTTTTTCTCCCCACCTTTCCTTGTTTACAATACGTGACAACAACAATGCATCGTCCTTCGGTGAACGTGTTGAGTGAATTTGAACCTCAGGGCTGAATCATGAACTCAATGAGGAAGCACTTTAATGATTCTTTGAAAAAGAACTGAACGAATCTTTTAACAAACTGATTGTAGTGATTCAGTACACTCAAAAAAACTGCCGTGCCCATCACTTCTCTCCCGGCAACGCTAAAACTGGGTGGAATACAATGATGAAATAGTTTTAATGTTGGAAAGAAGTTTTGCTTTGCTTTAAAATACCCTCCCTCTCGCTCTCGCTCTCCTGTCCCCCCTCTTCGCGTTGTACAGACCTCTACTAGCTGTGGGCTGGGGGTGACGGAGGCACATCATTATTGCCCTGTGACCATCTTGCCTCACCCCCACCAGTTTCTCCAATTTTAATGCACTAAACACCACCACACACATTCATGGTACAGGGATAATAGTTGCCAGTCAGGGACCTTGTAACCATAGTAATAGGGTGAGTGGTGGGTTTTCACATTTCTCTTGGTGAGGCTCCTGGGGCCGGCCCCTCCCACTCCGGTTGTTGGGCCGCGGAGGGTTGGGGGTATGCCCCCCCTCCCTTTTTGGCCCCGCCTTCCTGTGGTAGTGCACCTCCCCTTGGGACTTGTCGGGGCGCTTCAGTCGGGGCGCTTCAGTCGGGCTCGTATAACAACGTATAATAACAACACAGGTTATACGAACATATCAACTCATACGTTCTTACAGGTATTTAGACACTAAAAAAGAATCCCACCGCACCACTCGACAGTAGCACTGCCTTGCTCATTTTATACATCCTGTCCTGCCCTTTTCTGTCCTCTCATGTGTTCTCTGGGTTAGATATTGCATGTCCTCACCGGGTGTTCGCCCCCAATCTACAAATGACTTGTAATGTTACTTGTGTTCGATTATCTAGACTGTCTCATTATTGTTCTCCTGTGGTTTTCACCCCTCGTCCCCTTGTCCACTCTGTCTGTCCCTTAAAATCATTTTCTCTACGGCTACATTTTCAATAAACATCAGAATAATTCCATCCATCCATCCATTTTCTGAGCCGCTTATCCTCACTAGGGTCGTGGGCGTGCTGGAGCCCATCCCAGCTATCATCGGGCAGGAGGCGGGGTACAACCTGAACTGGTTGCCAGTCAATTGCAGGGCACATACAAACAAACAACCATTTGCACTCACATTCACACCTACGGGCAATTCAGAGTTGTCAATTAACCTACCATGCATGTTTTTGGGATGTGGGAGGAAACCGGAGTGCCCGGAAAAATCCCACGCAGGCACGTGGAGAACATGCAAACTCCACACAGGCGGGGCCAGGGATTGAACCCCGGACCTCAGAACTGTGAGGCAGACGCTCTAACCAGTCACCCACCATTCCGTCCAGAATAATTTAAAAATGTAAAAATAAGCAGAGGGAGTATTTCAAACTCCCCTGTTGCACAGCAAAACTGTTCCAGCACAAAGGCATCCAGATCCACCATTCTCCATTCCGTGCCTGCGTGGGTTTTTTCCAGGCACTCCGGTTTCCTCCCACATCCCAGAAACATGCATTAATTGGGAACTCTAAATTGCCCGTAGGTGTGAATGTGAGTGTGAATGTTGTTTGTTTGTATGTGCCCTGCGATTGGCTGGCAACCAGTTCAGGGTGTACCCCGCCTCCTGCCCGATGATAGCTGGGATAGGCTCCAGCACGCCCGCGACCCAAGTGAGGAGGAGCGGCTCAGAAAATGGATGGATGGATGGATGCTAAAAATCAAACTAAAGTCTCGAAAAGGGCACCACGTAAAATTTTTCAAGCTTAACTTTAGGTGAAATGACGACAAACATTTTTAATCAGTCTCAGAATCCGGAGGTTGCTACACTCTACGACATTTTGAGTCTGAGGTTACAGAGGTTTACCTAAATTTAGAACACACACAAAATACGACAATGAGTGGAATTTTATGGTATATTTAATGAAACACACAACTACAACTACAAACTACAACAAGTAAATTACACGAACGGTAAACGAAAGAAAGAATATAAGGCGTACGAAAGTTGTAAGTCTCAAAATTGGTTAAAAATAAAAAAGGCACAATGCTTCAATCGTACAATTGTAGCGGTTGTGTTTAAGCAAACGAGCGACAACGGGAACGTTTAAATTAATCACAATCGCGATCGTTGTGCGGTTGGATTGAATGGCTTTAGCTGTTTTGCAAATGAGAGAAAAATAGAAAATTAACCTTTAATTTAATGAAAGCAATCGCGGCTCTCTGTGTTTTGAAAGCGATCGCAAACGGAAGCCTTTCAATTCATAAAAGCAATCGCAGCGATCGGCATATGCGGTAGCTTAGCGGCTAGTTGGCGGGGTAGCGGTTGCTATGTTACAAGGAACCCTAGGCTGCGGGACAGTGTGGTGGCTCGCGGCACGCAGCGTGGTTCAAACTAGTCAAAAAAGCAGTCGTAAAACAACAGAAAATCATAATGTGGTGCGACAAACAAGCTAAGTTTATTGTTCCCAAAGTAACAATCGTCGATTGGTCGGGCGTCTTTGTAGGTGATCGACAGTAGCTTGCTCGCGGGTAGGTGGCTAATGGCTAACTTTGAGGGGGGGTCAAAGGTTACGTCATGACGCAAACGTCCATGAGGTGGCAGTCGAGCACACAGACCCACCGAAGAAGAGCCACATGATGGCGGGCGACAGAAGCCTCAAAGTGTTACGCGAACGACCACATGGCGAACCTCGTGGTTGCAATTCACAAAGCAGAGAGACACAATGCCATGTGTTTTACCCCACACAAAAGAATTAACACTCGAGTTTTACTGAAAGGCTAATCTTAGTTTTTTCACGTTTGCAAGCACCACAACACTGTGTCTACGATATAGAATGCTGCTCAACACAGATTACGTTAAGACATACCACACACAAGATGGTGGGCGATGTGTCAATCTTACTGAAAATATCTTTCATTTTTGTGTGTTCTGAATTCAAAACTTGAAATCTCCTCACTCGGGGCACCAATAATATCGTAATTATGTATGAAATAAGAATTGTAAGTAATTTAGGATAAAATAATAAGCCAGGAGCGATGTTTGCGTAACTTCCGGTTTATCGTAATTTTGATTTAATTGTTAAAAATCAAACTAAGGTCTCGAAAAGGGCACCACGTCAAATTTTTCAAGCTTAACTTTCGGCAAAATGGTGACAAACCTTTTTAATCAGTCTCAGAATCTGGAGGTTGCTACACTCTATGACATTTTGAGTCCAAGGTTACAGAGGTTTACTTAAATTCAGAACACACAAAATACGACCATGATTGGAATTTTATAGTATATTTAATGCAACACACAACTACAAACTACAACAAGGAAATAACACTCAGGGAAAACGAAAGAAAGAATAAGTCATACGAAAATGGAAATTAGGACATCGTGTGTGGTCGCTGGGCTAAACTCAATGAGCGTGTGAGCGTTTAATGCATTGAGTCAGATCGAGAGAAGGCAAAGGTGGGATTTCGTATGAAGCTAGTAATTTCCCCACAATTATTACGCACTGATGTTGTACATCATAGTAAGGATTGCAGTGTCGACTCACGAACGCTGATCAGCTGGTCTTTGGGGGTGGTCTTCCTCCGGATCAGGCGGAAATGAAGAAGGTTCGATTGAAGAAAACCCATTTTCCGAGCCGCTTCTGCTCACTAGGGTTGCGGACGTGCTGGAGCCTATCCCAGCTATCATCAGGCAGGAGCCGGGGTACACCGTGAACTGGTTGCCAGCCAAACGCAGGGCACATACAAACAAACAACCATTCACACTCACATTCACACCTACGGGCAATTTAGAGTTGTCAATTAACCTACCAAGCATGTTTTTGCGATGTGGGAGGAAACTGGAGTGCCTAAAATGCTAAATATCGGCCGATACTGATCAGCCGATAAAAATCGGTGTAGTCTACCTTTGGGGTACGTTCTGTTCTCTCTCTCTCTCTCTCTGACACACACAAACACACACACTTGATCAATAAGTCTCGTCAGCAAACAGCTTCTTCAGTCGAAGCGGCGCCACAGAGGAAAACGAGCCGGCATTCAGGTGAAACTCCGCAAGAGAGGACACAGATTGGCGTTCCCGTCGATCCACCTCGCGAATGTATGCTCCCTACCCAACAAAATGGACGAGCTTCATCTTCTGTTAAAGACCAGTAAAGACTTCGGACGTTCCGCGGCCATGTGCTTCACGGAGACCTGGCTTTGCGACGCTGTACCCGATGGCGCCGTCACGCTTCCCGGCTTCAACATTCATCGAGCGGACCGCGACATGGAATCATCGGGAAAAACGAAGGGCAGCGGGATATGCCTCCATATAAACGAAAAATGGTGTACGGACGTCACGGTGCTCAGCACACACTGCAGCCCGCATTTGGAGTCGCTGTTAACACGAGCGCCGCATTGCTAACGCATTGCTAACGCTCGCCGAACAAGTCAATGAAATTGAAAAAAAACACCCTGACTCACCCCTCATTATTCTCGGGGACTTTAACAAAGCTAAACTCAACCACGAACTCCCTAAATACAAGCAGCACATCGACTGTCCTACCAGGGAAAATAATACTTTAGACCACTGCTACACTACGGTAAAAAACGCATACCGTGCTATACCTCGTGCAGCCCTGGGCTCGTCTGATCACTGCTTAATTCATTTAATACCGACGTACAAGCAAGAACTTAAATGTGCGAAGCCTACAGTGAAAACAGTCAAAAAGTGGACCAATGAAACAAAGATGGAACTTCAAAGCTGTTTACACTGCACAGACTGGAGTGTCTTTGAAAATTCAGCTGGCAGCCTGGATGAATATACGGACACTTCACATCCTATATCAGTTTCTGTGAAGAGGTTTGTGTACCAACAAAATCATTTCGGACATTCAACAACAACAAGCCGTGGTTCACTGCTAAACTTAAGCAGCTTCGCCAAGCTAAGGAAGATGCATATCAGAGCGGGGACAGGGCCCTGTATAATCGAGCTAGAAACCAGCTTACTAAAGAAATTAACATTGCAAAGAGGATCTATGCAGCAAAGTTGGAAAAACAGTTTAGCGCGAACGACTCGAAATCAGTCTGGCGTGCATTCCAATCGCTGACTAATTACAAGCGACGATCCCCCCAAGCTGAGAACAATAGCACACTAGCCAACGACTTGAATACCTTCTATTGCAGATTTGAAAAGGACAGTTTCACTCCACACACCCACCCGGCCGCACCAGCGACCACAACCACACCTCTGACTTCTGCGTTAACCATCCATGAACAGGATGTGAGACGCATCTTCAAACAACAGAAGATTAACAAAGCAACAGGACCGGACCATGTGTCCCCATCCTGCCTCAAAGTCTGCGCGGACCAGCTCGCTCCAGTCTTCACTCAGATCTTTAACAGATCTTTGGAAATGTGCGAAGTTCCATCCTGCTTCAAAGGCTCCACCATCATTCCAGTCCCCAAGAAACCTGCAATCTCTGGTCTGAATGACTACAGGCCTGTCGCTTTGACATCTTTGGTCATGAAGTCCTTTGAACGTCTCGTGCTGGACCACCTCAAGAGTGTCACAGGTCCCCTGCTGGACCCCCTGCAGTTTGCCTACCAAGCGAATAGGTCTGCGGATGATGCAGTCAACATGGGACTACACTTCATCCTAGAACACCTCGACAGTGCAGGGACCTACACGAGGATCCTGTTCGTGGACTTCAGCTCAGCGTTCAACACCATCATCCCTGAACTCCTTTCAACCAAGCTTCTCCAGCTCAGCGTCTCACCTGCCATCTGCCAGTGGATTTACAGCTTTCTGACGGGCAGGACACAGCAGGTCAGGCTGGGGAAGGCCACCTCATCCACACGCAGCATCAGCACTGGGGCGCCCCAAGGTTGTGTCCTCTCTCCGCTGCTCTTCTCTCTCTACACGAACGACTGCACCTCAGCGAACCCGACTGTCAAGCTCCTGAAGTTTGCAGATGACACCACTGTCATCGGCCTCATCAAGGACGGTGACGAGTCTGCATATCGACAGGAAGCGGAGCGGCTGGA
Source organism: Phycodurus eques (assembly GCF_024500275.1). NCBI lineage: Eukaryota > Metazoa > Chordata > Actinopteri > Syngnathiformes > Syngnathidae > Phycodurus > Phycodurus eques. Next base: position 242,406 of record NW_026904021.1, on the reverse strand, counting down.
GCTGTGGTGCGGACGACACAACCTGGAGCTGAACACGCTCAAGACGGTAGAGATGATCGTGGACTTCAGGAGGCATCCTTCGCCACAGCTGCCCCTCACATTGTCCAGCTGCCTTGTGTCAACCGTCGAGACCTTCAAGTTCCTGGGAATTACAATCTCTCAGGACCTGAAGTGGGCGAACAACATCAACTCCGTCCTCAAAAAGGCCCAGCAGAGGATGTACTTCCTGCGGCTTCTGAGAAAGCACGGCCTGCCACCGGAGCTGCTGAGACAGTTCTACACAGCGGTCATCGAATCGGTCCTGTGTTCTTCCATCACAGTCTGGTTTGGTGCTGCTACAAAAAAGGACAAACTCCGACTGCAACGGACAATCAAAACTGCTGAAAGGATTGTCGGTACCCCCCTACCCACCATTGAGGACTTGCACGCTGCCAGAACTAAGACAAGGGCGTGCAAAATCCTCTCGGACCGTCTGCACCCCGGTCACCAGCTCTTCCAGCTCCTTCCCTCAGGTAGGCGCTACCGATCAACGCAAACTAGAACTAGTAGACATTCCAACAGCTTCTTCCCTCTTGCGATCAACTTCTTAAACACCTAACCTATAATTCCATTACAACAAGCTGGCAATTTTTTGACTTGAGTTCGTTGTCACATTTCTGTGGGCCCAATTATGTATTACTCGTGCACTCACTGTAGTTGTCTCGCCATGCTGCACTATTTGCATATACTGGCCACTCATGCCAGAGTAGCATCTGCTCCATTTGCACACTGATTGAGGAGTATCTGTAACATTTGCACAACCAGCATTGTCCCAGATGATCGCACTACTCGTCACTTTAAACCGCATACACTCCTTGAAGTCTCAGCGCCCTTTGCACAATGGTCATTGCACCGGACTATTGCAATATTAGTCGTTCGAACTGGTCTAAGTGCTAGAGGACTCTGCATCTTTTTGCACAATTGATTTTTGTCAATGTCTTTATGTCCCCAAAGTGTTCTGTAAATTGACTGTTGTACTAGAGCGGCTCCAACTACCAGAGACAAATTCCTTGTGTGTTTTGGACATACTTGGCAAATAAAGATGATTCTGATTCTGATTCTGATAAATTTTTTAATTTGCAAATTTATATTTTCTTGAGTTATTTTTATTTAATTTTATCTGACGTTGTTACTCTATCTTTAGAAATAAATCAGAAGTTACTCACTACTTACTCCGTACTTGAGTAGTTTTTTCACTGAGTAATTTCTTGTTATCTGTTATAATATAGATTTAGATATAAGCTCTTTCAAGTGACCCAGTGATGCATAACAGTCAATGTAAATTATATTGACATTTTTTGAAAATAATAAAATACATTTGAATAATTATTGCATTATCCAGACATACATTTTCTATAGCGCTTGTCACCAGTGAAAGCAATGAAAGAGAGTGAAGGGTTGCCACTTTACAGTTAAACTCAGTGTCAAAATCAAAAAAGTTAAACTCAGTTACAAAATCTCTGAAGGAACTCCTGTCCTCTCACCTGAAAATGTCAGAGCAGCTCAAAAAGAGGATGCTGCAATCTCAAGTGGTGATACAATTGAAAAAGAGAGGATGGAATACAAATGAAAAGGATAAGAGACAAATGACACGAAATACAAGGAGACTCATTCATCAATGGAACAAACTAAAACTTGAAAAGGGACTGACATAGATGTGCTGAACTGAGAAAACAGTTGGTTGTTCCTGAAAAACTGAGAAAAACTCTTTTGAAACATTTGCATGATGATTTGGGACATGTAGGTGCTGACAAAGTCATTCACTTCGTGAGTGAACGCTTCTATTGGCCCTACATGCAGAGAGAAATAGAAGATTACGTTATCCGTCAATGCATTTGTTTAAAACAAAAACACCCTTGTGTTCAAGACAAAGCTCCGATGGGTTCAATCAAAACAAGTGTTCCATTTGAACTTGTATCAATTAACTATCTTCATCTTGAACCAAATGAAGGCAGTGATTAATACATATTAATTTTGGTAGATAATTTCACACGTTTTACGCAAGTTTATCCAACAAGAAATAAGTCTGGCAGAACTGCGGCTGAGAAAATGTTTTACGATTTTATCCCGAGGAGCTCTTCCCAGCTCCCTCTGCTGTTCACTTTTTTTTTATTGTAAGTCATAACTTCACAAACGATGCTTTCCCAGTAAATTCTCTTGCTTTTTAGAGTAAAACTCTACCCTTTATACTAGTTACAGGCAGTGGTTTGAATCTCAAAGCTATGGTTGGAGATTTACACACATTTGCAGCTTTTATCGCTTAAAAATGCTTCCCAGCTCCCTCTGCTGTACACTTTTTTTATTTTCACTCATAACTTCACAAAAGATGCTTTCCGAGTAAATTCTCTATCTTTTTAGAGTAAAACTCTCCCCTTTACACAAGTTACAGGCAGTGGTTTGTGAGTTTTACACACATTTGCAGTTTTTATCGCTTAAAAATGCTTCCCAGCGCCTGCTGGAGACTTTTTATATTTTGACTCAGAACTTCACAAAGGATGCTTTCCCAGTAAATTCTCTTGCTTTTTAGAGTATAATTCTCCCCTTTATACTAGTTAGAGGTTGTGGTTTGTGAGTTTTAAACACATTTGCAGTTTTTAATCGCTTAAAAATGCTTCCCTGCGCCTGCTGTACACTTTTTTTATTTTGACTCATAACTTCACAAAGGAGACTTTCCCAGTAAATTCTCTTCATTTTTAGAGTAGAACTCAGCCCTTTATACAAGTTACAGGCAGTGGTTTGAATCATTAAGCTTTGGTTGGAGTTTTACACACATTTGCAGTTTTTATTGCTTAAAAATGCTTCCTAGAGCCTGCTGTACACATTTTTTATTTTGACTCAAAAGTTCACAAAGGATGCTTTCCCATTAAAGTCTCTTGCTTTTGAGAGTAAAACTATCCCCGTTATACTAGTTACAGGCAGTGGTTTTAATCCCAAAGATTTGGTTGGAGTTTTACACACATTTGCAGTTTTTATTGCTGAAAAATGCTTGACAGCGCCTGCTGTACACTTTTTTTATTTTGACTCATAACTTCACAAAGGATGCTTTCCCAGTAAAGTCTCTTGCTTTTTGGAGAAAAACTCTCCCTTTTATACTAGTTACTGGCAGTGGTTTTAATCCCGAAGCTTTGGTTGGAGTTTTACAGACATTTGCAGTTTTTATTGCTTAAAAATGCTTCCCAGCTCCCTCTGCTGTACACATTTTTTAATGGAACCCATAACTTCACAAAGGATGCTTTCCAAGTAAATTCTCTTGCATTTCAGAGTAAAATTCTCCCCTTTATACTAGTTACAGGCATTGGTTTGAATCCCAAAGCTTTGGTTGGGGTTTTACACACATTTGCAGTTTTTATTGCTTAAAAATGCTTCCTAGCGCCTGCTGTACACTTTTTTTATTTTGACTCATAACTTCACAAAGGATGCTTTCCAAGAAAATTCTCTTGCATTTTATAGTAAAACTCTCCCCTTGAAACTAGTTACAGGCAGTGGTTTGAATCCCAAAGCTTTGGTTGGAGTTTTCCACACATTTGCAGTTTTTATCGCTTAAAAATGCTTCCCAGCGCCTGATGTACACTTTTTTTATTTTGACTCATAACTTCACAAAGGATGCTTTCCCAATAAATTCTCAGGCGTTTTCGAGGAGAACTCTCCCCTTGATAACAGTTACAGGCAGTGGTTTGAATCCCAAAGCTTTGGTTGGAGTTTTACACACATTTGCTGTTTTTATTGCTTAAAAATGCTCCCCAGCTCCCTCTGCTGAACACTTTTTTGTTGTAACTCATAACTTCCCAAAGGATGCTTTCCCAGTAAATTCTCTTGATTTTAAGAGTAAAACTCTCCCCTTTATACTAGTTACAGGCAGTGGTTTGAATCCCAAAGCTTTGGTTGGAGTTTTACACACATTTGCAGTTTTTATCGCTTAAAAATGCTTCCCAGCGCCTGCTGTACACTTTTTTTATTTTGACTCATAACTTCACAAAGGATGCTTTCCCAGTAAATTCTCTTGCTTTTTAGAGTAGAACTCTCCCCTTGATACTAGTTACAGGCAGTGGTTTGAATCCCAAAGCTTTGGTTGGAGTTTTACACACATTTGCAGTTTTTATCACTTAAAAATGCTTCCCAGCGCCTGCTGTACACTTTTTTTATTTTGACTCATAACTTCACAAAGGATGCTTTCCCATTAAAGTCTCTTGCTTTTTATGTAAAACTCTCCCCGTTATACTAGTTACAGGCAGTGGTTTGAATCCCAAAGCTTTGGTTGGAGTATTACACACAACTGCAATTTTTATCGCTTGAAAATGCTTCCCAGCGCCTGCTGTACACTTTTTTTGTTTTGACTCATAACTTCACAAATGATGCTTTCCAAGTAAATTCTCTTGCATTTTAGAGTAAAACTCTCCCATTTATACTCGTTACAGGCAGTGGTTTGAATCCCAAAGCTTTGGTTGGAGTTTTACACACATTTTCTGTTTTTATTGCTGAAAAATGCTTCCCAGCGCCTGCTGTTCACTTTTTATTATTTTCACTCATAACTTCACAAAGGATGCTTTCCCAGTAAATTCTCTTCCTTTTTAGAATAAAACTCTCCTCTTTATACTACTTACAGGAAGTGGTTTGAATCCCAAAGCTTTGGTTTGAGTTTTACACACATTTGCAGTTTTTATTGCTTAAAAATGCTTCCCAGCTCACTCTGCTGTACACTTTTTTTATTGTGACTCATAACTTCACTAAGGATGCTTTCCAAGTAAATTCTCTTTATTTTTTTAGAGTAGAACTCTCCCCTTTATACTAGTAACAGGCAGTGGTTTGAATCCCAAAGCTTTGGTTTGAGTTTTCCACACATTTGCAGTTTTTATTGCTTAAAAATGATTCGCAGCTCCCTCTTCTGTACACTTTTTATATTTGGACTCATAACTTCACAAAGGATGCTTTCCCAGTAAATTATCTTGCTTTTTAGAGTAAAACTCTCCCCTTTTTACTAGTTACAGGCAGTGGTTTGAATCCCAAAGCTTTGGTTGGAGTTTTACACACATTTGCAGTTTTTATTGCTTAAAAATGCTTCCCAGCTCCCTCTGCTGTACACTTTTTTTATTGTAACTCATAACTTCACAAAGGATTCTTTCCCAGTAAATTCTCTTGATTTTTAGAGTATTACTCTCCCCTTTTTACTAGTTATAGGCAGTGGTTTGAATCCCAAAGCTTTGGTTGGAGTTTTACACACATTTGCAGTTTTTATTGCTTAGAAATGCTTCCCAGCGCCTGCTGTACACTTTTTTTATTTTAACTCATAACTTCAAAAAAGGATGCTTTCCAAGTAAATTCTCTTGCATTTGAGAGTAAAACTCTCCCCTTTATGCTTGTTACAGGCAGTGGTTTGAATCCCAAAGCTTTGGTTGGTGTTTTACACACATTTGCAGTTTTTATTGCTTAAAAATGCTTCCCAGCTCCCTCTGCTGTACACTTTTGTTTTTATTGTAAGTCATAACTTAACAAAGGATGCTTTCCCAGTAAATTCTCTCTCTTTTTACAGTAAAACTATCCCCTTTATACTAGTTACAGGCAATGGTTTGAATCCCAAAGCTTTGGTTGGAGTTTTTCACACATTTGCAGTTTTTATTGCTTAGAAATGCTTCCCAGCGCCTGCTGTACACATTTTTTATTTTGACTAATAACTTCACAAACGATGCTTTCCAAGTAAATTCTCCTGCATTTCAGAGTAAACCTCTCCCCTTTATACTAGTTACAGGCAGTGGTTTGAATCCCAAAGCTTTGGTTGGAGTTTTACATACATTTGCAGCTTTTATCGCTTAAAAATGCTTCCCAGCTCCCTCTGCTGTACACTTTTTATATTTTCACTCATAACTTCACCAAGGATGCTTTCCCAGTAAATTCTCTTACTTTTTTGAGAAAAACTCTCCCCTTCATTCTAGTTACAGGCAGCGGTTTGAATCCCAAAGCTTTGGGTGGAGTTTTACACACATTTGCTGTTTTTATTGCTTAAAAATGCTTCCCAGCGCCTGCTGTACACTTTTTTTATTTTGACTCATAACTTCAAAAAAGGATGCTTTCCAAGTAAATTCTCTTGCATTTTAGAGTAAAACTCACCCGTTTATGCTTGTTACAGGCAGTGGTTTGAATCCCAAAGCTTTGGTTGGAGTTTTACACACATTTGCAGTTTTTATTGCTTAAAAATGCTTCCCAGCTCCCTCTGCTGTACACTTTTTTTATTTTCACTCATAACTTCACAAAAGGATATCCTGAAAACTTGGAAAGTTTGGATATCCTGAAAACACCCACCATGATCAGGGCAGAGAATTAAAAAACAGCTTATTCCAGAGACTCCAACAGTTAGCGGGGATAGCTAATCCTTGAACAACTCCCTATTAACCACTGTGAAATCCCATTGAAAAGACTGAACAGAACCCTCCTACAAATGTTACGCACCCTACAGGAAGAAAAAAATTACAGTGGAAAGAACATTTACCACACATCCTCCATGCGTACAATTATACTCGACGTGAATCAACTGGGCACTCACCATTCTTTCTCCTGTATGGCAGAATGCCAAGATTACCACTTGACCTACTTTATGACATAAAACCTGAAAGTGACAGCCAACCCGGTTCTAAAAATGGTAAGCCAGATGCTTTGTCACGCATTTTCTCCGAAGAGAATTCTTTGTCCGACCCAAAGACTATTTTGCCCAAGTCATGTTTTATTTCCGCTTTTGTTTGGGACATTGAAACGGCGGTTAAAGGGGCTCTGAAAGACACTCCTAGCCCTGACGATTGCCCTGAAAACAGGCTTTATGTGGTTCCGACCTTAAGGGGAAGAGTCATCCACTGGGTTCACACGAACAGCACTGTATGTCACCCAGGCATTGCCAAGACTCAATCAGTGGTCGAACAGCGCTTTTGGTGGCCTAATATTAGGAGGGATGTTATTGATTATGTCAATGCTTGCCAGGTATGTGCTGCCAACAAGCCCTCTCATCAACGTCCTTCTGGGGAGTTGCGACCCCTGCCAATACCACAACGTCCTTGGTCAGACATTTCCGTAGACTTTGTGACAGGATTACCGGCCTCTAAAGGCAATACCACCATTCTTACAGTTGTTGACAGGTTCTCTAAGATGGCACACTTCATTGCACTCCCAAAACTCCCCTCAGCTAAAGACACTGCCGAGGTGATGATTAATCAGGTTTTCAAGTTCCATGGTTTCCCCAAGAATGTGGTGTCTGATAGGGGTCCCCAATTCATTTCGCAATTTTGGAAGGAGTTTTGCAATCTCATAGGTGCTACCGTCAGTCTGTCATCTGGGTTTCATCCTGAAACCAACGGCCAAACCGAGAGGCTGAACCAGGACCTGGAGACGGGGCTCCGATGTCTCGCTTCACAGGATCTGCGATCCTGGTCTCAGAAATTGGTTTGGGTCGAATTCTCCCACAATTCCCTCCCCTCTGCATCCACTGGTCTATCGCCTTTTCACGTTGTGCATGGTTACCAACCATCTCTGTTTCCTGCCATAGCCCCTGAGTCCACAGTTCCAGCGGCATTAACCTTGGTGAGACGCTGCAGGAGGACCTGGGAGCAAGCCCGACAGATGCTGCTGCGCCAGGGACGGTCCTACAAAGCCGCTGCTGACCGTCGGAGGACACCGGCCCCGAACTACAAAGTGGGTCAGCGAGTTTGGCTCTCGACCAAACATATTCCACTCCGGGTGGAGTCCAAGAAGCTCTCTCCCAGGTTCGTTGGGCCCTTCCCCATCACAAAGATCATCAACCCTGTCACCGTGAAGCTGAGGCTCCCAAGGTCGATGCGGGTCCACCCTGCTTTTCATGTCAGCCTACTCAAACCAGCCCGGGAGTCCCCTCTGGTCCCGCCTTCCAGGCCCCCTCCTCCCCCCCGGTTTGTGGATGGGGGCCCTGTCTTCGCTGTGAAGCGGCTGTTGTCGTCTCGTCGGAGGGGGAGGGGGTTTCAATATCTGGTGGACTGGGAGGGCTATGGGCCTGAGGAACGTTCATGGGTACCGTCTGCGTTTATCATGGATGATTCGCTCATTCGGGACTTCCACGTTGCGCATCCAGGGGCCCCAGGGCCGTCTGGGGCCGGCCGTTAAGGGGGGGGGGGGGGGTACTGTCATGTGTGTGTGTGTGTGTGTGCGTGTGTGCCAGGTTTTGTCTTCCTCTCTCGTTTCTCACACACCTGCTCCTGTGAGCATCTTCACCACCTGTGCCTCGTTCACCCTAATTACCTATTGTATTTAACCTCGTGTCTCATTCCCTCTCGTTGCCAGTTCGTTGTACCTTGTCGTCACGTTCCAGCATTCCTTGACACAGACTCACAGTAAGACTTTGACCCTGTTCCGATGATCGACCTTGCCTCTTTGCCTCATGTTCTTGGATACTGTTGCCCTTCTTGGATTGCCTGCCCGTGTACCGACCTATGCCCGTCTATTAAACCTCTCTTTTTGGAAACTGTCCATTTGTTTTGGAGTCTTGCATTTTTGGGTCCTAGCCTCTGTTCCGTTCATGACACTGGAAGAAGACCAGACTCAAAATATAAACTGAACAGGACAGAATACAGAGGAATACACATATCACTGGTCTTGTGTACCTGTGAATCAATGATACAGAACTCAACCTCAGACCATGAACTCAGAGCTGCAGCCCCTGAATGTAAACCCTTAAGGTGAAGTACTCAATCACTGCCAAAACCAAGCACATCACCCCGAGTTGCTGTGCAAAACCCAAACATGTCAATCCCAGCTGGCGCACTTCATTCAGTGCCAAGACCAGCACCTATTGTCACAATTCCAGCTGATGTTATACCGAACGAGACCGATGAAAGGGACAATGTCAATGAAACTATGACTGTTGAAAACAATGATTTGGAAACGGCTACTTCAGGTGAACAATGTGAGAATGTGTCAGATTCACATGGACATGAGGATATCACAACAGCACGGAGATCAATCTGAACAGTGAAACCGAGGGAAATTCTCACCTATAACCAGTTTGGACAGCCATCTTACCAAGCATGGAAAACATGATGTTTGCCTGTGTACCGTACCCAATCCCCTACTACCCAGCACAACCTGACATGTACTATTACTAGACACCCCGTTAATTTTCTGGGTGATTTACCAATGTTTTTATTGTTATGAGTTAATACAATACCAAACCAGCAGATGGTGCTGTAAGTGTCGCTGTGGAACAGAGCGGTATGCGCAGCTTCAGAAGTCAAGACTGTGGCCGACTGATTAACGTATCCTGTTGTTTGTCCGCAGTCTGTCCACCGTAGTTTATTGGCTACACAGGAAAGACTATCTGTGTGCCACTTGTTGCTGCTCAGCTTACCCTAGATCTGGCGCAAACACTAGTATGGAGCAGAAATATGCTATGGTAGTGTGGAATGAGTGGACTATTCAGAAAGAAGAGGTGGAAAGCGGGTTCTTTGTCAGAAAGAGAAGAGGAAAGCACAGAGCATAGAACTGAATGTGGGGACTTTGAATGTTGGGACTATGACAGGAAAATCTCGGGAGTTGGTTGACATGATGCTTCGGAGAAAGGTTGATATATTGTGTGTCCAGGAGACCAGGTGGAAAGGCAGTAAGGCTAGAAGTTTCGGGGCAGGGTTTAAATTATTTTACCATGGTGTAGATGGGAAGAGAAAGGGTCAGGGTTATTTTAAAAGAAGATTTGGCTAAGAATGTCTTGGAGGTGAAAAGAGTATCAGATCGAGTGATGAGGCTGAAACTTGAAATTGAGGGTGTTATGTGTAATGTGATTAGTGGCTATGCCCCACAGGTAGGATGTGACCGAGAGGTGAAAGAAAAATTCTGGAAGGAGCTAGACGAAGTAGTTCTGAGCATCCCAGACACAGAGAGAGTCGTAATTGGTGCAGATTGTCATGGACATGTTGGTGAAGGTAATAGGGGTGATGAAGAAGTGATGCGTAAGTACGGCATCCAGGAAAGGAACTTGGAGGGACAGATGGTGGTAGACTTTGCAAAAAGGATGCAAATGGCTGTAGTGAACACTTTTTTCCAGAAGAGGCACGAACATAGCGTGACCGACAAGAGCGGAGGTAGAAGCACGCAGGTGGATTACATCTTGTGCAGACGATGTAATCTGAAGGAGGTTACCAACTGTAAGGTAGTGGTAGGGGAGAGTGTGGCTAGACAGTATAGGATGGTGGTGTGTAAGATGAGTCTGGTGGTGGGGAGGAAGATTAGGAAGACAAAGGCAGAGAAGAGAACCATGGAAGCTGAGACAGGACAAGTGTTGTGCAGCTTTTCGGGAAGAGGTGAGACAGGTTCTCGGTGGACGGGAGGAGCTTCCAGAAGACTGGAAGACTTGCACACCGACACACACCCACTTTGAGGGTTTACGCTTTCTTATATCAAAGTAAACCGGCTCATTTGTTCACATATCAAATCATATGTAAGTATCCCTGAATTGCTTAAAGTATAATTCACAAAGTCAGGTCAGAGAGTCAACAAGAATCTACAATGCTTGCAATACATCCATCCATCCATTTTCTGGACCGCTTACCCTCACAAGGGTCACGGGCATGCTGGAGCCTATCCCAGCTATCTTCGGGCGGGAGGCAGGGTACACCCTGAACTGGTCGCCAACCAATTACAGTGCTTGCAATACATAAGTACTGAAGTTATTAACAATTTTGTGTACCAAATCATTTGCATAACAAATGCATGGTCTGCTCGGTGCAATATTTTGCCATTTTCCCACAGTGCCCACCTGTCGTCGTGCTGCTGGAAAGTCGTGCTCCACTGAAAAGATCTGTCAATCTTTGAATTTTTACCCATTTAGGGATTGTCGAGATTAACAATCGTTGACTACACCAGAAGTCCCTGGTGGTCTAGTGGTTAGGATATGGTGCTCTCACGGTCGTGGCCCGGGTTCAATTCCCGCTCAGGAAACATTAATCCTTAAACCTGTTTGGTCATGTGTTTCTCAACATTGACTATGATTTGCATTGACCTGGGTTTGAGCCTCTCTTAATGCAACCCGATGGGGGACAGTGCAAACTGCAGGCTGGACCCACGCCCGGATAAATGCAGAAGGTTGTGTCACGAAGGGCGTCTGGCTTAAAACTTTGCCAAACAAATGTGAGCATTCATCCAAAGAATTCCGTACTGGATCGGCCAGGGTTAGCAATGTCCGAAATTCAGCTACTGTTGGTCGAAGATGGGTTTAAACTATATTACCATGGTGCAGATGGGAAGAGAAAAGGAGTCGGGGTTATTTTAAAGGAAGATTTAGCTGAGGATGTCTTGGAGGTGAAAAGAATATCAGATCGAGTGATGAGGCTGAAACTTGAAATTGAGGGTGTTATGTATAATGTGATTAGTGGCTATGACCTGCAGGTAGGATGTGACCTAGAGGTGGAAGAGAAATTCTGGACAGAGCTCGACGAAGTAGTTCTGAGCATCCCAGACAGAGAGAGCCATGATTGGTACAGATTGTAATGGACATGTTGGTGAGGGAAACAGGGGTGATGAAGAAGTAATGGGTAACTACGGCATCCAGGAAAGGAACTTGGAGGGACAGATGGTGGTAGACTTTGCAAAAAGGATGGAAATAGCTGTAGTGAACACTTTTTTCAGAGGAGGCCGAAACATAGGGTTACCTACAAGAGCGGAGGTAGAAACATGCAGGTAGATTACATTTTGTGCACACAGTGTAATCTGAAGGAGGTTACCGACTGTAAGGTAGTGGGAGGGGAGACTGTGGCTAGACAGCATAAGATGGTGGTGTGTAAAATGACTATGGTGGTGGGGAGGAAGATTAGAAAGACAAAGGCAGAGCAGAGAACCATGTGGTGGAAGCTGAGACAGGACGAGTGTTGTGTGGCTTTTTGGGAAGAGGTGAGACAAGCTCTCGGTGGACAGGAGGAGCTTCCAGAAGACTAGACCACTACAGGCAAGGTGATCAGAGAGACAGGCACGAGACTACTTGGTGTAACTTCTGGCAGGAAAGGAGTGGAGACGACTTGGTGGTGGAACCTCAGAGTACAGGAAATCATAGAAGGAAAAAGGTTAGCTAAGAAGAAGTGGGACACTGAGAGGACCGAGGAGAGGCAAAAGGAATACATTAAGATGCAACGTAGGGCAAAGGTTGGCAAAGGCCAAACAAGAGGAGTTGATGAATGAGGAAAATGAGAGAGAAGGGAGAGTAGAAGAGGCAAGTGTGGTGGACCAGGAAGTGGCAATGATTAGTAAGGGGGAAGTTAGAAAGGCATTTAAGAGGATGCAAAATGGAAAGGCAGTCGGTCCTGATGACATTCCTGTGGAGGTATGGAAGCATCTAGGAGAGGTGGCTGTGGAGTTTTTGACCGGCTTGTTCAACAGAATTCTAGCGCCTGAGAAGATGCCTGAGGAATTGAGGAAAAGTGTGCTGGTGCCCATTTTTAAGAACAAGGGTGATGTTCAGAGCTGTGGGAACTATAGAGGAATAAAGTTGATGAGCCACACAATGAAGTTATGGGATTGCTGTTTGATTATTGACAAATAGGCACATATCTAAGCTTCTGAGCGTTACAGTGAGCACGGTTGGGGCCAGTATACGTAAGTAGAAAGCCAATCTTACCAACATAAATTTGCCTCGCAAGATTTCTGACAGAGGAGTGTGAGGAGTGCAAAGAAGACTCAGAAGAGTTGTCGAAAATCCAAGGACCATCTGTGGAGAGCTTTCAAAAAGATGTGGAATTAGCAGGTACTGTTATCACCAGGAAAAGAGTGAGTAATGTACGCTGCCATGGCCTGTATGCACGCTCACCGCACACGACCCCATTGCTGGAAAAAAAAGCATGTAAAAACTTGTTTAAAGTTTGCTGAACAACATTTGGACAATTAGTCTGGTTGGATGAAAGCAAACTTGAACTGTTTGATAATGCACACCACGTTTGGAGGACAAATGGCACTGCACATCACCCTAAAAACACCATACAGTCGGAGGTGGGAACTTGATGGTGTCGGGATGCTTTTCTCAAAATGGGACTGGTAAACGTCACATTATTGAAGGAAGAATGAATGGGTAAATGTGCCGAGACGTTCTCGACAAAAATCTGCTGCCATCTTGGAGGATGATGAAAAAGAAACATGGGTGGTCATTTCAACAGGATGATCCAAAACATACTGCCAAGAAACTCTCAATCGTTTTCAAAGAAAAACAACAGCTGTTCGGATGGCCCAGCCAATCTCCTGACTTGAATCCAATCAAAGATGTATGGAAAGAACTGAAACTCAAGGTCCATCAAAGAAGCCCACGGAACACTTTGAGATTTGAGGACTGCTTGTGTAGAGGAATGGACCAAAATGACACCAGAGCAATGCATCCGACTAGTTTCTTCATACATGAGACGTCTTGAAGCTGTCATTAGCTGTCAATAGCACCTTTGGAAATATATTTAATGAGAAAAACGGTGACATATGTTTTGGCAAATCTTTTACTGATAGAATAAGTCAGGAAGCAATCTTGTCTTTGTGGGTTTTTATTGCAAAAAAAAGAAAGAAAAGTATTTGCAAAGAGAGGTGGTGAGCCCATGGGAAGGCTGTGCCCGACCGGGCCCCAGGGGTGCAGGCCCGGCCACCCTGCGCTCGCCTCCCAGCCCCACCTCCAGGCCTTGCTCCAGAGGAGGGCAAGGGAAACCTCGATCCATTTGTTTCTTTCTTCATTGGGGTTTTTGGAGCCGTGCTTTGTCTGGTCCCTCACCTAGGACCTGTTTGCCATGGGTGACGCTACCAGGGGCGTGAAGCCCCAGACAACTTAGCTCCTAGGATCATTGGGACACACAAACCCTCCACCACGATAAGATGACGGCTTCCAGGAGGAGGAGGCAAATTTTTCCACACAAAATTAAGTAGCCTTTTATCACGCTCTCTCAGGATTTGTTTATCAACATGTAGAGCCTTTCCTTTGAGATTCCTTCTGATTTAGTAAGATTCTTCCTCCTAGCGATAGATCTCGTAAGAGCCATTGGTTTAATTTATTGATTTATTTTTTTTATTTTTTTTCATAATTGGGTTGACATTTGGGCGGCACGGTGACCGACTGGTTAGAGCGTCAGCCTCACAGTTCTGAGGACCCGGGTTCAATCAAAGCTGAGTTTCCACTGAAACAAGGCGAGGTGGGCCGAGTCGGGAGAATCGTCTCTACGGTCACCATTTGACTGAGGGCAATAACTCGGAGCTTGCCATCATACCGGGAGGCTTGACGAAGGAACTCCAATCGTTGGACATCGGTGTAAACAGGGCGTTCAAAGTGAAGTTGGGAGTGGCGTGGGAGCGATGGATGACAGATGGCGAACACAGCTTTACGAAGACTAGGAGGCAGCGCCGGACGAGTTACGCCACAATTTGTGAATGAATTGTGGATGCTTGGCCTAACGTGTTTGCTTTCACTGTTGTTCGAGCTTTCGTAAAGGCCGGCATAATTTCTGAGGAGCCACACGGCAACGAGACTGACTCCGACAATGACGAGTAGTGGACACAGCAAACACCTACACTTCTTAGTGGCAAATACTGGAACATTGTTGTTCTAGTTGTTTTTGTGAACTTTATTAATTTAGACTTTTTACTTTACGCCGATCTGATCGGTGTTACCGGTATCAGACGATAATTAGCATTTTATGCTGATCGGCTTTCATGTCATAAGTCGCCGATCCGATCAATGACGCCATTTATCGGCTCTGCACAAGACATTTAACTCCGCGTCTTCGTCGTGTATGAATCCAAAAGCTAGTTTTTAGCCTTGTCACGTGTCTTGTTGCGCAGTACTGTAACTAGCTGACGGCCAATAAAGTTTTTTCAATCTTGTCGGTGAAAAAACACGTCGTCGGTGTGGGACTATTTTGCATTGTCTCAGACAAACCACACGTAAGTTATTTGCAATCTGTACACAACTGAAATACGTCGTGGGGAACGTCATTTAAATGCTTCAACACAACAAATTTGTTCGAGCACCTGAAGAATGTACACGAGGAGGATGCCGCGTTTAAGCAACGCAGCATGGGGGGGCGTTGTAGTCAAATGGACTCAAACTCTGGACAAAGAAAGTTAGAGTAAGCACGTCATTCACAGTATTTATTAAAGTAATTTAATTACAGTAAGTTAGCACCCTTTATTTCTGTCCTGTAATGTTGATTTGACCTAAACTTATGTCAGTGGCCAATCCTTGAATGCCCCCTAGAGGTCATTGGTGTTTTAACTTTTGTCTAAAATACAAGAGAATAATCTGAGCTGGGACGGCTCCAGCACGCCCGCAACCCTTGTGAGGATAAACTGTACAGAAAACGGATGGATGGATACAGTATAGAGGACTCAGTAGTAATTTTAGAATAATCCATCCATCCATTTTCTGAGACTATCCCAGCTGTCATCGAGGAGGAGGCGGGGTACACCCTGAACTGTTTGCCAGCCAATCGCAGGGCACATACAAACAAACAACCAGTCACACACACAGTCACACCTACGGGCAATTTCGAGTCTCCAATTAATGCATGTTTTTGGGATGTGGGAGGAAACCGGAGTGCCCGGAGAAAACCCACGCAGACACAGGGAGAACATGCAAACTCCACACAGGTGGGGCCGGGGATTGAACCCGGGTCCTCAGAACTGTGAGGCTGACGCTCTAACCAGTCGCTCACCGTGCCTCCAATTTTAGAATAATTTTCTGATTTTGGCCTGCCCACATTTTGGACATGTCACATGACACATAACGAGCAGGAGCCAATTCCATTTCCTCATTGAACTTCTATGTTTTCTATGGTGTAATTTTTGTCCATATTGAAAGTCTGGGTGAATTTTTTTAACAGTAATGAATGAAAATACTGATAGTGAAATGTTGGAAGGCTTGGAGCCAGGGAGCTGATTGCAAGACGAGTGAAGAACCAAGAGAGCAGAAATAAAACGAGAGAGCGAGAGAAGGCGGGAGTCAGGGGTTAAGTACCCGGGGGTGTGTCAAAGAGGACCAAACAGGACCACACCCATCAGCTTGAATCTAGTCTACAATTTTGATAAAAGTGGTGTAAAAATCATATCTTAATATAAAATACTCTCAACTTTGTATTCTTTCCTCACAGTTCAAGCCTATAGAGTGACAGTTTAAACTTTCGTCTTGGCAAATCAACTGCTTGTGCTTCAAATCACATTTCATGGTGCTTGGAGTCAAATCGAGACAAACAATTCTCAAAATCTCGTAATTGCGCTTGTAAAGTTGACACATTGACACAGACATCAAGGCCTACATTTGGAATAATTCTCCAGAGTTCGTCAAATTTCAAAACAGACATTTATCCTTGGTTAAACATCAAATGAGAGTTCACGGGTTGCAGTTCCTTTCAACGCCAGCGGGTGTCGCCTTGTTCCAGCATGTGTTCCAATTCAGAGACAGGTGGTCCGGTGGGGGCCTTTGATGCTTGGGAGTTCAGACTTGAAGGGTAGATGTCAATTAGTTTATGGTCCACGAGGCTTCTCCTTGGGGCAGTCTCACAGCAGGGCGGCTTTGAAGAATGCCGTTTATCGAGCCGTGGGGAGTCACTATGTCACCTCAGTTTGCGGGAAGCATGTCCGCAACACACGTCATCCCACATGAAGTCATTGTTGCAGATTAATTTCCTTATACTGTACATCAGCTCAATTTCGAATTGATTGCACCACAGATGCATAGTATATGTGTGTGTATATATATGTACATATAGATCACAAAGGCGTTTCTGGAGGTGGCATTTTGTGACAGACGTGGAGTTTGTCATAACGTCGGCTGACGCATGACGATGGTCTCCTGGCCAAAGGCGTTACGTCGGTTAATATCCCAAAACTGCAGCTGATCTGATTTGATCTTGTAGAATATTTCAATAGTACTACAGTCAGAGTTCCTTTGCAAGGGCCAAATGTTTGGAGATCTGTATTCAAGCCAACCATCTTTTCTTTGAAGTTCTACATCAAAGGACTTCCTTCAACCATTTGTATATTTATTAGGGTTTTCATTCTCCGCCCAGACAGTAACATGTCTTGGGTTCACAACAGGCGTCCCGGTCTGCAAAGAGGATTGTTTTGCATCTTATAAGATAAGGGAACCGGGTGTGAGCGTAGCTAGAAGGTGAGGCGCCAGCAGGCGGGTGTGATTCCAAATATGGTCATGAGGAACGGCCACCTGCCGGGTGCACCCAGGGAGGGGCTAATTCCACGCCCACATAATTAAACCTTGATAAACTGAGATTCAGGAGTTTTCGGGGGCTTTTTCGTTGTTCTGGCAATGTAAGCAGCTGTTATGACACTCAGGCTTGTTCAATAAATCGAATTATCCCAAACGGCAAGTGTCTCGGAGTCTTCATTCATCCTATGCCCAACGGAAAGCCGCAGGTCTCCCGGGTGACCTCCAACTCGGAACCACAGGCGAAGAAATCCACCTCAATCTCATCCATAAAATCTAAAAAAATGGACTGATTGTTGTCACATTTTCTGAGTAAAGATGTCCGCATCCAGTTTTTGGATATTAAGCCGCTTTTATTGGGTTCATGCATGAGACTTGCAAGGATGCGGCACTCTCCCGCTCTGTTTGTATCACTTTAATGATGACATTTTAATAAATCAGCAATTTTTCAGCACATTAAATTTGTGATGGAACAATTTTGGAGTACTAACTGTTCTTCATGTGATGCAATGATACAGTATATGACAGCAATATAAGATATATAGTAATACCAATTTTAACAAAGTGGTGCCTGGAAACATATTTTCTTTTTTTTTTTCTTGAAAAGTTGCCATTTTGAAGGTGAGGGGATTCCACCTGACAGCTACGACATATAAAATATGACTAATTACTGCCACTTCATAGTATACATGCGAGGAAAAAGCGGCGTTCCAAACGGAATTAGTTATGTACCAATTGCTCCAAAACATTTGGATATTATGGGAAATGACTGCCAATTTAATTTTCTTGAGCAAAAAAATACATAAAATGAACTTCCATCCATCCATCCATCCATTTTCTGAGCCGCTTCTCCTCACTCGGGTCGCGGGCGTGCTGGAGCCTATCCCAGCTATCATCGGGCAGGAGGCGGGGTACACCCTGAACTGGTTCCCAGCCAATTGCAGGGCACATACAAACAAACAACCATTTGCACTCACATTTACACCTGCGGGCAATTTAGAGTCTCCAATGCGGTTTTGGGATGTGGGAGGAAACCGTAGTGCCCGGAGAAAACCCACACAATCCATGTGTCAGGATGGCTGAGTTGTCTAAGGCGCCAGATTCAAGGTTCAGCACCTTCTAAATGGGATTTCTGGTCTCTGAAGTCAGGCATGGGTTCAAATCCCACTCCTGACAGGATTTTAAATGCTTTCATTTTGACAATTTGAATGCAAATGTACAGAAATGAAATTTTTTTTTTGTCATACTTTACAGTACTGTATTCTTTCGACACAAAATGGCTGAGAGCAATGAGACACACAAATTACATAATTTAATGAAAAGTCTCTGGTGCATCATAGAACAGTATGCGAACAACTACAAAAGAATGTGTTAAACACAAGCATGTTTTGCCACTCAGTCTGAGTGGCACCTCAATGTGTGCTCCAGTGGGAATGTGACATGAGTGCATACCCTCGATACCTTGTCCTGCATTCACCGAATGCCGAGCGCGTCAATTCACCTGAACGCATCGGCAATGCCAGCTCGCGAGCCAGTTTGCTGGTTCTGCGAACACATAGGATGAGCGTAACAATTTCAGTCGTGTAGTGGTTGTTATGTTCGCCAAACACGCGTAAGGTCCCTCTTTGGAAACGAGGCTGATGGGCTTTTTTGTTTGCAAAGAAGAGCCCCACCAAAAGCGAAAGAGCACATGAACTCAACTCCCCATCAGGGAATCTTTCCATCTGTTGCACCTCGCAGACCATGCATTTGTTATCCAAATAATTTGCTATACAAAATTGTGAAATACTTTCGTCCTTATGTATTGCAAGCATCTTTGACTCTTGTTGTTTCTGTGACCTGACTCTGTGATTTACACTTTCAGCAATTAAGGGATACTTACATATTATTTGATATGTGAACAAATGAGCAGGTTTACTTTGATAAAATAAAGCGTAAACCCTCCAATTGGGTGTGTGTGTAATTTATGGCATTTTATTACACGGATTGCCTTTATGTATTAATAACAAAACTCTTGCTATGATTATTATTGTTTTGTTATGATTAGCAGCATCAGGGGTTGAGGTCACTAGCAGAGGGGTTATTGAGGGACTGGGTGACCCCATGGTGGCAGTGAAGAGGTGGTGTTGGTCTTGGAGAACAAGAAGGAGGAGGAAGATGTGGTGGTCTTATTGGGGGAGAAGGAAGAGAATAGAACAGGAAGCAGTAATAACTCGACCGGTAGAGATGCCGTGTCTAAGGCTGCCGTACTGGGTAGGCAATTGTATTACGCAGTGTATACAGCAAAAATTATGACATCACGGTCACCGCTCATTGGTTTGTATTCGGGACTTTGTTGCAAGGCAGGAGGGACAAAAAAAAATTGCTCTTCGGTTATGTTCACCGGGGGCCTCTCCATCTAAATTCATAGTCTTTAGATGGATCGCATACAAGCCAATCGGGTGTCGGAAAGTGCCAACTTATAAAAAAATCACTTCCAGAACATCCATCCATTTTCTTCACCGCTTCTCCTCACTCGGCTCGCGGGCTGCTGGAGCCTATCCAAGCTATCTTCGGGTGGGAGGCGGGGTACACTCTGAACGGGTCGCCAGCCAATCGCAGGGCAGATAGAAACAAACAACCATTCGCATTCACCTTCACACCAATGGGCAATTTAGAGTCTTCAATCAACCAACCACGCATGTTTTGGGGATGTGGGAGGAAACCGGAGTGCCCGGAGAAAACCCACCCAGGCACGAGCAGAACATGCAAACTCCACACAGGCGGGGCCGGGATTCAAACCCTGGTCCCCAGAACTGTGAGGCAGATGTGTTCACCAGTCGTCCACCGTGCACATCCAGAACAGTTTGTCCAAATTTGTCTGAATTGCTATATTTTTTTTATTTTGTCAAGTACATTACGCAGGAAAGCAATTTCAGTCTATTATGTAATAGGATGAAAATGATTCTGCATAATGTTAAATTGCAAACATAATCGTGATTCTGTCTAATTGTTAATAAATTATGGCTTCAATGTTTATTTTATGAAGTAAAAAAAATATAAAAAAAAAAAAAATATATGATAAAGTGGAGATGCATGTCACATTTCATCACCTGACACGATGTGAGCATAAAAGCGGTTGAAATGGTAATCTGTATTAAATGTTGATTGATGTTCTTATCAATACAATAAGATGTTGAGATGATTCACTTGATCAATAGTTTAATGCCTATCATGCCTTTCACAGTTTCACTGTCATCCTGGCTCAGCGTCCTGCAGGTT
The DNA here is from genome assembly GCF_024500275.1 of Phycodurus eques. Lineage (NCBI taxonomy): Eukaryota > Metazoa > Chordata > Actinopteri > Syngnathiformes > Syngnathidae > Phycodurus > Phycodurus eques. The sequence continues at coordinate 221,930 of NW_026904021.1, read as the reverse complement.
CCTTTCAGCCTTCCTGCAGCCAACAGTTTTAGACAGACAACTTTCGTGCCAACCTAAGCCGTGATTGTATAGTGGTTAGTATGTTGTGGCCGCAGCAACCCCGGTTAAAATCCGGGTCACGGCAGGAATGAATCCCAGAAATAACTTCTTTAGTGCTGCTGTTTGAAGTTTGCGTGGGACAGTTAAAAAATAATCCACAAGGGCTTTCAGAGGGCCCAAGATCGTCGTGGGCTAGTGGCGCAATGGATAATGCGTCTGACTCCGGATCAGAAGATACTAGGTTCAACTCCTGGCTAGCTCGTTCGCAGTTTTGCATCTACTATTAAACCCAATTCAGAACAGTATTTGTTACGTTCACCTTAAACATTTGCGTTACGCTAACTCACGCAACACTGTCAACATGGCCAGCATCTAACATAATGTAAACCCCTAAAGTTAAAACTAATGATAAAAGTTCAAGAACATATTATTTATTGTGTTATAATTAACATATAATTATACATAACACGTCATAAAATGTTGTGATCGTCGTATGAAAAAGTGTGCAAGAAGGACAGCAGACTACGAGGAGGAACTTTGTGGACCAAAAGAGGAGAAGGAGAATTTTTGTGTCTTGTAGGCTGGTTGAGTAAACATTTGTTCATGCCAAGTGAAATCAGTCTTCAGTCTGAAAATGTGATTGCAATGGTGGAAGTAACCAAGTACAGTAACACCCCGCTATATCGCAGTTCACTTGCGGACTTTTTTTGTAAGTGTTATTGCAGTTGTGGCTCTCATTTTTTTTTACTGTTTGGATAATATTTGTATCTATTACTCTTACTCTCTTGCAATATATTGTGTTTAAATGGGTTTGTATAGTTTTAAATGTGTTCAAAGACCTTAAAAAGTTTGAATTGCCCTAAATGCCATATAAACATGCCTATTGTGGATTTAAATAGGGTTTTTCAAAATTGCAGAATCTCACTTATCACGAAATGGTAAATGGACTGCACTTTTTATACAATACCATAGTGGCCCAAAGCCTCACATTCACCCACTCACACACACACACATTCATTCACCAATGGGTGGCTGCTGCCATGCAAGGCACCGCCAGGCCCACTGGGAGCAAATTCAGGTTCAGTCTTGCCCAAGGACACTTTGACATGCAGTGGGAGACGGTAGTTTGAACCAGCAACCCTTCAGTCACTGGACAACCCAATCTACCTACTGAGCCAGAGCCACACGAGAGATCTGGAACCTAACCCCAGAGGTGGAGTGGGGATTACGGGACATTGTACTAAAGTCGATTTTTAGGTATTTATTTTTTTTTATCTTACTGTCGACAATTTACTTACACTCTTTGAAGTTGAAAAAACCTGTAATTTCTCTTTGTTAGTTTGTCAAAAATAACGACATTTTTCAAATTCTATGGCTGATCGACATGTTAAAAAAAAACATAAAAAGGGAGCAGTAAAGTCATCGACTGTTGAGGTCTCGATTGAGATATTTCGGATCTTAAGGGAACATCGAAAAAAAAATATCTTGATGTCGTTATTAGTTATAGTTTTTTTGTCATTCATTGCGGAAAGTGAAACCCATGTAAAATAAAGGTATTACAAGCCCTTGTTTTTTGCAAGCTGATGATAATGGCTTACCAATAATGAAAACCTAAACATCATAGTCTCCAAAAATTGTAATATTTATCCAACACAAAATTGTGTCTTAGTGAAAATAATGAGTGGCTAATAACTCTGCGAATCCAGTAGCCGCAGTGGCTGGTGAGCAAAAAGTTCATGTCAAGCCCTGGACCTGATGAAAGAGAATATTTACATTGGCAGGATGTTTCATCTTAAAACAAATGACTTTGTCTCTGATTTGAAATCTGTATTCAGTGTACCTTCTTAAAGGCTTCCTGTTAACAAGTGTTGAGAATTAGCACTCGTGCTAAAACACTTGGAGCAATACATCTCCTTTATCCAATGTTTTTGTGATGTTTATTTCAAATAAGCAAATGATTCATTGAAATAGACTGTGAGGAAACTTTTAACTCTTTGGGTAAGATGGAAAACTGCATGTGATCCTGAATAAACTGGACATACATTTTGTAATGTACTATATTATGTAACTATATCACACTGTCCAGTTTCTCATCTATGTATTTGTATTTGCTTTTATTTTGCTTTGTTTTACTATAATGTCTGCTCCAATATCAGCCTTGCAAATGAGAATCTGTTCTCAATTACCTTGCCTGGATAAATAAAGATTAAATTCAAATTTAAACAAATTAAATACTGGATACCTTTCAAACAGTGATAGTAACCTCAGGAGCTTCAAAGATTATGAGAAGGTAGTCGGCCATATTAGGAGTCAGGAAGGAGCTGACCGCATGATGGCACGAGAAGAAGGCATGGTGTCCCTCCAGATTTCGGAGCCACCAATATTGAATGGGACTCTCGCACTTGCCGCAGTTGTTGGCGGACACTGCATGTAGCTTGTTAGCTAATAAAGTTGTCTTTGTTCATCGAACTTGTATCAGCGGAGTCTTTTTCAGTATCGCCATTCACAATTGAGAGTCCGACAGGCCTGTCGGGGGGCTGTGGGCATTTCAAACGAACCGTGTGGGCAGAACAGGCTGACGTTTGCGATGGTGGGGCATCACCATGGAAATTGAGTTTGTATTCAATTGTAAATAAAGACAAGGTGTCCTCCATTTAGCAAGAGAAGATCGTTTCAATGAAGAGAGAATGTGGGGAATGAAGACAATACTTGAGGTGAAGGAAAGATCATGTTAGGCCTGGTACACACAAAGACAATCAGGTTGTTTTTGTCCCAATTTTGCCCTGTCCCCACCGAGGACCTCAAACGCCAGACGATGTTCTAAAAGATTATCCTATGAGATTATGCCAACAAGCGGAAACAGTAGAACGTACGCTGTTTTAATTGTACTTTTATTTTTTCTCTTTATTTTAAATGTTTACAAGCTATTTGTTTGTTTGTTTTTAAATGCTTTTAATCATGAAAGCACATTGAACTGAAATGAAATGAAATGCGCTATATAAATAAATTTGCTTTGCTTTAAATCTGAAATGACTTAAGAGTGGATTTGTTCAGAAGATAGGGACCGATATGGGTCGGGGCTGAAAAATATTTACGACTTACAAAATCTCCACGTGTGGAAGCCAACGTCTCGCCCAGTTATGACGTTGTGAATTGTGACGTGAAACAGAATGTAGCCAATCAAGAAGCGCCGTGACTCAGGAAGGAAACAACTGCTAAAAACAAACAAAAAAAAAGGCTCACCCGATGTCATGTTTTTGTTTTTTTTGTATGAAGGTGGTTTGCCCAGACGACAAACTGGTTTCAAAGCAAGTCCTTTATGGAAGACATCGCCATTCTATAGAATCCTTGCTTGTGGTGTTGTGCGTTTGATATTATCGGAGCACACCACACACAACACGACAGAAATTGTTAAACGCCTGATTTTTTTTATGTTCATGCGCGGGGTCTGGAGCAGATGAACTCTTTTAAGATTGGAAACATCCTTTTGTGTGTCCCGGACTTTGGGAAGAGAATCATCGATCAAGGTGCGTGTTGGAGGACATTTATGTGTGGAAGTATTGTAATACCAGCTTGAACAAAACGGTGTTTGGAAACTCAAGCGAGCTGTTTTTTGTTTTTTTCCTGAATTGTTGTCACTTTGAAGGTCAGGGGATCCATCTGACAGTTATGATATATAACATATGACTAATTACTTCCACTTCATAGTATAGTACATTCGTTTTCCCACACCAGCAATGCCAGTGCTTTTCAATGATAGATTTTGGCGGAAAGGAGTGTTCAAAAGCGAATTAGTTCTTTCCCAATTGCTCCAAAAAGAATTATTATTGGAAATGACTGCCAAAATACATAAAACGAACTTGTTTGTGAAATATGGGCCATTAAGACCCATACTTCCTTTGAGCAATGCATGCATTCGGTCCAAAGTTTTCATGACGTCAATATCAAGAAGTGAATTATTGATTGAAATTAGACTGTAAAGAAACTTTGACTTTTGCTGGTAAACTGTTAAATGTATTTGTGATCCTTCATAAAATACACTTCTTAAAACAGTACGGGTGACTCAATTTGGGGTTACAGTGTTCCCTCGCCACTTGGCGCTTCACGTTTTGCGGCTTCAGTGCTTCGCGGGTTGTTCCAAAATATTCATTAAAAAAATAAAGAAATAAAAATAATTTAAAAATAAATAAATACAGCCATATCGGCAGCCATATTGCGGAGACGCGTTGTTTCATGTTGATGCGCGGGAGAGGTTTCCTTGCATGCCAAACAAAGAGATGAGTTGACTCAGAAGCTTTGTACATGCCTGTACTGTACGGGCACTCATACAAGGCGCGTGATTGGTTCCCAGCACGACATCGACCAACGAGAGCACAAGTGGCTTCATCCCGTGAGCTGATTGGCTGCACATCATTACAGCCTCAACCAGCATCTTCCCTTGTTGTGTCTCGCCAGTCTCGTCCACGCTGTTGTGTTCGCAATAACTTTTTTTGTTTAAGCGCTAATTTTTTTGATTAGTGAAGCAAGCCCTTACAATGCCGCCGAAGCGCTGTGCCCCTGCGAAAGCTTCCTCCGGGGCGCCCAAGAGGAAGAAGAAGATGATGACCATCAGGGAAAAAGTGAAACTTTTAGATTTGAAAAAATAGGGCAGAAGTTATGCATCTGTGGCACGCCATTACGACCTGAATGAATCTACAGTGCGGTACATAAAGAAAGAGGAAGCAAACATCCGCAAAACTGCTTCAATAAGGAAGCGAAACGTGTGGTAACTCCGCATAATAAGAGAATAGTGAAAATGGAAGCTGCATTGGCATTGTGGATTGCTGATTGCAGGGTAAAGACTGAGTTTTGTTGGATTGTTATATTTCATACTCATAAAGGCTATGTTCCATTATCTGACAATTAAGTTTCATTTCCAAAACACTAGGGTGATACATGATTACGTTTTATTATCCATGAAATTATGTAGGAGTTTACATAACTGAGGAATGGTGGTTTTAATATGACTCACCCATTTTGTGATAACACCCAAGGCCAGAGATACCTTCTTCCAGTCATAACGAAACCTTCTTATGCGTATAAAAGGAGTTAGCTCAAATAAACGAGGTGTGTCATTCAGTGAACTTGCACTCTGGTGTACAGTTGATTGAATGAACCCTGAGACTCAGCCCTCTGGTGTCTTATTTTTTCCTCTCTTTTTGGACAAAGAAAACAAATACGCAGGGACGATTGAAGGTTCCATGATCTATTGAACATTGACAATTTTATTGGGTCCCTAACAGATGCATCGTGATTTGTCCGATAGGAGAGGTTCATTTTGGTCATCACCTACTTGGCCTGGACTCACAAACAGCGCGCTTCATAAACTAAGGTAAGCAGAGACCTTTTTAACAAAATTCTGCACATTGACAGTTACCAAATTATTTGTGAGTCCGAGACAAGGAATTTTTTCTAATCATAAGTTTTGTGTGACCCGCGACACAGAGAAATCCTCCAACAAAGGTTGGAAAGGTTATTTGAAGTGAAGTATCCCTCTGGTAGAAAGACCAGGGAAGGTCTTGCAGGACAAGATTAATAGTGTTATTTATGTGTAGAATATTATTTCAGGCATGTTTAGTACATGCCGAAAGAACTGTTGGGAGAATTCCGAAGTGAATTCAAAAGATGTATTAAGTGTGGGGAAACCCCAAGGAGAAAGGCGCGCCACTTGTGGTAGAAGCTTCCTTTCTCACACGTGAAATATCTGTCACTGAGACATTCACTTTTCTACGAATTCTCCCCATATTTATATGATGGAAGGAAACATTGTCAATTGGTAGGAAACCCCGAATTGGTATTGGGAGATTCAGGTCACGAAGGGGGTAAAGGATGGAATAGGTGGCAATTCACAAAGTTTCTGTTACACTATACGGGACGAAGGTATGTAGGGGAGAAGAAACAGAAAAAGGAAAGAGAGAAAAAAAGTAAGTGGTTCGATAAAAAGAGGAAGAAGGACAAATCAGAAAGACTTAGCCTTTGCTTCCTGAGTTACATCGTCTAAAAGACAGACTAGTTGTAGAAATACAAATTCTAAAAAACAAAAAAACGTCCGTCTTTAAGAAATCCGCAGTCAACTCGAAAATCGTTGAAAAAGAACAAGATCTGTGTACGGTGTTGAATGTAATTGCATCGGTGGGGATGATTGAACCAAAAGATGATGCCATGTTTATGGCATTACAAAAGATAAAAAACAGAAAGAAAGGAGGATGAAATTGAAAAAATACAAAAATAATAACATTAAATAAAAAAACACCATATGCGCTAGGCACCACAAACTTCCTCACTATACCCAGAACTAACAGGACTTCACTTTATGAAAAGATGGATAGACAAAAAGACTTCTGAAAACAGTGAGATAGAACAAATGCAGAAAACCTTGGTAAAACTGCAACGAGACGCTGCCAGAGAAAATGTGTCAGAAACCCCCCCCCCAAAACAAACAGGCACGATCTGTCATGGCACCTCAGCTCCTGTCGCAGGACCCGACGTGGGCCACTTTGCTACTACAGCAGCAGACTAGAGGGGGAGTCAGAGGAGGTTTCAGGGGTCAGTCCCGTGGCGCGAACTCCATAAGATGCTTTGCATGTGGAAAAACTGGACACGTTGCACGTGTCTGTCAAGGCCCTGCTGAAGCACACAGTAACTACAGTTGTTATGCCTGTGGACAAAAGGGACACACTGCCAACTGTTGTCCCAACCTGCTGCCCAGAGGACGTGGTGAAACAACAGGATGAGGGCAGGGGAAATGTGTACCTTTTTCTGCCCCTGGACCAGTGAACCTTGCTGATCAAGTATTTATGCATGAGGTCCTGATGCATCAGACTTGTCCTGTGAACCTACTTGGAAGACACATTTTACAGAAATGTAATGCTGCCATTGTCTGTGCAGTACACGGACTTGACATTGTGTTTCCAGATGCAACCATGCTGCCGGCCAAAGGAGACCTGCGTACACATGTGCTAGCATGTGTCCTGACAAAAAACTGTGACTCCTGTTGCTGACATCTATTGGGGACTGCTCGACACGTGTCAAATAAATGACAGCGTGCTGCAGGCATTTGCGGAGTGGAAGCCGTGGGTTGTGTCCTTGTGGCCATTCCCGCCACCCCCTGACCCTCCACATTGTAGCCTTGTTCTATGATAGAGAACACGATTTATCAACAAGAATTTTTGAAAAACTATCAGACAGACATGGTATTTTACAAACTGATAGAATGGTTGTGGGACAAAAGGGTGTTGCGGCAGTGTTTCACCTGACATCGGATTTATTGCCTAGGTTCAAAATGCCATTTTCTGCGCCTCACTATTGCTTTGGCACTTCCTAACTATAAACTACCGTTTCATTTGGACATCTCGAACAAAACTCACACTGCCGCTGCAGTTTTGTACCAACTATTACGGGGCAAAAGAAAGGTACTACTACACATGAATGTTTTGTTAGAACCAATAGTAGCACATGCATCTGACTGCGAGAGGTATGCAGCAGCAGCTGCGGCTCTTATCGAGAAATGCGCATGTGTGGTGCTTATGCACCTGCTCTGCTACACACCACACACTCCACAACCGCTTCCATTCAACTCACGACTATTTACCTTTTCAAACAAGCGAAAAATTAAATATTATCATTGTTAGAACAACCGCATATTCAGTTTACACCTGTCAATACTAACATGGCGACGGTGTAACTGAAGGAATGCATTAGTGTGAGGAGAAGGCCAGAAAAGACAAAGCATGTCGCTCAGATTTATTGTCGGAACCAGTTGAAGGAAGGGAGAAAGTTCTTTCCGGATGGTTGTTATAGGAAAAACAATGGGGAACTAGTGGCTGGATGGGCTGTAATTGAACTAGTAGCGAACGAAAGGAGTCGTTGAATGTATGAATGCAACTTTAAAACAAAAATTGGCTAAATGCTGTGCACAGTCAAATATGTCATGGTTGAGAACTCTCCCAATTGTGCTCATGTCCATCAGAGCGTCTGTAAATAGTACAAACAAACTCAGCCCTTTCGTAATATACCATGGTTTTTCTTTTTCTTTTCCTGGTCCAGGTTCTGGCTCAACTTTTGAGTCACCTTCTTCATTGTCCAGAATCAGAATCATCTTTATTTGCCAAGTATTTCCAAAAAACACACAAGGAATTTGTCTCCGGTAGTTGGAGCCAGCTCGAGTACGACAACAGACAGTCAATTGACAGAGAACACTTTTGAGACTTGAAGGAAAAGGGACTACCTGGTTCCACAGGTCACAATGTCGTGTTGCCAAACCACTGTGATTGTTTCATTAGTGTTGCATTTATTGCCTCAAGTTGCATTCGGCAAACAGGGGAATTTAGTTGACCTGCAATTCATGTAGCAGGAGAAAGGGTACCAAGCAAATGTGGAATACCATTCCAGATTACAATTAATCACAAGGAAGGAACAAACAATGCTTATGTTTTCGACTTATGCGACGTGATTAACTGTGGAGGCTAGAACAGCTCGTATAGAGGAACAGACATCTACTTATGTTTCGACCAGACGGTACAGACCCGATGCGTGCAGAATTTGCCATATCGTCACACATGGTGTCAGACATGGGGACAAACCACCCATTTTACCGCCAGGTGGACCCCACAAAAAATGGTGGACAAAGGCATTAAGGGCCAGAAAAAACATAATGCAATAATGAATCGAATAAAATACCAAATTATGATTCAACAGGCAAAGAGCAGTAAATTTAACCAGTGATACCATTGAAGGCTGAGCTGAACAATTGGCCCCCACTTCCCTAATGGCAATTCAAAATCGCATGGCCCTTGACATGATCCTTGCCGAAAAGAATGGTGTTTGTGCAATGTTTGGTCCAAAATGTTGTACTTTTCTTCCCAACAACACAGCCCGGATGGAAAAGTAACAAGAGCCCTACATGGGTTAAAAACTTTGGCTGATGAAATGGCAGATTCAACAGGCGTTTTCAACCCCCTGGAAGATTGTGCTACGACATGGTTTGGAAAATGTAAACACCTTGTAATTACATTAATAACTGCTATTGTTACTGCTGTTACTTTGTTATTGCTTTTCGGATGCTGTATTATTCCATGGACGAGGACACTGTGTGTCAAGATGGTCTCGGGAGTGGTGGAAAAGAATATGAACCAGCCGGAATCACAGATGTTGATGACCTCCGAAGAAGCTCCTACTCCTGAAGTTCTGCTCACACAAGACGACGTCGTGTCCAGATGGAATAATTATTGATTATGAATATACAGTGTCTTTTCTCTTAGCATGTTACGGGACTTTTCTTTTTCCCTCCTCAAATCAATATATGGGGAGGTTTTTGGCCTGTCTCAAGAGTAGTACTGCCTTATGAAGAATGCTTAGCTCATGACTACGTTGTTTATATATCCTCTGATTGCCTTCCACATAGAGTAGTACTGCTTAGGGTCTGTTATATAGTTCCACGATGTAAACATGGGGATTGTTGGATTGTTCTATTTCTTACTCATGAAGCTATGTTTCATTATCTAACAATTAAGTTCCGTTTCCAAAACACTTGGGTGATACATGATTAAGTTTTGTTATCCATGAAAGGAGGAGTAGGAGTTTAGATTACTGAGGAATGATCGTTTTAATATGACTCCCCCATTTTTTATAACACCCAAGGCCAGAGATACCTTCTTCCAGTCATAACGAAACCTTCTTATGCGTATAAAAGGAGTTAGCTCAAATAAACGAGGTGTGTCATTCAGTGAACTTGCACTCTGGTGTACAGTTGATTGAATGAACCCTGAGACTCAGCCCTCTGGTGTCTTATTTTTTCCTCTCTTTTTGGACAAAGAAAACGATTGAAGGTTCCATGATCTATTGAACATTGACAATTTTATTACGTCCTTAACAGATCCCCGCCGCCTGTCCTCGCCTCTGCCTGCCGCACGTCCCTTCCTCCACTCCCCGCCAACGCACCTCCATTACTTTAAGCTGTTCATCGTAACCTATCTGCCTACCCCTGCTCTTGGGTCCAGCTCCTCTCCATTCGTGACAAGAGTTTTGTAAATACAGATGTTAATATACAACTTCGTCGCGTTTTCTGGTGTACCTAATGAAATGACCAGAGTTCAAAGCACAAAATCTAAAAACATTTTTCTAGCCAATACATAACAAGTGATCAAAAGTGATGAATCATATCATAATAATAATATATCTTATATATATATTATCTTCCATTGCTATGCTATGGACACAAACTGGTGGAATTTTATGTACAGTGAATTCCTGGATACCTTCCAGACCCACCAACAATCGGTGAAACTGCAGTATTGAGAGACCACATAAACACTTATTTTCCACAGTTTTCCAGAGGTTTGAAACACATTAAAACTAATTTAAAAGCACTTAATCTTATTAAAAACCCTGTTGAAACACATTACGAATGTGTTTGAACACATAAATGAACAGTTGAAAAGTGCATATGCAACTGCGCCTTTCCTTTCCCAAAGGCTAGGGGCATTACATTTAGTAGTTCTCCTGTAAAAACCCATAAAATTGATCACTTCGAAACCTGTGATATAGCGGGGGGATCACTGTACATTAAATTTTGCTCTTTGATCCCCCACGTAGACCCGTGCCCATCGATATCAGCACAGGACCAATGTGAAGACACCGATCGAATCCCGGGACATCATTGGCTGCTGCTACGTGGGATTTAAAAATCAATCCTTACTCCAGCGAGGACGGAGGAGACTAGCATTTCTGTGACAGCAGGCCGAGAAGTCACGAGATGTTCGGCTCCTGCCAGCAGGGCCTCTCCGCCACTTTTGACAAAGACTACCATTACTTCTTCTTTGGGGCTCCTGGAGCATACAACTGGAAAGGTGACCCTTATGAATACGTGATTGCTTGTTACATTTAATTCTGAGAGATCGATGTTAACCTTTAAATTTGACGGGGCGTTACAGCAAACTCAGTCAAGGATAAAAGTTCAAAAAAATTCAGAATGTGGAGCGAGAATCCCTCGAGATGGGCATTTACGATGACGGGCCTTTCGAGGCAAAATGAGAAGAACCCCGATCTCGTCCCCACTCCTGCCAGCAGCCACCTCGGTGAAGCACTCACGCGTCACTCTGTACTTAAGTCAAAATCCAGACACTTAGAAGTACTCATTCAACTCTTGGACTTAAGTCAAAGTCAAAGAGTACAGACTATGAAAATGTACTTCATTAAAAGGTCCAAACACATTTTGCCTGTCTTTACACACAAAATAGTTGACCTCTTTTTGTCTTACAGAGTCCTCATACTGAAAAGAAGCAAGGAGTAGAAAGTACAGATATCTTTTTGAGCTGCTTCTTTTTTTAAATGTAGGGACTAAAAGTAAAATGTCGTCATGAACTAAATACTCCAGTTATATACAAATACCTGAAAAATCTACAAATGTCACTGCCATTGACTGCTTTAGATGTCTCATATCCATGTTAACTCAGAAGGCTGGCAGTGAATGACTTTTAAGTACAGTCAAGTCAAAGTCGTCAGAAAGATAAATAAGTACAGTAAGGTAGATGTAAAATGTCATCCGAAAAATTCACATTCCAGGAAACTACAGCTACCTGTTGTTTGAGAGCTGTGAGGACATTGTGGTGGGAGCGCCTCAGTACATTAAGAAGGATAACGAAATCTGAGGCGCTACGTATGTCGACGTCAACAAAGCCGGAAAATGGGACAAGGGCATCCCCACCAGGATAGACGGACAGAAGGACTCCATGTTTGGCCTGGCTGCGGAAAATCTGGGAGACATCAACCAGGATGGTTACAATGGTGAGGCTTCTGATTCAAGAACTGGAAAAAATATGTTCCAGTGTTTGGAAAATTTTTGAAGTAATATTTTGTGTATTTCTGGATGTAGACGTTAACTACTGTGAATGAACAAATCTGATGTAAAAAAAAAAAACCCAAAAAAAGTAGTGAACCTTATCTTGGATGATGAATAATAAGCACAGAATGTGCGGAGGAAATGTTCTGCTTGTGTGCTCAGTTGCTTTCCCGAAATATTAAATGCAATTCACTTTTTGCTGTACAGGAAACCCATGACTCCCCTAAATGTGTTTAGAAGTGCTTATAATAAGAATACAAACCATCAATGTACCACAAACTAATGCAGCCCTATGGGGGGCATAAGCCAGAGCAAACTGTAGGCCGGTCCCAAGCCCGGATAAATACAGAGGGTTGCATCAGGAAGGGCATCCGGCTTAAAACGTTGCCAAACAAATATGGGCGTTCATCCAAAGAATTCCAGACCAGATCGGTCGTGGCCCAGGTTAACAGCCTCCGCCACCGGCGCCGTCAACCTGCAGGGTGCCGGTGGAAATACAGTTACTGGTCGAAGTCGAAGAAGAAGAGGTGGAAAGCGGGTTCTTCGGCAGAAAGAGAAGAGGAAAGCACAGAGCATAGAACTGAATGTGGGGACTTTGAAGGTTGGGACTATGACAGGAATATCTCGGGAGTTGGTTGACATGACGATTAGGAGAAAGGATTGATATATTGTGTGTCCAGGAGACCAGGTGGAAAGGCAGTAAGGCTAGAAGTTAATGGGCAGGGTTATTTAATTATTTTACCATGGTGTAGATAGGGAAGAGAAATGGAGTCAGGGTTATTTTAAAAGAAGAGTTGGCTAAGAATGTCTTGGAGGTGAATAGTGTATCAGCTCGAGTGATGAGGCTGAAACTTTGAAATTGAGGGTGTTATGTATTATGTGATTAGTGGTTATGTCCCCACAGGTAGGATGTGACCTTGAAGGTGAAAGAGAAATTCTGGAAGGAGGTAGATGACGTCGTTCTGAGCATCCCAGAAAGAGAGAGAGATGCGATTGGTGCAGATTGTAATGGACATGTTGGTGAAGGAAATAGGGGTGATGAAGACGTGATGGGTAAGTACGGTATCCAGGTAAGGAACTTGGAGGGACAGATGGTGGTAGACTTTGCAAATGGCTGTAGTGAACACTTTTTTCCAGAAAAACAGTTTGACATTCCTGTAGAGGTATGGAAGTCTTTGCCATGTAATACTCACCAGTTGTCGTTGTCATTCTGGTATGTCATTGTCCCTATCTGGTCCACGTCTTCCTCACAGGTCATAGTTTGTTTCCGGTTTTAGATATTCAAGTGTTTCTTTGTTACTTTGGTTTGGTTGTTATCTGTTGTGGGACTTTGTGTAGTTTTGCTTTATCCAATATCCTTGTTTGCCCTTTTTGAAAGATTAAATATTTTTTTGAGACTCCCGCACTCCTGCCTTGCCTCACTGCTTCCCTGCAATTGGGTCCACCATGTTCTTGCCTTGTGTTCCTCCCCTTCGCCCAAACCACAAACGTGACAACAGGAGCCTATCCCAGCTGACTTCAGGCAAAAGGCGGACTCCACCCTGAACTGGTCCCCAGTCAACCGCAGGTCACATATAGACACGGACAACCATTCACATTCACATTCACACCGTCACTGAGTGGGAACTGAACTCACGCTGCCCGCACCAAAGTCAGGCGAGTGTACCACTACACCACCAGTAACTTAGTTGGGATGTTGTGTTAAACATAAATAAAAACAGAATACAATGATTTGCAAATCATGTTCGACCTATATTTAATTTTTTCCGTTTTTATTTCTGTTCAACACAACGTCCCAACTTCATTGGAATTGGGATTGCATATTTGTGTCACGATACGACGGTGTTCATTTCAACTGGAGGCAGAAGCAGGCGGAGGCTGAAGAAGTTTGTGGCGAGCGGTGGATTGAGAAGAAATTCAAAGGGGGGTCCTTGAGGCGTACCGGCGGGTCGTCGAGACAGGGAGCAGTCGGCGGTGGCGTGAGCAGGTGGATGGCTTGTTGGAAGAGGTCAGCAAGGCGGGGAAGACGGAAGGAGCACTGAGGACAAGGAAGAACATGGAAGGAGGTCAGAAATATTGCGAGGACCGGCGTAGTTTACATGTAAGTTGCGAGCCGGTGTACCACGGGTGAACGTTAATACTCTGGCAGTGGAATCTTGGATCTGGCAGGCTTCAATGCAGGTGATGACGAAGACTGATTGACAAGAAGTGCGCGGCCGAGGTGGTGCTGATTACTGGGATGAGAGACAGGGCGAAAGGGGCGCCACACAAGCTCCAACAAGGGAACTGCAGGGCACAGCTCATGATAATTTGTAAGGTCAAAGTCAGAAAGTGAGAGGTGCATCGATGAACATGTGTTGGGTGTTTTGAAGTGTTCAAGTGTCTGAGTGATATTTAGTGAACAACCTCTTAAAAAGTATGTCTCCTGAACAGGGACTTGAACCCTGGACCCTCAGATTAAAAGTCTGATGCGCTACCGACTGAGCTATCCAGGCTCTACAGTCAAGGGGGGAGTGAGCTGAGGACACGAGGTTCAAATTGAGCGCAAGCAAACCATTTGATACTGACGAAACAGGTACTCGCAAGACAGAACATCAGATTAAAAGCCTGGTATGTGAATGACCGAGATACCCAAGGTCAAAGTCAGAAAGTGAGAGGTGCATCGATGAATATGTGGTGGGTGTTTTGAAGTGTTCAAGTGTCTGAGTCAAAGTACCTGCGTGATATTTAGTGAACAACTGCTTAAGAATTATCTCACCTGAACAGCTAACTTGAATAGGGATTTGAACCCTGGACCCTCAGATTAAAAGTCTAATGATCAATTGACTGAGCTATCCAGGAGATAGAATAAATGAGGGAGTGAGCTGAGGAGACGAGGTTCAAATTAAGCGCAAGCGACACGACACTGAATAAACAGGTACTCGAAAGACAGAACATCAGATTAAAAGACAGGTATGCTTCTGACTGAGATACCCAAGGTCAAAGTCAGAAAGGGAGAGGTGCATCGATGAACATGTGTTGGGTGTTTTGAAGTGTTCAAGTGTCTGAGTGATATTTCGTGAACAACCTCTTAAAAGGTATTTCACCTGAACAGGGACTTGAACCCTTGACCGTCAGATTTAAAGTCTGATGCTATACCGACTGAGCTATCCAGGCTCTACAGGAAGTGAGGGAGTGAGGTGAGGAGACGAGGTTCAAGTTAAGCGCCAGCAACAATTTTGACTAAACAGGTACTCGCAAGACAGAACATCAGATTAAAAGCCTGGTATGCGAATGACCGAGATACCCAAGGTCAAAGTGAGAGTGTGTGGTGCATAGATGAACGTGTTGGGTGTTTTGAAGTGTTCAAGTGTCTGAGTGAAAGTACCTGCAGAATATTTAGTGAATAACTTCTGAAGAATTATGTCGCCTGAACAGGGACTTGAACCCTGGACCCTCAGATTAAAACTTCGCAAGAGACATTAATGATGCAAAAGTAACTATTGTTGGTGAGAAGTAGTAACTGTAGTCTAATTACTTTCTCAGGGAAAGTAACATGTTACTTTGCTCGTTACTCATAATGGTGGGTTTTATTTATTTATTTATTTATTTTTTGCGTTTCCGGCATCACTTGTCCGAAGGCAGTCCTTAAAACCACAACCATTCAAGAGAAACCATAACTTCAGCAGCAGCATGATCAGCTTTCCCTTGTCCTGTCATGAAATAAATCGATCGAGGCATTCAGCCTGTCAAGTGAATCCCTGTGCTACTTTACTAATGTTGTTGAATGTCATTTTAAATACATTCCGTTTCAAGCTTGTCATGTCAGGAAGTATTTGCGCACTCGAGCCAGCCCAGCCAACTGCATCAGCATATTCATGTGCACTGTAAAATGAATGTGACAGCTTGTTCTTGTGCCTTTCTTTGTGATTTGTTCAATTGTAACCACCAAACTTCAAGTGTTTAAAATCATTCACTGCCATTGACGGCTTTTGAAGTCAAATAACCATGTTAACTGGGAAAGCTGGCAGTGAATGAGTTAAAGAACATTACCAGCCATTCAGCATTATATCCATCCATCCATTTTCTGAGCCGCTTCTCCTCACTTGGGTTGCGGGCATGCTGGAGCCTATCCCAGCTGTCATCGGGCAGGAGGTGGGGTACACCCTGAACTGGTTGCCAGCCAATCAGGGCACATACAAACAAACAACCATTCGCACTCACATTCACACCTCAGGGCAATTTAGAGTCTCCAATTAATGCATGTTTTCTTTGGGTTGTGGGAGGAAACCGGAGTGCCCGGAGAAAACCCACGCAGGCACGAGGAGAACATGCAAACTCCACACAGGTTGGGCCGGGGATTGAACCCGGGTCCTCAGAACTGTCAGGCTGACTCTCTAACCAGTCGCCCACCGTGCCGCCTCAGGATTATATAATACAGTTATTTCTAATGCATAGTCATTAAAATATGATAGTTTAGATCAGGTTGTTTCTCATGTTTTTATTTCCAAATTTAAACAGATTTGTTTTATTCCTCTACATCCAATACTGTATATTTCTATCTGTATTTGTTTGTTTTTTTGAATACATAGCAAAGAAGCATCAAAGAAATGAAAGGTGAAAAAAAATAATTTTAAAACTGATGTTGAAAACCGTTTGGGAGACAAGTTTGATTTTCACCTGTCGTGAATTAGCATCTGAAGTTGCATTAAATGTCAGTGAAAATTATGCTGTCATTTCGAGAAGCGTTTCAAAGGTGCCGAGAGAGGACCACGACACAACAGCCGCTAGCACCACGGGGAGCTTGCCGGGGCCCTCCGCTGCTTCTCGATGCGCCCTACTTGCTTCTTCGCCTCAGCCGTGCTCCGAGTTGGCCAAGGTCAACCAGATGATGAGCACTATGGTTTTACTGTTCATTTGGACCCCTCCTTGAGCCATCACCTTATCGTGGTGTAAGGGTTAGTGTGTCCCAATGATCCTAGGAGCTAAGTTGTCTGGGGCTTTATCCCCCTGGCAGGGTCACCCATGACAAACAGGTCCTCGGTGAGGGACCAGACAAAGCATGGCTCAAAGAACCCTAATGATAACGACAAACGATTTAGTTGGTTTTCCCTTGCCCGCCCGCGGGTCACCGGGGCCCCCGTCTGGAGCCAGGCCTGGAGGTGGGGCTCGAAGGCGAGCGCCTGGTGGACGGGCCTGCACCCATGGGGCCCGGCCGGGCACAGCCCGAAAGGATAATGTGGCTCCCCCTTCTGCCATGGACCTGTGTTTCAAGTTGTTTTTCTTTGTGTTGCAGTGTCTGGGTGAGCGAAGGTGGCCGTTGACATCGGTGCTGCACCTGTCATGCATTGTAATCATCAGCCTTTTTAGGGGGCACCGTGACAGTGTGTGGGCGTCGGAATATTTACTCATTTTTGCCCCCGTGTTTGCCGCCGTTCTGAACGCTGTCCAAATTTAGGTTCTGTACGATTATACCACACGGACCTTTTGTCGTGTCTCCCTGCGTTATCTGTTTTTTGATTCTCTGGTTGTGAGCCCCTTTTTGGAGTCCTTGGAGGGGGTGCTGGAGAGCGCTCCCGCTGGGGACTCCATCGTTCTGCTGGGGGACTTCAATGCTCACGTGGGCAATGACAGTGAGACCTTTAAGGGCGTGATTGGGAGGAACGGCCCCCCGATCAGAACCCGAGAAGTGTTCTGTTATTGGACTTCTGTGCTCGTCACAGATTGTCCATAACGAACACCATGTTCAAGAATAAGGGGGTCCGCACGTGCACTTGGCACCAGCACAACCGAGGTCGCAGTTCGATGATCGATTTTGTGGTCGTGTCAACGGACTTGTGGCCGCATGTCTTGGACACTCGGGTGAAGAGAGGGGCGCAGCTGTCAACTGATCACCACCTGGTGGTGAGTTGGCTCCGATGGTGGGGGAAGATGCCGGTCCGACGTGGCAGGCCCAAACGTATTGTGAGGGTCTGCTGGGAACGTCTGGCAGAATCCCCTGTCAGAAGGAGTTTCAACTCCCACCTCCGACAGAACTTTGCTCATGTTCCGGGGGAGGCGGGGGAGATCGAGTCCGAGTGGACCATGTTCCACGCCTCCATTGCTGAGTCGGCCGACCAGAGATGTGGCTGTAAGGTGGTCGGTGTCTGTCGTGGCGGGAATCCCTGAACCCGTTGGTGGACACCAATGGTGAGGGATGCCGTCAAGCTGAAGAAGGAGTCCTATCGGGCCTTTTTGGCCTGTGGGACTCCTGAGGCAGCTGATGGGTACCAGCTGGCCAAGCGGAATGCAGCTCTGGTGGTCGCTGAAGCCAAAATGGGAGGAGTTCGGTGAGGCCATGGAGAACGACTTCCGGACGGCTTCGAGGAAATTCTGGTCCACCATCCGGTGTCTCAGGAGAGGAAAGCAGTGCACCACCAACATCGTGGCATGCCCTCTCCAGGTCGGGGATGAGATCCTGCCCCAAGTGGAGGAGTTCAAGTATCTTGGGGTATCTTGGGGTCTTGTTCACGAGTGAGGGAAGAATGGAACGGGAGATCGACAGGCGGATCGCTGCCGCGTCTGCAGTGAGGCGGACTTTGTATCGGTCCGTTGTGGTAAAGAAGGAGCTAAGCCGAAAGGCAAAGCTCTCAATTTGCCGGTCGATCTACGTTCCTACCCTCACCTATGGTCACGAGCTGTGGGTCATGACCGAAAGCACGAGATCCCGGATACAAGCGGCCGAAATGAGTTTCCTCCCTAGGGTGTCCGGGCTCTCCCTTACAGATAGGGTGAGAAGCTCGGTCAGCCGCGAGGATCTCAGAGTAGAGCCGTTGCTCCTTCACATCAAGAGGAGCCAGATGAGGTGGCTGGGGCATCTGATTCGGATGCCCCCCGGACGCCTCCCTGGTGAGGTGTTCCGGGCACGTCCCACCAGTAGGAAACCCCGGGGACAACCCAGGACACGCTGGAGAGACTATGTCCTTCAGCTGGCCTGTGTACGACTCGGGATCCCCCCGGAAGAACTGGATGAAGTGGCTGGGGAGAGTGAAGTCTGAGTGTCCCTGCTAAAGCTACTGCGCCCGCGACCCGACCCGGATAAGCAGTAGAAAATGGATGGATGGATGGATGGATGTTGGATAGATTCAATATACCGAAGAGCTTTAATGCTGCCACAAATATATATTTTAGTAGTGTAACATCTGTTTACTAACCATTAATAATTATCTTGTCTGATTAGGGTGAGGCGGCACGGTGGGCGACTGGTTAGAGCGTCAGCCTCACAGTTCTGAGGACCGGGGTTCAATCCCCAGCCCCGCCTGTGTGAAATTTGCATTTTCTCGCCCTGCCTGCTTGAGTTTTCTCTGGGCACTCCGGTGTCCTCCCACATCCCAAAAACATGCATTAATTGGAGACTCTAAATTGTCCGTAGGTGTGACTGTGAGTGCGAATGGTTGTTTGTTTGTTTGTGCCCTGCGATTGGCTGGCAACCAGTTCAGGGTGTACCCGCCTCCTGCCCGATGATAGCTGGGATAGGCTCCAGCACGCCCGCGACCCTTGTGAGGAGAAGCGGCTCAGAAAATGGATGAATGGATGGATGATTTGCAAATTCATGTATTCTGTTTTTATTTGTTTTACACAACGTCCCAACTTCATTGGAATTGGGGTTGTAAACACAGCACCCCATATTGACAGAAAAAAAATGGAATTGTTGAAATGTTTTCCGATTTATTAAAAAAGAAAAACTGAAATATCAGTATTCAGACCCTTTGCTCAGTATTGAGTAGAAGCACCCTTTTGAGCTAACACAGCCAAAAGTCTTTTCGGATTTGGGGATCCTCTGATCCTCTGCCATTCCTCCTAGCAGATCCTCTCCAGTTCTGTCAGGTTGGATCGTGAACATTGGTGTACAGCCATTTTCAGGTCTCTCCAGAGATGCTCTCCAGATGCTCAAATGGGAGCTCTGGATGGGCCATTCAAAAACAGTCAGAGGGGCCATTCAAAAATGGAGTTTTTCTGAAGCCACTCCTTTGGTATTTTAGCTATGACTAAAGGCCTGTCGCCTTGACATCTGTGGTCATGAAGTCCTTTGAACGTCTCGTGCTGGACCACCTCAAGAGCGTCACAGGTCCCCTGCTGGACCCCCTGCAGTTTGCCTACCGAGCGAACAGGTTTGCGAATGATGCAGTCAACATGGGACTGCACTTCATCCATGCACACCTCTACAGTGCAGGGACCTACGGGAGGATCCTGTTTGTGGACTTCAGCTCAGCGTTCAACACCATCATTCCTGAACTCCTTTCATCCAAGCTTCTCCAGCTCAGCGTCTCGCCTGCCATCTGCCAGTGGATTTACAGTTTCCTGACAGGCAGGACACAGCAGGTCAGGCTGGGGGGTGGGGGGGCACCTCATCCACACGCAGCATCAGCCCTGGGGCGCCCCAAGGTTGTGTCCTCTCTCCGCTGCTCTTCTCTCTCTACACGAACGACTGCACCTCAGCACACCCGGCTGTCAAACTCCTCAAGTTGCAGATGACATCAATGTCATTGGCCTCATCAAGGACGGTGACGAGTCTGCATATCGACAGGAAGCGGAGCGGCTGGAGCTGTGGTGCGGCCGACACAACCTGGAGCTGAACACGCTCAAGACTGTAGAGATGATCGTGGACTTCAGGAGGTATTCTTGGCCACAGCTGCCCCTCACGTTGTCCAGCTGCCTTGTGTCAACCGTCGAGACCTTCAAGTTCCTGGGAATTACAGTCTCTCAGGACCTGAAGTGGGCGACCAATATCAAGTCCGTCCTCAACAAGGCCCATCAGAGGATGTACTTCCTGCGGCTTCTGAGAAAGCACAGACTGCCAGGGGAGGTGATGAGGCAGTTCTACACAGCGGTCATCGAATCAGTCCTGTGTTCTTCCATCACAGTCTGGTTTGGTGCTGCTACAAAAAAGGACAAACTCCGACTGCAACGGACAATAAAAACTGCTGAAAGGATTGTCGGTCCCCTTGAGGACTTGCACACTGGCAGAACTAAGACAAGAGCGTGCAAAGTCCTCTCGGACCTCCACATCCCGGTCACCAGCTCTTCCAGCTCCTTCCCTCAGGTAGGCGCAACCGATCAATGCAAACTAGAATTAGTAGACATTCCAACAGCTTCTTCCCTCTTGCGATCAACTTCTTAAACACATAACCTACAATTCCATGACAACATGCTGGCAATTTTTTGACTTGAGTTCATTGTCACATTTCTGTGGGGCCAATTATATATTACTCGTGCACTCACTATTGTAGTCTTGCCACGCTGCACTATTTGCATATCTGTTGTTGACCAATACTGGCCACTCATGCCAAAGTAGCATTGGCTCCATTTGCACACTGATTGAGGAGTATCTGCAACATTTGCACAAGCAACATTGTCCCAGATTATCGCGCTACTCGTCACTTTCAACTGGATACACTCCTTGAAGTCTCGGCGCCCTTTGCACAATGGTCATTGCACCGGACTATTGCAATATTAGTCATTCGAACTGCTGTAAGTGCTAGAGGCATCTGTATCTTTTGCACAATTGTCAAAAAAAATATATATATTTTTTTTAAATAAAATAATGTACCGGCATTACCAGATAACTATTAACCCCTTATTGGTCAGTGACTGTTTTTTGTCAATGTCTTTATGTCTCAAAAGTGTTCTTTGTCAATTGACTGTCTGTTGTCGTACTAGAGTGGCTCCAACTCCCGGAGACAAATTCCTTGTGTGTTTTTTGGACATACTTGGCAAATAAAAATGATTCTGATTCTGATGTGCTTAGGGTCACCGTCTTTTTTGAAGGTGAACCTTCGGCCCAGTCTGAGGTTCTGAGTACTCTGGAGTAGGTTTTCATCCTGGATATCCCTGTACTTGGCCGCATTTATTCTTCCTTCGATTGCAACCAGTCGTCCTGTCCCTGCAGCTGAAAAGCACCCCCACAGTATGATGCTGCCACCACCATGCTTCACTGTTGGGACTGCATTGGACAGGTGATGAGCAGTGCCTGGTTTTCTCCACACATGCCACTTAGAATTAAGGCCAACAATTTCTATCTTGGTCTCATCAGACCAAATAATTCTTATAATTATATAATTATAATTATTTCTCACCATCTTTGAGTCCTTTACATGTTTTTTAGCAAATTCCATGTGGGCTTTCATGTGTCTTGCACTGAGGAGAGGCTTCCGTCAGGCCACTCTGCCATAAATCCCAGACTGCTGGAGGGGTGCAGTGATGGTTGTCTTTCTAGAATTTTCTTCCATCTCCCGACTGCATCTCTGAGCTCAGCCACAGTGATCTTTGGGTTCCTCTTTACCTCTTTCACCAAGGCTCTTTCTCCACCAGTTGCTCAGTTTGGCCGGACGGCCAGCTCGAGGAAGGGTTCTGATCGTCCAAAACGTCTTCCATTTCAGGATTATGGAGGCCACTGTGCTCTTAGGAACCTTAAGTGAAGCAGAAATATTTTTGTAACCTTGGCCAGATCTGTGCCTTGCCACAATTCTGTCTCTGAGCTCTTCAGGCAGTTCCTTTGACCTCATGATTCTCCTTTGCTCTGTGAGCTGTAAGGTCTTATGTAGACAGGTGTGTGGCTTTCCTAATCAAGTCCAATCAGTATAATAAAACACAGCTGGAGTCCAATGGAGGTGAAGAACCATTTTAAGGATGATCAGAAGACATGGACAGCACCAGTTAAATACATGAATGTCACAGCAAAGGGTCTGAATACTTATGGCTGTGTGATATTTAAGTTTTTCTTTTTTAATAAATCAGCAAAGATTTCAACAATAAAGTTTTTTCTTTCAATATGGGGTGTTGTGTGTCCATTGAGCAAATAAAATGCAAAATTATTTTCACAAATGGCTGCAATATAGCAATGGAGCAATGGCTGCTCAATATTGCATCATTTTCGAAATTACAACCACATTGTGGAGGACTTGCCTGCTCAATTGCCCTGCCATCGACTGGCAACCAGTCCAGTGTACACCGTGCCTCTCGCCTGATGTCAATAATAATAATAATCTCCAGCTCACCTGTGAACCCTAATGAGTAAGTGCCATAGAAAGTGGATGGACTTCTCAACATGGAGGCACCTTTTCATCCTTTTAAATGCTGACCGCAGTTTTTGCTTGAGTCATAACCACATCCTGTTTCTGCCGTTTCATTTCAGTCTTTCGGCACAAAACCCAAAAATGCAGAGTCCGAAAATGTTCAGCGGCAAAATATTCGTTGCATCATTATATTATACCGTCTCTCAGTAACCAAGCGAGGCACACCAGAAGAAGCAGCACAATTAATTGAACCATTAATTTATGATGCACTAACTGTTTGTTAAATGTTATTAATCTGAGTTTTCTCGCCACAGTTTGACCACACGGGACACCTGGCTGGGCAGGTACGTGCGAGCCAGCATAGCAGCTTTGGGTAGGCGGTTGGTTCTGATCAGAAGCTCCAAACATTGATCCAGTCTGTGTGGAAATGATGACAGAACAACAGTTACACCATTGACTTTCACCGCAAACTTCGGACCATTCAGTCTTCTGTCACATGGGGTACTTAATTCCCCGGCAGGAAGGTCATGAAGGCCATGTTGTAGTTTCCCCTCAGCTGGGTGGCGGCAACAATAAAGGCATAAAGCTCCGATTTGCTGCTTTAATGGCTTTATTAGCTCCTCTGCACATTCAACGTCAACGAGTCCTCCGCTAATCGCTACTCTTCCCTGGTCGCCATCACTCCACACACTCGCACCTCCGTGCACTCCTTGCTCCTTCACAGTCCCGCCGGACGATGCCTGCGCAGTCCCGTCTCACTCACACATCGACGCACACGCCCACACACACTGAGCTTGCTGTCACAATCACGTGGGACAATACCCATCACAGAAGTATTTCGCCGTAAATTTCAACGAGTCAACTTTCGACTAACGGTGAAAGCCGACTTACACAGAAATTCGTGTTACGTCGCCAGCGTAGGAACTCGTTCGTAAATCGAGGACTTCCTTTACTCGCAGGCATATATGATTCATCCTATGCAACGAATGACTGATATTACTGCAGTTTACTGAGTTTTGACTGGCACCATGGACAATATATCCGTATGTCTGAATTATACTGCTCCTAGGTGGCCGTGGTGCAAACACCAGAACAGGCACAATGTCCATTAAATTGAAGCAAAAAAAATATGTCAAAATTTATTTTGACTCCACATTAAAAAAAAATATATTTTCAGAGAGACATGCATGTATTGATGGAATTTTCGTTAATTTGTGGAAAGATGACTGAAGAGATGTAATATTGAAAGATGATTTGAGATACAAGTATGTGAACTTACGAACATGGTCACTAAATGAACTGTACTCAAGGCACCACTGTATTCTTAAAAAAGGACTCAAGTTACCTCTGCTTCTCCCGTCCACTGGTAGGCAAGCTTCAATTCTCCCAGCTGCAAGGCCACCTCAAACCTGTGCTCAGAGTCTGTCAACAGTGCTAACACCTGCTGCTTGAAACCCTGGAGACCCAGAAGACAAAAAAAAAACTAATAAGCACAGAGGAAGCCATCAATCGGTCGAACAACTAGGAATCAAAGAATGTGTAATGACAGGCCAATAATGAACTAAGTTCAGACTTGTTTTTCCAGGAAGTGGGCCACTCTGGTCCGTTGCTCTTTAGATATTGTGGGAAGCTCCTTGTCAGCCACTCCAAAGTCCCTTCTCATGGCAGCAGTCTGGTCCTCAAGGACTGAGACGAGCAGGGCGTAGCTGACGATGTTGAGCTCCTTGTCTCCCAGGTAGAGACTGTTATCTTTGGGGATGTAACCCAGTCAATACATGGTTCTGCACGGAGAGGGAACATCTTAAATGATGGCTCATTTCTGTGTTCTGCTATAACTTTACATACAACTGGAGCTGACTTGAAAATAAGTTTAAGGTGACTTGAATGCAATCATAAATATCTGACCTGTCCAAGTGAGCAATCGTGACAATCTCTCCCCCGACAACGTAGTTGAGTCTGTTCACAGAGCTTGTGAAGATGAAGCAGTCACCAACCCAGAGTCCAGTCTTCACAATCTCCTGGATCTCTCCCTGGACCTGAACCAGTACAATATCTGAATACAGACGGTGGAGCAACCGATGTAGACAGATAATATAACAATACTCAGAGGCATATATTTGTCTGGATCTCTCCCTGGACCTGAACCAGTACAATATCTGAATACAGACGGTGGAGCAACCGATGTAGACAGATAATATAACAATACTCAGAGGCATATATTTGTCATCCTCTGCAAATGGTACGATAAGGAGGGTGGGAACCCAGAGAGCAGCTACGGGGCATGAGAGGGGAGCCCCCACGGCCAGCAGCCATGCAGCCCGAGGGGCCCGGCCTCAGTAGCACTACGATGACTGCCAGATCCCTGACTGAAGGTCATTGGCCATACTCTGTGTATAAGTGCCCCCTGAGTGGTGTGGTGCATTAAAATCTGGAGTGGCCCGCGAGACTGGGGGAGGGATGGGGGCGGCTGTACTTTGGCCAAGTTTTTTCCCCACAGTTAGACCACACGGGACACCGAGCTGGGCAGATCTTTGAAATTCTGTTGCTTTCTCTAATCACATATCTGTTAAAAAGAGGCATGAACTATTACATATGCTGTTGCTTTCTCTAATCACATATCTGTTAAAAAGAGGCATGAACTATTACATATGCATGTTGGAGTCGCCGACTCCTCCCTGTCCGCGCCCACATTTGAATATGCTAATCACATTTAAATGAACCCTGCACCTGAGATGCCGATCTCTGCATGATCAGAAAGAAAGGAAAATGAGCAAGGTAATGAAGAAAAATTATTTTTCTGAATGTGAAGTTGCTCAATGAAGTAGAGGCACGCAAGAAAATCATCTTTGGCACACTGTCCTCCAGCGTTAACAACACACAAAAGAGGAGCAAATGGGACAGCGCCTGTGCGGCTGTCAATGCTTTGGAGACAGAATAGAGCATACACGCTGAACTGGGATTGAACCCGGGTCCTCAGAACTGTGAGGACCCTCAGAACACTCTAACCAGTAGGCCACCATGCCACTGCATTTGTAATACATCTTTTGAATTCAAATAGAAGCACATCAGCATATCAAAGCTGAAAAACTTCAACTCCTTTTTGATTACTCAATTTATTATTTTAATACACAGGAGTGGACACGCACCGCTGAAAAAAAAGTCTTTTTTTTTTTTTTTTTTTTAGGAGAAGAGGGGTAAATGTGAGTGCGAATGCTTGTTTGTTTGTATGTGCCCTGCGATTGGCTGGCAACCAGTTCAGTGTATACCCCGCCTCCTGCCCGATGATAGCTGGGATAGGCTGCAGCACGCCCGCGACCCTAGTGAGGAGAAGTGGCTCAGAAAATGGATGGATGGATGTGTTTGAGCATAATCCGTTTGAACCACCGACAGCAGCTGTCTAGTTTGGTGCAGGATGACACTGTAGTGTTGAGGACAAGGATAGTGCCCTCGAGTGTCTCGCCTAACGATTGGAAGTTAGCGGTTTGTCTCTCCATACTGCGTCAAATGTTAGGAATTTCAGTTCGGAGCGCCCCAATCTGTTTCTTAACCGTGTTTAAGCTGATGCCGTTAACCGTGGAGGTTCCTATGCTAAACAATGAGTAAGCCCCCGACAAAACGCTTTGGATGTCTGGGGATTCCGCTGAGGTCGGCCTGGGTGATGGCGAATTTTTCTAGTTGCTGGAGCAGGTGGTGTCGAAGGCGGCATGGTGGATAGCGTTGCAGGACCACGTGGCTCATGGGGAGAACATACAAACTCGCACAGGCGAGGCCAGATTTGAACCCGTCCTCAGAACTGTGAGGGAGATGTGCTAACCATGCCGCAGTGACAGATAAATTAGCTCCTTAACGAATACGCTAAGTCTATCCAGCACAAGAAAGCCTTGTAGCTCAGTGGTTAGATCACTGGTTTAGTAAACCATTGCTTGTGAGGTCCATTCTAACTGAGGCCTGAAGTCAATTTTCGCAGTTGCAATTCATGATGCTATCCACAGTTGGAATGTGGGTGTCTGCATGGTCATTTTGAGTGTGTCAAAAATCATCAGGTACGCTTTCATCCCTTGCGAATAAGCTGACGACAGACATTTCCAACCTTTTGTCGACTTAAATCTCAGAATACATGAAGTTTCATTTTGCAAAATGAGGTGTTGTAAGTACATTAGCTGAAACACTAACAGGCCTCATGGCTGGCACCTCCTCCTCCGGTTGAATTTACAAAGACATAATGTAGCTCCTTCTGACCTGCTCTCTACTTTTCCATCAACATCCTCAAAGCAAATAATGTGCTACTCTTTCTAGTCATGAAACCATACTGTTGCTCGCAAATACTCACTTCTGTCCTGAGTCTAGCCTCCACTACTCTTTCCCATAACATCATTGTGTGGCTCATCAACTTTATTCCTCTACAGTTCCCACAGTTCTGCACATCACCTTTGTTCTTAAGAATTGGGACCGGCACACTTTTCCTCCATTCCTCAGGCATCTTCGACAAATGACTGAGAACTATGTGAATTTCTTGGGTAGCCCCTCACTTACACTCTGGTCCTGTAGATTTTTATAATTTACATAGCCACTCCCGCCACACTTCAGTTGTACAGCCGGTTCCATGACCCCCTGTCCTGCATGCTTCCACTCCTATCCCTGTCCTGTCCAGTCCTGTCCTATCTTGTTGTATCCTTCCCTCACAGGGGGTAGCACAACTGCCCCATACAACACTCGATTCTGTGTCATTGTACGAGATTACTTTCCTCATCTTGTTAACAGCTAGAGAGAGTTTTGTCTTTTGTTGTCATCTTTTCCTCTATTATTTAGCTACCTTTTCACTCTGTCTCTTTTTTTGTTTCTGAAATTGCCCTTCACAAACTTTGCTCTATTCAACTGAACGATTGTAATTCTCAATAAATATCCATTAGAATACAAAGAAACCACAACTCAAGAATTGTTAGCATAAACATTGAATCTGTATCTGGGTGCAAGGCCCTAGTGAGAATTGAAATCACGACCCCTGGTTTACAAGATCAGTGCTCTTGCCCCTGAGATATGAGACCTTCTGTTAGCATTTTAGCTCATGAACTTTTACCGAATTTTACAAAATGAAGTGCAAGGGTTGGAAATGTCTATGATCAGCTTGTTAACCATAGTGCTAATGGTAGGTTAGCAAAGGATGACAGAGTACGTCATTGCATTTGACATGCTCAAATTGACTATTCAGAAGAGCTGGTTTTCTACCTTGGCTAGCGTCATGTATTACAAATGTGAAACTAAACTTCTGGCCTCAGTGAGAATTGAAATCACGACCCCTGGTTTACGAGACCAGTGCTCTAGGCACTGAGCTATGAGGTCTTTCTTTTCATGCTAGAGTTACCATTTTGGTTAACGACCTAACAACCACAAGGCATTTGCATTGTTGGCTTGTTTAGAAAAAAGGTTTCAAGGAATTTAATTGTCTTACCAACACACATTTACACATGATATTGCACGAAATTCGATACCCAAAGTCCTGGCATTATCCGAATAAGTCGAAGTGAAATCACAATAGAATCAGAAAATAAAAATAAATAACGTAACGATAACACGATAACAACAATAAAACAAATGCTAAACCCCAGTTGTGAGTTAGCGCAAAGATGCAAATGCAGCAAAGGTTGTGGATGCAAGAGAAATACAAATGGCTTGAATTGTGCATGATATTTACATGCTCATTTAGTTACTGGTTTACTATAGGTTTACTATACCAGGGATCTAAGTACTAAATACGTCTCGGCTAGTGTTGGCATTTTTGGAAAAGCGCTAATTTCGTTGCCATAGAATAATATGTCCCTGATTAGCTCGTAGTGGCGAGTAGTAGGTGTGTGTTTAAAAAGCATTTTGTATTTGTCAGTTTGGGGGAATACAGTTACTCTTGTTCATGCATTGTTGACTTTCAAGATGGCCAAAATGGTAATTTATGGTACAGAGATTGTGAGTATTGACTGAGGAGAAAATGGTTGCTGTTCAGAATCAGAATCAGAATCATCTTTATTTGCCAAGTATGTCCAAAACACACAAGGAATTTGTCTCCGGTAGTTGGAGCCGCTCTAGTACAACAGACAGTCAATTTACAGAACACTTTGGAGACAAAGACATTGACAAAAAACAATTGTGCAAAAAGATGCAGAGTCCTCTAGCACTTAGAGCAGTTCGAATGACTAATATTGCAATAGACCGGTGCAATGACCATTGTGCAAGGGTCGCTGAGACTTCAAGGAGTGTATGCGGTTTAAAGTGACGAGTAGTGCGATAATCTGGGACAATGTTGGTTGTGCAAATGTTGCAGATACTCCTCACAGTGTGCAAATGGAGCAGATGCTACTCTGGCATGAGTGGCCAGTATATGCAAATTGTGCAGCATGGCGAGACAACTACAGTGAGTGCACGAGTAATACATAATTGGCCCCACAGAAATGTGACAACGAACTCAGTCAAAAAAATAAAAAATAAAAAAAAAAATTGCCAGCTTGTTGTAATGGAATTATAGGTTAGGTGTTTAAGAAGTTCATCGCAAGAGGGAAGAAGCTGTTGGAATGTCTACGAGTTCTAGTTTGCATTGATCGATAGCGCCTACCTGAGGGAAGGAGCTGGAAGAGCTTGTGACCAGGGTGCGGAGGGTCCGAGAGGATTTTGCACGCCCTTGTCTTAGTTCTGGCAGCGTGCAAGTCCTCAATGGTGGATAGGGGGGTACCGACAATCCTTTCAGCAGTTTTGATTGTCCAGTCGGAGCTTGTCCTTTTTTGTAGCAGCACCGAACCATACTGTGATGGAAGAACATAGGACTGATTCGATTACCGCTGTGTAGAACTGTCTCAGCAGCTCCGGTGGCAGGCCATGCTTTCTCAGAAGACGCAGGAAGTACATCCTCTGCTGGGCCTTTTTGAGGACAGAGTTGATGTTAGTCACCTAATGACAACTGCAGAGTGTCACAGTTGGGTGGAGTTATCCTGTTTCACATAATATATTGCAGTTTTAGATTGCCAACAGGTGCCAGTGAAAATTGAATTCATGACCCCTGGTTTACAAGACCAGTGTTCTAACAGCTGAGATATGAGGCCTTGGGTTTTAGACTAGTCAAAGGCAGGATAAGAGCAATGGCGTGTGATGTTGGTAGTTGCCATGGTCAAACAGCATTTTGAAAATCCAAGGACAACAATCCTGAAAATCCAAGAACATTGCTTTGATTGGAGGAGACAAAACATTGACCTGCAGGTTTTTGAGGTATTCTCAGGACAACTACATCACTGTTTCCAGTATATTTTCTTGGTTAACCCAACCACATGGCTCGTACTACTGAGGCAAGAGGCCTCACTCTTTGGTCTCGCGGAATCCTTTCGGTGAACAAGCCAACACAGCACTAACGAAGACAGAAGATTACTGATACATTGAAGTACCTATACCAACATCCGCATTACAGCCCATAAACCATATAACTTGTCATCTGGCCCCAGTGAGAGTTGAAATCACGACCCCTGGTTTACAAGACCAGGGCTGAGGAAATGGGTTGGGTGGGAGTGCTTGCAAATAGTGAATGATAGTTCCAGTATATGGTTATTTGTACTTGAGAAAACCTCATAATGCAGGGATGACTTAGCATGGGGGGACTGACATCAGGGCTGCAAAATGATGCCTTAGTATGTTCAGCAAAACTGTCCACAGAACGTACACTACCAAGTCAAGAATGGTTAGCATAAGCACAGAATCTGTATTTGGGTGGTAGGCCCAGCGAGAATTGAACTCACGAAGCCGGATTTACAAGACCATTGTTCTACCCCCTGAGCTACAAGACCTTCTGTTATGAAATTAGCTCATGTGCTAACACCAAAGTGTTTACAAAATTCAGTGCCACCCGTACATGGTTGGCCACACCCATATTTTATAAACTTTGCCCTTCATCCAAGCAGAGACTCTTCTGTCACATGACACACCTGACACCTTCCTCCACCCGTTCCAACCTGCTTGGACCCGTTTCTTCACTTCCTGACCACACTCACCATTGCTCTCGACGGTTGACCCCAAGTATTTCAAGTCCTCCACCCTTGCTATCTCTTCTCCCTGTAGCCTCACTCTTCCCCCACCACCCTTCTCGTTCATGCACATATATTCTGTCTTACTTCGGCTAATCTTCATTCCTCTGCTTTCCAGTGCATGCCTCCATCTTTCTAACTGTTCCTCCACCTGCTCCCTGCTTTCACTGCAGATCACAATATCATCTGCAAACATCACGGTCCACGGGGATTCCAGTCTAACCTCTTCTGTCAGCCTATCCATCACCACTGCAAACAGGAAGTTGCTCAGGGCTGAACCCTGATGCAGTCCCACCTCCACCTTAAATTCGTCTGTCACACCTACAGCACACCTCACCGCTGTTCTGCCGCCCTCGTACATGTCCTGTGTTATTCAAACATACTTCTCTGCCATAACTTCATTGTGTTGCTCATCAACTTTTTTCCTCTATAGTTCCCACAGCTCTGCACAACACCTTTGTTCTTAAAAATGGGCACCAGCACACTTTTCCTCCATTCCTCAGGCATCTTCAACAAATGACTGAGAACTATGCGAATTTCTTGGGTAGCCCCTCGCTAACACTCTGGTCCTGTAGATGTTTATAATTTACATAGCCACTCCCACCACACTTCAGTTGTACAGCCGGGTCCACGCCCCTCTGTCCTGCAGGCTTCCACTCCTGTCCCTGTCCTGTCCAATTCCGTCCTATATTGTTGTATCCTTACCTCACAGGGTGGAGAAGAAATGCCCCATACAACACTCGATTCTGCGTAATTGCACACGATTACTTTCCTCATCTTGTTAACAGCTAGAGTTTGATCTTTTGTTGTCTTATTTTCCTATATTATTTAGCTACCTTTTCACTGTCTCCTTTTTTTGTTTCTGAAATTGCCCTTTAAAAACTGCTCTATTCGACTGAACGATTGTAATTCTCAATAAATATCCATTAGAATACAAAGAAACCACAACTCAAGAATGGTTAGCATAAACATTGGATCTGTATCTGGGTGGTAGGCCTCAGTGAGAATTGAAATCATGACCCCTGGTTTACAAGACCAGTGCTCTCGCCCCTGAGATATGAGACCTTCTGTTAGCATTTTATCTCATGAGCTATCACCTATCCATCCATCCATCCATCCATCGACTACCTCTTATCCGAGGTCGGGTCGCGGGGGCAGTAGCTTGAGCAGGGACCCCCAGACTTCCCTTTCCCCAGCCACTTCATCCATCTCTTCCGGGGGATCCAGAGGTGTTCCCAGGCCAGCCGAAGGATGTAGTCTCTCCAGTGTGTCCTGGGTCGTCCCCGGGGTCTCCTCCCGGTGGGACGTGCCCGGAAGACCTCACCAGGGAGGCGTCCGGGAGGCATCTGAATTAGATGCCCCAGCCACCTAATCTGGCTCCTCTCGATGTGAAGGAGCAACGGCTCTACTCTGAGATCCTCCCGGATGACCGAGCTTCTCACCCTATCTCTAAGGGAGAGCCCGGACACCCTGCGGAGGAAACTCATTTCGGCCGCTTGTATCCGGGCTCTCGTTCTTTCGGTCACAACCCACAGCTTGTGACCATAGGTGAGGGTAGGAACGTAGATCGACCGGTAAATCGAGAGCTTCGCCTTCCGGCTTAGCTCCTTCTTGACCACAACGGATCGATACAAAGTCCGCATCACTGCAGATGCTGCACCGATCCGCCTGTCGATCTCCCGTTCCATTCTTCCCTCACTCGTGAACAAGACCCCAAGATACTTGAACTCCTCCACTTGGGGCAGGATCTCATCCCCGACCTGGAGAGGGCACGCCACCCTTTTCCGACTGAGGACCATGGTCTCAGATTTGGAGGGGCTGATTCTCATCCCAGCCGCTTCACACTCGGCTGCGAACTGCTCCAATGAGAGTTGGAGGTCACGGTTTGATGAAGCCAACAGAACCACATCATCTGCAAAAAGCACAGATGTAATACTGAGGCCACCAAACCGGACCCCCTCCACGCCTCGGCTACGCCTTGAAATTCTGTCCATAAAAGTTATGAACAGAATTGGTGACAAAGGGCAGCCTTGGCGGAGTCCAACCCTCACCGGAAACAAGTGCGACTTACTGCCGGATATGCAGACCAAACTCTAACTCCGGTCGTACAGGGACCGAACAGCCCGTATCAGGGGGTTTGGTACCCCATACTCCCGAAGCACCCCCACAGGACCACCCGAGGGACACGGTCGAACGCCTTCTCCAAGTCCACAAAACACATGTAGACTGGTTGGGCGAACTCCCATGCACCCTCGAGGGCCCTGCCAAGGGTGTAGAGCTGGTCCACTGTTCCACGACCAGGACGAAAACCACAATGCTCCTCCTGAATCTGGGATTCAACTTCCTGACGGACCCTCCTCTCCAGCACCCCTGAATAGACCTTACCAGGGAGTCTGAGGAGTGTGATCCCCCTGTAGTCGGAACACACCCTCCGGTCCCCCTTCTTAAAAAATGGGGACCACCACCCCAGTCTGCCAATCCAGAGGCACTGTCCTCGATGTCCATGCGATGTTGCAGAGGCGTGTCAACCAGGACAGCCCTACAACATCCAGAGCCTTGAGGAACTCCAGGCGAATCTCATCCACCCCTGGGGCCTTGCCACCGAGGAGCTTTTTAACCACCTCGGTGACCTCAACCCCAGAGATAGGAGAGCCCGAGCTATCACCTAATTTTACAAAAAGGAAGAGCAAAGCTTGGAAATGTCTGTGATCAGCTTGTTAACCACAGTGCTCATGGGTGGTTAGCAAGGGATGACAGAGTACGTAATGGCTTTTGACACGCTCAAAATGACAATCCAGAAAGCTGGTTTCCCACCTTGGCTCGCATCATGTATAACAAATGTGAAACTAGACTTCTGGCCTCAGTGAGAGTTGAACTCACAATTCCTGGTTTACTAGACCAGTGCTCTAGCCACTGAGCTATGAGGCCTTGCTTTTCACACTAGAGTTACCATTTTGGTTAACTAGCTAACAAACACGGCATTTGTCGGCTTGTTTAGAAAAAAGGTTTTAAAGAATTTAATTGTCATATCAACACACATTTAAACATGCTATGGGCAATTTGGAGTCTTCAATTAACCAACCCTGCATGTTTTTGAGATGTGGAAGGAAACCAGTGTACCTGGTGAAAGTGTGTGTTTAAAAAGCACTTTGTATTTGTCAGTTTGGGGGAATACAGTTACTCTTGTTCATGCATTGTTGACCTTCAGTAGGACCAAAATGGAAAAAAAACAATTAAGTTCCGTTTCCAAAACACTAGGGTAATACATTATTAAGTTTTGTAGGAGTTTAGATTACTGAAGGATGATGGTTTTAAGGTGACTCCCCCTTTTCTGATAACATCCAAGGCCAGAGGTACCTTCTGCTAAACATATATCAAAACCTTCTGCTGAACAGTCATAACGAAACCTTCTGAGGTGTATAAAAGGAGTTAGTTCAAATAAACAAGGTGTGTCATTCAATGAACCTGCACTCTGGTGTACAGTTGATTGAATGCACCCTGAGACTCAGCATGTTGGTGTCTTATTTTTTCCACTCTTTTTGGACAAAGAAAACGAACACGCAAGGGACGATTGAAGGTTCCATGATCTATTGAACATTGACATTATATTACGTCCTTAACACTAGCTAACAAACACAGTGGGCAAATTCATTGTCAGCTTGTTTAGAAAAAAGGTTTTAAGGAATTTAATTGTCATTCCAACACACATTTACACATGCTATGGGCAATTTATAGTCTTCAATTAACCTACCATGCATGTTTTTGCGATGTGAGAGGAAACCGGAATACCTGTTGAAGGCCCACGCAGGCACCGGGAGACCATGCAAGCTCCATACAGGCGAGGCCTAAGTTAGCATTTTGGTTAACGAGCTAACAACAACAAAGTGGGCAGAACTGCATTGTCAGCTTGTTAAGAAACAAGGTTTGAAGGAATTGTCTTACCTACACACATTTACACATGATATTGCACGAAATTCGAGACCCAATGTCCTGGCATTAGCCGAATAAGATGAAGTGAAATCACAATAGAATCAGAAAATAAAAATAAATAACGTAACGATAACACAACGATAACAACAATATAACAAATGCTAAGCCCCAGTTGTGAGTTAGCGCAAAGATGCAGCAGAAATACAAATGTATGAGGCTTGAATTGTGCATGATATTTAAATGCTCATTTAGTTACTGGTTTACTATACCAGGGATCGAAGCACTTGTTGTCTCGGCTCACGTTGGCATTTTGGTGAAAGCGCTAATTTCGTTGCCACAGAATAATATGTCCCAGATTAGCTCGTAGTGGGTAGTAGAAGGTGTATGTTTAAAAAGCACAGTTAAAAAAATACAGTTACTCTTGTTCATGCATTGTTGACCTTCAGTTGGGCCAAAATGGTAATTTATGGCACAGAGATTGTGAGTATTTACTGAGGAGAAGAAGGTTGCTGTTCCAATGACAACTGCACAGTGTATCAGTTGGGTGGAGTTATCTTGTTTCACCTAATATATTGCAGCTGTTTAGATTGCCAACAGGTGCAACTGAGAATTGAACTCACAACCCCTGGTTTACAAGACCAGTGATCTAACGGCTGAGCTATGAGGCCTTGGGTTTTAGACTAGTCAAAGGCAGGATAAGAGCAATGGAGTGTGATGTTGGGAGTTGCCATGGTCAAACGGCATTTTGAAAATCCAAGGACAAGAATCCTGAAAATCCAAGAACATTGCTTTGATTCGAGGAGACAAAACATTGACCTGCAGGTTTTTGAGGTATTCTCTTCTGAGACTCTTCTGTCACATAACACACCTGACACCTTCCCCCACCCGTTCCAACCTGCTTGGACCCGTTTCTTCACTTCCTGACCACACTCACCATTGCTCTAGACGGTTGACCCCAAGTATTTCAAGTCCCCCACCCTCTCTTCTCCCTGTAGCCTCACTCTTCCCCCACCACCCCTCTCATTCATGCACATATATTTTGTCTTACTTCGGCTAATCTTTATTAATCTTTATTCCTCTGCCTATCCATCACCACTGCAAACAGGAAGGTGCTCAGGGCTGATCCTTGATGGAGTCCCACCGCCACCTTAAATTCGTCTGTCACACCTACAGCACACCTCACCGCTGTTCTGCTGCCCTCGTACATGTCCTGTATTATTCTAACATACATCTCTGCCACTCCAGACTTCCACATGCAGTACCAGAGTTGCTCTCTGGGTACTCTGTCATAGATCTTTCTCTAGCTCTACAAAGACACAATGTAGCTCGTTCTGACCTTCTCTGTACTTTTCTATCAACATACACAAGGCAAATAATGCATCTGTGGTACTCTTTCAAGACATGAAACCATACTGTTGCTCGCTGTTTACTTGTCATACCAACACACATTTACACATGCTATGGGCAATTTATAGTCTTCAATTAATCTATCATGCATGTTTTTGCAATGTGGGAGGAAAACGGAGTACCTGGTGAAGGCCCACGCAGGAACCGGGAGAACATGCAAGCTCCAAACAGGTGAGGCCAAAGTTAGCATTTTGGTTAAAGAGCTCACAACCACTAAGTGGGCAAAAGTGCATTGTCAGCTTGTGAAGAAAAAACAAGGTTTCAAGGAATTTAATTGTTTTACCAACACACATTTACACATGATATTGCACGAAATTCGATACCCAAAGTCCTGGCATAAGCCGAATAAGTCTTGAAGTGAAATCACAATAGAATCAGAAAATAAAAATAAATAACGTAACGATAACACAACGATAACAACAATAAAACAAATGCTAAACCCCAGTTGTGAGTTAGCGCAAAGATGCAAATGCAGCAAAGGCTGTGGATGCAGCAGAAATACAAATGTATGAGGCTTGAATTGTGCATATTTACATGCTCATTTAGTTACTGGTTTACTATACCAGGGATCTAAGCACTTGTTGTCGAGGCTAGCGTTGGCATTTTGGTGAAAGCGCTAATTTCGTTGCCACAGAATAATATGTCCCAGATTAGCTCGTAGTGGCTAGTAGTAGGTGTGTGTTTAAAAAGCACTTTATATTTGTCAGTTTGGGGGAATACAGTTACTCTTGTTCATGCATTGTTGACCTTCAGTTGGACCAAAATGGTAATTTATGGTACAGAGATTGTGAGTATTGACTGAGGAGAAGAAGGTTGCTCTTCCAATGACAACTGCAGAGTGTAGCAGTTGGGTGGAGTTATCCTGTTTCACATAATAGATAGCAGTTGTTTAGATTGCCAACAGGCCCCAGTGATAATTGAACTCATGACCCCTGGCCAAGCGGAATGCAGCTTTGGTGGTCGCTGAAGCAAAAACCCAGGCATGGGAGAAGTTCGGTGAGGCCATGGAGAAAGACTTCCGGACGGCTTCGAGGATATTGTTGTCCACCATCCGGCATCCCAGGAGGGTTAAGCAGTGCACCATCAACACTGTGTATAGTGGGGATGGGGCGCTTCTGACCTCGACTCGGGACGTTGTGAGCCGGTGGGGAGAATACTTCGAAGACCTCCTCAATTCCACCGACACGCCTTCCCATGAGGGAGCAGAGTCTGGGTTCTCTGAGGTGGGCTCTCCTATCTCTGGGGTTGAGGTCACCGAGGTGGTTAAAAAGCTCCTCGGCGGCAAGGCCGCGGGGGTGGATGAGATTTGCCTGGAGTTCCTCAAGGCTCTGGATGTTGTGGGGGTGTCCTGGTTGACACACCTCTGCAACATCGCATGGACATCGGGGACAGTGCCTCTGGATTGGCAGACTGTGGTGGTGGTTCCCCTTTTTAAGAAGGGGGACCGGAGCGTGTGTTCCAACTACAGGGGGATCACACACCTCAGCCTCCCTGGTAAGGTCTATTCAGGGGTGCTGGAGAGGAGTGTCCGTCGGGAAGTTGAATCTCAGATTCAGGAGGAGCACTGTGGTTTTCGTCCTGGCCGTGGAACAGTGGACCAGCTCTACACACTTGGCAGGGTCCTCGAGGGTGCATGGGAGTTCGCCCAACCAGTCTACATGTGTTTTGTGGACTTGGAGAAGGCGTTCGACCGTGTCCCTCGGGGGGTCCTGTGGGGGGTGCTTCGGGAGTATGGGGTACCGAACCCCCTGATACGGGCTGTTCGGTCCCTGTACGACCAGTCTCAGAGCTTGGTCCGCATTGCCAGCAGTAAGTCGGACTCATTTCCGGTGAGGTTTGGACTCCACCAAGGCTGCCGCCCTTTGTCAACGATTCTGTTCGTACTTTTTATGGACAGAATTTTGAGGTGCAGCCGAGGCGTAGAGGGGGTCCGGTTTGGTGGCCTCAGTATTTCATCTCTGCTTTTTACAGATGATGTGGTTCTGTTGGCTTCATCAGGCCACGATCTCTAACTCTCACTGGATCGGTTCGCAGCAGAGTGTGATGCGGCTGAGAATCAGCACCTCCAAATCTGAGACCATGGATGGACCAAGGGTGGAGTGCACTCTCCTTATCCGGGATGAGATCCTCCCCCAAGTGGAGGAGTTCAAATATATTGGGGTCTTGTTCACAAGTGAGGGAAGAATGGAATGGGAGATCGACAGGCGGATCGGTGCAGCGTCTGCAATGATGCGGACTTTGTATCGGTCCGTTGTGGGGAAGAAGGAGCTAAGATGAAAGGCGAAGCTCTCGATTTACCGGTCGATCTACGTTCCTACCCTCACCTATGGTCACGAGCTGGGGGTCGTGACCGAAAGAACAAGATCTCAGATACAAGCGGCCGAAATGAGTTTCCTCCGCAGGGTATCCCGGCTCTCCCTTAGAGATAGGGTGAGAAGTTAGGTCATCCGGGAGGGGCTCAGAATAAAGCCGCTGCTCCTCCGCATTGAGAGGAACCAGATGAGGTGGCTCGGGCATTTGATTAGGATGCCTCCCGGACGCCTCCCTGGTGAGGTGTTCTGTGCACGTCGCACCGGGAAGAGACCCCGGGGACGACCCAGGACACGCTGGAGAGACTATGTCTCTCAGCTGGCCTGGATAAGAGCAATGGAGTGTGATGTTGGGAGTTGCCATGGTCAAACGGCATTTTGAAAATCCAAGGACAAGAATCCTGAAAATCCAAGAACATTGCTTTGATTCGAGGAGACAAAACATTGACCTGCAGGTTTTTGAGGTATTCTCTTCTGAGACTCTTCTGTCACATAACACACCTGACACCTTCCCCCACCCGTTCCAACCTGCTTGGACCCGTTTCTTCACTTCCTGACCACACTCACCATTGCTCTAGACGGTTGACCCCAAGTATTTCAAGTCCCCCACCCTCTCTTCTCCCTGTAGCCTCACTCTTCCCCCACCACCCCTCTCATTCATGCACATATATTTTGTCTTACTTCGGCTAATCTTTATTAATCTTTATTCCTCTGCCTATCCATCACCACTGCAAACAGGAAGGTGCTCAGGGCTGATCCTTGATGGAGTCCCACCGCCACCTTAAATTCGTCTGTCACACCTACAGCACACCTCACCGCTGTTCTGCTGCCCTCGTACATGTCCTGTATTATTCTAACATACATCTCTGCCACTCCAGACTTCCACATGCAGTACCAGAGTTGCTCTCTGGGTACTCTGTCATAGATCTTTCTCTAGCTCTACAAAGACACAATGTAGCTCGTTCTGACCTTCTCTGTACTTTTCTATCAACATACACAAGGCAAATAATGCATCTGTGGTACTCTTTCAAGACATGAAACCATACTGTTGCTCGCTGTTTACTTGTCATACCAAAATACATTTACACATGCTATGGGCAATTTATAGTCTTCAATTAATCTACCATGCATGTTTTTGCAATTTGGGAGGAAACCGCAGTACCTGGTGAAGGCCCACGCAGGAACCGGGAGAACATGCAAGCTCCACACAGGCGAGGCCAAAGTTAGCATTTTGGTTAAAGAGCTCACAACCACAAAATGGGCAAAAGTGCATTGTCAGCTTGTGAAGAAAAAACAATGCTTCAAGGAATGTAATTGTTTTACCAACACACATTTACACATGATATTGCACGAAAGTCGATACCCAAAGTCCTGGCATTAGCCGAATAAGTCGAAGTGAAATCACAATAGAATCAGAAAATAAAAATAAATAACGTAACGATAACACAACGATAACAACAATAAAACAAATACTAAACCCCAGTTGTGAGTTAGCGCAAAGATGCAAATGCAGCAAAGGCTATGGATGCAGCAGAAATACAAATGGCTTGAATTGTGCATATTTACATGCTCAGTTAGTTACTGGTTTACTATACCAGGGATCTAAGCAGTTGTTGTCTAGGCTAGCGTTGGCATTTTGGTGAAAGCACTAATTTCGTTGCCACAGAATAATATGTCCCAGATTAGCTCGTAGTGGCTGGTAGAAGGTGTGTGTTTAAAAAGCACTTTATATTTGTCAGTTTGGGGGAATACAGTTACTCTTGTTCATGCATTGTTGACCTTCAGTCGGACCAAAATGGTAATTTATGGTACAGAGATTGTGAGTATTGACTGAGGCGAAGATGGTTGCTGTTCCAATGACAACTGCAGAGTGTAGCATTTGGCTGGTGTTATCCTGTTTCACATAATCAATAGCAGTTGTTTAGATTGCCAACAGGCCCCAGTGATAATTGAACTCATGACCCCTGGCCAAGCGGAATGCAGCTTTGGTGGTCGCTGAAGCAAAAACCCAGGCATGGGAGAAGTTCGGTGAGGCCATGGAGAAAGACTTCCGGACGGCTTCGAGGATATTGTTGTCCACCATCCGGCATCCCAGGAGGGTTAAGCAGTGCACCATCAACACTGTGTATAGTGGGGATGGGGCGCTTCTGACCTCGACTCGGGACGTTGTGAGCCGGTGGGGAGAATACTTCGAAGACCTCCTCAATTCCACCGACACGCCTTCCCATGAGGGAGCAGAGTCTGGGTTCTCTGAGGTGGGCTCTCCTATCTCTGGGGTTGAGGTCACCGAGGTGGTTAAAAAGCTCCTCGGCGGCAAGGCCGCGGGGGTGGATGAGATTTGCCTGGAGTTCCTCAAGGCTCTGGATGTTGTGGGGGTGTCCTGGTTGACACACCTCTGCAACATCGCATGGACATCGGGGACAGTGCCTCTGGATTGGCAGACTGTGGTGGTGGTTCCCCTTTTTAAGAAGGGGGACCGGAGCGTGTGTTCCAACTACAGGGGGATCACACACCTCAGCCTCCCTGGTAAGGTCTATTCAGGGGTGCTGGAGAGGAGTGTCCGTCGGGAAGTTGAATCTCAGATTCAGGAGGAGCACTGTGGTTTTCGTCCTGGCCGTGGAACAGTGGACCAGCTCTACACACTTGGCAGGGTCCTCGAGGGTGCATGGGAGTTCGCCCAACCAGTCTACATGTGTTTTGTGGACTTGGAGAAGGCGTTCGACCGTGTCCCTCGGGGGGTCCTGTGGGGGGTGCTTCGGGAGTATGGGGTACCGAACCCCCTGATACGGGCTGTTCGGTCCCTGTACGACCAGTCTCAGAGCTTGGTCCGCATTGCCAGCAGTAAGTCGGACTCATTTCCGGTGAGGTTTGGACTCCACCAAGGCTGCCGCCCTTTGTCAACGATTCTGTTCGTACTTTTTATGGACAGAATTTTGAGGTGCAGCCGAGGCGTAGAGGGGGTCCGGTTTGGTGGCCTCAGTATTTCATCTCTGCTTTTTACAGATGATGTGGTTCTGTTGGCTTCATCAGGCCACGATCTCTAACTCTCACTGGATCGGTTCGCAGCAGAGTGTGATGCGGCTGAGAATCAGCACCTCCAAATCTGAGACCATGGATGGACCAAGGGTGGAGTGCACTCTCCTTATCCGGGATGAGATCCTCCCCCAAGTGGAGGAGTTCAAATATATTGGGGTCTTGTTCACAAGTGAGGGAAGAATGGAATGGGAGATCGACAGGCGGATCGGTGCAGCGTCTGCAATGATGCGGACTTTGTATCGGTCCGTTGTGGGGAAGAAGGAGCTAAGATGAAAGGCGAAGCTCTCGATTTACCGGTCGATCTACGTTCCTACCCTCACCTATGGTCACGAGCTGGGGGTCGTGACCGAAAGAACAAGATCTCAGATACAAGCGGCCGAAATGAGTTTCCTCCGCAGGGTATCCCGGCTCTCCCTTAGAGATAGGGTGAGAAGTTAGGTCATCCGGGAGGGGCTCAGAATAAAGCCGCTGCTCCTCCGCATTGAGAGGAACCAGATGAGGTGGCTCGGGCATTTGATTAGGATGCCTCCCGGACGCCTCCCTGGTGAGGTGTTCTGTGCACGTCGCACCGGGAAGAGACCCCGGGGACGACCCAGGACACGCTGGAGAGACTATGTCTCTCAGCTGGCCTGGGAACGCCTCGGGATCCCCTCGGAAGAGCTGGAGGAAGTGGCTGGGTAGAGGGAAGTCTGGGCTTCCCTGCTGAGGCTGCTGCCCCCGCAACCCGACCTCAGATAAGCGGAGGAAAATGAATGAATGAATATATATATATATATATATATATATATATATATATATATATATATATTGTGTATGCCCTCTATGGACCATAAAAGCAGTATTGTGTTGTCACCATGACTCTAAATTTGGCATATTTTCAGAAATAATTTCAAAGTGGAATATTTGATGAGGAAATTAGAGCCTTGAAAAGGTCAATAAGTCATAAAGTTTTTTTCCCCACGTTTTATCGTTTTGGTACACAGGCTGTTCACAAACAACCATTCACACCTACGGGAAATTTCAAGGTTTGTTCAATCAACCTACCATGTTTTGTGCAAGAAAACCCACGCAGGCACAGGGAGAACATGCAAACTCCACAGGTGAGGCTGGATTTAAACGCGTGTCCTCAGAAGTGTGAGGCAGATGTGCATTCGTTCTAACCTAAATCGGTCATATTGGAATGTTTTTTGGGGGGGGGACTTTCAACCCCTCACAATGTTGAGCTTTTTTTTTTTCATCCCCTGGCGATTGAATTTGTATATTTTGTGCTTCATTTCCGCAGCAGCCCGGAGGCCCGAACATTTTGGCACAGTCTCTGGTGCCGCCTGATGGATGAAAATGTATTTGCATACTTGAATTTTTTTCCCCCCATTCTCAAAACAATGACAAACTGAGAAATAATGGCAGAAGCATTTTAAGACATCAGGCTTACTGTATATTGAAAAATATGATTATTAATGGGAGTCAATGGGGCAAAACAAATTGGCAGTATGCACAACATGGGGCCTAATGCTTTCTCTCCTGACTTCTAATGACTTGGAAATTGGACCATGGTGGCATTTTAAAGCTTCACTTGTGCAAAACAGTGTGGCCAAATTTCGACCCTTTAGCGTTTTTCTTGAAGTGATTTGTCTTTGT
This sequence comes from Phycodurus eques, assembly GCF_024500275.1. Lineage (NCBI taxonomy): Eukaryota > Metazoa > Chordata > Actinopteri > Syngnathiformes > Syngnathidae > Phycodurus > Phycodurus eques. Next base: position 178,606 of record NW_026904021.1, on the reverse strand, counting down.
TCAAAACGTCATAGTCAAATTGTGCAGAAAAAGTCCTCATGGTCGCACAAGGTTAAATAATATGACCAGCCATACAGTATTATATACAATTATTTCTTATGCATTATTATTCATTCAAATATGAATATGAATGAATGAATACTTTAAATCAGTTTGTTTCTCATCACGTTTATTTCTAAAAGTAATGCAAACACCACAAGTTTATTTATTCATCTACATGTCTACATCTAATACTGTATCTTTGAATCTGTTCGGCCGGGTGTTTGAGAGCTTGATGAGAGAGATGGGTAGGTGATAACTTTGCTTAAGTTTAGTTTTTTTCAATCTCCCTGCCTTTCCTAGTTTATAATACGTGACAACAACGCATAGTCCTTCAGTGAACATGTTGCGTGAACGTGAACCTCAGGGATGAATCACTAACTGAACGAGGAAGCACTTGAATGATTGTGTGAAAAAGAACTGAACGATTCAGCGAACGAAGCTTTTGAACGAACTGATTCAGTACACTCAAAAGAACTGCCGTGCCCATCGCTACTACAAATGTATATGAAATAACAGCAATAACGGCACTTGATTCGACATGTCACTTACCGTCCATCCAAGGGTAACAAATGTGCAACAAATCACCATATATCAAATCAACTGTTTTTTTTCTTCTTTAATTCTGTTTGCTCTAGTAGTCCACTAATTACACTGGAAATGCAAATTTAAGAGCTGGATATCAAGTTTATTTAATGCCAAACACAAACATATACAGTAACTCAATATCATAAACAATTCTTCTTTTATTCTTCCTTCTTGAACACCTGCAGACAAACGGCATCTTGACGCGTCAACTCCTATGAAGAGAGAGGTTTTTTGAATGAATGATGATATCAATGTGTGTAAAAATACATCCTGATCAGCTAACAAATCCTGATGACCAACAATTAGAAAGCCACCAGGTCCATTTTGTGCCCTTCAATCAAGTGCTTCCATCCACGATCGGCTTTCTCCCCTTTCCAGATGCAAACAAGCTTGTCTGTCCAGTACACCAGTCGAAATGATCATCATTGCATTATTGTCTTAATTACAACCACATTGTGGAGGACTTGTCTGCTCAGTTGTCCTGCCATCGACTGGCAACCAGTCCAGTGTGTACCCTACCTCTTGCCTGATGTCAGCTGGGATCATCTCCAGCTCACATGTGAACCCTCATGAGTAAGTGCTATAGAAAATGGATGGACTTTTCAATATAGAGGCATCTTTTCTTTCTTATGGGGTGACATATGGCTCAAAATTCTTTGCATGTGTTTTTCAGATCCACAAATATATCCTAGATACCCCTCCATTTTTAATGTGCATTTATCATTTGTGGCGGCACGGTGGATGACTGGTGAGAGCGTCAGCCTCACAGTTCTGAGGACCGGGGTTCAATCCCCGACCCCGCCTGTGTGGAGTTTGCATGTTCTCACCGTGCCTGCATGGGTTTCCTCCGGGCACTTCGGTTTCCTCCCACATCCCAAAAACATGCCCGAATTGGAGACTCTAAGTTGCCCGTAGGTGTGACTGTGAGTGTGAATGGTTGTTTGTTTGTATGTGCCCTGCGATTGGCTGGCAACCAGTTCAGGTTGTACCTTTCCTCCTGCCCGATGATAGCTGGTATAGGCTCCAGCACGCCTGCGACCTGAGTGAGGAGAAGCGGGTCAGAAAATGGATGGATGGACGTAACGCAGGTTTCAACTTGAGAAGATTCACACGTGTGGGAAGGCCCTCCCTCCTTCTGCTAGACGACAGTGTTGCTGTCTCCATTGATGACTTGACTACAAGATGTCAACTGACTGTGATGACATAGAAATGGCGCCAATTAAAAAGGTTACTGAAGCAATTATTCAGCCACTGACATACGTCTGTCATTCCAAACTGGTCAATGTCTTAATGTTGTGTATTGATAGCATACACTTTGCTGCTGACAAAACGGTAAGCCTCGTGAGTCACATTCTCATGCATTGCCTTTTATGGGAACGACGACCTCCCCAACATGGGCGCCACATATGCACACGGTGGCGTACCCAAGAGAAGAGACGTAACCAAAAGGAGAAGGCCTCAGGCTGCAGACAGTCTATGGTCAGACCCTATTGAAATCCCCAGTAAACCGACAATGGCTGAACAACAAGTAGCCCTATCATTCGTCAAATAGAAAGCAATCGCCTTCTTCATCTGGCAGGAAGATACAAAAGCCATCTTATTATTACTATAGTGTTTAAATCAGAACATTTGCTAGCTCTCAAACATCTACTATAGTCACGCACACACCTACACACACACACACACACACACGCAGAAACACGCGTGCACACAATCCTCTCAAAGATACAGGAACACTGCCATCTGGTGGATAGAGCGAAGGCCTTCCAACACGTGTCAGTCTTTTCAACTTGAAACGACTTAAGTTTTTCAAGAATAAATGCGCAGGATACCACAAAAAATAAATACCACAAATTCAAACTACAGCGGTAAAGGAGAAGACTTGCCAATCAGAGACACCTCGCAAGAAGAAACTCATTCATTCAAACGTGTCACCCTGTGTGTGTTCTCAATCGCTCTGCCTGGGTCAAATGGCATGGAAGGGTTTGCTGACAAGTGATGCCAATGGAGAACGCTTTGTTGCCACCCAGAATAACGTACAGTATTGTTGTGATGTCATGGTGAATTGTATTATGAATGTACAGAATGGACGGAGAATAAGCCCGTTTCAACTCAGTGATTATTGTTGGGGAAAAAAAAAAAAAATTGTTCCACGCTGCAGTGCGGTTACATACGATTGACCCGACTTACGAAATGTTCAAGATACGAGCTGTCGTTGGGCTCTTTTTATACTTTGACTTGCGAGCAAAAATTTGATACGAGCGCTGTGTGGTGCCAGTGAACTCAACTCACTTTACAACAAGCAGCAGTGAGGCAGAGAGTGAACAATTCATTAAAAAAAAAAAAAAACAGCTTTAAGCTGTTTACCGCTTCTTAAGTTTAAGTTTACTGTCAACCTAAACAAAAAAAAGTGACACATTGTACAACTCCAATTCCAATGAAGTTGAGACGTTGTGTTAAACATAAATAAAAACAGAATACATGTATTTGCAAATCATCCATCCATCCATTTTTTGAGCCGATTCTCCTCACAAGGGTCGCGGGCGTGCTGGAGCCTATGCCAGCTATTATCGGGTAGGAGGCAGGGTACACCCTGAACTGGTTGCCAGCCAATCGCAGGACACATACAAACAAACAACCATCCGCACTCACACTCACGCCTACGGGCAATTTAGAGCCTCCAATTAATGCATGTTTTTGGGATGTGGGAGGAAACCGGAGTGCCCGGAGAAAACCCACGGAGGCACAGGGAGAACATGCAAACTCCACACAGGCGGGGCCGGGGATTGAACCCAGGTCCTCAGAACTGTGACGCTCTAACCAGTTATCCACCGTGCCGCCATTTGCAAATCATGTTCAACCTATATTTAATTGAATACACTACAAAGACAAGATGTAATGTTCAAACTGATAAACGTGATTGTTTTTAGCAAATAATCATTAACTTAGAATTTTATGGCGGAACACATTCCAAAAAAGCTGGGACAGGTGGCAAAAAAGACAGAACTTTGAGGAATGCTCATCAAACCCTGTTTGGAACAGGCGAATTGAGAACAGGTGGGTGCCATGATTGGGTATAAAAGGAGCTTCCCTGAATTGCTCAGTTATTCACAAGCAAAGCTGGGGCGAGGTTCACCTCTTTGTGGACAAGTGCGTGAGAAAATAGTCGAACAATTTAAGAACAAGGTTCATTCAACGTACAATTGCACGGAATTTAGGGATTTCATCATCCACGGTCCATAATATCATCAAAAGGTTCAGAGAATCTGGAGAAATCACTGCATGTAAGCGGCAAAGCCAAAAACCAACATTGAATGCCCGTGACGGTCGATGTCTTTCAGGCGGCACTGCATCAAAAACTGACATCAATGTGTAAAGGATATCACCACATGGGCTCAGGAACACTTCAGAAAACCAATGTCAGTAAATACAATTCGGCGCTACATCCGTAAGTGCAACTTGCAACTCTACTATTAAAATTAAAGCCATTTATCATTTATTAACACCCACAAATGCTGCCGGCTTCTCTGGGCCCGAGCTCAACTAAGATGGACTGATGGAAAGTGGAAAAGTGTTCAGTGGTCCGACGAGTCCACATTTCAAACTGTTTTGGGAAATTGTGGACGTCGTGTCCTCCGGGCCAAAGAGGAAAAGAACCATCCGGACTGGTATGGACGCAAAGTTCAAACGCCACCATCTGTGATGGTATGGGGCTGTGTTAGTGCATATGGCATGGGTAACTTACACATCTGTGAAGGGTTTTCTCCGGGCACTCCGGTTTCCTCCCACATCCCAAAAACATGCAGGAATTGGAGACTCTAAATTGCCTGTAGATGTGAATGTGAGTACGAATGGTTGTTTGTTTGTATGTGCCCTGCGATTGGCTGGCAATCAGTTCAGGGTGTACCCCGCCTCCTGCCCGATAACAGCTGGGATAGGCTCCAGCACCCCCGTGACCCTAGTGAGGAGAAGCGGCTTGGAAAATGGATGGATGGATAATGCGCACCCATGTATGATACGCACCAAAGTTGACCTAAAAATTCTGGAAAACCCTTCTACCTATGTATAATGCATTTTTACAATGCATGATTTTGCTTCTACCCATATGATCAAAACGAAGTATTATAATTATTCTGAAGGTCTTATTTGAACAAGTCATCCTTTTTTTAATATACTTGCTCTTATTTCGAAATTTACAGCCCTACTTTTATTTAGTAAATTAGAAAACACAGTTGTGCTCATATGTTTGATTACCCAGGCAGAATTTGGAAGATGGGTATAATTCTTTTATGAAAACATGAACGCACCTGGAGCTGAACACGCTCAAGTCTGTAGAGATGATCGTGCACTTCAGGAGGCATTCTTCACCACAGCTGCCCCTCACGTTGTCCAGCTGCCTTGTGTCAACCGTCGAAACCTTCAAGTTCCTGGGAATTACAGTCTCTCAGGACCTGAAGTGGGCGACCAACATCAACTCCGTCCTCAAAAAGGCCCAGCAGATGATGTACTTCCTGCGGCTTCTGAGAAAGCACGGCCTGCCACCGGAGCTGCTGAGACAGTTCTACACAGCGGTCATCGAATCAGTCCTGTGTTCTTCCATCACAGTCTGGTTTGGTGCTGCTACAAAAAAGGACAAACTCCGACTGCAACGGACAATCAAAACGGCTGAAAGGATTGTCGGTGCCCCCCTACCCACCATTGAGGACTTGGCACGCTGCCAGAACTAAGACAAGGGCGTGCAAAATCCTCTCGGACCCTCCGCACCCCGGTCACCAGCTCTTCCAGCTCCTTCCCTCAGGTAGGCGCTACCGATCAATGCAAACTAGAACTAGTAGACATTCCAACAGCTTCTTCCCTCTTGCGATCAACTTCTTAAACACCTGACCTACAATTCCATTACAGCATGCTGGCAATTTTTTGACGAGTTCGTTGTCACATTTCTGTGGGGCCAATTATGTATTACTCGTGCACTCACTGTAGTTGTCTCGCCATGCTGCACTATTTGCATATCCTGGCCACTCATGCCAGAGTAGCATCTGCTCCATTTGCACACTGATTGAGGAGTATCTGTAACATTTTCACAACCAACATTGTCCCAGATTATCGCACTACTCGCTTGAAGTCTCGGCGCCCTTTGCACAATGGTCATTGCACCGGACTATTGCAATATTAGTCATTCGAACTGCTCTAAGTGCTAGAGGACTCTGCATCTTTTTGCACAATTGTCACCAAAAAAAATAATGTACTGGCATTACCAGATAACTAGCAACCCTTTACTGCTCAGTGACTGTTGTTTTTTTTTTTTTTGTCAATGTCTTTCTGTCTCCAAGTGTTCTGTAAATTGACTGTCTGTTGTACTAGAGCGGCTCCAACTACCAGAGAAAAATTCCTTGTGTGTTTTTTGGACATACTTGGCAAATAAAGATGATTCTGATACTGATTCTGATGAAGGACCAGGTGAAACACATTTAATTTTATTTTATTGGGATTCAAATTAAACAGTCAAGAATTTCAGAAAAGCATTGTCTTTAAACAAAACATAACCAGAAAGAAATTAATGAAGGTTGTGCATGTACAGTGCATGGTTTGGTTGAACATTTTGGTGTTTAACTGTAAACGACGGAGTAAGACCATGTGCTAAGGAATACTTTTAAAAGTGTGTTTTAATACGTTTAAAGCATGTGTGTGTGTGTGTGGGGGGGGGGGGTTACTGTACCATAATAAAAGGGCTCATAACAATGGAAATACACACAAACCTCAAAAGCATCTTCAATGCCGTCCTCCGTCACTCCTTTGTTGTTCTCTTGTGAGGCAGCTACTTTATCAGCCATGTATCGACGGATGAAGAAAGACTCTTCAGTCGCGATGCAGACCAACTAATCACAGTCCGACCAGAAGATCTGCACACAGGACAAAAAATAAAAATGGAGGGATACAAAGGTAAGAATGAGACTGCATGTGTTGCTAGTAAACCACCTTACAAAACATTCATAAAAAAAACACATAGACCTGAAAGTAGCCATGTGATAACTGGTTGGCATCTTTGTGGAATTTTCTAAAATACATGGAATGAGCACTTCAAACACCTCTAAAACCCTCCATAACAAGTACATTGATGAAAAAACTAGTATATTGCATGATTACATTCGTTATTGTACTGCCCACACTGTTCTTCTCACCAATAATGATCCATTTGTGCTATTTAATTGCAGTTTTTAGGGCAAGTGACACCGTTGGAAAAGTCCCAGTCATTTTGACTTGCCGACAAGCATATTTTAAACAAAAACTTGTTGGCCAACCGGAGAAGGGGTTCCCGAAGTAGCTGACGAAACGAAAGTGTCCAGGTCATATGTTGAGAACTAATAAAGTCATACTGTTTCACTCTAATTTGAAGGTGTTTTTGGCCAGCTTTTCTATTGGCCATATCACACAAAAACACTCCCCAAAGAGTCAATTTTTTGCGACACAAACTACATTTTTCCGGAACCCATCATCCCACTTTCAAAATTCTTGATTTACTGTACTCAGGTTGAAGTGGCCATTCCGACCAAACTTGACATTTAAGACTGTCATTTTTGGAAAACCTTGTCAAGTTTCCTATTAAAAGAGAAACGGACAAGTCTTACGTGTTTAGGTTGGATCTCAATGCGACGGATCAGTTCGGTGTTCTCCAAATCATAAAATCCCAGACCATTCACTGACCTCACCCCAATCAAGAAACTTCCATAGATGCCTGCAGGGTCAAAAAAAAAGAACATATTGGTTGTTGTTTTTACCAGCAATAACCTGTTGAACCACAAGTTTGCTTTACGACAGCATTGCCATTACCCTCTGCTCCAAAGTCAGGTGTGAATGATTTCTTTACTTTGAAATTCTGCATTATTTTCGCAACGCTTCTGCTTTCTCTAATCGCATATCTGTTAAAAAAAGAAGAGGCATTTACAATTACATATGCGCTTAAACATACTGATCACCGATCAGCGGGTTTAAAAAAACGATAACCGATCACCGGTCCGATCACAAGATGGAGCAATGTGTCTATTTAAATGACCTGTTCATTTACTGTATATACTTGAGTTCGTTGTCACATTTCTGTGGGGCCAATTATGTATTACTCGTGCACTCACTGTAGTTGTCTCGCCATGCTGCACTATTTGCATATACTGGCCACTCATGCCAGAGTAGCATCTGCTCCATTTGCACACTGATTGAGGAGTATCTGCAACATTTGCACAACCATCATTGTCCCAGATGATCGCAGTACTCGTCACTTTAAACCGCATACACTCCTTGAAGTCTCAGCGCCCTTTGCACAATGGTCATTGCACCGGTCTATTGCAATATTAGTCATTCGAACTGCTCTAAGTGCTAGAGGACTCTGCATCTTTTTGCACAATTGTTTTTTGTCAATGTCTTTGTCTCCAAAGTGTTCTGTAAATTGACTGTCTGTTGTACTAGAGCGGCTCCAACTACCGGAGACAAATTCCTTGTGTGTTTTGGACATACTTGACAAATAAAGATGATTCTGATTCTGATTCTGATACTTGTGTACTTAAATGCTCAAAAAATTATATTTACAATAAATAATGCATCTTTGTTCATCTATTTATGCCAGTGAGGCATAGTGACAGACAGAACAAATGAATGGTCTTCTATTATATGGCAGAAAGAAACATACAGTAATTAATATATCCACTTTTTGTGACATTTTTGTTTGTTGGTGTGCCGTGAGATTTTCGAATTCTATAATAAGTTCCTTGGCTCCAGAAAGGTTGGAAATCACCGCTCTAGTCATATCATGTATTCTAATCAGTCAGGTCAAACCAAGTAGTTCAATTCAAAAAGTGAAACTCATATTATAGATGCACCACACACATTTAAATATTTAATTTTTTTTATACATGAATAATTTGAGGATTGTATCTTAAAGCTAATAACAGCTCCAAATTCACCACCTCTAGAATCTAGAATATAACGTAACAAACTACTATCAAACAATAGAATTTATTTTTAATGTAGAATTTAGGCAGGAATTTGCCCACTGAAAAGTATTTCGCCAAGTGTTTAAAGACTCTATATGTATGAGTACTGAAATCAATTGAGTTTTCGATATTTTTTTTAGATTTACCTGTATATGATTACTATCGTTACCAGTTACACACACAGAGTACGTTGAAACAATATTTTATTATTTCATGTTGACACAATATTTGATCAAACATTTTTTTTGTCATTCATAAGTCATTTCCAAGAGCCACAACAAACGCCATATTGCAATGCATCACATAATACGTGGCCGAAGATACAGTTGCCTGTGATTATATACATGGCCAGCAGGTGGTTTCGTGTGCACATGAAGCATCAAGAAATGCACCATGACTCGAACCAATGACCGAAGCGTTACGATGTTATGAAGCTTCATCTCGTCATTACTAACTGGTTCTACTACTCAGGGAAAACCCATGTATGCTAGAAATTACTTCATACTGCAGTACCGTAGCGTCATATGATGCACACTCCAGCTTTTATAATGAGCAACATCCTCATTATTTTCAACCAACGAACAGGGGAGAGCGCGAACACAGTCCCCCACTATCAGAAATTATGCAGTCGAGATTCCCACATTTGGAGAATTCGCAGGGGTCAGCACAATCTGAGTGCAATGGCTGAGCCTCACCCTGGGTGAACCACCTTCTTGATCATGGTGTCTCCCCTGCCAGGTAAGTATGAATTGGACTCGGCGCAAGCACGCAAGTCATTTACCCGCACGCTATGTCAAGCGACGGTGTCATCATGAGCATGTGAACAACCATACACACAACGGGCAAGCCGGAACATACGCTAGATGAAATGCTACTGTGTGCTAATACATAAACAAATATGCTTCCTATTTGAGGATTTCAGTTTAAATTGGATTAAACAGTAAATGGATACCAATAATGCACAGCTGCATCGAGAGAGGATAAAATAAGTTGAAAATGAGGTCATTAACACCAAGAAACATATAAACCTCCCTCCATCCATCCATTGTCTTTACCGCTTCTCCTCACGAGGGTCGCGGGCTGCTGGAGCCTATCCCAGCTATCTTCGGGGCGGGAGGCAGGGTACACCATGAACCGGTCGCCAGCCAATTGCAGGGCTCATAGAAACAAACAACCATTCGCTCTCACATTCAAGTCTACGGGCAATTCAGAGTCCACCCATTCGGGTTTAAGAGAAATGATTGGACGAATTAAAAAACATAGAAAGTAAACATACTTAGAAGTTGTTCTTGACAAAAATAATGCATTCGTCAAGTCGAATGTCAGACACTAAAAAGACTTCCGGTTCCAACAGTTGGCTGCGCATCTCAAATTGCTACTGCCACCTACTCAGAGCTATTGCGCATGACACACTTGGTGACGTTTGAGACAAAAAGCATTCATTCTACCTCTCATGGGCTCACCAACTGTGGGAGGAGCCATATCGGTCAGGTGCAGTGCGAGCTGGGCAGCGGCCGAAGGCAGGGACCTTGGCAATCCGACCCCCGGCTACAGAAGCTGGCTCTAGGGTACGTGGAATGTCGGTCCGACGTGGCAGGCCCAAACATATTGTGATAGTCTGCTGGGCACGTCTGGCAGAATCCTCTGTCAGAAGGAGTTTCAATTCTCACCTCCGACAGAACTTTGCTCATGTTCCGGGCTAGGCGGGGGACATCAAGTCCGAGCGGACCATGTTCCGCGCCTCCATTGCTGAGGCGGTCGAAGCTGTGGCCGTAAGGTGGTCGGTGCCTGTCGTGGCGGCAATCCCCCGAACCCGTTGGTGAGGGATGCCGTCAAGCTGAAGAAGGAGTCTGTTAAATATATTGTAGAAGTTATCATTTATTTGCTTAGCTTGCATTAGTATAATGGACAATTTTGAGAAAGGAAGATGTCTCGCCTTCAAGATGACTCAGCAGGAATCATCCGATAGAAGGGCGCCTTGACCAAGGACGTGGCCGGAGACGTGGCAGGTGTTGGTCTCAGGTCTTCACCTTGAAACCCTCCCCTTCGTGTGTTGTGTCTTGTAGCTGAGTACGTTATGTCTTGTAAAACCTCCCTATTTCAAATAAATACAGGAGCGACGGGAGAGATTGTTCAGAGCGTGATGAGAGGCTGTAATCTGAACAATCTCCCATACGCCCTCCTCATGAGAAAAAGAAACCAGCGTCTTTCCTTTTGTGTCTATTTTTATAGGTGTTGGGTAAAATAGATCCAACATTAAATTGGTCCTTCGAGCCGGATGTCAATACACCCGAGGATTCCAGTTGTGGAGCCGACATCCAGTTAAGAGACCGTGGCCACGGCAAGTGAGACCCTTTCCGGGACTGGTCTTCGTTCTCCTCAACTGGGATCTGAAGGTTGATGACAGGATTGACACAGGATTGAAGACGACTTTGGTGAGTTAAATTAAAAAAAAAAAAAAAAAAAAAAGGATTAAAGAGTGAGTGAATTGCGTGACAAAGAAGTCTGCGGCAGAATAAACCTTGTGTAATACTAGTCACTGGCAAGTAAAAGAGGGACGGCGGAGTCCGACAAATTCTGCGAGGACGGCGGAGTCCTGTACGTACTTAAATTCCGTGTTTTCGTGTGTTTGTAAAAATGTTACTAGTATCGTGTGAATGTGTAAAAGTATGAATCTATAAGACAGGATTGTAAGTGACAACTGGGTTTGGAAGCAGATGCAAAAATCCCCAAAGCTTGAGGATTACCAAAACCCAGACATTCATTGTCACCCTGTCATTTTGAATAAAGTCAGTATTTAGGTCACTCTAGGTGCAAATAAACTGACTTCCAAATTCACAAAATGGGAAAAAATAACAGTAAAACGGATCCAAAAGAACGCCTAACGTGTAAAGACTGGAAATATGTTCAACTCCAAAACCCTTCCAATATAAAACATTTCAACACGTGGGTAACCAAATACGGTTTCGCTGGCCAGCTAAATTCGCAAAAATTGGTTCAACTTCGAGACGAAATAAAATGTCGACACAAAAATAAAATATCAAAAATAGAAAAAGAGGGATATGACGACTTATTCTTCTGGCTAAACATGGTGTCGAAAAGAGAAAAAGGAAGTAAGAAAAAGACAGACTTAGGAAGTGAACAGAAAAGGCAGACAGGTAGGGATAAAGATATGTTGTTTCAAAGACAGGAAGATGCCGAGACAGGACCAGTGGTAAGAGTTAGCGAGAAAAAGATGGTTGAAGAAAGGTGTGAAAAGAATGAGGGAAAAAAGGCATCAGCACCCTCGTACCCGTTTCTGCCACCAAATGAACTTCCTCCAACTCATGAGTCAGAACCTCAACGAGTTTTACGATCAGGAGGGTCACAAATGAATTGGTCTAAAACTATGGGAGGAACATTGTCTCCCATTCCCAAAATAACAAATATAACCACAGACGAGGGAGACATGGATTTATATCCAATGATTGAGGTGGTAAATCCAAACTTACAAGAGGACCACAAATAAACTATTTTGGCCTATAGGACCTGGACTAATGAGGATGTGAAAAAGGCCGTAGCCGGCATCACACCCTACAAAGTTTGTTGAGGAAATGGAAAATCTTAGACAGTCCTATCATTTAAATGGAACAGAAACTCAACAAATTTGGATGACTGCAATGGGGTCTGATTGCCACTTTTGCCGAGGAGATTGGGACCCAAAACACCATGGTGTTGTAATGCCACATAATGACAGAGAATTACAACATCGAGTTAGGGCTTTAATAGAAAGAACCACAGCCAGGTTCCGCAAAAGGGCAAATTACACGGAAATTAGTAGGGTGAAACAAAAAGACGAGGAACCTTTTGAAGAGTATAGGGTTAGAATGACCGCTTGTTTTAAAGCAAACAGCGGCTTGAATGAGAATGCCAATCCCCAGGGCCCTTATCTACAACAATTAAAAAATGCCTTACATGCGAATTCTGGAGAACACATTAAAAGATGGGTAAATAAACATTGGATAAACCTAGCAACTGTCCTTCTGGAGGAATATGTTAATCATGCCCTCCACGCAGAGAGTGTTTGGACTAAAAAAAAAGAAGATAGATGTCTTCCTCAACGAAGGAGCAGAAATATACTACCAAGGCAGAGGGGGAGCAAATTTTAGAGGACGCGGCAGAGGCAGTGGGAGAGGAAGTTAGTTATGGTAGAGGTCGAGGCAGTTATGAAAATACAGGCTGTTGGTGCTGTGGAGAGAAAGGTCACATTGCACGTGACTGCCCTAAAAGAAATAAAAGAAAATACGGACAAAATACCGCATGACTAAGCCAGCCTGCTTCCCAATTTAACAAATCCTCTTGTGTAATCATTAAAGAGAATGAGGAAGTGGATTTCAATTTACAGGACATTCTGAGTTTGGACACTGAAAAACCTGAAATAACCTTGTTAGGAAATGGGAAAGAAAGTTTTGCGATACAGGAGCATGTAGGACTGCAAGTCGAGAAAAGATTCCAGGTTCCAAACTATCGGGACATAAGGCAATAGTTAGATCTGCAAATGGGCAATTTACTTTTGCCATGGAACTTGAGCCTGTGTGGATTAGAGACCAACAGGGGAGATCTTGTAGAATGCCCATCTTCGAAGTCCCGGAGTGCCCTGTGAATTTGTTGGGAAGAGATGGCTTATTCCAACGAGGACTTGTACTCATTCCATCATCAAATGGAAATATCGTAGTGAAACGAAAACATGAATTAAAAAGAGAGGACCTCTATGTGACACTGGAAAGCAGAGAAATCACATTCTATGACACAATCGATATCTCAGACAAACCACCGTTAAACATGGGAAAAGCCCTGTTGTCTGCAGCCTTGCAGCTTATAACGGAAGTAGAAGACAACAAAAAAGGTGATGAGGTGCATATAACTCTGTGGTACAAAAACACACCAGGGCAAGACCATGGATATAAGAAAAAGTTACGACATGCGACACCTGATAAAATTACTGTGGATTATCTGTACTCAGACAATGAAGCAAAAGTCGCGGCAGGAATTATTTTACCAGACAAATTAAAGGAACTGTGTCCCACACATTTCATTGTGCAAAGATTATGAGTCACAGTGGAAACATATGGGAACATTAGTAAAACAAGGACAGGAGACAGATGATTGGCAGCAAATAGAAATCAAACTGGAATACAGTGCATCAACTGGCCTAATTAGGAAGGCGATGTTTTGGACAATGTAGGGTGATGAAGGGAAACACATGCATCCTGTTTGATTAGACCAAATGATCCTCACTGAAAATGATGAGGAAATATTAAAACAAGTTAAAAAAAATGATGGTCAACAGGACCATTTTATGTAGGCCTTATTAAAGGGGCTTTACCAGTACAAATTAGACCCAAAACAGAATATAGACCAGGGATTCGTCAATATCCATTAAAACCAGATGCATGTGAAGGAATCAAACCAGGAATTGAAGCACTAATTCAGGCAGGAGAATAGTGGAGTGTCCAGAATCAGCATGTAACACACCCATTTTCCCTGTAAAAAAGGCCCCACCTTCAGTGGGTTGGAGAATTGTACAAGATTTACAGGCAGTAAATTCTGCAGTAATACAGAGAGCAGCATGCGTACCAGATCCACACACATTGTTAAATTAATTAAGACCAGACGCTACTGTGTTTGCAGTGGTGGACATAAGTAATGCCTTCTTTTCTGTACCAGTGGAAAAGAACAGTCAATTTTGGTTTGCATTCACATTTGAGGGCAAAAAATATACATTTACGAGATTTCCACAAGGTTACTGTGAAAGTCCAACCATTTATTCACAAGTAATGACAACAAGCATGTCAAAATTCACTCCCCCAGGAGGGAGCCAAATTTTACTAAATGTAGATGATGTTCTCCTGGCATCTCCAGATGGAGAGACATGCATCAAAGATTCATTGGCCTTACTGCATCATCTAGCAGAAGAGGGACATACAGTTAACAAAAATAATGGTGTAAAAGGCAAGTTAAATATCTAGGCCAAAATTTAAGTGTAGGAGGAAGGACTATATTAGAAGACAGGAAAGCTATAGTCTTAAAAGCCCCTAAACCACAGACAAAGAAACATATGATGTCATTTTTAGGTCTGACAAATTATTGTAGAGCATGGATTCCAAACTATGCAGAAATTGTTGCACCATTGTCAAAATTAATGTATGAAGACAACCTTAAAATGACATCACCTGTTCAATGGAATACAGAGGCAGAAACGGCCTCTGTGACATTAAACAATATTTGGTGTCCAGTACTCCGCTGGCCATTCCAAATTATAATAAACCGTTCATTCAAATGGTAGATTGTAAAAGCTATTACATGACTTCCGTACTTACACAACAATACGGTGATAAGCTAAGACCAATAGCTTATTTTTCGACTAAATTGGACAGTGTGACGTGTGCATTACCGCATTGTGTCAAGAGCAGTTGTGGCAGCCTCGATGGCAGTGGAGAGCAGTTCCACAATTGTGTTATTTCATCCATTAACTCTTAAAGTCCCACATACAGTGTCTGCTCTCCTATTGCAAACGAATATGGGGTTTTTATCACCTGCAAGACATTTATCTTGCATGACCATCTTGCTGTCACAACCACATTTGACTGTTGAGGGATGCACAACCTTAAATCCAGCCACACTAACACCCTGACCTGATGAAGGCACGCCGCATGATTGTCAGGAATTGGCTGAACAAACTGCTAAATGTAGAGATGATTTGAAAGATCAACCGTTAAGTGACGGACAGGTTCTATATGGAGATGGTTCTTCGAAAAAAGATGAACGAGGGAAGATAAAAACAGGATACGCGGTGGTAACTGATACTATTGTGCTAAAAGCTGAGTCACCACCGTCACATTACTCTGCCCAAGCTGCTGAATTAGTAGCATTAACCGAGGCATGCAAACTAATGATAAATAAAGATGTTACAATCTATACTGATAGCCAATATGCGTATTCCACAGTTCACGTGTTTGCGCAATATTGGGATAACAGAGGAATGATTACGTCAACAGGGAAGCCAGTAACACATGCTGAATTACTTTAACAATTATTACACGCAGTGCAACATCCACAAAGTGGCAATTTGTAAATGTGTTGCACATACATCTGGCACTGACAAGGTTTCTAAAGGAAACGCATTTGCTGACAAAACCGCGAAAGAAGCAGCCTATAAACCATTTTTAGGTTTAAAAAAACAAATTGAACAACAAACCTTAGATGACCAAACACTAAAAGACATGCAACAACAAAGTCCACAACAAGAACACAATTATTGGGAAAAACAAGGTGCAAAACTACAAAATGAAATTTACATTAGCACAGAAGGGAAACAAATACTTCAAAGAACCTATTCAAATGGGCTGCTATATTGAGCCATGGTGTGTCACATGTCTCAACCGGAGGGATGGTGGCACAGATACATCGACACTTTACAACCTATGGTTTCAATTTATATTAAAATAATTATTGTAGAGCATGCATGACCTGTGCACGACATAATCCGCAAGGGCAATTGCGACCTACTAGAAGTAAATTCCCAGTGCCTACATACCATTTCCAACGCATTCACATGGATTACATAGAATTAGGTCAAAGTGAGGGAAAGAAGTACTGTTTGGTTATCATAGATGCGTTTTCAAAATGGATCGAATTATTCCCAACAAAATCCCCTGATGCTCTGACGGTGGCAAAAGCACTATGTAAAGACATCATTCCAAGATATGGCATATCTGAAACCATTTACAGCGATAATGGGACTCATTTTGTAAATCAAATAATCAATAAAATAGGAACGATGTTCCACATGAATTTGAAAAACCATTGTGCTTACCACCCTCAGAGTGCAGGTCTAGTGGAAAGAATGAATGGGACGATAAAAAATAGACTGAAAAAATGTTTGGAAGAGACAGGAAGGTCATGGACACAGTGTCTTGACCTCGTTAAAATGTACATCAACATTACAAGCACCACAGGTTTAACACCTTACGAAACATTGTTTGGAAGACGTTATAGACTTCCGTTGTTTAAAAAAAAATGGGAACTCGATGACGAAACAAACTTACATGAGAAAGTTGTTAGAGAAACAAAATGATTTAAAAGTATCTGCTGAAAGTAAACATGTTTCCCAGCAGGAAACCAAGTTGGTTGGACCAGGAGACTGGGTCCTAATTCGAAGCATCAAAAAGAAGCACTGGCATTCACCAAAGTGGGAAGGACCGTATCAAGTGTTATTGACAAATCCAACAACCCTAAAAATAGCAGAAAGAAATACGTGGGTTCATTTAACACACTGTAAAAGAGTCATTTCAGCTGAGTACTCAAATAGGGAAGGTGAGCAAAAGTCTGATAACGGAGCGGGAGCAGATGTGTAGATTCTGAAAACGCTTGCTGGTCAGTGAAGAAAAAATACACCAACCCGTTTAGTGAGAACTCAGCAGGATGGCACACCCACGTTGGTTACGAGATTCGATAAGCTGTTACGCAGCAACTTTGGCTACTATAGTGTTGGTTTTGTTTATGTGGTACATGGGACGTCCCACCCTAAATGATACAACGCATTTTTTAGATAGGAAATCACCTACCAACTGGACCAATATGACCAACCCAATAAAAAAAAAAGGAGTACAGTTGATGATCAGAACTGTGGGAATAGCTTCCAAATGCGGCAAAACAGGTTAATATTTTGTGCCCCCCGAAATCAAGATACTTTAATCATAATTCCATATGCGCCTCTCACCAATGATGCTCAAGAGAATGGGCAGAATTGGGGAGACAGCTGGTAGGTGATTTTCTATCTAAAAAATTGGTTGTATCATTTAGGGTGGGACGTCCCATGTACCACAAACAAAACCAACACCATCGTAGCCAAAGTTGTTACGTAGCAACTTTGGTAACTATGTTGTTGGTTTTGTTTATGTAATACATGGCATAGGACGTCCCACCCTAAATGATACAAAAACATTTTTAAATAGAAAATCACCTACCAGCTGGACCAATATGACGAACCCAATAATGGAAAGTTTTGAATCATTAACTCGTATCAAAAGGAGTACAGCTGATGATTAGAACTGTGGGCATGGCCTCCAAACGCGGCAAACCGGTTTAATATTTTGTGGCCCCCAAAATCGAACTGCCTTAATCATCATTCCATATGCGGCTCTCACCAATGATGCTCAAGAGAATGGGCAGAATTGGGGATTTGGATATGACTGGTATGCAACAAAAGGCTTTGGATGGGAACACCTCATTGGTGAAACAGGTTATGATTGGTCCAGTTGGTCACAAAAAACAGCAAAAGAACATAGAAAGAAGTTTAACATAAGCAAAACGGCCCATCGTTTAATATTGAAATACAAATCAAGTCACCCAGTGTGTTTGATGATGAGCTTGTCGGCATATTCTGGCGGAAGAGATCCCCAATTCCGAGTAGCATTGTGTTTTAAGGGAACTGTGTTAAACCAGAAATGCCATTGAGAACTTCAAAGAAAGGTGGACATATTTTAATGGTTAACAACATAACTACTGATGATTGGTTCCTTGTCACAGGAGTTTCAGGACAAAATAACAATTGGTTACTTTTGGTGGAACAAACAGCAATTGTAACGAGAAAAGATTGTGCGGTTTGCATGGGTCCCAAGGCCTTTGTTGCTCATAGTTCCGGCACAATTATCACAAGATTGTATTATTCTATTAATGAATGCTACCTTACCAACTGAGAGGTTTAAATCATGGGATCCTATATATCCCGTCACAAAAGCAGATAAACACAAACCAATGTTTTCTACTTTAGTAGCACCGAATAATTTTACTTGTATAAACATGATGAGTAAAGGCAAAAAATTAGGACCACTGAACGACACACAGTGTAAAGTAACCTTAAAAGTCGGACCAAAGTTTATGCCAGTATCACGGAGCGACATCTGGTGGTGGTGTGGAGATGATAGACTGTTTGATAGATTACCTAAAGATATATCTGGATCGTGCGCTATTATCACTTTGATATTGCATGTGTCAGTATGCCCGATGCCTGTTCAAGATTGAATGGAAAAAGCACCAATGTTGTTGTCCAATCTAGAACATAGACAAAAAAGAGATTTGTCCTGGCAGGGGCAAAATAATCCAACATACATCGACACCATAGGTGTTCCTCGTGGGGTTCCTAATCAATACAAATTAGCTGACCAAGTTGCAGGAGGATTTCCATCCATCCATCCATTTTCTGAGCCGCTTCTCCTCACTAGGGTCGCGGGCGTGCTGGAGCCTATCCCAGCTGTCATCGGGCAGGAGGCGGGGTACACCCTGAACTGGTTGCCAGCCAATCGCAGGGCACATAGGAACAAACAACCATTCGCACTCACAGTCATTCCTACGGGCAATTTTGAGTCTCCAATTCATGCATGTTTTTGGGATGTGGGAGGAAACCAGAGTGCCCAGAGAAAACCCACGCAGGCAACCCACGGGGAGAACGTGCAAACTCCACACAGGCGGGGCCGGGGATTGAACCCGGGTCCTCAGAACTGTGAGGCTGACGCTCTAACCAGTCGGTCACCGTGCCGCCTGCAGGAGGATTTGAGTCCTTCATATGCTGGTGGTGTATAATTAATAAAAATGTTGATAGGATAAACTATATCCACTTTAATGTACAGAGATTAGGAAATTGGACTCAGAGTGGATTGGAAGCTGTGCATGAGCAGCTCAAGGCTGCCTCTTTAATGACGTTCCAGAACCACCTAGCTGTCGACATGCTCCTCGCAAGAGAGGGAGGTGTTTGCGGTATGTTTGGAGAACAATGTTGTACCTACATTCCAAACAATACTGCTTCAGATGGCAGCTTGACCAGAGCCATCGATGGTCTACGGACCCTCAATCACAAGATGAAGAACCACTCTGGTGTAGACACCTCCTTGTGGGACAGCTGGTTGGATGTTTTTGGTAAATACAAAACCCTAATTTCACCAATATTGATATCAATTGCTGTTTTTGCAGCCATTCTGACATTGTGTGGATGTTGTTGTATCCTATGCATTCGGGCTTTAATCAGTAAATTAATCACCACAGCAATTACCCCCGTGGAGAACCGTATGGAGCAGATGTATCCTTTCCTGGTTGTTGATAATGACGATGATGATGATTTTGCTATAACTGATTTGTTTCCTGATCCAGATGATTACGATGTTTAAACTACAACATTCATGTATGACAAGTTTACTCTGAGTGTAAATGTATTTGTTTCATAAAAATGATTCTACAGTTAAAAATCGAAATGAAGTAACTGTAAGATGATGTGAGAATTTGTGCAAATACATGATAAACAGGAGGGAAATGTTAGATATATTGTAGAAGTTATCATTTATTTGCTTAGCTTGCATTCGTATTATGGACAATTTTGAGAAAGGAAGATGTCTCGCCTTCAAGAAGATGACTCAGCAGGAATCATCCGATAGAAGGGCGCCTTGACCAAAGACGTGGCCGGGGACGTGGCAGGTGTTGGTCTTATGTCTTCACCTTGAAACCCTCCCCTTAGTGTGTTGTGTCTTGTAGCTTAGTACATTATGTCTTGTAAAACCTCCCTATTTCAAATACATACAGGAGCGACAGGAGAGATTGTTTAGAGCGTGATGAGAGGCTGTAATCTGAACAATCTCCCATACGCCCTGAGCAAAATAAACCAGCGTCTTCATTCCTTTTGTGTCTATTTTTATAGGTGTTGGGTAAGATAGATCCAACAGAGTCCTATCGGGCCTTTTTGGCCTGTGGGACTCCTGAGGCAGCTGATGGGTACCGGCTGGCCAAGCGGCATGCAGCTTTGGTGGTCGCTGAAGCAAAAACTCCGGTATGGGAAGAGTTCGGTGAGGCCATGGAGAAAGACTTCAGGACGGCTTCGAGGAAATTCTGGTCCACCCTCCGGCGTCTCGGGCAGGGGAAGCTGTGCACCATCAAGACTGTGTTTAGTGGGGATGTGGCGCTGCTGACCTCGACTCGGGACGTTGTGAGTCGATTGGGAGAATACTTCGAAGACCTCCTCAATTCCACCGACACGCCTTCCCATGAGGAAGCAGAGTCTGGTTCTCTGAGGTGGGCTCTCCTATCTCTGGGGTGTAGGTCATCGAGGTCGTTAAAAAGCTCCTCGGTGGTAAGGCCTCGGGCTTGGATGAGATTCGCCCGGAGTTCCTAAAGGCTCTGGATGTTGTGGGGCTGTCCTGGTTGACACGCCTCTGCAAGATCGCGTGGACATCGGGTACATTGCCTCTGGATTGGTAGACTGGGGTGATGGTCCCCCTTTTTAAGAAGGGGGACCCGAGGGTGTGTTCCAACTACAGGGGGATCACACTCCTCAGCCTCCGTGGTAAGGTCTATTCAGGGGTGCTGGAGAGGAGGGTCCGTCGGGAAGTTGAATCTCAGGTTCAGGAGGAGCAGTGTGGTTTTCGTCCTGGCCATGGAACAGTGGACCAGCTCTACACCCTCGGCAGGGTCCACGAGGGTGCATGGGAGTTCGCCCAACAAGTCTACATGTGTTCTGTGGACTTGGAGAAGCCATTCGACCGTGTCCTTCGGGGAGTCCTGTGGGGGGTGCTTCGAGAGTATGCGGTACCGAACCCCCTGATACGGGCTCGTTTCCGGTGAGGGTTGAACTCCGCCAAGGCTGCCCTTTGTCACCGATTCTGTTCATAACTTTTATGGACCGAATTTCAAGGCGTAGAAGGGGTCCGGTATTATCATTGCATCTCTGCTTTTTGCAGATGTTGTGGTTCTGTTGGCTTCATCAAGCCATGATCTCCAACTCTCACTGGAGCAGTTCGCAGCAGAGTGTGAAGCGGCTGGGATGAGAATCAGCACCTCAAAATCTGAGACCGTGGTCCTCAGTCGGAAAAGGGTGGCATGCCCTCTCCCGATCGGGGATGAGATTCTGCCAAAAGTGGAGGAGTTGAAGTATCTTGGGGTCTTGTTCACGAGTGAGGGAAGAATGGAACGGGAGATCGACAGGCGGATCGGTGCACGGTCTGCAGTGATGCGGACTAAAAGCAGGAGCGAAGCCGAAAGGCGACACTCTCAACCACAGCTCGTGACCGAAAGAAGATCCCGGATACAAGCGGCCGAAATGAGTTTCCTCCGCAGGACTCTCCCTTAGAGATATTGTGAGAAGCTCGGTCATCCGGGAGGATCTCAGAGTAGAGCCACATCGAGAGGAGCCAGCTGAGGTGGCTGGGGCATCTGATTCGGATGCCTCCCGGATGCTTCCCTGGTGAGGTGTTCCGAGCATGTCCCCCCGGGAGGAGACCCCGGGGACAACCCAGGACACGCTGGAGAGACTACGTCCTTCGGCTGGCCTGGTAACGCCTCGGGATCCCCCCGGAAGAGCTGGATGAAGTGGCTGGGGAGAGGGAAGTCTGGCCATCCCTGCTAAAGCTACTGCCCCCCGCGACCCGACCTCGGATAAGCGGTAGAAAATTGATGGAAGGATGGATAAAATTTGTTTTGACTGCACGTTGGTCGACTGGTTAGCACATCTGCCTCACAGTTCTGGGGACCGGGGTTAAAATCCCGGCCCCGCCTGTGTGGAGTTTGCATGTTCCCCCCGTGCCTGCATGGCTTTTCTGTGGTACCACCTATTGGCTTTACTCCGGTTTCCTCCCACATTCCAAAAACATGCATGCTAGGTTCACCGAAGACTCTAAATTGCCCGTAGGTGCCAATGATTGTTTTTCTATGTGTACTGCAATTGGCTGGTGACTAGTTCAGGGTGTACCCCGCCTCCCGCCTGAAGATAGCTGGGATAGTCCAGCACGCCCGCGAACCTAGTGAGGAGAAGCGGTTAAAAAAAATTGATGAATTTATTTCTTCTTCAATGTTAAATTTCCTTTTCTGCGATCATTGTGCAGCTCTCAGAGGGGACTGGTACTACTTTTCTGGGAGAGCCATTGCAGTGAGCTTGGTACATGGAGGTCCACCACCAAACTTCCTTTTCCCAGTACTATTTAGTCTTTTGGTCAATGGTTCAGCAAATCCAAATGTCGAAGATATAGCTGACACCGAACTCATGGATAAAGTAAAAAAGGTAATTTGGTAGTTGTTACATCTTAAACTGCATTACAATTACTTTACATTTTAAAGTTCTCGTTTTCCAATTTGAAAGGTGAAGCGACCCACCTTTTACTTTGAATGCCACCACTGCTGAATTGGCAAGTGTTGACAGCAAAGCGCATTTCCCTTTTTACTTATTGCAACGTAAGGGAACAGTGCGCTGTTAGGAAAGCATTTTGTGAAACAAGGTTGTTTGGAAGCAGCACCTTTTATTCGTTAAATTCAATGACAGTTTTGCAGTAACATATTAATCCTAAAGGGAATATTTAAATTCTTGTTGAAAATTTGTGCACAGTATTTAAATTTTAAGGGTAGCGTTTAAAGGGCAACTTTCAGAGTTTTGAATGTCTTTGCCTTTCTCCCCGTCTGGAGAATTTTGGGTTAAAAAATAAAAACTCAAGGCTACATCACCCAGCCCTGTTGTCAAAATTTAATAAGACTTGTATGAAGCTGCCATAAGTCACTCTGCTTATCCTTGTGATGCTAGGTATCTGAAAGCACAACGCTTGATGACCTCGAGAAGTCAAATAAATCCTTTGCTCGACTACTTGGCCAATGCAGGATGTTTGAGGCCTATGCAGTCGATTACAGAAAAGGCTCTGCTGGTACATGACATTGTCATGTTTCAGGTCATTCACAGGGTTCAAGGCCCATTTCAGGGGTATGCAGTAATAGCTGTTGTACACTTTTCTCTCTCGGGTATGCCAGCACGGTTTAAGACGACTGTCACAAAATATAATGAAAGTCTATGAAACCAGCGGGTGATTTGACTTTGCACAAGAGTTGTGCTTTGTGCAATTGTTTGCAGATTTTTTGAAGGACTGAAAACTCTTGGGGTTCTTCAGCAAATTCAACAACATCCAGACGGCTTTCGTCCCCTGTTCTGCTTCGAGCCACACCAACTGACTGCTGACCAGATGGATGATCTTTTCAATATTGGTCTCTCCCCAGAAGGGAGCAACAAGAGAGCTGCTGAGGAGATGGTGGTTACTATCTAGATGCAGAAGGTTTGCTTTATTGGTCAAATACACACATTCATTCCACCCCCCTTATTGTGTGTGTGTGTGTGTATTTTATTTATTTTTAAGTACTTGAACTGACCGTTTTGTTCTAACAGAAGAAGAGGGGCCATCCAAACTTGAGAAAATCTTGGCCTTCACAACAGGAGCATCTGTGGTACCACCTATTGGCTTTACTCCAACTCCTTCTGTCCCGTTCCTTCATCAATGAGATGATGATGCTTTTTCGCTGTTCCCTCTTGCCAACACGTGCATTAATTGCATAAAGTTGCCATTATATGCCTCTTACGAACTGTTTAAGGAGAAGTTCGACTTTGCGTTAGGGAACACATATGGGTTTGGCCGAGCATGAACATGTTTTTCTCAAATGTGAACGCACATGCCTAAGAAATCTACAGAAGTAACAAAATTGTTTTAAGTATTTTTGTAACAAAAATAAGACAATTTTCATTAAGTTGACCTATAAACTCTTGAGAGGGCGAAAAAAAACAAAACCCTTGGTTTTCTTTAACAGATGTATAGTCAATGTTTAGTCACTGAACAAAGTACAGAAGTGAACAGAAAATATCTATTCCATGGTTACCATCATTTTTGAGTGGGTTCACTTGTTGAATCATGTTCATAGTAATGTCATCCATGTTTGTATTAATTTCTGGAATCACCACATTATTATTAGTTTGCAGTTCAGGTAATGGGCCTTCTTCATCAACGCCAAAGTAGTTATTAGCATCAAAGACACTGTTAATGGCTGGATGGATTCCTGCATTGTTAATAACACCTGCATGCCACCCCCTTGTGTAGAGAGGCCATGATTGTTCCATTGATTGATAAATTCAGTTGTTGCTCTTTCAATTCTTGGCTGACACACATAGTGCAGGCAAAATAGATGGAGTCCATTCAGCGAATCCAGTACCCCATGCTCCTCCATGAAGTTAAAGAGATTTATAAAGTGTCTGGGTACAACTCTATTGAGCTCTGCCCATCGTCTCTCAATCCTTTGGTTGTGGACTGATACACATGTAATAACACTGTTCAAACCTCTTTTCTCTAACATAAAACGGGCAATGTTAATATTTTCCATACCATGATCACATCTATCTATCTATCTATCTATCTATCTATCAATCTATCTATCTATCTATCTATCTATCTATCTATCTATCTATCTATCTATCTATCTATCTATCTATCTATCTATCTATCTATCTATCTATCTATCTATCTATCTATCTATCTATCTATCTATCTATCTATCTATCTATCTATCCATCTACCTATCTTAAAATAAATCTCCCACAAGTATGTATGCGAGCATTTGAGATGGAAATGTGAAAGGATTTGAGTATATTTTATGAATGGATTTGAGGATGGTATGTGAATAGATCTGACATGTTCATGTGAGTGTGTTTGAGGTGTATGTGTGCAAACATTTGAGGCGTGTATGTGAGCGTGTATTTATGAGTTGAAAAGTGGTTTCAAAATAAAATATGGCATTGACCAACAGCGATAACGTGCAATAGTAAGCCTAACTTAAGCAGTAGCGTTACAGAGCATTACACTGTATAGTACATACATATATATTTATAATGTATATATGTCGTATACTTGTTGATTATTGTGTTTCAATTACACTTTTTCTCATTGATTTAAAATGAGTGCTTTTAATGTGTAAGTGCTGTCGGATATGACGTAATGGTCGGCCAATCAGAAGCCGTGTCGTGTATGACGTAGTACAAGGCTGGCTCGTCTATCAAGAGTGAGACGCCATTATTCGGTCGCGGATTCTGGCGAATAAATGTGCCTTTCGGGCTAAAGCGCAGTGGACGTGTGTTTACTCCTGACTCAAGGCAGAGTTTCAACACCGCTGCATTACAATCTTTCGTTGCAGGCAGGATGGCCGGATAGTCGGGTTTAAACTCCCCTGCGCCGGTTTACCTCATGATGTGTCCAAAGGGAAATGAAGGAACCTGTGTTTTAAAATCTCCTATTACTCCCGTGGTTCCAAGCGTGCTCGTTTTCGTGAAAGAACTACGTTCACAACAATGTATAAAAACTAACCAATTTATTCCTGACAGAGGAGTTTATACATTTGCAGAGCTCTGGGTTCGTAACTATCTTATCCTTAGCAGATAAAGTCGTCGAACTCAAAACGATCTGATTCTACCCCAGACTTATACAATGTTGCAAACGGGCCAGTATGGAATCGCTGTCGTCTGATTGGTCCGTGGTCTAATCTGACGTCATCGTTGTTCTGCAGAATGATGACTATCTGATCTGGTTCCAGACGCCGCCTCCAGATGTCGCCTGCAGACTCCGGCCCACATTCCTGCATTCAATGTTTATAGTGGCTCCCAGCAGTTCTTTCTTCTTTGACATCTGTTTCAAATACCCCCTGATGGGGGGGGTTTCCTGCAATAAAACTCTTACCCCCTTATCTGATTATACTGTAATACACATCCTCTTCCAAACTCGTTAGACCCTGAAACTCTATATTATATTCTATTAGATATAGAATGACATATTAGAATATAAACTATTCTATATTCCCTTCAATCCCCCAAGTTGATCTTCTGATAATCAGAAGATCAACAACCCCTATACCTGCAGCCTATTTCACGACAATACTCAGCAAAACCTAATTTAAACACAGCAAATTGAAAAAAAAATTGTGAAGGGGATACAAAGGCGTCGATCAAGGCAGCGAGCGTGCTCATTGTCTCACCGTCCTCTTTCAGCGGCAGCTGCAGATCTTGGCAGAGGTCGCTACTGGTTTGCCCCACTCTCTCCACCGGGGGCCAGTTATATCATACAAGGTCAACAATACGGGATGTCAGTCCCTCGGGGTTACTGAGTGCATACTACCTCTTTCCAATTTGATCCTGTCCTTCCTCCGCCAATTTCTATTCTTCGTCGGCTCCCAGTATCCCGGGTTTGAATGGATAATCACCTGCTTGCAGCTGTAACACAAATCCACCTGCTTGTTCGCTTTGAACCTATGGTTCAAAATAGATTCTTGTAACTATACTCAGGGAGATCACCAGAGTCATGCTTATAACCTTTGTTGATCAGACATACAGGATGTACATATTTCCCCCTTTGTTAAATGACTAATTTAACACCCAAACACAGTATCCACACACAACACCATACACAAACGAGCAGGTCGTCTCCTTCGTCGGAGGGGCCCCTGACCAGACCTGCAAACAAACCCTTATATAAATTAATCACAACTCTGCAAAAGATACCCATGCCAAAGGGATGGACTACATTATTCCTGTATACATACTCCAGAGAAGGGACAAGTTGGCAATTGTCACCCAACCTTGATATTATTCCCCAACCAATTGTGAATTTGTCTCACAAAAGTGTTAATCTCAATAAACCAAGAATCACATAAAATCAGCGTTAAGTCAGCACACCAACATCCTGCAATACAACAATAACACTATCAAGCTCCATCCTCCTGGGCGTCCTGTAAAATAATGTTATTTCAACAAATCAGTCATTCAACAGTCTGTAGACCGTATTCTCTCGTCAGTCACACTGTCCTTGGTAACTAAAGGTCTATAGTCTCTTTCAGGTGAGCACATCCTTCATTACTCCTGTCAGCCAGCTCAGTAGTGCTCCATTTCTGCTTTTAATTAAGACGACACAAACATTAAACACAAAACATAAACAATTAACATGACAAGACAAGCGAGACTTCACAGACAATAACATTAACCTGGACCCAGGAGTGAATGTCCTCTCACATACACCACATAGACAAACCTGAACACAGCACACTTATTGGTTGAACCATAACACCTAAACCACTACAGACCAGGCTTCTATCCATTGCATTAATTAAACGATCCTATTGTAAATCTCCCTGGCCCTTGCAATACCATAAACTCGTAAAACTCACACACGCCCGTCGTAAAGCTGGCCCCCCCCAGCTGAGGACGCCTGTGTCCTGTCATAAATCATTTGGTGCCCATTCCCTGCGAATTTTAGAGCTCTGGGTCTCAGAAGGACATCCCAGATTATTCTGTTTGCTATTTCCTCAATAAGACTTAACTTGTATTTATTAATCTATATATGGTGCTATGACCTTTTTGCTCAAAAAGTAGTTCTCCGTTTGTCCACAAATTGTTGTAATCATCCTGACTTCGGAGACAGAATGCAAATAAATATACCTCCTCAAAATTTACTTGCCAGACAGATGGAAAAATCATCTTTGTCCTCCCTGCTCTTGTGCTAAATATGGGGAGACAATCAAACAGATTAATCCTCATACCGTATTAGTCAATCGTAGGGCACATACAAACAAACAACCATTCGCACTCACAGTCACACCTACAGGGAATTTAGAGTCTCCAATTGATCTACCATGCATGTTTTTGGGATGTGGGAGGACACCGGAGTGCCTGGAGAAAACCCACGCATGCATAGGAAGAACATGCAAACTCCACACAGGCAGGGTTGGGGATTGAACCCGGGTTCTCAGAACTGTGAGGATGACGCTCTCACCAGTCGGCCACTGTGCCGCCACTCTCGAAGCAATATATATCAAATCCCATTCACCAGCTCAGATAGCAGCGTTCACGTCATTTATTCAAACTCCGAAGCGTTTTCTAACACCAAAAACCTCCCGTACTGTTTTCCGGCTTTTATCCCAGGCACTCTTGCTTGATCACATCCGCCGGGCACACGTCTTAATTTATCTATTATTTAATTTATCTTCCAGAATATCATATGCATACCGATTTATACATACAATATGTATGCCTTACTTATTTAGTTAATAAATATAATGGGTACCCTTTGAAGCGCTTTATAAATTTTTACATATATAGTCATATAATTTTATTCATCGACGTTCTAAGGTTTACTTTACTTTATATTGTGTACACAATTTATAAAACGTATCGCACAGAATATTTATACCATTCACACTTAGTCCACGTTTTTTTTTTTGCAAAAGAGGCCTGCGCAGGACATGTTTGGGACAAGTAGAACCACTTGTCCGATCTGATTACTCGTGGAAACTCATACGTCGGGATATAATGGTTAACCAGCGCTTTGTCGACAGACGGCACGTTTTCTTTTGCACAAGGATAGCCTTTGGGCCATCCAGAAAAAAGTGTCGACAATCATTAATAAGTACCTTATGCTTTGGACTGGGACCACCAATGTCGGAATTGTCCATTACCACCACATCATTCGGGCATCGGCCCATCTCAGTGTGTTGCAATTCCCTCTTTGTTGTAGGGCAAACACTGAAATCTTGACATATATCACAAAAAACACAAAAATCTTTTACCTTACGCAGAAGATCAGGGTGCCACCAAAAGTGCAGGTTGTTCAGCATTGACACATAACTTTCATGTGTCAGGGCGTGTGCTTCCTCAACCATTAACCGAATGAACTTCCCTGCAGGTAACACCAGTCTCCTAGGTCCTCTTTTCGGGCCAAACCACAGCTGGTTCTTGTCATCATACTCAGCACCTGTCTTTTGCCACTTACGCTTGTCTTCATCTGGTGCCGCCTCGTGGAGGTCGCGCACCACATCAACTGTTACTGCAGGGAGAAAGTCAGTTAACTGATCCTGTTGAACAACATATTTTCCTTCAGCATCCATTTATTAGTCCTTTTTTCAGCACCACTAATAAATAGTAACACTCTGACTTTCAGATACCTCCAGTGGCCTGCAAATGGCCAGCAGTTCTGCAGCTTGAGCGGAGGGTTTCATAACCTCATTTATGGACCAAAGCGTTGGGATTTCAGAATTTGGGTTTCCGCGATATCTTCTACGGCCTCTTGTTTACAAGGATACTACGGCACGTTAACAAAAGCAGTCAGGTCTACCTCGAATGTTACCGGAGTCATGGATGCCATCTGCAGGCCACTCGGACCACAGTGAGTCCGGCAGCGAGTTCAACAGCTGTGCGGCGTCCTCATGGTCCGAGAGCTCTCTGCCATGGAATTGCACTAAAGTCACATGCTCCAACACCCCTCCGTCCGCCATGGTACCTTGAATACAAAAACATTCAGTACTAGGAGAGTACAACACATTGGGTATTTGATCTTGTGGCCAATCATTTGCCAAATGGCATTTTCTCACCATGGGTCCCAGTTCTCATGACCTAATGCTAGTGCAAGTGAAATGTGTGGAAAAGATGTCAAGCTCATCATAAACCAGTCACTCTGCTCTGTCGCCAAGGTGGAGGCAGCCGCCACACCTTGTTTTCCTATGTAAATACCGGTACCATTGAGCCTCCAATTTTCTTCCTGTATTGACTCAAAAGCTTCCCTAAAAACCAAAACGTCATTTTTATCATAAAACAGTGTGAGATGGAGGGGATCAATTGGAGGGCGATAGGGGGCAAGAGAGTCGATCCAGGGCTTCCACCGAAGGAAGGCCGAGTAGACGCCGCCTCCCTCCTTTGTTTCAGGTTTTAGTCGGGCCCAATATATCTCAGCAGTTGCTTCCGGAAGTTCATGTTGTATCATGTTCCATCCGGAGGACAACTTCTGTCCAAGGTTCATCATGGTCCCATCGGGGAACCGTATCGTCAGTCCATCCGGGCTACAAAGGATGGTAGCCCTGGTCTTGATAAGCAGATCTCTGCCCATCAGGTTCACTGGAGCCCCACTTTTCATGAGGACAAACTGATGTGCATGTGTCTGTCCAGCAATTTCAGTCTTTAATGGTGTTGTAATCGGCAGACTCATGGGCACCCCTGCAAAGCCCATTAAGGTTGTCGTCCTCCCTTAGCGGGGATAAGAGGCTCTGTCTTTCCTCCGTCCCCTTGCTCCGGGCTCATTGGGCATTCGGACCAGTCCTCATCGCAGTAGTACTGGCGAGACCACCTCTCCCTCATGAAGCTTTGTAGCCTCCTCTTTGAGGTGTGGCCTCTCCGGGTTCCACTGGAGGTCGCTGTTGAATCATTGGGTAAACAGTACATTGGCGATCGTCAGTGTCCATACTGACCACCATTGAAGAACGCTTGGTCCGTTGGAGGTCGACAAGGGCTTCCCCTGCCTCTGTTGGTGTACTCTGTCATGACTCCCGCCTCGTCTCCTCGTTGACCCCTTTATTTTTTATTTATTTATTTTTTAATGGCCACTTTACGGGCCTGGGCCAATTGTAGCTTCAAAAGTTGTTCCTGCATGTCCTTTACCTCATCTGATGATTTGTGTTGTCTGTCGACAAAAAGTTTCACATGGTGTGACACATGACAATTAAAGAAGCTATCTCCCCCTTTGATGAGGTCAGGGTCTTTAAAAGTTCAGTCCTAACTTCAACCGGCAAGGTGTCAAGTAAAGCTATTCTATAAATAACATTTGCCTCCCTTAAACGGGAGGGATGTGACCCAGTCTTATCTGTCCAAATACTTATGCAATTTTCGAAGTGAGAACTGGGATCCATGAGAGGTTTGAAGTCCGGAAGCTTCGGCACTGTTGGGGAAGAGGACAGGAACATGTCGCGGATGACTGCAAACACTATAGGAGCAAAAGGGGCAAATAAAATTTCAGGATCGACATTATTCAGACCCGACCGTGTCAAAATATCATCCGATTGGTGAACCAAAATGCTCATGCCGTCCATCAACCTCTTCAGCGCTTGAATCCACATTTCACCGCCAGCTGCCAGTCCGGGCAGTCGTTTCTGTAAAAACTAAAAATCTTTTAAAGACATTTTTTGGATATTTACCCACCTTTTTGGGTGTGGGCTTGTGCGGAATTGATAGGAGTTTTATTTCCCCTCGACAATTGGTCTGCCATTTGAGCAGCTCCCTTGACCGGCAATGCCGGTTAGAGTGACGTCACTGGAGCCGTTTTTGGGAAGGTCCATCAATTGTATTTAGCGGGGGAATTTGTCGCTCTTTTTTTCCACTGAACGGCTGCCATGGCAGGGCACACCAGACAAATCTCATGAATTTTTCTCCTCAATTTTTCATTCTCTTCTATTTTCTTATTCAAATCTCTTTTCTCTCTCCACCCTGCAGCATCCAACTTTTCCTTCCTCTTTTTTTCCCCTTTCAGAATAACCTCTCTGTTACGTGAAACAACTTACATTCATTACCTCTACACTCGACTGTCCAATTCACAATCCCGAGTTTTGGTGGCACACTCATCTTATTCTAAATCGGTTTTTGGGGGTCGGACCTGGTTGTAACCGCGTCCAATTTCAAGTCAGTCTACGACGGGACAAGTAGGTACCTTGTTACCCTACTCCCAGGATTTTCTCTGATCCTGGTCTGTCAGGTACCTTGTTACCCTGACTTCTAATTATGCAATTTTAACAACACAACGTCTTATTAACTATTGGCAACAAAACAACTGTACCACAAGTCTCCCAAATTTCGCCATTTCCAAAGTGCAGAATTCGTGATATAATCAAACAGGCTTCTGCTCATCTTTTTTATTTCGGTGCACCGGGGAGATTTGCAGTCCAACTGAATTCCTGTCCGCTCCTCTGTCTTTTTATCTAATGTTCTTCCAGGATCATGTCAGGGTCACCATTTGAAGGAACCTGTGTTTTAAAATCTCCTATTACTCCCGTGGTTCCAAGCGTGCTCGTTTTCGTGAAAGAACTACGTTCACAACAATGTATAAAAACCAACCAATTTATTCCTGACAGAGGAGTCTAAACATTTGCAGAGCTCTGGGTTCGTAACTAGCTCTGGGTTCGTAACAGATAAAGTAGTCGAACTCAAACTATCTGATTCTACCCCAGACTTATACAATGTTTCAAACGGGCCAGTATGGAATCGCTGTCGTCTTATTGGTCCGTGGTCTAATCTGACGTCATAGTTGTTCTGTCGAATGATGACCATCTGATCTGGTTCCAGACGTCGCCCCCAGATGTCGCCTGCAGACTCCGGCCCACATTCCTGCATTCAATGTTTATCGTGGCTCCCCGCAGTTCCTTCTTCTTTGACATCTGTTTCAAAAAACCCCTGATGGGGGTTTCCTGCAACAAAAATCCTACCCCCTGATCTGATTATACTGTTATACACATCCTCTTCCAAACTAGTTGGACCCTGAAACTCTATTTTATATTCTATTACATATAGAATTACATATAAGAATATAAAGTATTCCATATTCCCTTCAGAAAGAAGGAATTTAATTGTCGTTGTGAAACTCGTATCATAGCTATGCACTCCAGTCAGAGTCAAATGTTTCATGACTTTATTTAATATTGGTACCGCTCAATAAATTAGAATATCGTTGAAAAGTTTTTCTTCAGTACTCATAGTGATTAAACGCTGAAGTACTTTTCAGAGGGCAAATTCCAGCCTAATTTCTACATGAAAAATCACTATTTCTTGAATGAATTCACAATTTCGTTTGATGTTATATTTTAGTTTCTCAATATGGAGAATTTTTTTTGTTTGCTATGAGCTGCAATCATCAAAATAATACATATTTTAAATATGAAATACTTCACTCTGAGTGCGTGCAGTGTACAGTTCAGCTCTATAATTTCACTTTTTGAATTTAACTACCTAGTAAAAGATTGACACTATTCATGTGTGAGCATGATTGACATGAACTCGTGAATGCCAGTGATGTGTGTGAGAATGTGATTGACATGCTCGCGTGAACGCATTTGAGGAGTGTTGATGAGAGCAAGACGCGTGCGTATGAGAGCATTTGAGTCGTGTAAATGAGAGCATTTGAGAAGTGTAAATGAGAGCGTAAATGAGAGCATTTGAGTAGTGTAAATGAGAGCATTTGAGTAGTGTCAATGAGAGCATTTGAGTCGTGTCAATGAGAGCATTTGAGTAGTGGTAATGAGAGCATTTGAGTCGTGTAAATGAGAGCATTTGAGTAGTATCAATGAGAGCTTTTGAGTAGTGTTAATGAGAGCAAGACTTGTGCATATGAGAGTGTTTGAGTAGTCCTTATGAGAGCCTTTCAGTAGTTTGTGTGTGTGTGAAAGCTGGTCTGCAATTGATCTTCTTTGCACTCGCCTCGCATGTCGGACAGTGTTCTGGAAGGCGCAGCAGAGCCATTAATGGTAGAGCTAGTTTTTGTTTCCCTGTACCTTTACCCAGAACCCAATGAGGCGAGAAGTAACTTTAACTGTCTTCTTTGTGCTTATTTTGTGGAAACTTTGTGAAAGGAAATAGCGACTATTGATGCTATTTGTTAGCCTGTCCATGGCATTTTGCATTGTGTGCTGGCATTAAGCTAGCATAAACAATTGTTTTAAATACACAAAGTGTAATCCTCTTTGTTTAATGTTTAGTATGACAGTAAACATCAACTGAGAGTGGCATTCATTGCTTGAAGCCTCTTTTTTGGATGACTTGTTTGCTATTTGCCAACCTGCTTCTTATTGTGGAGTGAATTGATTTAAATTCACCGCCACCATACAGAGCTCATATCTCAAGTCTGCACTTGCAAATCAAAGCCAAATAATTGGCCTAATGATGACTTGCATCTTGATAAGCTTACACACAGAGCACCAACAACTGGAAAAAAAAAATCCTCTTTCTCCCGCCCCACACCACTTGGAATGTTTTCACAGGAAAAAAGCAACGGGTGAGAAATAAAGCAAGAGTGAATGTTGGCTATGAATGGATTACTAAGGTTAACGCTTTAGAAATCCTAGGACATGTTGTAGTTTGTCCGATACTAACTTTCAAGTTTAGGCTTTTCACATTTATCTACCAGATGGGTTACTTGTTTCCAATTTAAAGCATGTAGCAAAGTTAGCTTTTATTTTCTTTTTTTTAACTTTTTTCTTTTTACCCCGCTACTGGTCTGTTTTCTTTGAAGTACACACTCTGCCTCGTGCTGTAAACTAATTCAATAATATCCATCCATCCATTATCGGAGCCGCTTCTCACCACTAGGGTCGCGGGCGTGCTGGAGCCTATCCCAGCTGTCATCGGGCAGGAGGCGGGGTACACCCTGAACTGGTTGCCAGCCAATTGCAGGGCACATAGAAACAAACAACCATTCGCACTCACAGTCATGCCTTCGGGAAATTTAGAGTCTCCAATTAATGCATGTTTTTGGGATGTGGGAGGAAACCGGAGTGCCCGGAGAAAACCCACACAGGCACGGGGAGAATATGCAAACTCCACACAGGCCGGGCCGGGGATTGAACCCGGGTCCTCAGAACTGTGAGGCTGACGCTCTCACCAGTCGGCCACCGTGCCGCCGAATTCAATCATAAATAGTTAAAATTCATCTTGAAATATCCATCCATCCATCCATCCATCCATTTTCTGTGCCGCTTATCCTCACAAGGGTCACGGGAATCTTGAAATGTACATATATAAACTCGATTTGTTGTAATTATTTTTTTTAATCAAAATTGTACGAAAGAAGATTATATTTGTTAGATATATTTTAGTAGTTATCATTTATTTGCTTAGCTTGCATTAGTATTTTGCATTAGTAGCTTGCATTAGTATTTTGCATTAGTAGCTTGCATTAGTATTATGGACAATATTTAGATAGAAAGATGTCTCGCCTTCAAGAAGATGACTCAGCAACATTTGATGGAAGGGCGCCTTGACCAAGGACGTGATCGGATGTGGTCGGGGACGGGACAGGTGTCGTCTGGTCTTATGTTTTGTGTTGTGTCTTAATGCTTAGAACATTATGTCTTGTAGAACCCTCCTATTTTCAAATAAATGTAGGAGCGACGGGGGAGATTGTTTAGAGCGTGTTGAGAGGCTGTAACCTGAACAATCTCCCATGCGCCCTCCTCATGAGTAAAATGACCAACGTCTTCATTCCTT
Source organism: Phycodurus eques (assembly GCF_024500275.1). NCBI lineage: Eukaryota > Metazoa > Chordata > Actinopteri > Syngnathiformes > Syngnathidae > Phycodurus > Phycodurus eques. Next base: position 143,119 of record NW_026904021.1, on the reverse strand, counting down.
TTGTGTTTATTCATAATAATGTTTGGTGAGATAAATCCAACAGTATCGCAAAGTAGGTCAGATGTTTTCTTTTTGTGATTGATGAGATATTGTATAGATTAAGTTAATTAGAGACGAGCATCAGGTTTATGTGGGTTCCAGCTCATAAAGGAATAAAGGTGAATGTAAAAGATGATTAGTTTGCAAAACAAGCACTTAAACGAGAAGAACGGTTGGGAATATCTTTTGGGATTGGTGAAGGCAAGGCTGATGTGAAAAACATAATCAAAACAGAATGGCAAACAGTTTGGAATGGAGGTCACACAGGATAGCATTTGTCTCAAATTCAGCAGACGGTGGGGGGCATGAAAGCAGTGGGGAGAAACACAATCATAAGAAGATTAAGATGAGGACATACAGGGCTCAATGGGACAATGCATTTAATTGGGAAGCATTGTACGGGTTTGTGTGAATGTGGAGTGGAGGAGGGAGGAGAGTGTTGAACATGTTATTTGTTATTGTCAAAGGCATGAAATAAGTTAAGGGATGCGCAGAGTTGAGTTGAAGTAAAGTGGGGTTCACGTATTTAATCTTAGAAATGTACTCAACACGGAAGAAATTAAGATCAAAGGCAGTTTTTTAATGAAACAGGATTGAGAAAGAGAATATAGTCTAAAAGTTGATTTGGTTTTATTTATTTATTTTGCTCCCTCGTACTATACATATGTATAGACGTATTCTGACCCACACTCCAGCACAGCAGATGGCGGTAATGCATCTTGAAGGTTTGATGCCACCCGCCAATAAACAAGATGAAAAAGAAGAAGAAGATGAAGATGATCATGGGTAATACATCTCCTTTCCCTTCTTGCCGTGCTTCAATCGTGCTTCAGCAAATTTGCCGGAATTTGGACTCAATGTTGTGAATCCTCGACGCGGCACGCCCCTGATCACTGCTTTGGACTAAAACATCTTTTGTGCAATCTTCGTGTCCGGTTGGAGTCTTCTCTGCCACGTTGAACCTTCTCGGCCTAGCTTAGCTCAGCTAAGCTTATCTTAGCTTAGCTTGCTAACAAAGAGACACGTTTGTGATCAACACTTCGCTAAGCAGAGATCAAGCGTCAGGTAAAGTGTTCTTTTATCCGCTACCGACTAGTAAGGAGTGGGGACCACAAGACCTACAACCCCAATTCCAATGAAGTTGGGAGGTTGTGTTAAACATAAATAAAACCAGAATACAATGATTTTAAAACCATGTTCAACCTATATTTAATTGAATACACTACAAAGACAATATATTTCATGTTCAAGTGATGAACTTAATTGTTTTTAGCAAATAATCATTAACTTAGAATTTTATGGCTGTAACACATTCCAAAAAAGCTGGACACGTTCGTTTACTTCTTCAGCAAGCGTTAGCAGTGCAGTGTTCGTGTTTAGCCTGGGGAGGAAGGTAGACACCGGCGAGGATGAAAGAGGCGAACTCGTGGGTTGAGTAGACTGGCTTACAGTTAAAAAAACAGCGACTCCAAGTCTGGGCTGCAGTGTGTTGAGCTCCGAGACGTCGATACACCGTTTTTCATTGATATAGAAGCATATTCCGCCACCTTTGGTTTTAGCTTTGGTGTTCCGCTCGGTGTAGTTGGAAGCCCGGAACCATTACAGCGTCATCAAAGACGTGTTCTTTCAGGACAATGTTCCTCAATGTACAATTGGAAGGAATTTGGGGATTTCATCATATACAGCCCATAATATCATCAAAAGGTTCGGAGAATCTGGAGAAATCACTGCATGTTAGCGGCAAGGCCGAAAACCAACATTGAATGCCCGTGACCTTCGATCCCTCAGGCGGCACTGCATCAAAAACCGACATCAATGTGTAAAGGACATCACCACATGGGCTCGGGAACACTTCAGAAAACCCATCCATCCATCCATTTTCTTTACCGCTTATCCTCACTCGGGTCACGGGCTGCTGGAGCCTATCCCCGCTATCTTCGGGTGTGAGGGGGGGTACACCCTGAACCGGTCGCCAGCCAATCGCATGGCACATAGAAACAAACCACCATTCACACCTACGGGCAATTTAGAGTCTTCAATCAACCTACCACGCATGTTTTTGGGATGTGAAAGCCCAGAGAAAACCCACCCAGTCACGGGGAGAACATGCAAACTCCACACAGGTGGGGCCGGGATTTGTCCTCAGAACTGTGAGGCAGATGTGCTAACCAGTCATTCACCGTGGCGATGTCAGAAATCCAATGTCAGTAAATACATTTCTGCAAAGCAAAAGCCATTTATCAACAACACCCAGAAACGCCGCCAGCTTCTCTGGGCCCGAGCTCGTCTAAGATGGAAAAGTGGACAGTATCTCCCCCTGAAATTGTGGCCGTCGTGTCCTCTGGGCCAAAGAGGAAAAGAACCATCCGGACTTTTATGGACGCAAAGTTCAAAAGCCAGCATCTGTGATGGTATGGGGCCGTGTTAGTGCCAATGGCATGGGTAACTTACACATGTGTCAAGGCACCATTAATGCTGAAAGGTGCCTTCAACTATTTGTGGCATTAAAAGCAGAGACAGAGGCATTCCCCATATTTGAGGATAAATGCCATTACTACTGAAGCAAGAAACACAGTTACCTTAACATTCCAATACGTCACCTCCAAACCGCCAAAGAGGTTGTCGTGGATACAACGCAATATAACAGTTCACAATCAATATTTATCTAATAACATGACAAAAACGTTAAATGTCGTTTTTGCTTTTTGTTTTATAATCAGGGCAGGAGGTGGGGTACACCCTGAACTGGTTGCCAGCCAATCTCAATCTCCGGGTTTGTTGAAACAAACAACCATTCATACTCACATTCACACCTTGGGGCAATTTAGAGTCTTTAGTCTACCTACATGCATGTTTTTGGGATGTGGGAGGAAACCGGAGTGCCCGGAGAAAACCCACGCAGGCACGGGGAGAACATGCAAACTCCACACAGGCGGGGCCGGGGATTGAACCCGGGTCCTCAGAACTGTGAGGCTGACGCTCTAACCAGTAAATTATGGTCTTCGTCAAACAAGATGAGGAACGGACCATAAATTAATGACGCTCTTTATACGGCGTCATTAATTTGTGTATGGGACAGTCGACTGAAAGGATAAAATGAGACCAAATTTGGCAAAAAATAACCAAAATTAAGAAATCAAATAAGGATCCAAATGAGCCAAATTAAACATTCCAAATGATAACTTTAATCAACAAAACCGAACGACAATTTAAATCAACAAAACCAAAGAAAACGATGAAAATAATCCAAAATAAAGGGTAAACAGAGTAAGTCAAAACATAGGATGGAAAACAACTATACCAAAAAATAAGGGAAAGCAAAAACTAAACTAAAAAGTTTAACTAAACATAAAGGTTAAACATAACTAAATTAAAACTGAAAAGAAACCTAAAGGATCAAATAAAACCTAAGTAAAAGGGGACAAATGATTAGTGCGCCCTTCTTTTGGAGGGGTATAATATACTGGGATATCCCTTATTCTAATCTTACTCTAACCTTAACCAAAGGTCTACTTTTTATGCAGTCGCTCTCTGTAGCCCTAATCTTAAATTGACTTTGGTTGAATGGACAGGATGGACTGGCATAGTTGGGATTTTAACCTTAACCTGTTGGGTACCTGCTGGCCCATTTGTTTGGGTCTGGCACGTGACCCTCTACCGCCCTCTGCTGGTATCTTATTTTTTTCTTGCGTTTCCTTGTGTGGGACTGACTCTGGAATGGATTTTAATATTCCTATATGTATGCTAGATAAAAATATAATTATTTTGGCACATATGTGGTTTTGTATTAATGTTCCCCTTCATATCAAAAAGATATAAATACTGTCCCATATGAATATGAAACAAAATGTGCGCTCAGATCTTTTGATTGACTATAATACAGGGAAATAGGAATCACTGATTTACTTGTACCCGTGCATGGGATGCTTGATCATCCTCTGTTTTTCTATCCAAAACCAGATTCTTGTTATTTGTGTGTCCTTTACTGTAAAATGTTATAAAATGTGGGTGGCGGAAACGTTTTAATTATATGGTACAATTTATCCGCTATTAAAGGCAGTCTCACAAATTCATGGGATTAGAATAGAAATACGTGAAATAGGCGAAATAGTAGGAGGTTGTGTTTTTTCTTTTCCCTTTGTGAAATGTTTTTTTTTAATCGCTTTTTTCTTTCGGTAGTTTGTTGTATATTTTACAGAGGCGTATTGCTGCCACACCCACACAAAAAAGGTTCACTATCACGTTACAACATGATACGTTTCATGTTATAACGTGAAAAGTTTCAATAACACTACTGTTTTTCGTTTGATCCTTATGGGCTAGACGTGTTTTTCGTCAAAATAATTTATGTAATTACTTTACTACTGAATCATAGTCAAATTCAGGTTACGTTGCCGACATCGGAATGGAACGATGTCGGAAACAGACCACGTAACCCCCTGTGCAGTGAGCTATTTCACACGCATCCCAGGTTGGAAAACATTTCGAATGCATCAGAAACTATGACTGAGGGTGTAACGGTAATGAAATTGTATGATGATGTTTTTGTACTGATCAGAGGCGTATACTGAGTGACAGAACATTCTAGGTATGGGGCGAGAAGCGTATCTGCCTAACCCTCCATTAACTAACCCTAACGCTCTAATTTACTACGTTAACAAACACAGGGCAGCTCAACCTCTGGCTAGTGGAGATCATGGCTTGCAATATGCTTTAGGTGGTATGTCAAACTCTTTTGAAATGGCGTCTTGAGAATGTGAATATCACCACAGCATGAAACAAAGCATACTATAGTTATGTTTAAAAATGTAATGTGTTTTCTGAGGCTATTTTTAAACAATACCTTTTCTTGGTCTTAAATTTTGTAAAAGTGGGATTTGAGACTGTCACTGATGGTGTCGTGGTACACTCGGTTGACTTTGGTGCAGGCAGTGTGGGTTCAGTTCCCACTCAGTGACGGTGTGAATGTGAGTGCGAATGGCTGTCCGTGTCTATATGTGCCCTGCAACTGGCGACCAGTTCAGGGTGTAGTCCGCCTTTCGCCCGAAATCAGCTGGGATAGGCTCCAGCATCCCGCGACCCTAACCAGGATAACAGGTGTTGAAAATGGATGGATGGATGCATTTGAGACTGCAACAATAATGAAATGTGGGTCCCTGGGTGAAAACAGAGGACCACTCACCGCTCAGTTGGGGGAGGGGAATCCATTCAGTGTAACATTCAGCAGAGAATTTTGTGTGACAATATTATATATATTATAATTATATAATATTAGCCTATAATGCATGTAATCTATATCGATCTATCTGTCTATCTAGCGATCTATCTGTACATATACAGTATATGTACTGACAGATAAAGTTGTTGTTACCCCTCTGTTAATAAAATAAAAATAAATTGCATGACAAATGAAAATAGAAATGATATATTGCAAAATATAACAATAGTATAGCAATACGAGCATATAAAAATAATCGAATTGTGACGCAAGTATCGTGATAGAATTGTATCGTCGGGCAACTGCTGATCCCCCCTCCAGTATTTTATGATTGCATTACACAATGGTATCAGTCTCCATAATTTAAGTGTGCAAATGTCAATGAATTGTGCTCACATTTGTTTCTGTTTTGATAGATTGATGCCACAGTCATTGCCTTCATTTTCATGTGTGTGTGTGTGTGTGTGTGTGTGTCTGTGTGTGTGTGTGTTCCAGGTTTTGTCTTCCTCTTCCTCGTTTCTCACACACCTGCTCCTGTGAGCATCTTCACCACCTGTGCCTCGTTCATACCTAATTAGCGATTGTATTTAACCTCGGGTCTCATTCCCTCTCGTCGCCAGTTCGTTGAGGTAAGAAGCTGTTGGAATGTCTGCTAGTTCTAGTTTGCGTTGATCGGTAGCGCCGACCTGAGGGAAGGAGCTGGAAGAGCTGGTGACCGGGGTGCAGACGGTCCGAGAGGATTTTGCACGCCCTTGTCTTAGTTCTGGCAGCGTGCAAGTCCTCAATGGTGGGTAGGGGGGTACCGACAATCCTTTCAGCAGTTTTGATTGTCCGTTGCAGTCGGAGTTTGTCCTTTTTTGTAGCAGCACCAAACCAGACTGTGATGGAAGAACACAGGACTGATTCGATGACCGCTGTGTAGAACTGTCTCAGCAGCTCCGGTGGCAGGCCGTGCTTTCTCAGAAGCCGCAGGAAGTACATCCTCTGCTGGGCCTTTTTGAGGACGGAATTGATGTTGGTCGCCCACTTCAGGTCCTGAGAGATTGTAATTCCCAGGAACTCGAAGGTCTCGACGGTTGACACAAGGCAGCTGGACAACGTGAGGGGCAGCTGTGGCGAAGGATGCCTCCTGAAGTCCACGATCATCTCTACCATCTTGAGCGTGTTCAGCTCCAGGTTGTGTCGGCCGCACCACAGCTCCAGCCGCTCCGCTTCCTGTCGATATGCAGAATCGTCACCGTCCTTGATGAGGCCGATGACAGTGGTGTCATCTGCAAACTTCAGGAGCTTGACAGTCGGGTTCGCTGAGGTGCAGTCATTCGTGTAGAGAGAGAAGAGCAGCGGAGAGAGGACACAACCTTGGGGCGCCCCAGTGCTGATGCTGCGTATGGATGAGGTGGCCTCCCCCAGCCTGACCTGCTGTGTCCTGCCCGTCAGAAAGCTGTAAATCCACTGGCAGATGGCAGGTGAGACGCTGAGCTGGAGAAGCTTGGTTGAAAGGAGTTCAGGGATGATGGTGTTGAACGCTGAGCTGAAGTCCACGAACAGGATCCTCGCGTAGGTCCCTGCACTGTCGAGGTGTTCTAGGATGAAGTGCAGTCCCATGTTGACTGCATCATCCGCAGACCTGTTCGCTTGGTAGGCAAACTGCAGGGGGTTCAGCAGGGGACCTGTGACACTCTTGAGGTGGTCCAGCATGAGACGTTCAAAGGACTTCATGACCACAGATGTCAAAGCGACAGGCCTGTGGTCATTCAGACCAGAGATTGCAGGTTTCTTGGGGACTGGAATGATGGTGGAGCATTTGAAACAGGATGGAACTCCGCACATTTCCAAAGATCTGTTGAAGATCTGAGTGAAGACTGGAGCGAGCTGGTCCGCGCAGACTTTGAGGCAGGATGGGGACACATGGTCCGGTCCTGCCGCTTTGTTAATCTTCTGTTGTTTGAAGATGCGTCTCACATCCTGTTCATGGATGGTTAACGCAGAAGTCAGAGGTGTGATTGTGGTCGCGGGTGCAGCCGGGTGGGTGTGTGGTGTGAAAGTGTCCTTTTCAAATCTGCAATAGAAGGTATTCAAGTCGTTGGCTAGTGTGAATACATTTCTCTCATGCATTCAACAGGTTTGTTCTTGTCTTTTGTAGTACATCTTGTGCTGCTTCGTCACTCTCTGCTTCGAGAGTGACATTTCTACACAGGTTACAGTCTTTGCACAAAAGCAGTTTCAAAGCATCTGTCTAATAGTAATACAGAAGTAGAAATAAGGTGAAACAGCCTTTCTAGGTTTGATGTATTCAGTATTAAATGATCTTGTTTAGGAGTACATCACAGAGAACATATACATCAAAAGTATATTAAGGAAACAATATTAATCAGATTAGATTTCAAAGTTGTTGACTCTAATATGTGTGTTTATTGTGATTGGATATTGGTAGTATAAGGATATTGAGATATCATATGTTTGAACTGGCGACTCTTAATCATGGCCTGAACATAGATTTTGGCGACCTCTCGTGGTTAAGAAGACATTTGCTTGAACTGGCGACTCATCATGCCCTAAATTTGGTTTGGCTACCTCTGGTGGTTGAACCAGGAATCAAACTGGGGCTGAGCTCACTAACATGCACCCAGCCACATAAGCCAATCACTATCTTTCACTCCATTGCTTCACGTGGTTTGGGAACCTACTCGACACGGCCAATAAAGATTTTTCAATCTTGTCGGTGAAAAAACACATCGTCGGTGTGGGACTATTTTGCGGTGTCTCAGACAAACCACACGTAAGTTATTTGCAGTCTGTGCACAACTGAAATACTTCGTGGGGTATGTCATCTAAATGCTTCAACACAAATTTGATCGAGCACCTGAAGAATGTACACGAGGAGCATGCCGCGTTCAAGCAAAGCAGCCTGGGGTGGGGTGGGGTTGGAGCGTAGTCAGACTCAAACTCTGGACAAAACCCTTCCATATAGCCGTGACAGTGAGAAAGTTACAGTAAGCATGTCATTAACGGTATTTATTAAAGTAATGTATTACAGTAAGTTAGCACCCATTATTTCTGTCCTGTAATGTTGATTTGACCTAAACTTATGTCAGTGGCCAATCCTTGAATGCCCCCTAGAGGTCATTTGTGTTTTAACTTTTGTCGAAAAAACAAGAGAAAGATTTGAGCTGGGACGGCTCCAGCACGCCTGCAAGGATAAGCTGAACATAACATGGATTGATGGATGGATACAGTATAGAGGACACAAGTATATACAATAAATGAACAAGTCATGAAAATAGACATATTGCTCCATCTTGTGATCGGATCGTGATCGGTTATCGTTTTTTTTAAACTTGCTGATCGGTGATCGGCCCCAAAATCCTGATCGTGTAAAGCCTAATTTTGTTGTTGTTCTTGACCTGTCCATTTTTTTCCCAATATATCAAACTAATCTGTCTTTCATATGAACCTTAAATATAACTATTAACTGGAATACACAACATGAGAACAGATTTACCAAACTGTATGTTTGTCATTTTGTGTCTTGCAGACATCACTGAAGATTTTCGTACTGAGCGGCAGGAGCCAGAGTCCCCTCACATTAAAGGAAATGGAGGACGAAGTGGTCCACCAAATCAAAGAGGAAGAGAAATTGGAGCCCACTCCCATTGAAAAAGAGAATGCGGAGGAGCACCCGCATAGCAAACATGACGTAGAGGAGGACATCACCAAGTTTCTTTCGACTGGTGTCCCTTTGAAGACTAAAGATGAAGGCCAAAGAGAGGAGACCAGAGGGGTGGAGCCTCCAAGCAGCAGCTAAAGTCAACACATTACAACAGAAGGTGATGGAGACCCCTGTGGAGGATCACAAGCAGACGGACTCTTTGCTCCACAATCAGATAGTGACTACATGATGTCGCACTATACTCACACTGATGAAAGTGATGATGATGAACAGTCGGAAGGTTATATGACATTTCACACTGACAACTTCTTCTTCTTTTCCTTTCGGCTTGTCCCGTTAGGGGTCACCACAGCGCGTCATCCTTTTCCATGTAAGCCTATCTCCTGCATCCTCCTCTCTAACACCAACTGCCATCATGTCTTCCCTCACGACATCCATCAACCTTCTCTTTGGTCTTCCTCTACCTCTCTTGCCTGGCAGCTCCATCCTCATCATCCTTCTACCAATGTACTCACTATTTCTCCTCTGGACGTGTCCAAACCATTGAAGTCTGCTCTCTCTAACTTTGTCTCCAAAACATCGAACCTTGGCTGTCCCTCTGATGAGCTCATTTCGAATTTTATCCAACCTGGTCACTCCAAGAGCGAACCTCAACATCTTCATTTCCGCCACCTCCAGCTCTGTTTCCTGTTGTCTCTTCAGTGCCACTGTCTCTAATCCATACATCATGGCTGGCCTCACCACTGTTTTATAAACTTTGCCCTTCATCTGAGCAGAGACTCTTCTGTCACATAACACACCTGACACCTTCCCCCACCCGTTCCAACCTGCTTGGACCCGTTTCTTCACTTCCTGACCACACTCACCATTGCTCTGGATGGTTGTCCCCAAGTATTTGAAGTCCTCCACCCTTGCTATCTCTTTTCCCTGTAGCCTCATTCTTCCCCCACCACCCCTCTCATTCATGCACATATATTCTGTTTTACTTCGGCTAATCTTCATTCCTCTCCTTTCCAGTGCATGCCTCCATCTTTCTAACTGTTCCTCCAGCTGCTCCCTTCTTTCACTGCAGATCACAATGTCATCTGCAAACATCATGGTCCATGGGGATTCCAGTCTAACCTCATCTGTCAGCCTATACATCACCACTGCAAAAAGGAAGGGGCTCAGGGCTGTTCCCTGATGCAGTCCCACGTCCACTTAAATTCTTCTGTCACACCTACAGAACACCTCACCGCTGTTCTGCCGCCCTCGTACATGTCCTGTATTATTCTAACATACTTCTCTGCCACTCCAGACTTCCGCATGCAGGACCACAGTTCCTCTCTGGGTACTCTGTCATAGGCTTTCTCTAGATCTACAAAGACACAATGTAGCTCCTTCTGACCTTCTCTGTACTTTTCCATCAACATCCTCAAGGCAAATAATGCATCTGGGGTACTCTTTCGAGGCATGTGGTACTCTTTCTAGGCATGAAACCATACTGTTGCTCGCAAATACTCACTTCTGTCCTGAGTCTAGCCTCCACTACTCTTTCCCATAACTACATTGTGTGGCTCATCAACTTTATTCCTCGATAGTTGCCACAACTCTGCACATCACCTTTGTTCTTAAAAATGGGCACCAGGACGCTTTTCCTCCATTTCTCAGGCATCTTCTCACCCGCTAGAATTCTATTGAACAAGCTGGTCAAAAACTCCACAGCCACCTCTCCTAGATGCTTCCATACCTCCACAGGAATGTCATCAGGACCAACTGCCTTTCCATTTTTCATTCTCTTTAATGCCTTTCTAACTTCCCCCTTACTAATCATTGCCACTTCCTGGTCCACCACACTTGCCTCTTCTACTCTCCCTTCTCTATCATTTTCCTCATTTATCAACTCCTCGAAGTATTCTTTCCATCTAGCTAGCACACTGCTGGCACCAGTCAACATATTTCCATCTCTATCCTTAATCACCCTAACCTGCTGCACATCCTTCCCATCTCTATCCCTCTGTCTGGCCAGCCTGTATAGATCATTTTCTCCTTCTTTAGTGTCCAACCTGCCATACATGTCATCATATGCCTCTTGTTTTGCCTTTGCCACCTCTACCTTTGCCCTGTGTCGGATCTCAATGTATTCCTTTCGCCTCTCCTCGGTCCTCTCAGTGTCCCACTTCTTCTTAGCTAACCTTTTTCCTTGTATGATTTCCTGTACTGTGAGGTTCCACCACCAAGTCTCCTTCTCTCCTTTCCTGCCAGAAGATACACCAAGTACTCTCCCGCCTGCTTCTCTGATCACCTTGGCTTCAGTGGTCCAGTCTTCTGGAAGCTCCTCCCGTCCACCGAGAGCCTGTATCATCTCTTCCCGAAAAGCTGCACAACACTCGTCCTGTCTCAGCTTCCACCACATGGTTCTCTTCTCTGCCTTTGTCTTCCTAATTTTCCTCCCCACCACCAGAGTCATCTTACACACCACCATCCTATGCTGTCTAGCCACACTCTCCCCTACCACTACCTTACAGTTGGTAACCTCCTTCAGATTACATCGTCTGCACAAGATGTAATCCATCTGTCTGCTTCTACCTCCGTTCTTGTAGGTCACCCTATGTTCGTGCCTCTTCTGGAAAAATGTGTTCACGACAGCCATTTGCATCCTTGTTGCGAAGTCTACCACCATCTGTCCCTCCAAGTTCCTTTCCTGGATGCCGTACTTACCCATCACTTCTTCATCACCCCTATTACCTTCACCAACATGTCCATTACAATCTGCACCAATTACGACTCTCTCTCTGTCTGGAATGCTCAGAACTACATCATCTAGCTCCTTCCAGAATTTCTCTTTCACCTCTAGGTCACATCCTACCTGTGGGGCTTAGCCACTAATCACATTACACATAACACCCTTAATTTCAAATTTCAGCCTCATCACTCGATCTGATACTCTTTTCACCTCCAAGACATTCTTAGCCAACTCTTCTTTTAAAATAATAATACACCATGGTAAAATAATTTAAACCCTGCCCCTAAACGTCTAGAACTTACTGCCTCTCCACCTGGTCTCCTGGACACACAGTGTATCAACCTTTCTCCTAATCATCATGTCAACCAACTCCCGAGATTTTCCTGTCATCGTCCCAACATTCAAAGTCCCCACATTCAGTTCTAGGCTCTGTGTTTTCCTCTTCTCTTTCTGCCAAAGAACCCGCTTTCCACCTCTTCTTCTTCTTCTTTGACTTCGACCCACAGTAGCTGAATTTCCAACGGCGCCCTGCAGGTTGACGGCGCCGGTGGCGGACATTGTTAACCCGGGCCACGACCGATCCGGTATGGAATTCTTTGGATGAACGCTCATATTTGTTTGGCAAGGTTTTAAGCCGGATGCCCTTCCTGACGCAACCCTCTGCATTTATCCGGGCTTGGGACCGGCCTACAGTTTGCACTGACTTGTGCCCCCATAGGGCTGCATTACATTTCACACTGACAACAAACAATGGAAATGTTCTCAGTGTGGGAAAACATTTGCCAAGAAGAGCATTTTGAAACAACACGTGAGAACACACACTGGAGAAAAACCTTTTGCCTGTTCAGTTTGTGGTGTAAGATTTTCTAGGAAGGAAAGCTAAAAAGACACACAAGAACCCACACTGGTGAAAAACATTTTTCTTGTTCAGTTTGCAGAAAAGATTCACTTAGAAGGGAGATTTTTTTAAAAAAAACACAAGAACACATACTGGTGAGAAACCTTTTTCCTGCTCAGTTTTGGTCAAAAATTCACTCAGAAGGGAAACTTAAAAATACACACAAGAACACACACTGGTGAGAAACCTTTTTCCTGATCAGTTTGTGGCCAAAGATTCTTTTATAAGTGTCAGGCTAAGACACAAAAGTGTGCTGGTGAGAATAGAAGTGATCAAGATGCTTTTAATGAAAATGTTAATGTTGTATCTAAAAAGTAATTACTATGTTACTGCTTTCCAAAAATCTACATTCTTGTATTCTGTGTACCAGCTTTTATTGTATCTTCTTCTTGTCCATATATTTTCTAAAAGCTTCCAGCAGGCGAGTGTTGAGAATTAGCACTGGTGCCAAAACACTAGTTAAAGGTGAGAACATGGGCATTAATTCCATAGTTCTGGACTCATAAATGATGTCTTCAGAAAAAAATAGTAATTTTAGAATCATTTTCTGATTAAATATTTAAATATTTAACTTTCAGCCATCATAGTCACATGACACATAACGAGCAAGAGCCAATTCAATTTGATCATTGAACTATGTTTTCTATGGTGTAATTTTTGGTCATATTGAAAGTCTGGGTGAATTTTTTGAACAGTAATGAATGAAAATACTGATAGTGAAATGTGTTGGAAGGTTTGTAGCCGGGGAGCTGATCGCAAGACGAGTGAAGAACCAAGAGAGCAGAAATAACACGAGAGAGTGAGAGAAGGCGGGAGTCAGGGGTTAAGTACCCCGTTGGTGTGTCAAAGAGGACCAGACAGGACCACACCCATCAAATTGAATCTCGTCTCCAATTTTGATTAAAGTGGTGTAAAGATCATATCTTAAGATAAAATACGCTCAACTTTGTATTCTTTCCTCACAGGTCAAGCCTATAGAGTGACAGTTTAAACTTTAGTCTTGGCAAATCAACTGCTTGTGCTTCAAATCACATTTCATGCTGCTTGGAGTCAAATCGAGACAAACAATTCTCAAAATCTCGTAATTGCGCTTGTAAAGTTGACACATTGACACAGACATCAAGAACTACATTTGGAATAATTCTGCAGCGTTTGTCAAATATCAAAACAGACATTTATCCTTGGTGAAACATCAAATGAGAGTTCACGGATTGCAGTTCCTTTCAACGCCAGCGGGTGTCGCCTTGTTCCAGCATGTGTTCCAATTCAGAGACAGGTGGTCCGGTGGGGGCCTTTGATGCTTGGGAGTTCAGACTTGAAGGGTAGATGTCAATTAGTTTATGGTCCACGAGGCGTCTCCTTGGGGCAGTCTCACAGCAGGGCGGCTTTGAAGAATGCCGTTTATCGAGCCGTGGGGAGTCACTATGTCACCTCAGTTTGCGGGAAGCATGTCCGCAACACACGTCATCCCACATGAAGTCATTGTTGCAGATTCATTTCCTTATACGGTACATCAGCTCAATTTCAAATTGATTGCACCACAGATGCATAGTATATGTGTGTGTGTATATATGTACATATAGATCACAAAGGCGTTTCTGGAGGTGGCATTTTATGACAGACGTGGAGTTTGTCATAATGTCAGCTGACGCATGACGAGGGTCTCCCGGCCAAACGCGTTACGTCGGTTAATATCCCAAAACTGCAGCTGATCTGATTTGATCTTGTAGAATATTTCAATAGTACGAGTTCCTTTGCAAGGACCAAATGTTTGGAGATCTGTATTCAAGCCAACCATCTTTTCTTTGAAGTTCTACATCAAAGGACTTCCTTCAACCATTTGTATATTTATTAGGGTTTTCATTCTCCGCCCAGACAGTAACATGTCTTGGGTTCACAACAGGCGTCCCGGTCTGCAAAGAGGATTGTTTTGCATCTTATAAGATCAGGGAACTGGGTGTGAGCGTAGCTAGAAGGTGAGGTGCCAGCAGGCGGGTGTGATTCCAAATATGGTCATGAGGAACGGCCACCTGCTGGGTGCACCCAGGGAGGGGCTAATTCCACGCCCACAGAATTAAACCTTGAAAAACTGAGATTCAGGAGTTTTCGGGGGCTTTTTCGTTGTTCTGGCAATGTAAGCAGCTGTTATGACACTCAGACTTTTTCAATAAATTGAATTATCCCAAACGGCAAGTGTCTCGGAGTCTTCATTCATCCCATGCTCAACGGAAATCCGCAGGTCTCCCGGGTGACCTCCGACTCGGAACCACAGGCGAAAAAATCCACCTCAATCTCATCCATAAAATCTAAAAAAATGGACTGATTGTTGTCATATTTTCAGAGTAAAGATGTCCACATACAGTTTTTGGATATTAAGCTACTTTTATTGGGTTCATGCATGAGGCTTGCAAGGATGTGGCACTCTCTCGCTCTGTTTGTGTCACTTTAATGATGACATTTTAATAAATCAGCAATTTTTCAGCACATTAAATTAGTGATGGAACAATTTTGGAGTACTAACTGTTCTTCATGTGATGCAATGATACAGTATATGACAGCAATATAAGATATATAGTCATACCAATTTTAATAAAGTGGTGTTTGGAAACATTTTCTTTTTTTTTTTCCTTGAAAAGTTGCTATTTTGAAGGTGAGGGGATTCCACCTGACAGCTACGACATATAAAATATGACTAATTACTGCCACTTTATAGTATACATGCGAGGAAAAAGCGGCGTTCCAAACGGAATTTGTTATGTACCAATTGCTCCAATACATTTGGATATTATGGGAAATGACTGCCAATTTAATTTTCTTGAGCAAAAAATACATAAAATGAACTTCCATCCATCCATCCATCCATTTTCTGAGCCGCTTCTCCTCGTTAGGGTCGCGGGCGTGCTGGAGCCTATCCCAGCTATCATCGGGCAGGAGGCGGGGTACACCCTGAACTGGTTCCCAGCCAATTGCAGGGCACATACAAACAAACAACCATTCGCACTCACATTTACACTTGCGGCCAATTTAGAGTCTCCAATGCGGTTTTGGGATGTGGGAGCAAACCGTAGTGCCCGGAGAAAACCCACACAATCCATGTGTCAGGATGGCTGAGCGGTATAAGGTGCCAGACTCAAGGTTCAGCAACTTCTAAATGGGGTTTCTGGTCTCTGAATTCAGGCATGGGTTCAAATCCCACTCCTAACATCATTTTAAATGCTTTCATTTTGACAATTTGAATGCAAATGTACAGAAATGAATTAATTTTTTTTGTCATACTTTAGAGTACTGTATTCTTTCGACACAAAATGCCTGAGAGCAATGAGACACACAAATAACATAATTTAATGAAAAGTACTCTCTTCTCTCTGGTGCATCATAGAACAGTATGCGAACTTACTTTCTTCTTGGTATTTACTTACCTTTTGAAACTTAAATGTAGAAGTGATGGGTCAAATTTTTCAATTTCCTCAGCAACTACAAAAGAATGTGTTGAACACAGGCATGTTTTGCCACTCAGTCCGAGTGACACCTCAATGAGGGGGCGTTTTCCAGTGGGAATGTGATATAAGTGCATACCCTCGATACTGACGAGGAGTCCCTTGTACTGCATTCACCGAATGCCGAGCGCATCAATTCAACTGAACGCATCGGCAATGCCAGCTCACGAGCCAGTTTGCTGGTTCTGCGAACACATAGGATGAGCGTAACAATTTCAGTCGTGTAGTGATTATGTTCGCCAAACGCGTAAGGTCCCTCTTTGGAAACGAGGCTGATGGGCTTTTTTGTTTGCAAAGAAGAGCCCCACCAAAAGCGAAAGAGCACATTAACTCAACTCCCCGTCAGGGAATCTTTCCATCTATTGCACCTTGCAGAGCATGCATTTGTTATCCAAATAATTTGCGATACAAAATTGTGAAATACTTTCGTCCTTATGTATTGCAAGCATCTTTGACTCTTGTTGTTTCTGTGACCTGACTCTGTGATTTACACTTTCAGCAATTAAGGGATACTTACATATTATTTGATATGTGAACAAATGAGCAGGTTTACTTTGATAAAATAAAGCGTAAACCCTCCAATTGGGTGTGTGTGTAATTTATGGCATTTTATTACACGGATTGCCTTTATGTATTAATAACAAAACTCTTGCTATGATTATTATTGTTTTGTTATGATTAGCAGCATCAGGGGTTGAGGTCACTAGCAGAGGGGTTATTGAGGGACTGGGTGACCCCATGGTGGCAGTGAAGAGGTGGTGTTGGTCTTGGAGAACAAGAAGGAGGAGGAAGATGTGGTGGTCTTATTGGGGGAGAAGGAAGAGAATAGAACAGGAAGCAGTAATAAATCGACCGGTAGAGACCGTCAGAGCACCACCAGAGCACTATGTAAAAGCACTATGTAAAGACATCATTCCAAGATATGGCATACCTGAAACCATTTACAGCCATAATGGGACTCATTTTGTAAATCAAATAATCAATAAAATAGGAACCATGTTCCACATCAATTTGAAAAACCATTGTGCTTACCACCCTCAGAGTGCAGGTCTAGTGGAAAGAATGAATGGGACAATAAAAAATAGACTGAAAAAATGTATGGAAGAGACAGGAAGGTCATGGACACAGTGTCTTGGCCTCGTTAAAATGTACATCAACATTACAAGCACCACAGGTTTAACACCTTACGAAACATTTTTTGGAAGACCTTACAGACTTCCGTTGTTTAAACAAAAAATGGGAACTTGATGACGAAACAAGCTTAGCTGATTACATGAGAAAGTTGTTCGAGTAACAAAATGATTTAAAAGTATCTGCTGAAAGTAAACATGTTTCCCAGCAGGAAACCAAGTTGGTTAGACCAGGAGACTGGGTCCTAATTCGAAGCATCAAAAAGAAGCACTGGCATTCACCAAAGTGGGAAGGACTGTATCAAATGTTATTGACAACTCCAAGAGCCCTAAAAATAGCAGAAAGAAATACATGGGTTCTTCTAACACACTGTAAAAGAGTCATTTCAGCTGAGTACTCAAATAGGGAAGGTGAGCAAAAGTCTGATAACGGAGCGGGTGCAGATGTATAGATTCTGAAAACGCTTGCTGGTCAGTGAAGAAAAAAGACACCAACCCGTTTAGTGAGAACTCAGCAGAATGGTAGACCCACGTTGGTTACGAGATTCGATAAGTTGTTACGAAGCAACTTTGGCGACTATGATGTTGGTTTTGTTTATGTGGTACATGGGATGTCCCACCCTAAATGATACAACCAATTTTTTTGATAGAAAATCACCTACCAGCTGGACCAATATGACGAACCCAATAATGGAAAATTTTGAATTATTAACTCTTATCAAAAGGAGTACAGCTGATGATCAGAACTGTGGGCCTCCAAACGCGGCAAACCGGTTTAATATTTTGTGCCCCCCCAAAATCAAACTGCTTTAATCATAATTCCATATGCAGCTTTCACCAATGATGCTCAAGAGAATGGGCAGAATTGGGGATTTGGATATGACTGGTATGCAAGTATAGGCTTTGGATGGGAACACCTCATTGGTGAAACAGGTTATGATTGGTCCAGTTGTTCACTAAAAACAGCAAAAGAACATAGAAAGAAGTTTAACATGAGCAAAACGGCCCATAGTTTAATATTGAAATACAAATCAAGTCACCCAGTGTGTTTGATGATGAGCTTGTGGGCATATTCTGGCGGAAAAGATCCCCAATTCCGAGTAGCATTGTGTTATGGGAACCGTGTTAAACCAGAAATGCCATTGAAAACTTCAAAGAAAGGTGGACAAATTTTAATGGTTAACAACATAACTACTGATGATTGGTTCCTTGTTGTCACAGGAGTTTTTGGACAAAATAACAATTGGTTACTATTGGTGGAATAAGCAGCAAATGTAACGAGAAAAGATTGTGTGGTTTGCATGGGTCCCAGGCCTTTGTTGCGCATAGTTCCGGCACAATTATCACAAGATTGTATTATTCCATTAGTGAACGCTACTGTACCAACTGACAGGTGTAAATCATGGGATCCTATATATCTCGTAACAAAAGCAGATAAACACAAACCAATGTTTTCTACTTTAGTAGCCCCGACTAATTTTACTTGTATAAACATGATTAGTAAAGGCAAAAAATTAGGACCACTGAACGACACACAGTGTAAAGTAACCTTAAAAGTCGGACCAAAGTTTATGCCAGTATCATGGAGCGACATCTGGTGGTGGTGCGGAGATGATAGACTGTTTGATAGATTACCTAAACATATATCTGGATTGTGCGCTATTATCACTTTGATATTGCATGTGTCAGTATACCCTATGCCTGTTCAAGATTTAATGGAAAGGGCACCAATGTTTTTGTCCAATCTAGAACATAGACAAAAAAGAGATTCATCCTGGCAGAGGCAAAATTATCCAACATAAAACATACATCGACGCCATCGGTGTTCCTTGTGGGGTTCCTAATCAATACAAATTAGCTGACCAAGTTGCAGGAGGATTTGAATACTTCATATGCTGGTGGTGTACGATAAATAAAAATGTTGATGGGATAAACTATATCCACTTCAATGTACATAGATTAGGAAATTGGACTCAGAGTGGGTTGGAAGCTGTGCATGAGCAGCTCAAGGACGTTCCAAAACCGCATAGCTGTCGACATGCTCCTCGCAAGAGAGGGAGGTGTTTGTGGTATGTTTGGAGAACAAACAATACTGCTTCAGATGGCAGCTGGACCAGAGCCATCGATGGTCTACGGACCCTCAATCAACACTCCTTGTGGGACAGCTGGATGGACGTTTTTGGTAAATACAAAACCCTAATTTCACCAATATTGATATCAATTGCTGTTTTTGCAGCCATTCTGACATTGTGTTCATGTTGTTGTATCCCATTCATTCGGGCTTTAATCAGTAGATTAATCACCACAGCAATTACCCACATGGAACCGTATGGAGCAGATGTATCCTTTATTATTGATAATGATGACGATGATGATGATGTTGTTTTACCTGATTTTTTTCCTGATCCAGGTGATTACGATGTTTAAACTACAACATTCATGTATGACAAGTTTACTCTGAGTTTAAATGTATTTGTTTCATAAAAATTATTCTACAGTTAAAAAATGAAGTGACTGTAAAATGATATGAGAATTTGTGCAAATACATGATAAACAGGAGGGAAATGTTAAATATATTGTAGAAGTTATCATTTATTTGCTTAGCTTGCATTCGGCGGCACGGTGGATGACTGGTTAGAGCGTCAGCCTCACAGTTCTGAGGACCCGGGTTCAATCCCCGGCCCCGCCTGTGTGGAGTTTGCATGTTTCTCACCGTGCCTGCGTGGGTTTTCTCTGGGCACTCCGGTTTCCTCCCACATCCCAAAAACATGCAATAATTGGAGACTCTAAAGTGCCCGTTGATGTGACTGTGAGTGCGAATGTTTGTTTGTATGTGCCCTGCGATTGGCTGGCAACCAGTTCAGAGTGTAGCCCGCCTCCTGCCCGATAACAGCTGAGATAGGCTCCAGCACGCCCGCGACCCTAGTGAGGAGAAGCGGCTCAGAAAATGGATGGATGGATAGCTTGCATTAGTATTATAGACGATTTTGAGAAAAGGAAGATGTCTCGCCTTCAAGAAGATGACTCAGCAGAAATCATCAGAGAGAAAGGCGCCTTGACCAAGGACGTGGCAGGTGTTAGTCCCATGTATTCACCTTGAAACCCTTCCCTTAGTGTGTTGTGTCTTGTATCTTAGTACGTGATGTCTTGTAAAACCTCCCTCTTTCAAATAAATACAGGAGCGACAGGAGAGATTGAGAGCGTGATGAGAGGCTGTTATCTGAACAATCTCCCATACGCCAAAAAGAAACCAGCGTCTTCATTCCTTTTGTGTCTATTTTTTAGAATGTTGGGTAAGATAGATCTAACATCTGGAGACAGTTATGTATATTTGGTGTGAAAGGTGGGGGAATGACAAATGTTGCTTTGTGGGGGGTGGGGGGGGGGGGTGGAGATGATTCTCCCCCCACCCCTCCCCCAATTTTAAATGCATCAATAAGTGTACCTTAAGGGTCACATGGACAACAATTAAGTATAAATGAACAGCATAGAGCAGTGGTTCTCAAATTGTTGAATGGTGCGGGTTCCCTCTCTGGAAAAAAAATCCCAATTAAATATTCAAACTGTTAAATATTCAAACTGCGTATTGTCATTGTTTAAACTTTTCTTAAACACAGTTTAGTACTTCTGTTAAGCGCACAAACACACACACACACACACACACACATATTCTGTACAATTACAGGTATTATTTTCATGTCTATTTGGTCCAAATAAGATGCATGCAGTTGGGATGGTGCGGCTGCATGGGACACGGCCTGTGCCCATGCAAAGTGTTTTTATTCAAGGTATGTACGGGTTTTTTCTGCAACTGTACTCATTGTTCAGCTTCAAACATGCATTCTGAACTAATATATATTTTTGTAACTATTGCAGGATGAAGTCAGTAAAATTTGCAATCCGGAGAGAAGCCGAGTAGTTGTCCATCAAGAAATCGGCGCTTTCTGACCCTAACCCTAACCCGAAGCCTAACCCTAACCCTAACACTGTACTGTAAAGTGCCAAGTTCTTTCTGTTTTCCTTCCCCTCAAACATGGGTGACCTGGCAACGTTGTCCATCAGAAGCTTTAAGAATTCTCTCCTTGGTCCTCCTAAATCAACTCCTTCTTCATGTATCCCCATGTTTTCAGAAAATTTATCTCTCTCTCTCTCTCTCTCTCTATCTATCTGTCTGTCTGTGTTTACATGACATCATCTGGAATTTGCCCACAAAAGCCATCCCTGACACGTTGTAGAACAGTGTGATGGTCCCAGTCCTTCTTGAATTCAAAGGCACTGAGTATGTGTCCATTTTTGTGCAACCATGATTTTGGACCTTCTTTACACACGGTCTGCCATGACTGATTAGGGAGTATAACATCCTTATTAAAATGGTCATGCGGCTGTGACCTGACCCTGAAATGGGAATGTAAAGATTTGAGCCGCTTCTCCTCACGAGGGTCGCGGGCGTGCTGGAGCCTATCCCAGCTATCATTGGGCAGGAGGCGGGGTACACCCTGAAGTGGTTGCCAGCCAATCGCAGGGCACATACAAACAAACAACAATTCGCACTCACATTCACATTCACACCTACGGGCAATTTAGAGATGTCAATTAACCTACCATGCATGTTTTTGGGATGTGGGTAAAGGGGTCATTGAGGATTCATGTTTTGGTTGATGGGTATGATTCTTGCTTAGAGAAGCTCAACAGTGTATTTTAAGATCTGTGTTTATCGGCTTCCTTGTCATATGGTTGCCCATGTGACAAGTTATGAAGTCATCTGCTCTTCTGTGTGGGTTGTTGGTCTCGGGCTATACTTCTCACGAAGAGCAGGACTGCAAGAGGTCCCGGGGTTGAAATCCCCCGACAAGCTCTCTTTTGAAATGTCAATGGCCAGGCATCCTTTGCATTTGAAAATGCCATTCTCACACAATGGACAGTGATCATGTTTTTCCATTTCTGTGTGCCTTTTTTTCTTGCGGTATGCTTCTCCTGTCATGAACGGAACAGAGCAACGTCCAGAAGGACGTTGATGAGAGGGCTTGTTGGCAACACATACCTGGCAAGCATTGACATAATCGATAACATCCCTCCTAACATTAGACCACCAAAAGCGCTGTTCGACCACTGATTGAGTCTTGGCAATGCCTGGGTGACATCCAGTGCGGTTCGTGTGAGCCCAGTGGATGACTCTTCCCCTTAAGGTCGGAACCACATAAAGCCTGTTTTCAGGGAAATCTTCAGGGCTAGGAGTGTTTTTCAGAGCCCCTTTAACCACAGTTTCAATGTCCCAAACAAAAGCGGAAATGAAACATGACTTGGGCAAAATAGTCTGAGGGTCGGACAAAGAATTCTCTTCGGAGAAAATCTGTGACAAAGCATCTGGCTTACCATTTTTAGAACCGGGTCGGTAGGATAGCGTGAAATTAAATCTAGTAAAGAACAGAGCCCATCTAGCCTGCCTCGCATTTAATCTTTTAGCAGTCTTAATATACTCAAGGTTCTTGTGATCTGTCCATACTAAAAACGGAGTCTGTGCCCCCTCTAGCCAGTGCCTCCACTCCATCAAAGCCACCTTGACTGCCAGCAGTTCACGGTCACCAATGTCATAATTTTTCTCAGCTGGAGTCAGTTTTTTGGAGAGAAAAGCACAAAGATGTAATTTATCATCCTTGAGAGATTTCTGGGAGAGCACTGCTCCTATTCCGGCATCAGACGCATCGAATTCTACCACAAACTGCTGTTGGAGATCTGGCAAAGTAAGGATGGGAGCGGAGGTAAAGCTCGACTTAAGTTTTTGAAACGCTGCCTGACAAAGCGAAGGAATCCGACCCTAAATGAATGCCAAAAATCTCACTTCGGAGGCAACCGAAAAGAGAAAAGCGCTTAGAACAGTAAAACATTAAAAGCTTCCAGTTGAGGTGAATACAACATTTCGCCCTTGCTCATGTACTGGTAATGAAAATGACATCCTCAACCTCATGACAAAATCTACTGGGGGTTGAGTTTGACAATTTGTGAATAAGCAGGACCAGATCTTGGCACAGCAAAACTGCCCCAACAAGTAGCACTTCCTGCTAAAATGGCCAGCACCAGATTTGGGTGCAGCAACGCCCGCGACCCGAGTGCGGAGAAGCGGCTCAGGAAATGGATGGTTGGTTTGGAAAGGAGAGAGAAACAACCGTTGTCAAGCTTCTAGTTGAGTTGCTCGCAATTTTATATCATCAACATTTACCAAACATAGTATAAAAGTCAACAGAATTACCACAACAAGAAGCACTTACTGCTTTTAGAACACAAGTGAGTGCTTATTTTGGAGTAATCTTGCTGACAAATTTGCAGATTCATCTTGGTGGTTGTCAACATCTTGGATTACCTTGAAAAACTACTCAAGCCAGGAAACAGCAGCTTCCAAACACACAATTAAACAGTTTGTACATTTGAAGTGATCTCGGCAACGGCACTGTGTATGCATATCAAGTTGATCTTGTCCGTATAACTGCCCCAACAATAAGCACTTACTGTTGCTCAAAGTCAAGCCAATGCTCAAGTTAGGTCAATGAAACAGACTTTTATGGAAGGTCTTCCTTTTCGAGAATATTCCTGATTTGTCAACCTCATGACAGACTCCACTGGGGGGTAAGTTACGACAATTTCTCAATGGCCAGGACCAGATCATGGCACAGCAACACTACCCCAACAAGTAGCACTTACTGCTTTAAGAACAAAAGTCAGTGCTTCTGTTTGAGTAATCTTGATGACAAATTCGCCCATTCATCTTGGTTGCTGTCAAACACGACTGCACAGAAAAACACCTCCAGAAAAATGAAAGAATCTTCGAAACATGCCATTTAACACAACCCCTACAAAAAGCACTTACTGCACAAAAATTTCAAGTCAGTGCATTTGTTTGTTTTTGTTCATGACAAAACTAGAGTGAGAAAAGAATGCGACCACAAATGGATCCTGAAAATCTCATGCTCGTGGCAAGTCAAAAGAGAAAAGCACGTAGAACAGCAAAATGATCAACGATTCTTTATGAGGTGATCATACTTTGAGGTCATTGACATTCACCAAATGTCGTTTGAAAGCCATAAGAACTACCCCAACAAGTAGCACTTACTGCTTTAAGAAAAAGTCTGTGCTTATGTTTGAGTAATCTTGCTGACAAATTAGCCGATTCAATTCATTGTTGCAAAACATTGGATCGGAGAGAGAAACGACCGTTGTCAAACATTGGATTGTATTGGAAAACAGCTCCAGGAAAACGAAAGAAACGAACATACCATTCCAAACTACCTCAACAAAAAAGCACTTCCTGCAGGAAAAATTCAAGTCAGTAATTTGTTCTGGTTGGGTTCATGACAAAACCCGAGACAAAGGAATGCGACCCTAAATGAATGCCAAAAATCTCACTTCGGAGGCAACCGAAAAGAGAAAAGCGCTTAGAACAGTAAAACATTAAAAGCTTCCAGTTGAGGTGAATACAACATTTAGCCCTTGCTCATGTACTGGTAATGAAAATGACATCCTCAACCTCATGACAGACTCCACTGGGGGGTGAGTTACTACAATTTCTCAATGGCCAGGACCAGATCATGGCACAGCAACACTACCCCAACAAGTAGCATTACTGCTTTAAGAACAACAGTCAGTGCTTATGTTTGAGTAATGTTGCTGATAAATTCGCCAATTCTTCTTCGTTGCTGTCAAACATGACTGCACAGAAAAACGAAAGATCCTTCGAAACATGCCATTAAACACAACCCCAACAAAAAGCTCTTACTGCAAAAAAAATTCAAGTCAGTGCGTTTGTTTGGGTCGAATTTGCCGATTCAAGACATTGTTCCAAAAGATTGGATAGGAGATAGAAATAACCCATGTTAAACATTGGATTGCAATGAAAAACAGCTCCAGAAAAATGAAAGAAACTAACATGCCATTCCAATCTAGAAAGGAATGCGACCCAAAATGAATGCCAGAAATCTCACTTCGGAGGCAACCTAAAAGAGAAAAGCATTTAGAACAGTTAAATATTAAAAGCTTCCAGTTGAGGTGATCGTAATTTTATATCATCAACATTAATCAAACATAGTATAAAAGTCAACAGAACTACCACAACAAAAAGCACTTACTGCTTTAAGAACACAAGTGAGTGCTTATTTTCGAGGAATCTTGCTGACAAATTCGCGCATTCATCTTGGTTGCTGTCAAACATTGAACTGCACAGAAAAACACCTCCAGAAAAACGAAAGAACCTTTGATACATGCCATTAAACACAACCCAATAAAAAGCACTTACTGAGGTAAAATTCAAGTCAGTGCGTTTGTTTGGGCTGTGTTCATGACAAATCTAGAGTGAGAAAAGAATGTGACCACAAATGGATGCTTAAAATCTCTTGCTAGAGGCAACTCTAAAATGGCCAACGATGCTACATGAGGTGATCATAATTTGAGATCATTGACATTTCTCAAACGTAGTATGAAAGCCATAAGAACTACCCCAACAAGTAGCACTTACTGCTTTAAGAACACAAGTCAGTGCTTATGTTTGAGTTATCTTACTGACAAATTAGCCGATTCAATTCATTGTTGCAAAACATTGGATAGGAGAGAGAAACGACTCGTGTCAAACATTGGATTGCATTGAAAAACAGCTCCAGAGAAAGGAAAGAAACTAACATACCATTCCAAACTACCCCAACAAAAAGCAATTCCTGCTGGAAAAATTCAAGTCAGTAATTTGCTCTGGTTCTGTTCATGATAAAACTCAAGAGAAAGGAATGCCACGTAACCATATAACAAATTACTGACTTGAATTTTTCCTGCAGGAAGTGCTTTTTTGTTGGGGTAGTTTGGAATGGTATGTTAGTTTCTTTCGTTTTTCTGGAGCTGTTTTCCAATACAATCCAATGTTTGACAACGATCGTTTCTCTCTCCGATCCAATGTTTTGCAACAATGAATTGAATCGCCTAATTTGTCAGGAAGATTACTCAAACATAAGCACAGACTTTTTCTGAAAGCAGTAAGTGCTACTTGTTGGGGTAGTTCTTATGGCTTTCATACTACATTTGGTAAATGTCAATGACCTCATAGTATGATCACCTCAAATAGAATCGTTGATCATTTTACTGTTCGACGTGCTTTTCTCTTTTGACTTGCCACGAGCATGAGATTTTCAGCATCCATTTGTGGTCGCATTCTTTTCTCACTCTAGATTTGTCATGAACAAATCCCAAACAAATGCACTGACTTGAAATTTTTGTGCAGTAAGTGCTTTTTGTAGGGGTTGTGTTTAATGGCATGTTTCGAAGATTCTTTCGTTATTCTGGAGGTGTTTTTCTGTGCAGTCGTGTTTGACAGCAACCAAGATGAATGGGCGAATTTGTCATCAAGATTACTCAAACAGAAGCACTGACTTGTGTTCTTAAAGCAGTAAGTGCTACTTGTTGTGGCATTTTTCCTGTGCCAAGATCTGGTCCTGCTTGTTCACAAATAATCAGAACTCAACCCTCAGTAGAGTTTGTCATGAGGTTGAGAATGTCCTTTTCTTTAACAGTACATGAGCAAGGGCTAAATGTTGTATTCACTGAATGCTACTTGTTTGCTGCTTTTGCATGACTGACACATTTTGAGAAATGCTGATGAAGTCCTATTGTGATGACTTCTCAAATGGAAACATCCATGTTTTATGTTTTCATAAGTGCTTCTTTTTGGGGTTATCTCGGTTGTTAGTTTCCGGCAGACAACTGATACCGGTGATAACGATCACAGGAGTTGAAAACGACGATAGCCCATTCATCAAATAGGTGGAACTGCAACACATTCCTAACGGCCATACATCTCATATAGAGTCGTTGGCATGAAAGACGGATTTGAATTGCAATGGCTGAAATCTCTATTTAAAGTGGTTACCATTGCATGATGCACAGCTTCTCTACCTTACGAAGGAGAAGGTAGACTGGCGAGGAAGGAATAATCCATTGACAAATCAGAAATACACAAGAAAAGAAAGACCTTCCATAAAAGTCCGTTTTTATTGACCCGAACCTGAGCTTTGGTTTGACTGAGAAAAACTAAGTGCTGTTTTTTGGGCAGCCATACGGACAAGATTAACTTGATATGCGTACACAGTGCCGTTATATAGCTGTTGCCGAGATCACTTCAAATGTACAAACTGTTTAATTGTGAGTTTGGAAGCTTCTGTTTTCTGGCTTGAGTTGTTTTTCAAGGTAATGCAACATGGTGACACCAACCAAGATGAATGTGCTAATTTGTCAGCAAGATTCCTCGAAAATAAGCACTCACTTGTGTTCTTAAAGCAGTAAGTGCTTTTTGTTGTGGTAGTTCTGTTGACTTTTATACTATGTTTGATTAATGTTGATGATATAAATTTATGATCACCTCAACTGGAAGCTTTTAATATTTAACTGTTCTAAAGGCTTTTCTCTTTTAGGTTGCCTCCGAAGTGAGATTTCTGGCATTCATTTTGGGTCGCATTCCTTTCTAGTTTGGAATGGTATGTTAGTTTCTTTCATTTTTCTGGAGCTGTTTTTCATTGCAATACAATGTTTAACATGGGTTGTTTCTATCTCCTATCCAATCTTTTGGAACAATGACTTGAATCGGCAAATTCGACCCAAACAAACGCACTGACTTGAATTCTTCTTGCAGTAAGAGCTTTTTGTTGGCGTTGTGTTTAATGGCATGTTTCGAAGGATCTTTCGTTTTTCTGTGCAGTCGTGTTTGACAGCAACCACGATGAATGGGCGAATTTATCAGCAACATTACTCAAACATAAGCACTGACTTTTGTTCTTAAAGCAGTAAGTGCTTTTTGTTGTGGTAGTTCTTATGGCTTTCATACTACGTTTGATAAATGTCAATGATCTCAAATTATGATCACCTCATGTAGCATCGTTGGCCATTTTAGAGTTGCCTCTAGCAAGAGATTTTCAGCATCTATTTGTGGTCACATTCTTTTCTCACTCCAGATTTGTCATGAACACAGCCCAAACAAACGCACTGACTTGAATTTTACCTCAGTAAGTGCTTTTTATTGGGTTGTGTTTCATGGCATGTATCAAAGGTTCTATCGTTTTTCTGGAGGTGTTTTTCTGTGCAGTCCAATGTTTGACAGCAACCAAGATGAATGGGTGAATTTGTCACCAACATTACTCAAACATAAGCACTGACTTTTGTTCTTAAAGCAGTAAGTGCTACTTGTTGGGGTAGTGTTGCTGTGCCATGATCTGGTCCTGGCCATTGAGAAATTGTAGTAACTCACTCCCCAGTGGAGTCTGTCATGAGGTTGACAAATCAGGAATATTCTCGAAAAGGAAGACCTTCCATAAAAGTCTGTTTCATTGACCTAACTTGGGCATTGGCTTGACTTTGAGCAACAGTAAGTGCTTTTTGTTGGGGCAGTCATACAGACAAGATTAACTTGATATGCGTACACAGTGCCGTTGCCGAGATCACTTCAATGTACAAACTGTTTAATTGTGTGTTTGGAAGCTTCTGTTTTCTGGCTTGAGTAGTTTTTCAAGGTAATCCAAGATGTTGACAACCACCAAGATGAATCTGCAAATTTGTCAGCAAGATTACTCCAAAATATGCACTCACTTGTGTTCTAAAAGCAGTAAGTGCTTCTTGTTGTGGTAATTCTGTTGACTTTTATACTATGTTTGGTAAATGTTGATGATATAAAATTGCGAGCAACTCCACTAGAAGCTTGACAACGGTTGTTTCTCTCTCCTTTCCAATCCAACCATCCATTTCCTGAGGCGCTTCTCCGCACTCAGGTCGCGGGCGTTGCTGCACCCAAATCTGGTGCTGGCCATTTTAGCAGGAAGTGCTACTTGTTGGGGCAGTTTTGCTGTGCCAAGATCTGGTCCTGCTTGTTCACAAATAATCAGAACTCAACCCTCAGTAGAGTTTGTCATGAGGTTGAGAATGTCCTTTTCTTTAACAGTACATGAGCAAGGGCTAAATGTTGTATTCACTGAATGCTACTTGTTTGCTGCTTTTGCATGACTGACACATTTTGAGAAATGCTGATGAATTTCTATTGTGATGACTTCTCAAATGGAAACATCCATGTTTTATGTTTTCATAAGTGCGTCTTTTTGGGGTTATCTCGGTTGTTAGTTTCCGGCAGACAACTGATACCGGTGACAACGATAAAGACCAACTTGATATGCGTACGCATTGCCGTTATATGGTTATGTGTCATTCCTTTCTCTTGAGTTTTGTCACGAACAGAACCAGAGCAAATTACTGACTTTAATTTTTCCAGCAGGAATTGCTTTTTGTTGGGGTAGTTTGGAATGGTATGTTAGTTTCTTTCCTTTCTCTGGAGCTGTTTTTCAATGCAATCCAATGTTTGACACCAGTCGTTTCTCTCTCCTATCCAATGTTTTGCAACAATGAATTGAATCGGCTAATTTGTCAGTAAGATAACTCAAACATAAGCACTGACTTGTGTTCTTAAAGCAGTAAGTGCTACTTGTTGGGGTAGTTCTTATGGCTTTTATACTACGTTTGATAAATGTCAATGATCTCAAATTATGATCACCTCATGTAGCATCGTTGGCCATTTTAGAGTTGCCTCTAGCAAGAGATTTTCAGCATCCATTTGTGGTCACATTCTTTTCTCACTCTAGATTTGTCATGAACACAGCCCAAACAAACGCACTGACTTGAATTATACCTCAGTAAGTGCTTTTTATTGGGTTGTGTTTAATGGCATGTATCAAAGGTTCTTTCGTTTTTCTGGAGGTGTTTTTCTGTGCAGTCCAATGTTTGACAGCAACCAAGATGAATGGGTGAATTTGTCAGCAACATTACTCAAACATAAGCACTGACTTGTTCTTAAAGCAGTAAGTGCTACTTGTTGGGGTAGTGTTGCTGTGCCATGATCTGGTCCTGGCCATTGAGAAATTGTAGTAACTCACCCCCCAGCGGAGTCTGTCATGAGGTTGACAAATCAGGAATATTCTCGAAAAGGAAGACCTTCCATAAAAGTCTGTTTCATTGACCTAACTTGAGCATTGGCTTGACTTTGAGCAACAGTAAGTGCTTATTGTTGGGGCAGTCATACAGACAAGATTAACTTGATATGCGCACACAGTGCCGTTGCCGAGATCACTTCAATGTACAAACTGTTTAATTGTGTGTTTGGAAGCTTCTGTTTTCTGGCTTGAGTAGTTTTTCAAGGTAATCCAACATGTTGACACCCACTAAGATGAATGTGCTAATTTGTCAGCAATATTACTCAAAAATAAGCACTCACTTGTGTTCTTAAAGCGGTAAGTGCTTTTTGTTGTGGTAGTTCTGTTGACCTTTATACTTAAAATTGCGAGCAACTCAACTAGAAGCTTGACAACGGTTGTTTCTCTCTCCTTTCCAATCCAACCATCCATTTCCTGAGCCGCTTCTCCGCACTCGGGTCGCGGGCGTTGCTGCACCCAAATCTGGTGCTGCCCATTTTAGCAGTAAGCGCTACTTGTTGTGGCAGTTTTGCTGTGCCAAGATCTGGTCCTGCTTGTTCACAAATTGTCAGAACTCAACCCCCAGTTGCGTTTGTCATGAGGTTGAGGATGTCATTTTCATTACCAGTACATGAGCAAGGGCTAAATGTTGTATTCACTGAGTGCTACTTGTTTGCTGCTTTTGCATGACTGACACATTTTGAGAAATGCTGATGAAGTCCTATTGTGATGACTTCTCAAATGGAAACATCCATGTTTTATGTTTTCATAAGTGCTTCTTTTTGGGGTTATCTCGGTTGTTAGTTTCCGGCAGACAACTGATACCGGTGATAACGATCACAGGAGTTGAAAACGACGATAGCCCATTCATCAAATAGGTGGAACTGCAACACATTCCTAACATCCATACATCTCATATAGAGTCGTTGGCATGAAAGACGGATTTGAATTGCAATGGCTGAAATCTCTATTTAAAGTGGTTACCATTGCATGATGTACAGCTTCTTTACCTTACGAAGGAGAAGGTAGACTGGCGAGGAAGGAATAATCCATTGACAAATCAGAAATACACAAGAAAAGAAAGACCTTCCATAAAAGTCCGTTTTTATTGACCCGAACTTGAGCTTTGGTTTGACTGAGAAAAACTAAGTGCTGTTTTTTGCGCAGCCATACGGACAAGATTAACTTGATATGCGTACACAGTGCCGTTATATAGCTGTTGCCGAGATCACTTCAAATGTACAAACTGTTTAATTGTGAGTTTGGAAGCTTCTGTTTTCTGGCTTGAGTTGTTTTTCAAGGTAATGCAACATGGTGACACCAACCAAGATGAATGTGTTAATTTGTCAGCAAGATTCCTCGAAAATAAGCACTCATTGTGTTCTTAAAGCAGTAAGTGCTTTTTGTTGTGGTAGTTCTGTTGACTTTTATACTATGTTTGATTAATGTTGATGATATAAAATTACGATCACCTCAACTGGAATCTTTTAATATTTAACTGTTCTAAAGGCTTTTCTCTTTTAGGTTGCCTCCAAAGTGAGATTTCTGGCATTCATTTTGGGTCGCATTCCTTTCTAGTTTGGAATGGTATGTTAGTTTCTTTCATTTTTCTGGAGCTGTTTTTCATTGCAATCCAATGTTTAACATGGGTTGTTTCTATCTCCTATCCAATCTTTTGGAACAATGACTTGAATCGGCAAATTCGACCCAAACAAACGCACTGACTTGAATTCTTCTTGCAGTAAGAGCTTTTTGTTGGCGTTGTGTTTAATGGCATGTTTCGAAGGATCTTTCGTTTTTCTGTGCAGTCGTGTTTGACAGCAACGAAGAAGAATTGGCGAATTTATCAGCAAGATTACTCCAAAATAAGCACTCACTTGTGTTCTAAAAGCAGTAAGTGCTTTTTGTTGTGGTAGTTCTGTTGACTTTTATACTATGTTTGATTAATGTTGTTGTCATGAACACAACCAGAACTAATTACTGACTTGAATTTTTCCTGCAGGAAGTGCTTTTTTGTTGGGGTAGTTCTTATGGCTTTCATACTACATTTGGTAAATGTCAATGACCTCAAATTATGATCACCTCATGTAGCATCGTTGGCCATTTTAGAGTTGCCTCTAGCAAGAGATTTTCAGCATCCATTTGTGGTCGCATTCTTTTCTCACTCTAGTTTTGTCATGAACAAAAACGAACAAATGCACTGACTTTAAATTTTTGTGCAGTAAGTGCTTTTTGTAGGGGTTGTCTTAAATGGCATGTTTCGAAGATTCTTTCATTTTTCTGGAGGTGTTTTTCTGTGCAGTCGTGTTTGACAGCAACCAAGATGAATGGGCGAATTTGTCATCAAGATTACTCAAACAGAAGCACTGACTTGTGTTCTTAAAGCAGTAAGTGCTACTTGTTGGGGTAGTGTTGCTGCACCCAAATCTTGTGCTGCCCATTTCAGCAGTCAGTGCTACTTGTTGTGGCATTTTTCCTGTGCCAAGATCTGGTCCTGCTTGTTCACAAATAATCAGAACTCAACCCTCAGTAGAGTTTGTCATGAGGTTGAGAATGTCCTTTTCTTTAACAGTACATGAGCAAGGGCTAAATGTTGTATTCACTGAATGCTACTTGTTTGCTGCTTTTGCATGACTGACACATTTTGAGATGCTGATGAATTTCTATTGTGATGACTTCTCAAATGGAAACATCCATGTTTTATGTTTTCATAAGTGCTTCTTTTTGGGGTTATCTCGGTTGTTAGTTTCCGGCAGACAACTGATACCGGTGATAACGATCACAGGAGTTGAAAACGACGATAGCCCATTCATCAAATAGGTGGAACTGCAACACATTCCTAACGTCCATACATCTCATATAGAGTCGTTGGCATGAAAGACGGATTTGAATTGCAATGGCTGAAATCTCTATTTAAAGTGGTTACCATTGCATGATGCACAGCTTCTCTACCTTACGAAGGAGAAGGTAGACTGGCGAGGAAGGAATAATCCATTGACAAATCAGAAATACACAAGAAAAGAAAGACCTTCCATAAAAGTCCGTTTTTATTGACCCGAACCTGAGCTTTGGTTTGACTGAGAAAAACTAAGTGCTGTTTTTTGGGCAGCCATACGGACAAGATTAACTTGATATGCGTACACAGTGCCGTTATATAGCTGTTGCCGAGATCACTTCAAATGTACAAACTGTTTAATTGTGAGTTTGGAAGCTTCTGTTTTCTGGCTTGAGTTGTTTTTCAAGGTAATGCAACATGGTGACACCAACCAAGATGAATGTGCTAATTTGTCAGCAAGATTCCTCGAAAATAAGCACTCACTTGTGTTCTTAAAGCAGTAAGTGCTTTTTGTTGTGGTAGTTCTGTTGACTTTTATACTATGTTTGATTAATGTTGATGATATAAATTTACGATCACCTCAACTGGAAGCTTTTAATATTTAACTGTTCTAAAGGCTTTTCTCTTTTAGGTTGCCTCCGAAGTGAGATTTCTGGCATTCATTTTGGGTCGCATTCCTTTCTAGTTTGGAATGGTATGTTAGTTTCTTTCATTTTTCTGGAGCTGTTTTTCATTGCAATCCAATGTTTAACATGGGTTGTTTCTATCTCCTATCCAATCTTTTGGAACAATGACTTGAATCGGCAAATTCGACCCAAACAAACGCACTGACTTGAATTCTTCTTGCAGTAAGAGCTTTTTGTTGGCGTTGTGTTTAATGGCATGTTTCGAAGGATCTTTCGTTTTTCTGTGCAGTCGTGTTTGACAGCAACGAAGAAGAATTGGCGAATTTATCAGCAAGATTACTCCAAAATAAGCACTCACTTGTGTTCTAAAAGCAGTAAGTGCTTTTTGTTGTGGTAGTTCTGTTGACTTTTATACTATGTTTGATTAATGTTGTTGTCATGAACACAACCAGAACTAATTACTGACTTGAATTTTTCCTGCAGGAAGTGCTTTTTTGTTGGGGTAGTTCTTATGGCTTTCATACTACATTTGGTAAATGTCAATGACCTCAAATTATGATCACCTCATGTAGCATCGTTGGCCATTTTAGAGTTGCCTCTAGCAAGAGATTTTCAGCATCCATTTGTGGTCGCATTCTTTTCTCACTCTAGTTTTGTCATGAACAAAAACGAACAAATGCACTGACTTTAAATTTTTGTGCAGTAAGTGCTTTTTGTAGGGGTTGTCTTAAATGGCATGTTTCGAAGATTCTTTCATTTTTCTGGAGGTGTTTTTCTGTGCAGTCGTGTTTGACAGCAACCAAGATGAATGGGCGAATTTGTCATCAAGATTACTCAAACAGAAGCACTGACTTGTGTTCTTAAAGCAGTAAGTGCTACTTGTTGGGGTAGTGTTGCTGCACCCAAATCTTGTGCTGCCCATTTCAGCAGTCAGTGCTACTTGTTGTGGCATTTTTCCTGTGCCAAGATCTGGTCCTGCTTGTTCACAAATAATCAGAACTCAACCCTCAGTAGAGTTTGTCATGAGGTTGAGAATGTCCTTTTCTTTAACAGTACATGAGCAAGGGCTAAATGTTGTATTCACTGAATGCTACTTGTTTGCTGCTTTTGCATGACTGACACATTTTGAGATGCTGATGAATTTCTATTGTGATGACTTCTCAAATGGAAACATCCATGTTTTATGTTTTCATAAGTGCTTCTTTTTGGGGTTATCTCGGTTGTTAGTTTCCAGTAGACAACTGATACCGGTGATAACGATAAAGACCAACTTGATATGCGTACGCATTGCCGTTATATGGTTATGTGGCATTCCTTTCTCTCGAGTTTTGTCATGAACAGAACCAGAGATAATTACTGACTTGAATTTTTCCAGCAGGAATTGCTTTTTGTTGGGGTAGTTTGGAATGGTATGTTAGTTTCTTTCCTTTCTCTGGAGCTGTTTTTCAATGCAATCCAATGTTTGACACCAGTCGTTTCTCTCTCCTATCCAATGTTTTGCAACAATGAATTGAATCGGCTAATTTGTCAGTAAGATAACTCAAACATAAGCACTGACTTGTGTTCTTAAAGCAGTAAGTGCTACTTGTTGGGGTAGTTCTTATGGCTTTCATACTACGTTTGATAAATGTCAATGATCTCCAATTATGATCACCTCATGTAGCATCGTTGGCCATTTTAGAGTTGCCTCTAGCAAGAGATTTTCAGCATCCATTTGTGGTCACATTCTTTTCTCACTCCAGATTTGTCATGAACACAACCCAGAACAAATTACTGACTTGAATTTTTCCTGCAGGAAGTGCTTTTTTGTTGGGGTAGTTTGGAATGGTATGTTAGTTTCTTTCATTTTTCTGGAGCTGTTTTCCAATACAATCCAATGTTTGACAACGATCGCTTCTCTCTCCGATCCAATGTTTTGCAACAATGAATTGAATCGCCTAATTTGTCAGCAAGATTACTCAAACATAAGCACAGACTTTTTCTGAAAGCAGTAAGTGCTACTTGTTGGGGTAGTTCTTATGGCTTTCATACTACATTTGGTAAATGTCAATGACCTCAAAGTATGATCACCTCATATAGAATCGTTGATCATTTTACTGTTCGACGTGCTTTTCTCTTTTGACTTGCCACGAGCATGAGATTTTCAGCATCCATTTGTGGTCGCATTCTTTTCTCACTCTAGATTTGTCATGAACAAATCGCAAACAAATGCACTGACTTGAAATTTCTGTGCAGTAAGTGCTTTTTGTAGGGGTTGTGTTAAATGGCATGTTTCGAAGATTCTTTCGTTATTCTGGAGGTGTTTTTCTGTGCAGTCGTGTTTGACAGCAACCAAGATGAATGGGCGAATTTGTCATCAAGATTACTCAAACAGAAGCACTGACTTGTGTTCTTAAAGCAGTAAGTGCTACTTGTTGGGGTAGTGTTGCTGCACCCAAATCTGGTGCTGCCCATTTTAGCAGTAAGTGCTACTTGTTGTGGCAGTTTTGCTGTGCCAAGATCTGGTCCTGCTTGTTCACAAATTGTCAGCACTCAATCCCCAGTTGAGTTTGTCATGAGGTTGAGGATGTCATTTTCATTACCAGTACATGAGCAAGGGCTAAATGTTGTATTCACTGATTGCTACTTGTTTGCTGCTTTTGCATGACTGACACATTTTGAGAAATGCTGATGAAGTCCTATTGTGATGACTTCTCAAATGGAAACATCCATGTTTTATGTTTTCATAAGTGCTTCTTTTTGGGGTTATCTCGGTTGTTAGTTTCCGGCAGACAACTCATACCGGTGATAACGATCACAGGAGTTGAAAACGACGATAGCCCATTCATCAAATAGGTAGAACTGCAACACATTCCTAACATCCATACATCTCATATAGAGTCGTTGGCATGAAAGACGGATTTGAATTGCAATGGCTGATATAAATTTGCTTTGCTTTAAATCTGAGATGTGTCAAGAGTGAATTTGTTCAGAATATAGGGACCGATATGGGTCGGGGCCTAAAAATATTTACGACTCTTACAAAATCTCCACGTGTGGAAGCCAACGTCTCCCCCAGTCATGACGTCGTGAATTGTGACGTGAAACAGAAAGTAGCCGATCAAATAGCGCTCTGACTCAGGAACAAGGAAACAACTGCAAATGAAAACAAACTTCTTACCCGATGTCATGTTTTTTTTGGGTGGGTTGCCCAGACAGCAAAAAGTATTTTCGAAAGCAAGTCCCTTATGGCGGCACGGAGGCCGACTGGTTGGAGCGTCTGTGTCACAGTTCTGAGGTCAGGGGTTCAATCCCCTACTACGCTTGTGTGGAGTTTGCATGTTCTCCCCGTGCCTTCGTGGGTTTTCTCCGGGCACTTCGGTTTCCTCCCACATCCAAAAAAATGCATGGTAGGTTGATTGAAGACTCTAAATTGCCCGTAGGTGTGAATGTGAGTGCGAATGGTTGTTTGTTTATATGTGCCCTGCGATTGGCTGGCAACAGGTTCAGGGTGTACCCCGCCTCCTGCCCGATGATAGCTGGGATAGGCTCCAGCACTCCCGCAACCCTTGTGAGGGTAAGCGGCTCAGAAAATTGATGGATGGATGAAAGTCCCTTATGGATGACATCGCCATTCTACAGATTTGTTTCCAGACCCGTGGTGGAACAGAATCCTTATGTATGTTGTTTTGCATTACAGATTATTGGAGCACACAACATGACAGAAATTGTTAAAGGGTTGATTTTTTTATGTTCAACCGTGGGGTCTGTAGCAGATGGAAACTCTTTTAAGATTGGAAAAATCCTTTTGTGTGTCCCGGGCCTTAGGAAGTAGAATTGTCGATCGAGGTGTGTGTTGGAGGAAATGTAGGTGTGGAAGTGTATCTGTGTCACCAGATTCTCAATTTGATTAACACTTTTTTTTTTCACACTCAATTTGAATTTTACTTTTAACATCAAAATATCCAATCCAAACATTTCAGCTTCAAATATTCAGCTGCTCCATTTCAGAAGCAAATTCAACTTGCTGGCAGAAAAGGCTGTCAAAATGGCAAAAAATATAATAATAATAATCCATCCATCCATTTTCTGAGCCGCTTCTCCTCACTCGGGCCACGGGCGTGCTGGAGCCTATCCCAGCTATCATCGGGCAGGAGGCGGAGTATACCCTGAACTGGTTGCCAGCCAATCGCAGGGCACATACAAACAAACAACCATTCAGAATCAGAATCAGAATCATCTTTATTTGCCAAGTATGTCCAAAACACACAAGGAATTTGTCTCCGGTAGTTGGAGCCACTCTAGTACAACAGACAGTCAATTTACAGAACACTTTGGAGAGATAAAGACATTGACAAAAAACAACTGTGCAAAAAGATGCAGAGTCCTCTAGCACTTAGAGCAGTTCGAATGACGAATATTGCAATAGTCCGGTGCAGTGACCATTGTGCAAAGGGCGCTGAGACTTCAAGGAGTGTATGCGGTTTAAAGTGACGAGTCGTGCGATCATCTGGGACAATGATGGTTGTGCAAATGAGGAGTATCTGTAACATACTCCTCAATCAGTGTGCAAATGGAGCAGATGCTACTCTGGCATGAGTGGCCAGTATAT
This sequence comes from Phycodurus eques, assembly GCF_024500275.1. NCBI lineage: Eukaryota > Metazoa > Chordata > Actinopteri > Syngnathiformes > Syngnathidae > Phycodurus > Phycodurus eques. The sequence continues at coordinate 104,915 of NW_026904021.1, read as the reverse complement.
GCAAATAGTGCAGCATGGCGAGACAACTACAGTGAGTGCACGAGTAATACATAATTGGCCCCACAGAAATGTGACAACGAACTCAAGTCAAAAAATTTCCAGCTTGTTGTAATGGAATTATAGATTAGGTGTTTAAGAAGTCGATCGCAAGAGGGAAGAAGCTGTTGGAATGTCTACTAGTTCTAGTTTGCGTTGATCGGTAGCGCCTACCTCAGGGAAGGAGCTGGAAGAGCTGGTGACCGGGGTGCAGACGGTCCGAGAGGATTTTGCACGCCCTTGTCTTAGTTCTGGCAGCGTGCAAGTCCTCAATGGTGGGTAGGGGGGTACTGACAATCCTTTCAGCAGTTTTGATTGTCCGTTGCAGTCGGAGTTTGTCCTTTTTTGTAGCAGCACCAAACCAGACTGTGATGGAAGAACACAGGACTGATTCGATGACCGCTGTGTAGAACTGTCTCAGCAGCTCAGGTGGCAGGCCGTGCTTTCTCAGAGGCCGCAGGAAGTACATCCTCTGGGCCTTTTTGAGGATGGAGTTGATGTTGGTCGCCCACTTCAGGTCCTGAGAGATTGTAATTCCCAGGAACTTGAAGGTCTCGACGGTTGACACAAGGCAGCTGGACAATGTGAGGGGCAGCTGTGGCGAAGGATGCCTCCTGAAGTCCACGATCATCTCTACAGTCTTGAGCGTGTTCAGGTCCAGGTTGTGTCGGCCGCACCACAGCTCCAGCCGCTCCGCTTCCTGTCGACTCGTCACCGTCCTTGATGAGGCCGATGACAGTGGTGTCATCTGCAAACTTCAGGAGCTTGACAGTCAGGTTCACTGAGGTGCAGTCACACATACACATACATATGTGTTTCCAAGATGGCGCCTACCAGTGTGGTCGCCTTCGTAACGCGCTCTCCAGTATTGTCTTTGTTTTTGTGTTTTTCGTCCATCTTTGGAGACCTTATACGACTCACTTACACAAGGGGAGACCTGCTAACCATCAAGGAGGCGACTCCTTGCACTCACATTCACACCTAAGGGTAATTTAGAGTAGTCAATTAACCAACCATGCATGTTTTTGGGATGTGGGAGGAATCCAGAGTGCCCGGAGAAAACCCACGCAGGCACGGGAGAACATGCAAACTCCACACAGGCGGGGCAGGGGATTGAACCCGGGTCCTCAGAACTGTGAGGCTGACGCTCTAACCAGTCGGGCCACCGTGCCACCTACTACTACTACTACTACTACTACTACTACTACTACTACTACTACTACTACTACTACTACTAATAATAATAATAATAATAATAATAATAATAATAATAATAATAATAAATGCTATTTTATTCTGCACGCACATGCAAACATAAAGGATCGTAAATAACAATTTTCTACGCACAAATGAGGTATCAAAAGTTGCGTCTCGGCCACTCTTTAATCAGACCTTTAATCAGATGATATTGGAGTGTTTGGAAAACAATTCAGTAAATATTTTGAAAACGGAAGCTTAAAAAGACACACAAAGACGCCGTCCGGAAGTCGTTCTCCATGGCCTCACCAAACTCCACCCATGCCCGAATGTTTGCCTCAGCATCCACCAAAGCCGCATTTCGCTTGGCCAGCCGATACCGATCAGCTGCCTCAGGAGTCCCACAGTCCAAAAAGGCCTGACAGGCCTTCTTCAGCTTGACGGCATCCCTCACCGCTGGTTTTTACCAACGGGTTCGGGGATTGCCGCCACGACAGGCATCGACTACCTTACGGCCACAGCTTCGGTCGGCTGCCTCGGCAATAGAGGCGCGGAACATGGGCCACTCGGACTCAATTTCGCCCGCCTCCCCCAGGACATGGGTGAAGTTCTGCCGGAGGTGGGAGTTGAAACTCCTTCTGACAGGGGATTCTGCCAGACGTTCCCAGCAGACCCTCACAATACGTTTGGGCCTGCCACGTCGGACCGGCATCTTCCCCACCATCGGAGCTAACTCACCACCAGGTTGTGATCAGTTAACAGCTCAGCGCCGCGCTTCACCCGAGTGTCCAAGACATGCGGCCGTAAGTCCGATGACACGACCACAAAGTCTATCATCGAACGGCGACCGAGGGTGTCCTGGTGCCAAGTGCACTTGTTGACACCCTTATGCTTGAACATGGTGTTTGTTATGGACAATCCATGGTGAGCACAGAAGTCCAATAACAGAACAACACTCGGGTTCTGATCGGGGGGGGGGCGTTCTTCCCAATCACGCCCTTCCAGGTCTCACTGTCATTGCCCACGTGAGCATTGAAGTCCCCCAGCAGAACAATGGAGTCACCAGCGTGAGCGCTTCCAGCACCCCCTCTAAGGACTCCAAAAAGGGTGGGTGATCTGAACTGCTGTTTGGTGGATGCTGTGTTTCACACAGCATGCATGTTCAGGACCCATCCCCCCACCCGAAGGCGGAGGGAGGCTACCCTCTCGTCCACCGGGGTGAACCCCAACGTACAGGCGCTGAGCCGGGGGGCAATAAGTATATCCACACCTGCTCAGCGCCTCTCACCGTGGGCAACTCCAGAGTGGAAGAGAGTCCAACCCCTCTCGATAGGACTGGTAGCAGAGCCGAAGCTGTGCGTGGAGGCGAGTCCGACTACATCGAGTCGGAACTTCTCAACCTCAGACACCAGCTCGGGCTCCTTCCCTGTCAGAGAGGTGACATTCTGTGGCAGCCGTGGCCCATGGTTAGGATCATCGCCTGCCACCGTGGGGCCCCCTGGCCCCTGCTCCAGTGTGTTCCACTAACATGTGTATATGTTCACTGTGATGGGTTAAATGCAGAGAACAAATTTCGTGTCCATGCATGCATGTTCATCACAATAAAAGGTGATTCGTCTTCATCTGGAGCCACCGTCTGTAGCCGGGGATTGGATCGCCAAGGTCCCCGCCTGCGGCCACCGCCTGTGGCCACCGCCCAGCTCACACTGCACCACGACCCCTATGGCCCCTCCCTCAGGTGGTGACCCCATGGAAACGTTACCCTTTCAGGCTGTGCCCGGCCCATGGGGCCCGGCCACCATGCGCTCGCCTTCATCACCCACCTCCAGGCCTGGCTCCAGAGAGGGGCCCCAGTGACCCGCGTCCAGGCAAGGGAAACCTTGATCCATATATTTTGTTCGTCATAGGGTTTTTGGAGCCGTGCTTTGTCTGGTCCCTCACCGAGGACCTGTTTGCCATGGGTGACCCTACCAGGGGCGTGAAGCCCCAGACAACTTAGCTCCTTGGATCATTGGGACACACAAACCCCTCCACCGCAATAAGGTGACGGCTCAAGGAGAGGGGATGCCTTGTTTCCCAATAATTTAGTGATGTCCATATCAAATAAATGAATGATTGATTGAACTAGACTGTCAAGAAGCTGTGACCATTCGTGGTAAACTCGAAAGTGCGCGGTATATGTGATCATAATAAAATACGCTTCCAACAATAAGAGGAACTCAATTTACTTCTATCTCAAATCCATTTTCCCCATTGAAAAGAATTGAATTGCTTTTAAAGCCCAAAAAATGGCATGTAAATTCAACACACCACAGAGAAGGAAGCATCTCATTTGTGTCAAAGGCCTGGGGTGTTCAAGGGTTTTTCCACCAAAATTACAAAGAGTTGTTCCCTTTATTCCGTTTACCTTTCCAGATACAGGTCTACAGATCAGATTTTACACCGAGATTCAGTACTGTATTTCGTATGTACCACTTTCGAAGCAATTCTGGCAACTCTCTCTTCATAACGTATCTTCTGAAACTCGGATCTGGGGTTGTTCTCGTAATATACAATTCTAAAGGTGACCACACAGAAAATTCACAGAATTGTGATTTTGTAACATGAATCTGGAACAGTACTTGAACGTAATTGTTGTGCTGTCTGTTAAGTCGCAGTGTCATGTGTGAGGGTGGTGAAGCAACCAAGCAAAAGTATTTTTCTTTTGATCGTTCTCAATCTGTCCCGTCTTTTGCCAAGTCAGAACATTTGATCTGCGAGCACGCAGAGCCGCAACAGTCACAGGACACCTTCCTGTCAGGTGATGCACCGATATGAGGGGACTGTGAAAAGAATGCAGAGTGCACTGGGGGTGATATATATATATATATATATATATATATATATATATATATTTAAATTATCACGTGATACAGCACAATGTTATCACATCAGTGCTTTTAATTGGCTCGAGGCTAAGGATACAAAGGTATGGATTTTTAAATGATACGTAATTATTGCACATTATTGTGTGTCCCCAAAGCCACGGTTTATGAACCCGAACCACTTCTGAGGAATACATTACAGTGGAGTGAATGGAAGTATAAATCGGAGTAGATTAGGTAGAGTAAATTTAATCAGAATCAGCAGAATCAAAATCAGAATCATCTTTTTTTGTCGAGTATGTCAAAAACACAAGGAATTTGTCTCTGGGAGTTGGAGCCGCACGAGTGCGACAACGGACAGCCATTTGACAGAAAATGCATTCGAGAGCATTGGAATGTAGTCAAAGTGCAGGAGACACCATACCAAACATTGATGGTTCAGTGGTAGAGTTCTCACCTGCCACGCGGGGGGCCTGGGTCCGATTCCCGGCCAATGCAGCTTGACAGTTGTGTGTATATTCATCTCTATTTGAGGTAAAGTGAGTACAAACTCCTTCTGCTTGCAAAACACACATTTTCCCCTCCCGGCACTGGACTTCCGAGGACAGGAACCAAGTGTTTGTTTGTCACATCTTGTCAAAACTGGGTCATATGCGTAGACTTTGCGAACATAGTTCACCAACTTGGCGCGCTGGGCCATCCTCACAAATATCCCTTGTGTTGTTTCGTGGCAGTGTTGGGCAGAAACAATGATAACACCCAAGTTGTACCAATTTCTGTTGGACTGGAAAGCCAAGGAGAGGAAACAGACAGTTTTTGTAAGTCTAATCACACAAGAAGCAGAATTTCAACCCGCATACCCGTAGATCTTACAACCTGAATGGAGTTGCTTGGACTGCTCAGCCACTCCGACAGACTTCGATTGTGTTGTTTTTCATTGCATCATAGTTTTCTGATGTTTATATGCATGCCATTGGCCTCTGACTTACTGACTCAATACTCATCTGAAATGTAGGAATCCAAGTCAAGAGCATGAGAATGAAGACAAAGTCTGTTGACAGAACATTTGCCACTCAGACTTAATGTCCCCTGCTTCCCCCGGGACATGGACAAAGTTTTGCCGGAGGTGGGAGTTGAAGCTCCTTCTGACTGTGGAGTCTGCCAGACATTACGAGCACACCCTCACAATACGTAATTCTCTTTCAGGTCGAACTGACATCTGCCCCCAACATCGAAGCAAACACACCACCCAGTGGGAATCAGATTGCAGCTCCGCCCCTCTTTTGACCCGAGTGTCCAAGAAATGCGGCAGCAAGCCTGATGACATGACCACAAAGTTGATCATTAAACTGCGGCTTTTGGTTGTCCTGGTGTCAAGTGCTCATCTGGAAACCCTTATGTGTGAAGATGGTTTTCAATATTGACAGTCTGTGACGAGCACATTATTCCTATAAGTTAGCAAGACTCGCGCTCAGATCGGGGAGGGGTGAGGAGGGGTTCACCTTTATCACGCCCTTCCGGGTCACATTGTCACTCACCATGTGAGCATTGAATTCCCCCAGCAGAGGCGCACTCACAAAAAGGAAAAGAACAACACAATGGACACATTGTCTTTATACACTAAACACTGTCAGGAGTGGGATTTGAACCCACGCCTCCACAAAGACTGCAACCTGAACGCAGCACCTTGGACCGCTCGGCCATCCCGACAGTAGTATGTTGTGTTGTTTAGAAGGAACAAAGGGTCCGGGTCTTTATTCACCCCAGGGGGTCTGCTCATCCGGTGAGCGACCCGTTCGAGAGCATTGGAATGTCGTCAAAGTGCAGGATCCACCATACCAAGCATTGGTGGTTCAGTGGTAGAATTCTCGCCTGCCACGCAGGAGGCCTGGGTCTGAATCTGGGCCAATACAGCTTGACTGTTTTGTGTATATTAAGCTCTATTTGAGGTAAATGAGTACAAACTCCCTCTGCTTGCAAAACACACATTTCCCCCTACCGGTACTGGACTACCGAGGACAGGAACCAAGTGTTTGTTGGTCATATGCGTCGACTTTGCGAATGTAATTCACCAACTTGGTGCGCATGGCAAAAATTTGTAGATTACGCGAGGGACCTCTTCTGAATTTTTCTTAAACCCCAGTGTGAACACTGGACATTACTGGAGTGCTGTCATAACACTGCCCAATACAGGCAGTGTAATCAATGTTATATTTACTGAGAGTCTTTGATCATAGCAAAAAGGTGACTGTGTCTAAACCATCATCTGGCGTGAAATGGAGAAATCCTTCCACGACATCATTTTTCACATCGTGCACCACCAAAGATACTTGTTCCATTTTACTCAGGTCCTTACTTTCATCTACCTTTAAAACAGACATTTCAGCATCTTGTATTTCATCACTTATTTGCGCATACTTTCCATTTCTTGGAAAATCTGCTGTCTTTTCTGCAACTGTTTTGTCAAATTAGCCTCGAATCTGTACAAGTTCAAGGAAGTTTCCCTGGATGACAGCCGTGTCATTCTCTGTCTCCTCTTTGTGAAAGTCCCTGGCATGCAGTGAACTCCACAATTGCTTTCATATTTTTTCTGTCTCTGACTATTTTTGTATCTCCATCACACAGAGCATTTAACATTGTTGAACCAGACCCTTTCTGAATAGTCCACTCATTCCACACTGCCATAGCATATTTATGCTCCACACTAGTGTTAGCGCCAGATCTCGGGGAAGCTGAGCAGCAACAAGTGGCACACAGATATTCTTCCCTGTGTAGCCAATAAACTACGGTGGACAGACTGCGGACAAACAACAGGATATGTTAATCAGTCGGCCACAGTCTTTACTTCTGAAGCTGCACATACCCCTCTGGTCCACAGCGACACTTACAGCACCATCTGCTGGTTTGGTATTGTATTAACTCATAACAATAAAAACATTGGTAAATAACCCAGAAATTTAAGGGGGTGTCTGTTTTAAATTAAACCTTTGATTATGCATTTTCTATCCTCCTACACTCTTCCCTGCTTTTAAAGAAGACTCCGGCATCTTGTACCAATGTCTCAAGTCAGGTTACACAGTACAAAAACATCATATATCAAGGTCCTTGTAATCTTTTGTCCTAACACCTAACATGTCCAAACGGGTGGGGAGTGATAGTACATGTCAGGTTGTGCTGGGTAGTAGGGGATTGGGTACGGTACACAGGCAAACATCATGTTTTCCATGTTTGGTAAGATGGCTGTCCAAACTGGTTGTAGGTGAGAATTTCCCTCGGTTTCACTGTTTAGATTGATCTCCGTGCTGTTGTGATATCCTCATTTCCATTTGAATCTGACACATTATCACATTGTTCACCTGAAGTAGCTGTTTCCAAATCATTGTTTTCAACAGTAGTAGTTTCATTGACATTGTCCCTTTCATAGGTCTCGTTCGGTATAACATCCGCTGGAACTGTGACAATAGGCGCTGGTCTTGGCACTGAATGAAGTGCGCCAGCTGGGATTGACATGTTTGGGTTTTGCACAGCAACTCGGGGTGATGTGCTTGGTTTTGGCAGTTATTGAGTACTTCACCTTAAGGGTTTACATTCAGGGGCTGTAGCTCTGAGTTCATGGTCTGAGGTTGAGTTCTGTTTCATTGATTCACAGGTACACAAGACCAGTGATATGTGTATTCCTCTGTATTCTGTCCTGTTCAGTTTATATTTTGAGTCTGGTCTTTTTCCAGTGGTAATTGACTGGTAATAGAATATTTCTGTGCAAAACTCTGAGATTTCAAGCTCCTGTTTCTGCTCAAACTTGGTAAACAGGACCATTTCCATTGTTTTTAACAATTTAGTGGATAGACATTTTCCAATAAGGTCTACGTTTTCCAGGTCCTCCGCGTTCTGAGAGATTCCTGACCAGGACTCGGTCTCCAAGTTGCAAAGGAATGCCTTTTGTGTGTTGCTCATAGTACTTTTTCCCTTTAGCTGAGCTTTTCTAACTATTTTCTGAAGCTATTTTGTATGCTTCCCGCAGTTGCGAAGACCATTTATCACCATGCGCTTGTTTTGTTTGGCTGTCACTTTCAGGTTTTATGTCATAAAGTAGGTCAAGTGGTAATCTTGGCGTTCTACCATACAGGAGAAAGAATGGTGAGTACCCAGTTGATTTGTGTCGAGTACAATTGTACGCATGGAGGATGTGTGATAAATGTTCTTTCCACTGTAATTTGTTTCTTCCTGTAGGGTGAGTAACATTTGTAGGAGGGTTCTGTTCAGTTTTTCAATAGGATTTCCCGGTGGATAATAGGGAGTTTTTTAAGGATTAGCGATGCAGCCCTATGGGGGGCACAAGTCAGTGCAAACTGTAGGCCGGTCCCAAGCCCGGATAAATGCAGAGGGTTGCGTCAGGAAGGGCATCCGGCTTAAAACCTTGCCAAACAAATATGAGCGTTCATCCAAAGAATTCCATACCGGATCGGTCGTGGCCCGGGTTAACAATGTCCACCACCGGCGGCGTCAACCTGCGGGGCGCCGTTGGAAATTCAGCTACTGTGGGTCAAAGTCAAAGAACAAGAAGAGGTGGAAAGCGGGTTCTTCGGCAGAAGGAGAAGAGGAAAACACAGAGCCTAGAACTGAATGTGGGGACTTTGAATGTTGTGACTATGACAGGAAAATCTCAGAAGTTGGTTGACATGATGATTAGTAGAAAGGTTCATATATTGTGTGTCCAGGAGACCAGGTGGAAAGACAGTTAGGCTAGAAGTTTAGGGGCAGGGTTTAAATTATTTTACCATGGTGTAGATGGGAAGAGAAATGAAGTCGGGGTTATTTTAAAAGAAGAGTTGGCTAAGAATGTTCTGGAGGTGAAAAGAGTATCAGATCGAGTGATGAGGCTGAAATTTGAAATTGAGGGTGTTATGTGTAATGTGATTTGTGGCTATGCCCCACAGGTAGGATGTGACCTAGAGGTGAAAGAGAAATTCTGGAAGGAGCTAGATGAAGTAGTTCTGAGCATACCAGACAGAGAGCGAGTCGTAATTGGTGCAGATTGTAATGAACATGTTGGTGAAGGTAATAGGGGTGATGAAGAAGTGATGGTTAAGTACGGCATCCAGGAAAGGAACTTGGAAGGACAGATGGTGGTAGACTTTGCAACAAGGATGCAAATGGCTGTAGTGAACACTTTTTTCTAGAAGAGGCACGCACATAGGGTGACCAACAAGAGCAGAGGTAGAAGCACACAGGTGGATTACATCTTGTGCAGACGATGTAATCTGAAGGAGGTTACCAACTGTAAGGTAGTGGTAGGGGAGAGTGTGGCTAAACAGCATAGTATGGTGGTGTGTAAGATGACTCTGGTGGTGGGGAGGAAAATTAGGAAGACAAAGGCAGAGAAGAGAACCATGTGGTGGAAGCTGAGACAGAACGAGTGTTGTGTAGCTTTTCGGGAAGAGGTGAGACAGGCTCTCGGTGGACGGGAGGAGCTTCCAGAAGACTGGACCACTGCAGCCAAGGTAATCAGAGAGGCAGGCAGGAGAGTATTTGGTGTATCTTCTGGCAGGAAATGAGAGAAGGAGACGTGGTGGTGGAACCTCACAGTACAGGAAATCATACAAGGAAAACGGTTAGCTAAGAAGAAGTGGGACACTGAGAGGACCGAGGACAGGCAAAAGGAATACATTGAGATGCGACACAGGGCAAAGGTAGAGGTGGCAAAGGCAAAACGAGGCATATGATGACATGTATGGCAGGTTGGACACTAAAGAAGGAGAAAAGGATCTATACAGGCTGACCAGACAGAGGGATAGAGATGGGAAGGATGTGCAGCAGGTTAGGGTGATTAAGGATAGAGATGGAAATATGTTGACTGGGGCCAGCAGTGTGCTAGCTCGATGGAAAGAATACTTCGAGGAGTTGATGAATGAGGAAAATGAGAGAGAAGGGAGCGTAGAAGAGGTAAGTGTGGTGGACGAGGAACTGGCAATGATTCGTAAGGGGGAAGTTAGAAAGGCATTAAAGAGGATGAAAAATGGAAAGGCAGTTGGTCCTGATGGCATTCCTGTGGAGGTATGGAAGCATCTAGGAGAGGTGGCTGTGGAGATTTTGACCAGCTTGTGCAATAGAATTCTAGTGCGTGAGAAGATGCCTGAGGAATGGAGGAAAAGTGCACTGGTGCCCATTTTTAAGAAAAAAGGTGATGTGCAGAGCTGTGGGAACTATAGAGGAATAAAGTTGATGAGCCACACAATGAAGTTATGGGAAAGAGTAGTTGAGGCTAGACTCAGGACAGAAATGAGTATTTGCGAGCAACAGTATGGTTTCAGTACCACAGATGCATTATTTGCCTTGAGGATGTTGATGGAAAAGTACAGAGAAGGTCAGAAGGAGCTACATTGTGTCTCTGTAGATCTTGAGAAAGCCAATGACAGAGTACCCAGAGAGGAACTGTGGTACTGCATCCAGAAGTCTGGAGTGGCAGAGAAGAATGTTAGAATAATACAGGACATGTACGAGGGCAGCAGAACAGCGGTTAGGTATGCTGTAGGTGTGACAAAAGAATTTAAGGTGGACTTGGGACTGCATCAGGGATCAGCCCTGAGCCCCTTCCTTTTTGCAGTGGTGATGGATAGGCTGACAGATGAGGTTAGAATGGAATCCCCGTGGACCATGATGTTTGCAGATGACATTGTGATGTGCAGTGAAAGCAGGGAGCAACCTCCTTGGAACGGGTGGATAGGACCCAAAAATGCAAGACTCCAAAACAAATGGACAGTTTCCAAAAAGAGAGGTTTAATAGACGGGCATAGGTCGGTACACGGGCAGGCAATCCAAGAAGGGCAACAGTATCCAAGAACATGAGGCAAAGAGGCAAGGTCGATAATCGGAACAGGGTCAAAGTCTTACTGTGAGTCTGTGACAAGGAATGCTGGAACGTGACGACAAGGTACAACGAACTGGCAACGAGTGGGAATGAGACACAAGGATAAATACAATCGGTAATTAGGTATGAACGAGGCACAGGTGGTGAAGATGCTCACAGAAGCAGGTGTGTGAGAAACGAGAGAGAGGAAGACAAAACCTGGAACACACGCACACACACACACAGACACACACACACACACACATGACAGTACCCCCCCCCCCCCCCTTAACGGCCGGCCCCAGACGGCCCTGGGGCCCCTGGATGCGCAACGTGGAAGTCCCGAATGAGCGAATCATCCATGATAAACGCAGACGGTACCCATGAACGTTCCTCAGGCCCATAGCCCTCCCAGTCCACCAGATATTGAAACGCCCTCCCCCTCCGACAAGACTACAACAGCCGCTTCACAGCGAAGACAGGGCCCCCATCCAGAAACCGGGGGGGAGGAGGGGGCCTGGAAGGCGGGACCAGAGGGGACTCCCGGGCTGGTTTGAGTAGGCTGACATGAAAAGCAGGGTGGACCCGCATCGACCTTGGGAGCCTCAGCTTCACGGTGACTGGGTTGATGATCTTTGTGATGGGGAAGGGCCCAACGAACCTGGGAGCGAGCTTCTTGGACTCCACCCGGAGTGGAATATGTTTGGTCGAGAGCCAAAGTCGCTGACCCACTTTGTAGTTCGGGGCCGGTGTCCTCCGACGGTCAGCAGCGGCTTTGTAGGACCGTCCCTGGCGCAGCAGCATCTGTCGGGCTCGCTCCCAGGTCCTCCTGCAGCGTCTCACCAAGGTTAATGCCGCTGGAACTGTGGACTCAGGGGCTATGGCAGGAAACAGAGATGGTTGGTAACCATGCACAACGTGAAAAGGCGATAGACCAGTGGATGCAGAGGGGAGGGAATTGTGGGAGAATTCGACCCAAACCAATTTCTGAGACCAGGATCGCGGATCCTGTGAAGCGAGACATCGGAGCCCCGCCTCCAGGTCCTGGTTCAGCCTCTCGGTTTGGCCGTTGGTTTCAGGATGAAACCCAGATGACAGACTGACGGTAGCACCTATGAGATTGCAAAACCCCTTCCAAAATTGCGAAATGAATTGGGGACCCCTATCAGACACCACATTCTTGGGGAAACCATGGAACTTGAAAACCTGATTAATCATCAGCTCGGCAGTGTCTTTAGCTGAGGGGAGTTTTGGAAGTGCAATGAAGTGTGCCATCTTAGAGAACCTGTCAACAACTGTAAGAATGGTGGTATTTCCTTTAGAGGCCGGTAATCCTGTCACAAAGTCTACGGAAATGTCTGACCAAGGACGTTGTGGTATTGGCAGGGGTCGCAACTCCCCAGAAGGACGTTGATGAGAGGGCTTGTTGGCAGCACATACCTGGCAAGCATTGACATAATCAATAACATCCCTCTTAACATTAGGCCACCAAAAGCGCTGTTCGACCACTGATTGAGTCTTGGCAATGCCTGGGTGACATACAGTGCGGTTCGTGTGAGCCCAGTGGATGACTCTTCCCCTTAAGGTCGGAACCACATAAAGCCTGTTTTCAGGGCAATCGTCAGGGCTAGGAGTGTCTTTCAGAGCCCCTTTAACCGCCGTTTCAATGTCCCAAACAAAAGCGGAAATAAAACATGACTTGGGCAAAATAGTCTTTGGGTCGGACAAAGAATTCTCTTCGGAGAAAATGCGTGACAAAGCATCTGGCTTACCATTTTTAGAACCGGGTCAGTAGGATAGCGTGAAATTAAATCTAGTAAAGAACAGAGCCCATCTAGCCTGCCTCGCATTTAATCTTTTAGCAGTCTTAATATACTCAAGGTTCTTGTGATCTGTCCATACTAAAAACGGAGTCTGTGCCCCCTCTAGCCAGTGCCTCCACTCCATCAAGGCCACCTTGACTGCCAGCAGTTCACGGTCACCAATGTCATAATTTTTCTCAGCTGGGGTCAGTTTTTTGGAGAGAAAAGCACAAGGATGTAATTTATGATCCTTGAGAGATTTCTGGGAGAGCACTGCTCCTATTCCGGCATCAGACGCATCGACTTCTACCACAAATTGCTGTTGGAGATCTGGCAAAGTAAGGATGGGAGCGGAGGTAAAGCTCGACTTAAGTTTTTGAAACGCTGCCTGACAAAGTTCCATGCAAAAGGTTTGTGTGGCGAGGTAAGATCATGCAAAGGAGAGGCTATAGAACTGAAATTCCTGATGAATTTTCTGTAGAAGTTTGCGAACCCTAAGAACCTTTGTACATCTTTGCGTGACGTGGGAGTAGGCCAATTAATTACTGCATCGACTTTGCAAGGGTCCATTTTGACTTCACCTTGAGCCAGGACAAAACCTAGAAAAGAAACTGACGCCTTGTGGAACTCACATTTCTCAGCCTTAACATATAGTTGGTTCTGCAGTAACTGCTGCAAAACAGAGCGGACATGAATCATGTGAGTCTCCTCATCCGGGGAGAAAATCAAAATGTCATCCAAATAAACAAAAACATAAACATTCAGCATGTCACGCAGGACATAATTGACGAGGTTCTGGAAAACAGCTGGAGCGTTAGTAAGCCCAAAAGGCATTACCAAATATTCATAATGTCCTGTTGGTGTGTTAAATGCTGTTTTCCATTCATCCCCCTCCCTTATTCTGACTAGATGATATGCATTTCGTAAGTCCAGTTTGGTGAAAACCTTGGCTCCCTCCAGGAACTCAAAGGCGGTGGAGATGAGAGGAAGAGGGTACCTGTTTTTTACAGTGATCTCGTTGAGGCCCCGGTAATCGATACAGGGTCGCAGGGTCTTGTCTTTCTTGTCCACAAAGAAAAATCCTGCTCCCGCAGGGGATGAAGATGGGCGAATGATCCCGGCTGCCAGTGATTCCTCCACGTACTCCTTCATGGCCCTGTGTTCCGGCCCTGAAAGAGAGAACAACCTGCCTCGTGGGGGTGTGGTTTCAGGCAGCAAGTCAATAGCACAGTCATAAGGTCTGTGGGGTGGAAGGGATTTGGCCTTGGACTTGGAAAAAACGTCTTTAATATCCTGGTAACAGGTGGGCACTTGAGATAAATCAGGATCCCCAGATGGGGTCTGTGGATTGTCCTTAGAAACATGACCCTGAACATCACATGGCGGCTTGAAACAGTTCCGGGCGCAATTGCTGCCCCATGAGATAACCTGCCCAGAGGACCAGTCAATGTGGGAAATGACGAAAGCGATCTTTGCCCGCTCGGTGGGGAAGGCAGTTGCCTGGAGCTCAAAGTGGAGTTCGCACTGCGTGATGAAAGGCCTAATGTTCCCAGAATTTCCAGAGAACCTCTCCGGTCGAGAGAGCTGTGGGCAGACAGCAGCGGAGGTGTCAGGTGGCTGCATGTTGACTGTTTCACATGGAAATACCGTGGCGCTATTGGGTGTGGTGCCAACTGGTTCCTTTTCTTGGATAATTTTCATAAGAAGTTCAAACTGTGAGGCCACCTGTCTCATCATATTGTCCTGATGCCTTGACAGTGCCTCTAGATGAAGGTGGAGGGCAGCAAGCTGCTCATCCTGCTTCGAGAGGCGTTGACCCAGCGCTTGAAGGGCTTTGCGCACCGGGTCTGAGTCTGCTGGGTCCATGTTATGGCCAGTTCGTTCTGTCATGAACGGAACAGAGGATAGGACCCAAAAATGCAAGACTCCAAAACAAATGGACAGTTTCCAAAAAGAGAGGTTTAATAGACGGGCATAGGTCGGTACACGGGCAGGCAATCCAAGAAGGGCAACAGTATCCAAGAACATGAGGCAAAGAGGCAAGGTCGATAATCGGAACAGGGTCAAAGTCTTACTGTCAGTCTGTGACAAGGAATGCTGGAACGTGACGACAAGGTACAACGAACTGGCAACGAGTGGGAATGAGACACAAGGTTAAATACAATCGGTAATTAGGTATGAACGAGGCACAGGTGGTGAAGATGCTCACAGAAGCAGGTGTGTGAGAAACGAGAGAGAGGAAGACAAAACCTGGAACACACGCACACACACACACAGACACACACACACACACACACACACATGACACAAAGTTAGAGAGAGCAGACTTCAATGGTTTGGACACGTCCTACGGCAGTTGGTGTTCGAGAGGAGGATGCAGGAGATAGGCTTACATGGAAAAGGATGACGCGCTGTGGCGACCCCTAACGGGACAAGCCGAAAGGAAAATAAGAAGAAGTTCATGGATTAGCTATCCCCGCAAACTGTTGGAGTCTCTGGAATAAGCTGTTTTTTAATTCTCTGCCCTGATCATGGTGGGGTTTTTCAGAATTTCCAAACCTCGGGATAAAATCATAAAACATTTTCTCAGCCGCAGTTCTGCCAGACTTATTTCTTGTTGGATAAACTTGCGTAAAACGTGTGAAATGATCGACCAAAATTCATATGTATTCATAACCGCCTTCATTTGGTTCAAGATGAAGATAGTTAATTGATACGAGTGCAAATGGAACGCTTGTTTTGATTGAACCCATCGGAGCTTTGTCTTGAACACAAGGGTGTTTTTGTTTTAAACAAATGCATTAACGGATAACGTAATCTTCTATTTCTCTTTGCATGTAAGGCCAATATAAGCGTTCACTCACAAAGTGAATGACTTTGTCAGCACATACATGTCCCATATCATCATGCAAATGTTTCAAAAGAGTTTTTCTCAGTTTTTCAGGAACAACCAACTGTTTTCTCAGTTCAGCACATCTATGTAACCCTTTTCAAGTTTTCGTTTGTTCCATTTATGAATGAGTCGCCTTGTATTACGTTTCATTTGTCTCTTATCCTTTTCATTTGTATTCCATCCTCTCTTTTTCAATTGTATCACCACTTGAGATTGCAGCATCCTCTTTTTGAGTTGCTCTGATATTTTCAGGTGAGATGACAGGAGTTCCTTCAGAGATTTTGTCACTTTCATTTGAGTTTAACTGTAAAGTGGCAACCCACGGCCCTTCACTCTCTTTCATTGCTTTCACTGGTGACAAGCGCTATAGAAAATGTATGTCTGGATAATGCAATAATTATTTAAATGTATTTTATTATTTTCAAAAAATGTCAATATAATTTACATTGACTGTTCAATGCATCCATGGGTCCCTTGAAAGGGCTTATATCTAAATCTATATTATAACAGATAACAAGAAATTACTCAATGAAAAAACTACTCAAGTATGAAGTAAGTCGTGAGTAACTTCTGATTGACCTGTATAATCGAGCTAGAAACCAGCTTACTAAAGAAATTAACATTGCAAAGAGGATCTATGCAGCAAAGTTGAAAAACAGTTTAGCGCGAACGACTCAAAATCAGTCTGCCGTGCATTCCAATCGCTGACTAATTACAAGCGATCCCCCCAAGCAGAGAACAATAGCACACTAGCCAACGACTTGAATACCTTCTATTGCAGATTTGAAAAGGACAGTTTCACTCCACACACCCACCCGGCCGCACCCGCGACCACAACCACACCTCTGACTTCTGCGTTAACCATCCATGAACAGGATGTGAGACGCATCTTCAAACAACAGAAGATTAACAAAGCGACAGGACCGGACCATGTGTCCCCATCCTGCCTCAAAGTCTGCGCGGACCAGCTCGCTCCAGTCTTCACTCAGATCTTTAACAGATCTTTGGAACTGTGCGAAGTTCCATCCTGTTTCAAACGCTCCACCATCATTCCAGTCCCCAAGAAACCTGCAATCTCTGGTCTGATTGACTACAGGCCTGTCGCTTTGACATTTGTGGTCATGAAGTCCTTTGAACGTCTCGTGCTGGACCACCTCAAGAGTGTCACAGGACCCCTGCTGGACCCCCTGCAGTCTGCCTACCAAGCGAACAGGTCTGCGGATGATGCAGTCAACATGGGACTGCACTTCATCCTAGAACACCTCGACAGTGCAGGGACCTACGCGAGGATCCTGTTCGTGGACGTTAGCTCAGCGTTCAACACCATCATCCCTGAACTCCTTTCAACCAAGCTTCTCCAGCTCAGCGTCTCACCTGCCATCTGCCAGTGGATTTACAGCTTTCTGACGGGCAGGACACAGCAGGTCAGGCTGGGGGAGGCCACCTCATCCACACGCAGCATCAGCACTGGGGCGCCCCAAGGTTGTGTCCTCTCTCCGCTGCTCTTCTCTCTCTACACGAACGACTGCACCTCAGCGAGCCCGACTGTCAAGCTCCTGAAGTTTGCAGATGACACCACTGTCATCGGCCTCATCAAGGACGGTGACGAGTCTGCATATCGACAGGAAGCGGAGCAGCTGGAGCTGTGGTGCGGCCGACACAACCTGGAGCTGAACACGCTCAAGACGGTAGAGATGATCGTGGACTTCAGGAGGCATCCTTCGCCACAGCTGCCCCTCACGTTGTCCAGCTGCCTTGTGTCAACCGTCGAGACCTTCAAGTTCCTGGGAATTACAATCTCTCAGGACCTGAAGTGGGCGAACAACATCAACTCCGTCCTCAAAAAGGCCCAGCAGAGGATGTACTTCCTGCGGCTTCTGAGAAAGCACGGCCTGCCACCGGAGCTGCTGAGACAGTTCTACACAGCGGTCATCGAATCAGTCCTGTGTTCTTCCATCACAGTCTGGTTTGGTGCTGCTACAAAAAAGGACAAACTCCGACTGCAACGGACAATCAAAACTGCTGAAAGGATTGTCGGTACCCCCCTACCCACCATTGAGGACTTGCACGCTGCCAGAACTAAGACAAGGGCGTGCAAAATCTGCACCCCGGTCACCGGCTCTCCCGGCTCCTTCCCTCAGGTAGGCGCTACCGATCAACGCAAATTAGAACTAGTAGACATTCCAACAGCTTCTTCCCTCTTGCGATCAACTTCCTAAACACCTAACCTATAATTCCATTACAACAAGCTGGCAATTTTTTGACTTGAGTTCGTTGTCACATTTCTGTGGGGCCAATTATGTATTACTCGTGCACTCACTGTAGTTGTCTCGCCATGCTGCACTATTTGCATATACTGGCCACTCATGCCAGAGTAGCATCTGCTCCATTTGCACACTGATTGAGGAGTATCTGTAACATTTGCACAACCAACATTGTCCCAGATTATCGCACTACTCGTCACTTTAAACCGCATACACTCCTTGAAGTCTCAGCGCCCTTTGCACAATGGTCATTGCACCGGACTATTGCAATATTAGTCGTTCGAACTGCTCTAAGTGCTAGAGGACTCTGCATCTTTTTGCACAATTGTTTTTTGTCAATGTCTTCATGTCCCCAAAGTGTTCTGTAAATTGACTGTCTGTTGTACTAGAGCGGCTCCAACTACCGGAGACAAATTCCTTGTGTGTTTTGGACATACTTGGCAAATAAAGATGATTCTGATTCTGATTCTGATTCTGATTCTGATTTATTTCTTAAGATAGAGCAACAACGTCAGATAAAATAAAATAAAAATAACTAAAGAAAATATAAATTTGCAAATTCAGAAATTGATGAACAATATCACATAATCTAAAACATAATCTCAAATTTAATAAATAAAATATTTATCAAATAAAATAAAATAACAAATTAGGTAAATTCAGCTCCAAGAAATTGTCTTATATTATATTGTTTGGTCTTCTTAAACAGCACAATATGACAGGTTTACCAGTCAGATTACGAAAACAGGAACAAGGCTGCAGTGGATATAAGAAGTATACACACCTCTGTTCAAATGGGAAGATTTTGTGTTGTAAAATAATTTTGACCAAGATAAATGATTTTAAAACTGTTTCCACCACTCATGTGACCTAGAATCTGTACACCTCAATTGATTTATCTTTTTTATTTTTTTGAGAGGGGGGTGAAAATAAACAATTGAAATAAACTTGAATGTGATTGACTTCACAATTGCTGCCTCCTTGGCCAGGTCACCATTCCAAAAGAGATGTTCTGTTTGAACTGGTCTTTTACCTGGTTAATTAAAGTTTAAATAAAATAAAATAAATCTGGTTGCACAAGGATGCACTCCCTCTTATAACCGGCATGTGGCTGTGTTCAGAAGTACCAGATCACATTCAAACACATGTTCAATGGAAGTCCACACACACCTGCCACCATTTTAATTTTTCAGTGGAAAAAACAACAACACATGCATGGGTCCTTCCAGAAACATTTTCTTTATCCACTAGAATGACTGAAGAAGCTGTTTGCTGACTAGAATTATTGATCAAGTGTGTGTGTTTGTGTGTGTGTCAGAGAGAGAGAGCGAGAACAGAACGTACCCCAAACGTAGACTACACCGATTTTTATCGGCTGATCAGTATCGGCCGATATTTAGCATTTTAGGCACTCCAGTTTCCTCCCACATCCCAAAAACATGCTTGGTAGGTTAATTGACAACTCTAAATTGCCGGTAGGTGTGAATGTGAGTGCGAATGGTTGTTTGTTTGTTTGTGCCCTGCGATGTAGGGTGTACCCCGGCTCCTGCCTGATGATAGCTGGGATAGGCTCCAGCACGTCCGCAACCCAAGTGAGCAGAAGGAAAATGGGTTTTCTTCAATCGAACCTTCTTCATTTCCACCTCAGATCCGGAGGAAGACCACCCCCAAAGACCAGCTGATCAGCGTTCATGAGTCGACACTGCAATCCTTACTATGATGTACAACATCAGTGCGTAATAATTGTGGGGAAATTTCGAGCTTCATACGAAATCCCACCTTTGCCTTCTCTCGCTCTGACTCAATGCATTAAACGCTCACACGCTCATTGAGTTTAGCCCAGCGACCACACACGATGTCCTAATTTCCATTTTCGTATGCCTTATTCTTTCTTTCATTTACCCTTAGTGTTATTTCCTTGTTGTAGTTTGTAGTTGTGTGTTGCATTAAATGTACTATAAAATTCCACTCATGGTTGTATTTTGTGTGTTCTGAATTTAAGTAAACCTCTGTAACCTTGGACTCAAAATGTCATAGAGTGTCGCAACCTCCAGATTCTGAGACTGATGAAAAAGGTTTGTCACCATTTTGCCTAAAGTTAAGCTTGAAAAATTTGACGTGGTCCCCTTTTCGAGACCTTAGTTTGATTTTTAACAATTAAATCAAAATTACGATAAACCGGAAGTAACGCAAACATCGCTCCTGTCTTATTATTTTATCCTAAATTACTTACAATTCTTATTTCATACATAATCACTATATTATTGGTGCCCCGAGTGAGGAGATTTCAAGTTTTGAATTCAGAACACACAAAAATGAAAGATATTTTCAGTAAGATTGACACATCGCCCGCCATCTTGTGTGCGGTATGTCTTAACGTAATCTGTGTTGAGCAGCATTCTGTATCGTA
Organism: Phycodurus eques; assembly: GCF_024500275.1. Classification (NCBI taxonomy): domain Eukaryota; kingdom Metazoa; phylum Chordata; class Actinopteri; order Syngnathiformes; family Syngnathidae; genus Phycodurus; species Phycodurus eques. The sequence continues at coordinate 84,602 of NW_026904021.1, read as the reverse complement.
GACAGTGTTGTGGTGCTTGCAAACGTGAGAAAACTAAGATTAGCCTTTCAGTAAAACTAGAGTGTTAATTCTTTTGTGTGGGGTAAAACATATGGCATTGTGTCTGTCTGCTTTGTGTATTGCAACCACAAGTTTCGCCATGTGGTTGTTCGCGTAACACTTCGAGGCTTCTGTAGCCCGCCATCTTTGCCATCCAAAGACGTCATGTGGCTCTTCTTCGATGGGTCTGTGTGCTCGACTGCCACCTCATGGACGTTTGCGTCATGATGTAACCTCTGACCCCCCCCCCCACCTCTCGAAGTTAGCCATTAGCCACCTACCCGCGAGCCAGCTACTGACGATCACCTACAAAGACGCCCGACCAATTGTTACTTTGGGAACAATAAACTTAGCTTGTCTGTCGCACCACATTATGATTTTCTGTTGTTTAATGAGTGCTTTTTCGACTAGTTTTAACCACGCTGCGTGCCGCGAGCCACCACACTGTCCCGCAGCCTAGCGTTCCTTGTCACCTAGCAACCGCTACCCCGCCAACTAGCCGCTAAGCTACTGCATATGCCGATCGCTGCGATTGCTTTTATGAATTAAAAGGCTTCCGTTTGCGATCGCTTTCAAAACACAGTGAGCCGGCGTTGCTTTCATTAAATTAAAGGTTTTATTTTTCTCTCGTTTGCAAAACGGCTAAAGCCATTCAATCCAACCGCACAACGATCGCGATTGTGATTAATTTAAACGTTCCCGTTGTCGCTCGTTTGCTTAAACACTTTTGAGACTTACAACTTTTGTACGCCACGGTGGCCGACTGGTTAGACCGTCAGCTTCACAGTTCTGAGGTGCGGGGTTCAATCCCCGTCCCCGCCTGCGTGCAGTTTGCATGTTCTCCCTGTACCTGCGTGGGTTTTCACCGGGCACTCCGGTTTCCTCCCTCATCCCAAAAACATGCATTAATTGGAGACTCTAAATTGCCCGTAGGCGTGACTGTGAGTGCGAATGGTTGTTTGTTTCTATGTGCCCTGTGATTGGCTGGCAACCAGTTCAGGGTGTACCCTGCCTCCTGCCCGATGACAGCTGGGATAGGCTCCAGCGCGCCCGTGACCCAAGTGAGGAGAAGCGGCACAGAAAATGGATGGATGGATGAACTTTCGTACGCCTTATATTCTTTCTTTCGTTTACCGTTAGTGTTATTTACTTGTTGTAGTTGTGTGTTTCATTGAATATACCATAAAATTCCACTCATTGTCGTATTTTGTGTGTGTTGTCTCTTCAGTGCCACTGTCTCTAATCCATACATCATGGCTGGCCTCACCACTGTTTTATAAACTTTGCCCTTCATCCTAGCAGAGACTCTTCTGTCACATAACACACCTGACACCTTCCTCCACCCGTTCCAACCTGCTTGGACCTTTTTCTTCAATTCCTGACCACACTCACCATTGCTCTGGACGGTTGACCCCAAGTATTTAGAGTCCTCCACACTTGCTATCTCTTCTCCCTGTAGGCTCATTCTTCCCCCACCACCGCTCTCATTCATGCTCATATATTCTTTTTTACTTTGGCTAATCTTCATTCCTGTTCGTTCCAGTGCATGCCTCCATCTTTGTAACTGTTCCTCCAGCTGCTCCCTGCTTTCACTGCAGATCACAATGTCATCTGCAAACATCATGGTCCACGGGGATTCCAGTCTAACCTCATCTGTCAGCCTATCCATCACCACAGCAAAAAGGAAGGGGCTCAGGGCTGATCCCTGATGCAGTCCCACGTCCACCTTAAATTTGTCTGTCACACCTACAGCACACCTCACGGCTGTTCTGCTGCCCTCGTACATGTCCTGTATTATTTTAACATGCTTCTCTGCCACTCCAGACTTCCTCATGCAGTACCACAGTTCCTCTCTGGGTACTCTGTCATAGGCTTTCTCTAGATCTAAAAAGACACAATGTAGCTCCTTCTGACCTTCTCTGTACTTTTCCATCAACATCCTCAAGGCAAATAATGCATCTGTGGTACTCTTTCTAGGCATGACACCATACTGTTGCTCGCAAATACTCACTTCTGTCCTGAGTCTAGCCTCCACTACTCTTTCCCATAACTTCATTGTGTGGCTCATCAACTTTATTCCTCTATAGTTGCCACAGCTCTGCACATCACCTTTGTTCTTAAAAATGGGCACCAGTACACTTTTCCTCCATTCCTCAGGCATCTTCTCACACACTAGAATTCTATTGAACAAGCTGGTCAAAAACTCCACAGCCACCTCTCCTAGATGCTTCCATACCTCCACAGGAATCTCATCAGGACCAACTGCCTTTCCATTTTTCATTCTCTTTAATGCCTTTCTAACTTCCCCCTTACTAATCATTGCCACTTCCTGGTCCACCACACTTTCCTCTTCTACTCTCCCTTCTCTATCATTTTCCTCATTCATCAACTCCTTGAAGTATTCTTTCCATCTAGCTAGCACACTGCTGGCACCAGTCAACATATTTCCATCTCTATCCTTAATCACCCTAACCTGCTGCACATCCTTCCCATCTCTATCCCTCTGTCTGGCCAGCCTGTATAGATAATTTTCTCCTTCTTTAGAGTCCAACCTGCCATACATGTCATCATATGCCTCTTGTTTTGCCTTTGCCACCTCTACCTTTGCCTTGTGTCGCATCTCAATGTATTCATTTCGGCTCTCCTCGGTCCTCTCAGTGTCCCACTTCTTCTTAGCTAACCTTTTTTCTTGTATGATTTCCTGTACTGTGAGGTTCCACCACCAAGTCTTCTTCTCTCCTTTCCTGCCAGAAGATACACCAAGTACTCTCCTGCCTGTTTCTCTGATCACCTTGGCTGCAGTGGTCCAGTCTTCTGGAAGCTCCTCCCGTCCACCGAGAGTCTGTATCACCTCTTCCCGAAAAGCTGCACAACACTCGTCCTGCCTCAGCTTCCACCACATGGTTCTCTTCTCTGCCTTTGTCTTCCTAATTTTCCTCCCCACCACCAGAGTCATCTTACAAACCACCATCCTATGCTGTCTAGCCACACTCTCCCCTACCACTACCTTACAGTTGGTAACCTCCTTCAGATTACATCGTCTGCACAAGATGTAATCCACCTGTGTGCTTCTACCTCCGCTCTTGTAGGTCACCCTATGTTCGTGCCTCTTCTGGAAAAAAGTGTTCACTACAGCCATTTGCATCCTTGTTGCAAAGTCTACCACCATCTGTCCCTCCAAGTTCCTTTCCTGGATGCCGTACTTACCCATCACTTCTTCATCACCCCTATAACCTTCACCAACATGTCCATTACAATCTGCAACAATTACGACTCTCTCTCTGTCTGGGATGCTCAGAATGACATCATTTAGCTCCTTCCAGAATTTATCTTTCACCTCAAGGTCACATCCTACCTGTGGGGCATAGCCACTAATCACATTACACATAACACCCTCAATTTCAAATTTCAGCCTCATCACTCGATCTGATACTCTTTTCACCTCGGAGACATTCTTAGCCAACACTTCTTTTAAAATAACCCTGACTCCATTTCTCTTCCCATCTACACCATGGTAAAATAATTTAAACCCTGCCCCTAAACTTCTAGCCTTACTGCCTTTCCACCTGGTCTCCTGGACACACAATATATCAACCTTTCTCCTAATCATCATGTCAACCAACTCCCGAGATTTTCATGTCATAGTCCCATAGGACCCCCTCTTGTGTGACAACGGACAGCCATTTGACAGAAAATACTTTGGAGACATAATCACATAAGACCAAAGTACGGAGAGTCACTGAGCATTGAAAGGTTACCGGTAATGTGGTCATGTCCATGCAACTTTTTTGTTATTTTTTTGACAATTGTGCAAATGATGCAGAGTCCTCTAGCAATTTACAGCAATTTGAAATGACTGATCGAGCAATAATCTGATACAGTGACAATTGTGCAAAACGTGCAGAGACTTCGAGAAATTTAAGCAGTATAAAGCGAATTGTAGTGCGATAATCTGGAACAGTGTCCATTGTGCAAATGGTGCAGATACTTCTCAAGCACATGAGTGGCCAGTATTGGTCAACAACAGATATGCAAATTGTGCAGAGTGGCGAGACTACTTCAGTGAATGCACGAATAATGTATAATTGGCCCGACAGAGATGGGACAACAATCTCAAGACAAATTGGCAGCATGTTACAATGCAATTGTAAGTGAACTGTTTGAGAAGTTAACGGCAAGCGGGACGAAGGTGTTGGAATGTCTGCTAGTTTTAGTTTGCATTGTTCGATAGCATTTACCTGGGGGAAGGAGCTGGAAGAAGACAATTATATATTACTCGTGCACTCACTGTAGTAGTCTCGCCACGCTGCACTATTTGCATATCTGTTGTTGACCAATACTGGCCACGCATGCAAGTAGCATCTGCTCCAATTGCACACTGATTGAAGAGAAGCTGCAACATTTGCACAATAAACATTGCTTTTCAGATAACCATGTGGCTTACGGCCATACAACCCTGAGAAGGCTCGTTGTGTGGTCGAGTGGATGCAGGCGTGGAGGTTTGGGACAGCTGCACTCGTTTGTGGAGCATGAGCAGTACAGGCAGGAGGAGCTCTGTGCTCCTCTGGCTTCCTGTTACTTGTGTTTTTTGATTGTTTTTTTGGTTTTTGCTTTTTGTTTCGGGTTTTTTTTTTTTTTTCTTTGTGACTTTTTTCCTACTTCCAGCTTCCTGCTGTGGAGGAGTGTTTTGTCTTAATAGTTTTTCACCCCTTCAGGTCGAATGGACGGATTGGTTGTTGGTCAGGACAGGCTTGGAGACATGAGGCAGGTGAACAAGATGGATTTGGGGCGAGGAGAAGGTTTGACGGGTTGCAGTGGTGTGGTGAATAAGAATGTCGTGACAAAAAGGTATGAGAAAGATTTAACATTGATTCTTGAAATTGACAATGGTGATGCCATTACTCCAATAATATTATTTAGGGGAACGGCTGAAGTATGTGGGAGCATTACAGCATGCAGGGTTATTGCAAACGATAAATATGAAGTGACTGTTAATTCTGTTAATGCGAAGGAGAAATTGGTCGTTGGTTTTTGTGTTGGGAGTGCCAGAATTCATGGCAGGGAAGTTGCCGCTGATGAGCTGGTTGTTTCTTTGATGGGGCTGCCAGCTTATATCGAGGATGATGCTATCCTGGAGAAACTCCAGGCTTGGGGAGTCTCAGCAGTCTCTGAGGTGAGGAGGAGAATGTGGCCGGGAACGGACATCGCGGACGGCACAAGGTTTGTAAAGGTGAAATTCACCACCACTGTACAGTCTCTGCCTTACTCGGCTTGGTTTGTCACAGCGGCAGGTTCCGGAGTACTTTTGTGTTATTCACGATCGACAGGTTAAAGTTTGTCGAGGGTGTCTTTCTCCCAGCCATGTGTACAGGGACTGTCCCGAGTTTCTGTGTAGGAAGTGTGGAGTCCAGGGGCATTGTACCCGCAAGTGTCAGGTGCCCAATTCGCAAAGGTGTGCTACATGCAGGCAATATTTTCCTCTCTGTGTTTGTGAAAAGGGGAAATTAGATGGGGGGATCCCTTGTGCCCGGGCTGCTGATGCCAAGTCCTCCATCCTCGCTGTTTCATCTGGATTGCTGGCTGCTGGTCTGGGGGAATCAACTATGACATGTTTGCTGGTGGAGGCGCCTGTGACGGTGGGGGCTGGAGGTATTGTTCCTTGCCCTACTCCTGAACGGGGGGGGGGGAGGGGAAGAAATCCCTATCCCTGATGCCAGGGTGGCAGAGGCTGAACCTGAGATGGCGATGAGTGCTGGGCCGTCTCCACTCTCTGCCCCTGAACAGGAGGAGGCGACTGTTGAATTTAGGCGTACTCCTAGGCCGACGATTAAAAGTCATAAGCGGAGAAAAGAGCAAATACAGTCTGTGTCTTCTATTCAGAAGGGAGGCAGCTCACAGAACAGTGAGGGGAGGCATCAGACTGGGCTCTCAGGAGGGGATGTTTCGATTGAGCGGCTGGCGCGTGTTCCCGTGTCACAGCTATTGCCCCCTCGTATCACCTGTTCTTCCTTTTCTGCCACCTTAGAACCAGTCCTGGACTCAGATGAGGGCATGGAGGTTGATGTGATGGAGCGGAAGAAACGGAAATGTGAAGGCACTGGAAAGGGCGGGCTTAAAAAAATTAAGTAGACTCGACGAGTCCATCTTTTCTTTTTTGCTTATGATGAATTTTCTTCTGGTGTCAGCAAATGCCTGTGGTCTTCGTAGTGACCATAAAATTCACAACATTATGTGCCACACCAAGTGGGATATTTTGTGCTTGCAAGAAACTTGGTGGGAGGGCGAGCTCCTTAAGAAAATAGAAAATATGAAATTTGGTTTGCTTCACGTGGCATTAGGCACATCAAGATCTTGTGGGGTTGCCATTTTGACCAAATCCGGCCCCTTAGGTTATCCCACCCTAGTGCATGCTGACAATCAGGGGAGATTCATTGTGGTAGAATATGATGGACCGTTGAAGTTCCGGTTGATAAACATTCACGCTCCCAATGTGGAGTTAGATAGGAGGGACTTTTTCCTGCATGTATTCTCCTTTGTGACTGATAGAACCTTGTTGATTGGTGATTTCAATACATATCTCAGTAAACTGGATGTCAGTGTAAATAATGTTTTTAGGACTGATGTTAGCAGGAATTGTCTTTTAGATCTGATGACCGGTAGTAATATGGTAGAAATCTGGAGGACTTTAAATCTAAGTCGGCCAGTTTTCTCCAGGGCGCAGGTTGTCCAAAATGAACTGAAGCAATCACGCATCGATCTCTGTTTAACATCAGCCTCTCTTTTGCAGAATCTGGACAGGCCACTGTACACATGGTCGAGTCAGAGTGACCACGCGTTGCTCTCCGTTGAACTGGTACTTGGGGGAAGTCGGAGGACCGGCGGGCTTTGGGTGCTAAACAACTCCCTTCTGAAGGATGATTGCTACGTTTCCAGGGTGAGCGGGCTCCTTGGCTTGGCTGAGATGGAGCTTGAATGTGTTGACAACGTTATAGACTGGTGGGAGAGTTTTAAAACGAGGGTTAAAAAGATAACTCTAAGCTACTGTAAGAAGAAAAACTGGTTAGAGAAATTGGAGGAGAGGGCCGTAAGAAATCGGTTACTGGAAATTACGACAGCTGCCGCACATCGGCAAGCAGCAGTAAACTAATGGATGCTAATGGATGTAGGGGACATTTTGGAGGAAGTAGAGCATTTCTACGGAGATTTATTTGCGTCACAACGCACTTCAAGTAATAACGCTCTGGAGGCAGTTGGTGCTTTCAATAAGGCTTTGATCCACGAGGATATGGAATGGTGTGATGCTCCCATCTCTGAAGCAGAAGTTTTTAGCGCGATATTGTCATTGAATAATAAAAAAAGCCCGGGGAGGGATGGAATAACTGCTGAATTTTACAAAACGTTTGTAAGCCAACTCACGCCCATATTGCATAGGGTTTTTACAAGTATGCAGACATTCGATCGGGTTGCCCCGTACAAATCTTGGTTGTTGCAGGCCCATTAGTTTGTTGAACAGTGACTTCAAGGTCCTCGCGAAAGTTTTAGTGAATAGGCTTAAAGTGGTGATAGGCAATATTATTTCAGAAACACTAACATATGGTATACCACACAGGGAAATTGCTGACACAATTTTGACTGAAATATTTGATCAAATAGATGAATGACACGCGTGGGATCCATGTATGCATTGATTTTGAGAAAGCAGTTGAGCATGATTTCTTATGGTTGGTTTTGAAGAAGTTTGGTTTCGGTCAAATCTTCATTGGATGGATTCAGAGGTTATATTTGAGTGCTTTTAGTAGGATTAAAGTGAATGGGTTGCTGACGGGCCCTGTGAGACTGGGGAGGTCGGTGAGACAGGGATGCCCTTTGTCCTCACTGCTTTACAGCCTTGTGGTGGAACCGCTGGCTGCCATGCTCAAGCAGAATAATGATATTAGGGGTATTCTGACACCAGCAAACAATGAAGTTAGAATTCTTCAATATACAGATGACACAAATTTGTTAGTCAGGGATGTAGAGAGTCTTAAAATGGCTCTCCATGAACTGAATGTTTCCTGCCAGGCCTCTGGCGCAAAGATAAATACTAATAAGATGACTGTTAGATATATCTTAGTAGTTATCATTTATTTGCTTAGCTTGCATTAGTATTTTGCATTAGTAGCCTGCATTAGTATTATGGACAATATTTAGATAGAAAGATGTCTCGCCTTCAAGAAGATGACTCAGCAACATTTGATGGAAGGGCGCCTTGACCAAGGACGTGATCGGATGTGGTCGGGGACGGGACAGGTGTCGTCTGGTCCTATGTTTTGTGTTGTGTCTTAATGCTTAGAATATTATGTCTTGTAGAACTCTCCTATTTTCAAATAAATGTAGGAGCGACGGGGGAGATTGTTTAGAGCGTGTTGAGAGGCTGTAACCTGAACAATCTCCCATGCGCCCTCCTCATGAGTAAAATGACCAACGTCTTCATTCCTTTTGTGTTTATTCATTATAATGTTTGGTGAGATAAATCCAACATTAAATTGGTCCTTCGAGCCGGATGTCAACACACCCGAGGATTCCAGTTGTGGAGCCGACACCCAGTTAAGAGACCGTGGCCACGGCAATTGAGACCCTTTCCGGGACTGGTCTTCGTTCTTCTCAACTGGGATCTGAAGGTTGACGACAATCCACAGGATTGAAGACGACTGGTGAGTTAAATTTTTAAAAAAAATTTTGAATGAATGTATCGCGCGACAAAGAAGTCTGCGGCGAAATAAACCTTGTGTAATACTAGTCACTGGCAAGTAACTGATGGACGGCGGAGTCCGACAAATTCCGCATGGACGGCGGAGTCCTATACGTGCTGAAATTCCGTGTTAAAATAAAAAAAAATAATAAAAAAAAATAAAGGACGGCGGAGTCCTAGACGTACTTAAAATTCCGTGCCTTCGTGTTTCCGTGTTTCCATGTTTTCGTGTGTTTGTTAAAACGTTACTAATATCGTGTGTGTGTGTGTGTAAAAGTTTGGATGTAAGAGACTGGATTGTAAGTGACAACTGAGTTTGGAAGCAGAGGCAAGAAACCTCCGCCCCATTCGGGGTAGAAGGTTGAGGTTTACCAGAACTCAGACATTCATTGTCACCCAGTCATATTTTGAATAAAGTCAGTATTAGGTCACTCTAGGTGCAAATAAACTGACTTCCAAATTCACAAAAATGGGAAACAATAACAGTAAAACGAATCCAACAGAAAGCCTGACGTGTAAAGATTGGAAATATGTACAACTACAAAACCCTTCCAAAATAAAACATTTAAACACGTGGATAACCAAATACAGTTTCGCTGGCCAGCTGAATTCGAGAAAATTAGTTCAACTTCGAAACAAAATAAAGGAACGGCACAATAATAATATATCACAAATGGGAAAAGATGGATTTGACGACTTACTTTTTTGGCTAAATATGGCGTCTAAAAGAGAAAAGGAAGAAGAGAAAAAGAAAAACTTAACAGATGAACTAAAAGAGCAAACAGAAAAGGATAAAAATATATTGTTCCAAAGACAGGAAGATGACGAGACAGGACTAAAGATAAGAAATGTTAAAACAAAGATAGTTGAAAAACGAAGTGAAAAAAATGATGAGACACAAGCATCAGCGCCCTTGTACCCGGTTTTGCCACCTCATGAGCATCCTCCAACTTGTGAATCAGAAACTCATCGAGTTTTACGATCAGGAGGAGTACAAATGCATTGGTCTAAAAATATGGGGGAAACATTTTCTCCCGTTCCCAAAATGGCAAATACAACCTCAAACGAGGGGGACATGGATTTATATCCGATGATTGAGGTGGCAAATCCAAATGTACAAGAGGATCGCAAAGAAACTATTTTGGTCTATAGAACTTGGACTAATGAGGATGTGAAAAAGGCCGTAGCCGGCCTCATATCCTACAAAGTAGACATTGTCCAGTTTGTTGAGGACATGGAAAATCTTAGACATTCCTACCATTTAAACGGTGCAGAAACACAACAAATTTGGATGACTGCAATGGGGCCTGATTGGCATCTTTGCCGTGGAGATTGGGATCCAAAACATCATGGTGTTATAATGCCACATGATGACAGAGAATTACACCATCGAGTTAGAGCTTTGATAGAAAGAACCACAACCAGGTTCCGCAAAAGGGCGAATTACACGGAAATTGCAAGGATAAAACAAAAAGACGATGAACTATTTGAAGAATACAGGGTTAGAATGACCGCTTGTTTTAAAGCAAACAGCGGATTGACTGAGGATGCAAATCCTCAGGGCCCTTATCAACAACAGTTGAAAAATGTTTTACATGCGAACTCGAGAGAGCACATTAACAAATGGGTCGATAAACATTGGATAAACCTAGCAACTGGCTCTCTGGAGGAATATGTTAATCATGCCCTCCATGCAGAAAGAGTGTTAAGACAGAAGAAAAAAAATAATAATAATGTAGATGTCTTCCTCAACGGAGGAGCAGAAATTTACTATCAAGGCAAAAAGAGAGATAATTTTAGAGGACGCGGCAGAGGCCGTGGGATGGTAAGATATGGTCGAAAATATTATGATAATAACATCTGTTGGTGCTGTGGAAATAAAGGCCACATCGCACGTAACTGCCCGAAGAAAGATAACAAAGAAGACGGTCAAACAACCGCATGACTAAGCCAGCCTGCTTCCCAACACAACAAATCCGCTTCTGTAAACATTACGGAAAATGACGAAGTGGATTTCAATTTACAGGACATTCTAAGTTTGGATACTGAGAAACCTGAAATAATCTTATCAGTAAATGGGAAAGAAATGAACTTTCTTTGCGACACAGGAGCATGTAGAACTGCATGTCGGGAAAAGATTCCAGGTTCCAAACTATCGGGACATAAAGCAATAGTTAGATCAGCAAATGGACAAATTACTTTTGCCATGGAACTTGAGCCTGTGTGGATTAGAGACCCACAGGGGAAAACATGTAGAATGCCAATTTTCGAAGTCCCGGAGTGCCCTGTGAATTTGTTGGGAAGAGATGGCTTATTCCAACTAGGACTTGTACTCATTCCATCATCAAATGGAAATATTGTAGTGAAACGAAAACATGAATTAAAAAGAGACAACCTCTATATGACACTAGAAAACAGAGAAAGTACATTCTATTATACAATCGATATCCCAGACAAACCACCGTTAAACATGGGAGAGAGTCTGTTGTCTGCAGCCTTGCAGCTTATCACACAAATAGAAGATAAAAAAAAAAAAAACAATGATGAGCTGCATATAACACTGTGGTAAAAAAAGTAATGGCAAAAGCTAGAATGCTGGCAATGGGATGTGCATTAAAACAGTCAAGAAAAGAAGTAAAATACAGTGGGGTGGGTGTGACTCAGCCGTTGTCCGCACCGCCGCCGTATTGTGGCAAATTGGAAATAAATGATACAAAAGGGCCAGTGAACCCATTCACTGAGTCACCATATGCAGATGCGAGACAGACGCTGCAAAACATACAAGCCCCTATTTTATCTGTAAATAGAGGAACTCTAGATGTGGATTGGAATGGCAGTACTGACTCGGTGGGATCGAAACAACGTGAACCCCTGATTCAGCACGCAGCAGAAAATTTAGCCACAGGCGTAACAGACTCAGTTAAAATGCTCGAGGAAAGACTGGAAAAAGTGTCAGACATGCGCGGAGAAAGTTAAACCAAATAGGAGCGTTTACGGTGGACTTAAATAGACACCCTGAAGTGTCACAAAAGGTAAGAGAGCAGCTTTTAGCACGTGCCTCCCGTTTTGAGAAAACTGAAATAACAGAACAAATACAACGTGATAAAGCGGAACGAGATAAAATATTCAGACAAAGGGAACAGGAGATAGCAGCAGAGGAAGCTCAGAAGGGACTTCCCCATGCGGTAGCAAATACTTATCACATCGCACATTTGCAAAATCAGGTGGCTGACTTAAAGTGCCAAGTGCAGACTTTGTCAGGAGCACACCCGGACTCCCTGTTACAACAGACACAAGAAAATAGAAGTGCGCCCCCTTTTGCTGAATCCACTCCACTGCGACCAATGACACGCTCTCAAACTGTTATCCAAGCTCCAATGCTGGCCAAGGTTGATCCGGCTACTGGAGCCACTGCCATGTTTTATAAACCTCTTTCTCCTTCTGATCTAAGTGTTTTGATGCAGAAACTTCCGCCAATGCAGAATGGAGGAGAGAACTGGCTGAGATCGGTACAAAGGGCTGTCACAGGACAAATTTTAACAGCAGGAGACATACGCGCATTGTTGACACATGCGTGTCCTCTCTCCCAACTGGAAACACTCATGAACACCCCGCCTCCTGCCCGATGACAGCTGGGATGGGCTCCAGCACGCCCGCGACCCTAGTGAGGAGAAGCGGCTCAGAAAATGGATGAGTGCTTAAAAGAGCACTTGAAGTGAGGGTGCACCAAATGGTTTATGACAGGACACAGGTGTCCTCAGCTGGGGGATGGGGGCAGGTTTATGACAGGCGTGTGTGAGTTTTACGGGTTTATGGTATTGCAAAGGCCAGGGAGATTTACAATAGGATCGTTTAATTAATGATATGGATAGAAGCCTGGTCTGTAGTGGTTTAGGTGTTATGGTTCAACCAATAAGTGTGCTGTGTTCAGTTTTGTCTGTGTGGTGTATGTGAGAGGACATTCACTCCTGGGTCCAGGTTAATGTTATTGTCTGTGAAGTCTCGCTTGTCGTGTCATGTTAATTGTTTCTGTTTTCTGTTTAGTGTTTGTGTCATCTTAATTAAAAGCAGAAATGGAGCACTACTGAGCTGGCTGACAGGAGTAGTGAAGGATGTGATCACGTGAAAGAGACTATAGACCTTTAGTTACCAAAGGACCGGGTGACTGACGAGGGAATGCGGTCTACAGACTGTTGAATGACTGATTTGTTGAAATAACATTATTTTACAGGACGCCCAGGAAGATGGAGCTTGATAGTGTTATTGTTGTATTGCAGGATGTTGGTGTGCTGACTTAACGCTGATTTTATGTGATTCTTGGTTTAATGACATTTACACTTTTGTGAGACAAATTAACAATTGGTTGGGGAATAATATCAATGTTGGGTGACAATTGCCGACTTGTCCCGTCTCTGGAGTATGTATACAGGAATTATGTAGTCAATTGGCACGGGTATCGTTTGCAGAGTAGTGATTAATTTAATGTTTGCAGGTCTGGTCAGGGGCCTTTCCGACGGAAGGAGACGACCTGCTGATTTGTGTATGGGGTTGTGTGTGGATACTGTGTTTTGGTGTTAAATTAGTCATTTAACATAGGGGGAAATATGTACATCTTGTATGTCTGGTCAAAGGTTATAATCATGACTCTGGTGATCTCCCTGATTATAGTTACAGGAATCTATTTTGGAATGCCTTCAATACCAGAACGAGTAACAAAGAGGGCCGTGAAGCCAACAGGGGCCCTAGAATTACACATTGGGGGAAAAGACGGTATACCAATTTGAATTGTGTAAGGTGGTAAATTGTGCACGCTGGGGCGACCCGGCGGGATACGATATTTACTTGTGCGCTTTGAGTACAGGACATGCGGGAGCTGGCCGGTATCCGGTGAACCATAGGTTCAAAGCGAACCAGCAGGTAGATTTGTGTTACAGTTGCAAGCAGGTGATTACCCACTCGAAACCGGGATACCGGGAGCCGACGAAGAATAGAAATTGGCGGTGGAAGGACAGGATCAAATTGGAAAGAGGTAGTATGCACTCGGTTACCCCGGGGGACAGACATCCCGTACTGTTGACCTTGGGTATAGATGTCTCAGGGGCCGATCCCCTAGGACAGATTATTATTAATTGGCTACGTCCGACACAAAGTTCATCTTGTCCGATAATGAGAAAATTTGCGAAAGTACCAGTATAAAAAAAAATGCAGATCCAGTGGTTTTTCGAACCTCCAAAGTTACGAGATATGACCTGAATAATGAAATAATATAGGTAATTTTTGGCTCAAGGAAATTACTGTGGAAGGTAGGGACGCAGTCATAATCTATCAAAAGGACTGTCTTGTTTGTGCTACGATGAATAACCTCAATTGGATTGCATCTTTCAAAATAAGAGTAAGATAACTTTAGGCCCCAATAACAAAACTTTCCCGATCAATTGGCCACCTGGATCCGCAGTTTTGTAAATTCACACTTTTTATTGATTATTAGGATGCGGCCCGATTAAGTAAGATGGTTTGTTGTGGGACTTCCTACCCGGGGAATGGACAGGCACTTGTGCGTTGGTCTCTATGATAGCTCCCACAGTGATTAAGCCCCTCTCTGAGCAGGAACTCACTCAAATGGCGGATTTCACATGGGAGCGTGACTGGTGGGGCAGCTTGAACCGTTTCCGCCGTATGGTCAGTGGCTTCAATGTGGGCGGAAATGCTTGGGAAGAAGGTGAAGACCCCACCTACCTGGATGCCATTGGAATTCCCAGAGGTGTCCCGGATGAGTATAAAGCTCGCTGCCAAATTTCCGCAGGACTTGAGAGTATTTTTATATGGGTAACTCCGAATAAAAATGTTGATTTCATAAATTACCACCATTACCAAATTCAAAGATTGGTGAATTTCACCTCCCAACTAGCGGAGGGCATCCATGAGCAACTATCAGCTACATCTCTCATGGCATTCCAAAATAGGTTGGTCCTGGATAGTATGTTAGCGGAAGAAGGGGGTGCCTGCTCTCGAATTAAAGGACATTGCTGTACAATTATCCCCAATAACACGGCGCCGAACGGAAAGATCACCAGAGCCATGAAAGGTTCGCAAGCCAAGTCTGTTAAACTTAAATCAATGTCTGGAGTGGAGGACAACCCATTCTACAGCCTTCTTAACAGGATGTTTGGTAAATGGAGAGGTCTCATACTGACGTTGGCAACAACAACCATAATTGTCATGGCTGTGCTTGCTATTTGTGGATGTTGTATTATCCCTTGTCTCAGGAACCTGGTTCTCAGAATTGTCCTCAAGGCCTTTGTGGGTAAGGACCCCTACGGCCAATATCAGCTGCTGTCCCTGGACGAGGACAGGGTGGCCATGGAATCGCTCGCTCCATTGAACGATACCGGTATAAGCTCTCTTTAAATTGTTTAGTTTTGATGTGCTAAGAATAGAATAATGAGCATTGTAGTGAAATAGTTAGTAGGTATAGGGGTTGTTGATCTTCTGATTATCAGAAGATCAACTTGGGGGATTGAAGGGAATATAGAATACTTTATATTCTAATATGTAATTCTAACTAGTTTGGAAGAGAATGTGTATTGGAGTATAGGAGTATATTGCAGGAAGGCCCCAAGCGGGGGGTATGTGGCCCCCATCAGGGGGTATTTGGAGACAGATGGCAAAGAAGAAAGGAACTGCGGGGAGCCACTATAAACATTGAATGCAGGAGACATCGGCAGGCGACGTCTGGACCCAGATCAAATAGTCATCATTTGGCCGAACAACGATGACGTCAGATTACGGACCAATCAGACGACAGCGATTCCACACCGGCCTGTTTGAAACATTGTATAAGTCTGGGGGAGAGTCAGATAGTTTTGTTCTACTACTGTATCTGCTAAGAATAAGTTAGGGTAGTTACGAACCCAGAGCTCTGCAAAATGTATAGACTCCTCTGTCAGGAATAAATTGGTTGCTTTTTATGCATTGTTGTGAACGACGTTCTTTCACGAAAACGAACACGCTTGGAACCACGGAAATTAGGGGATTTTAAAACACAGGTTCCTTCACTACGAACATATTGTCCTCGGGCGCAGAGCCGTCCGTGAGTTCCGTTCTTGGTTGGAGGATCTCCTCGCAAGGAGGCTGGACCTGAGGCTTCCCCCCCCCGGTGGCACGTGAGGCTGGTGATCCCCCCCCCCACCGGTGGCACGTGAGGCTGGTGATCATAATGTCGGGTTTTTCCTTTTTGGTTTGGTCATCCTTCTCGTCGTCATGATCATTGCAGGCCATCAATAGACCAGCGATCCGGTTACTTCTGTCCATTGCTCGTCACACGGTCATCGTCACGAGGAATATCTACTTGCATGACAAGGGCACCGGCAAGCATTGGGCGATCTTCAAGGCTCAAGTTGAATCCCACTTCACATGCCTGCTCTGCCAGCCGTTTTGTGGACTGTATAGCAAAAAACAATGGCCTTGTGAGAGTTTCGCTGACTGGTCACCTCACTTTTTTTTTTTAGGGTTTTGATTACATGTACATATTGTAAATAATGAATTTTTTGAGAATAAAAAAAAAAAAAAAAAAAAAAAAAAACCCCCGATCTCGTCCGATCTTGGAAGCTAAGCAGGGGCGGGCCTGGTTAGTACTTGGATGGGAGACCGCCTGGGAATACCAGGTTCTGAAATATTTTTCACTTGAGATTCTCGTGGAATCGTTTTCTTACCGGTGGTTGACCTCAATTATAATGCAGTCATTCTCTCTAAGATCCAAGATGGCGCCTACCAGTGTGGTCGCTTCGGTAACGCGCTCTCAAGTATTGTTTTTGTTTTTGTGTTTTTCGTCCGTCTTTGGAGACCTTACACGAGTCACTTACACAAGGGGAGACCTGCTAACCATCAAGGAGGCTACTCCGGACTTTCTTTCACCAACTTTCGCAAATCCGCTCAGTTTTATACCCGAGTTACTGGAGATGGAAGCGGCGCCACAGAGGGAAACGGGCCGGCATTCAGGTGAAACTCCGCAAGAGAGGACACAGATTGGCATTCCCGTCGATCCACCTCACGACTGTACGCTCCATACCCAACAAAATGGACGAGCTTCCTCTTCTGTTGAAGACCAGTCAAGACTTCGGACGTTCCGCGGCCATGTGCTTTATGGAGACCTGGCTTTGCGACGCTGTACCCGATGGCGCCGTCATGCTTCCCGGCTTTCATATTCATCGAGCGGACCGCGACATGGAATCATCGGAGAAAACCAAGGGCGACGGGATATGCCTTATATCAACGAAAAATGGTGTACGGACGTCACGGAGCTCAGCACACACTGCAGCCTGCATTTGGAGTCGCTGTTTTTGAACTGTAAACCTTTCTACTCGCCCCGTGAGTTTGCATCATTCATATTGGCTGGAGTCTACATTCCGCCTCAAACTAACACGAACACCGCATTGCTAACGCTCGCCGAACAAGTCAACGAAATTGAAAAAAAAAACACCCGGACTCACCCCTCATTATTCTCGGGGACTTTAACAAAGCTAAACTCAACCACGAACTCCCTAAATACAAGCAGCACATCGGCTGTCCTACCAGGGAAAATAATACTTTAGACCACTGCTACACTACGGTAAAAAACGCATACCGTGCTATACCTCGTGCAACCCTGGGCTCATCTGATCACTGCTTAATTCACTTAATACCGACGTACAGGCAAGAACTTAAATGCGCGAAGCCTACAGTGAAAACAGTGAAAAAGTGGACCAATGAAGCCAAGATGGAACTTCAAAGCTGTTTAGACTGCACAGACTGGAGTGTCTTTGAAAATACAGCTGGCAGCCTGGATGAATGTACGGACACTGTCACATCCTGTATCAGTTTCTGTGAAGAGGTTTGTGTACCAACAAAATCATTTCGCACATTCAACAACAAGCCGTGGTTCACTGCTAAACTTAAGCAGCTTCGCCAAGCTAAGGAGGACGCATATTAGACCGGGGACAGGGCCCTGTATAATCGAGCTAGAAACCAGCTGACTAAAGAAATTAACATTGCAAAGAGGAACTATGCAGCAAAGTTGGAAAAACAGTTGAGCGCAAACGACTCTAAATCAGTCTGGCATCCATTCCAATCGCTGACTAATTACAAGCGACGATCCGCCCAAGCTGAGAACAACAGCACACTAGCCAACGACTTGAATACCTTCTACTGCAGATTTGAAAAGGACAGTTTCACACCACACACCCACCCGGCCGCTCCCGCAACCACAATCACACACCTGACTTCTGCTTTAACCATCCAGGAACACGATGTGAGACGCATCTTCAAACAACAAAAGATGAACAAACCGACAGGCCCGGACCATGTGTCCCCATCCTGCCTCAAAGTCTGCGCGGACCAGCTCGCTCCAGTCTTCACTCAGATCTTCAATAGATCTCTGGAACTGTGCGAAGTTCCATCCTGTTTCAAACGCTCCACCATCATTCCAATCCCCAAGAAACCTGCAATCTCGGGTCTGAATGACTACAGGCCTGTCGCTTTGACATCTGTGGTCATGAAGTCCTTGGAACGTCTCGTGCTGGACCACCTCAAGAGTGTCACACAACCTGGAGCTGAACACGCTCAAGACTGTAGAGATGATCGTGGACTTCAGGAGGCATCCTTCGCCACAGCTGCCCCTCACGTTGTCCAGCTGCCTTGTGTCAACCGTCGAGACCTTCAAGTTCCTGGGAATTACAATCTCTCAGGACCTGAAGTGGGCGACCAACATCAACTCCGTCCTCAAAAAGGTCCAGCAGAGGATGTACTTCCTGCGGCTTCTGAGAAAGCACGGCCTGCCACCAGGAGCTGCTGAGACAGCTCTTCACAGCGGTCATCGAATCAGTCCTGTGTTCTTCCATCACAGTCTGGTTTGGTGCTGCTACAAAAAAGGACAAACTCCGACTGCAACGGACAATCAAAACTGCTGAAAGAATTGTTGGTACCCCCCTACCCACCATTGAGGACTTGCACGCTGCCAGAACTAAGACAAGGGTGTGCAAAATCCTCTCGGACCCTCCGCACCCCGGTCACCAGCTCTTCCAGCTCCTTCCCTCAGGTAGGCGCTACCGATCAATGCAAACTCAACATTCCAACAGCTCCTTCCCTCTTGCGATCAACTTCTTAAACACCGAACCTATCATTCCATTTCAACAAGCTGGCAATTTTTTGACTTGAGTTTGTTGTCACATTTCTGTGGGGCCAATTATGTATGACTCGTGCACTCAGTGGAGTTGTCTCGCCATGCTGCACTATTTGCATATCTGTTGTTGACCAACACTGCCCACTCATGCTAGTAGCATCTGCTCCAATTGCACTCTGATTGAAGAGAATCTACAACATTTGCACAATAAACATTGTCCCAGATTATCGCACGACTCGCTTGAAGTCTCGGCGCCCTTTGCACAATGGTCATTTCACTGGACAATTGCAATATTAGTTGTTCAAACTGCTCTAAATGCTCGAGGACTCTGCATCTTTTTGCACAATTGTCAAAAAAAAATGTACTGGCATTACCAGATAACTAGCAACCCTTAATTGCTCAGCGACTGTTTTTTGTCAATGTCTTTATGTCTCAAAAGTGTTATCTGTCAATTGACTGTCTGTTGTTGTACGAGAGCGGCTCCAACTACCAGAGACAAATTCCTTGTGTGTTTTTTGGAAATTCATGGCAAATAAAGATGATTATGTTTCTGAAGAGTTGGTGACCAGGATGTTGAGGGTCCAAGAGGATTTTGCATGCTCTTGTCTGAGTTTTGGCAGCGTGCAAGTTCTCAAATTCTCGAGTGTGTTTACTTTTCAAAATCTATGATCTGATCACACATTTGTAGTGTTGAGAATGAGTTCGCATCATCCACACAAAAAAAATCCAAAATAGACCAGCCAACAATTCGAGAATAAAGATGACGCGATCCACTCGATATTTTTAAGCGAAATATGATATTTTTTAAATATAAAATGCTGCTTTTCAGGTGACCATGTGGCTTACGGCCATACTACCCTGAGAACACCTGACCTCGTCCGATCTCGGAAGCTCTGGTTAGTACTTGGATGGGAAACTGCCTGGGAATACCAGGTGCTGGAAGCTTTTTCACTTTAGATTCTCGTGGAATCGTTTTCTTATCGGTGGTTGACCTAAATTATAATGCAGTCATTCTCTCTCTTGTGACTTACCGTCTCTTTATTAGGAGACAGAATCTTCACGTACCTTTTTTAAACATCCCGTTTCTCCTTTTCCGACAGTAAAAAATAAATAAAATCTATACACACATATATCTCTATATCTTGTTCTTCTTCTTTTCCTTTCGGCTTGTCCCGTTAGGGGTCGCCACAGCGCGTCATCCTTTTCCATGTAAGCCTATCTCCTGCATCCTCCTCTCGAATACCAACTGCCATCATGTCTTCCCTCACGACATCCATCAACCTTCTCTTTGGTCTTACTCGAGCTCTCTTGCCTGGCAGCTCCATCCTCATCATCCTTCTTCCAATATACTCACTATTTCTCCTCTGGACGTGTCCAAACCATTGAAGTCTGCGCTCTCTAACTTTGTCTCCAAAACATCGAACCTTGGCTGTCCCTTTGATGAGCTCATTTCTAATTTTATCCAACCTGGTCACTCCAAGAGCGAACCTCAACATCTTCATTTCCGCCACCTCCAGCTCTGCTTCCTGTTGTCTCTTCAGTGCCACTGTCTCTAATCCATACATCATGGCTGGCCTCACTACTGTTTTATAAACTTTGCCCTTCATCCTAGCAGAGACTCTTCTGTCACATAACACACCTGACACCTTCCTCCACCCGTTCCAACCTGCTTTGACCCGTTTCTTCACTTCCTGACCACACTCACCATTGCTCTGGACGGTTGACCCCAAGTATTTAAAGTCCTCCACCCTTGCTATCGCTTCTCCCTGTAGCCTCATTCTTCCCCCACCAGCCCTCTCATTCATGCACATATATTCTGTTTTACTTCGGCTAATCTTCATTCCTCTTCTTTCCGGTACATGCCTCCATCTTTCTAACTGTTCCTCCAGCTGCTCCCTGCTTTCACTGCGGATCACAATGTCATCTGCAAACATCATGGTCCACGGGGATTCCAGTCTAACCTCATCTGTCAGCCTATCCATCACCACGGCAAAAAGGAAGGGGCTCAGGGCTGATCCCTGATGCAGTCCCACGTCCACCTTAAATTCTTCTGTCATACCTACAGAACACCTCACCGCTGTTCTGCTGCCCTCGTACATGTCCTGTATTATTCTAACATACTTCTCTGCCACTCCAGACGTCCGCATGCAGTGCCACAGTTCCTCTCTGGGTACTCTGTCATAGGCTTTCTCTAGATCTACAAAGACACAATGTAGCTCCTTCTGACCTTCTCTGTACTTTTCCATCAACATCCTCAAGGCAAATAATGCATCTGTGGTACTCCTTCTAGTTATGAAACCATACTGTTGCTCGCAAATACTCACTTCTGTCCTGAGTCTAGCCTCCACTACTCTTTCCCATAACTTCATTGTGTGCCTCATCAACTTTATTCCTCTATAGTTGCCACAGCTCTGCACATCACCTTTGTTCTTAAAAATGGGCACCAGTACACTTTTCCTCCATTCCTCAGGCATCTTCTCACGCACTAGAATTCTATTGAACAAGCTGGTCAAAAACTTCACAGCCACATCTCCTAGATGCTTCCATACCTCCACAGGAATGTCATCAGGACCAACTGCCTTTCCATTTTTCATCCTCTTTAATGCCTTTCTAACTTCCCCCTTACTAATCATTGCCACTTCCTGGTCCACCGCACTTACCTCTTCTACTCTCCCTTCTCTATCATTTTCATCATTCATCAACTCCTCGAAGTATTCTTTCCATCTAGCAAGCACACTGCTGGCACCAGTCAACGTATTTCCATCTCTATCCTTAATCACCCTAACCTGCTGCACATCCTTCCCATCTCTATCCCTCTGTCTGGCCAGCCTGTATAGATCCTTTTCTCCTTCTTTAGTGTCCAACCTGCCATACATGTCATCATATGCCTCTTGTTTTGCCTTTGCCACCTCTACCTTTGCCCTGTGTCGCATCTCAATGTATTCCTTTCGCCTCTCCTCGGTCCTCTCAGTGTCCCACTTCTTCTTAGCTAACCTTTTTCCTTGTATGATTTCCTGTACTGTGAGGTTCCACCACCAAGTCTCCTTCTCTCCTTTCCTGCCAGAAGATACACCAAGTACTCTCCTGCCTGTTTCTCTGATCACCTTGGCTGCAGTGGTCCAGTCTTCTGGAAGCTCCTGCCGTCCACCGAGAGCCTGTATCACCTCTTCCCGAAAAGCTGCGCAACACTCGTCCTGTCTCAGCTTCCACCACATGGTTCTCTTCTCTGCCTTTGTCTTCCTAATTGTCCTCCCCACCACCAGAGTCATCTTACACACCACCATCCTATGCTGTCTAGCCACACTCTCCCCTACCACTACCTTACAGTTGGTAACCTCCTTCAGATTACATCGTCTGCACAAGATGTAATCCACCTGTGTGCTTCTACTTCCGCTCTTGTAGGTCACCCTATGTTCGTGCCTCTTCTGAAAAAAAGTGTTCACTACAGCCATTTGCATCCTTGTTGCAAAGTCTACCACCATCTGTCCCTCCAAGTTCCTTTCCTAGATGCCGTACTTACCCATCACTTCTTCATCACCCCTATTACCTTCACCAACATGTCCATTACAATCGGCACCAATTACGACTCTCTCTCTGTCTGGGATGCTCAGAACTACATCATCTAGCTCCTACCAGAATTTCTCTTTCACCTCTAGGTCACATCCTACCTGTGGGGCATAGCCACTAATCACATTACACATAACACCCTCAATTTCAAATTTCAGCCTCATCACTCGATCTGATACTCTTTTCACCTCCAAGACATTCTTAGCCAACTCTTCTTTCAAAATAACCCCGACTCCATTTCTCTTCCCATCTACACCATGGTAAAATAATTTAAACCCTGCCCCTAAACTTCTAGCCTTACTGCCTTTCCACCTGGTCTCCTGGACACACAATATATCAACCTTTCTCCTAATCATCATGTCAACCAACTCCCGAGATTTTCCTGTCATAGTCCCAACATTCAAAGTCCCCACATTCAGTTCTAGGCTCTGTGTTTTCCTCTTCTCTTTCTGCCGAAGAACCCGCTTTCCACCTCTTCTTCTTTGACTTCGACCCACAGTAGCTGAATTTCCAACGGCGCCCCGCAGGTTGACGGCGCCGGTGGCGGACGTTGTTAACCCGGGCCACGACCGATCCGGTATGGAATTCTTTGGATGAACGCTCATATTTGTTTGGCAAGGTTTTAAGCCGGATGCCCTTCCTGACGCAACCCTCTGCATTTATCCGGGCTTGGGACCGGCCTACAGTTTGCACTGACTTGTGCCACCCATAGGGCTGCATTACATATATCTCTATATATATATATCTATATATATATAGATATATATATAGATATTAGTATCACGTGATACGTCACAATTTTATCACATCAGTGCTTTTAATTGGCTCGAGGCTAAGGATACGAAGGTATGGATTTTTAAATGATACTGTTGGATTTTTCTCACCAAACATTATAATGAATAAACACAAAAGGAATGAAGACGTTGGTCATTTTACTCATGAGGAGGGCGCATGGGAGATTGTTCAGGTTACAGCCTCTCAACACGCTCTAAACAATCTCCCCCGTCGCTCCTACATTTATTTGAAAATAGGAGGGTTCTACAAGACATAATATTCTAAGCATTAAGACACAACACAAAACATAGGACCAGACGACACCTGTCCCGTCCCCGACCACATCCGATCACGTCCTTGGTCAAGGCGCCCTTCCATCAAATGTTGCTGAGTCATCTTCTTGAAGGCGAGACATCTTTCTATCTAAATATTGTCCATAATACTAATGCAGGCTACTAATGCAAAATACTAATGCAAGCTAAGCAAATAAATGATAACTACTAAGATATATCTAACATTTCCCTCCTGTTTATCATGTATTTGCACAAATTCTCATATCATCTTACAGTCACTTCATTTCGATTTTTAACTGTAGAATCATTTTTATGAAACAAATACATTTACACCCAGAGTAGATTTGTCATACATGAATGTTATAGTTTAAACATCGTAATCATCTGGATCAGGAAACAAATCAGTTAAAGCATAATCATCATCATCATCATTATCATCATCATTATCTTTATTATCAAACAGTAATGGATACATCAGCTCCATACGGTTCTCCATGGGGGTTATGGCTGTGGTGATTAATCTACTGATTAAAGCTCGAATGCATGGGATACAACAACATCCACAAAATGTCAGAATGGCTGCAAAAACAGCAATTGATATCAATATTGGTGAAATTAGGGTTTTATATTTACCAAAAACGTCCATCCAGCTGTCCCACAAAGAAGTGTCTACCCCAGAGTGGCTCTTCATCTTGTGATTGAGGGTCCGTAGACCATCGATGGCTCTGGTCAAGCTGCCATCCGCAGCAGTATTGTTTGGAATGTATGTACAACATTGTTCTCCAAACATACCACAAACACCTCCCTCTCTTGCGAGGAGCATGTCGACAGCTATGCGATTCTGGAACGTCATTAAAGAGGTAGCCTTGAGCTGCTCATGTACAGCTTCCAACCCACTCTGAGTCCAATTTCCTAATCTCTGTACATTGAAGTGGATGTAGTTTATCCTATCAACATTTTTATTAATCGTACACCACCAGCATATGAAAGACTAAAATCCTCCTGCAACTTGGTCAGCCAATTTGTATTGATTTGGAACCCCACGAGGAACACCTATGGCGTCGATGTACGTCGGATTATTTTGCCCCTGCCAGGACAAATCTCTTTTTTGTCTATGTTCTAGATTAGACAAAAACATTGGTGCCCTTTTCATTAAATCTTGAACAGGGATAGGGTATACTGACACATGCAATATCAAAGTGACAATAGCACACAATCCAGATATATCTTTAGGTAATCTATCAAACAGTCTATCATCTCCGCACCACCACCAGATGTCGCTCCGTGATACTGGCATAAAATTTGGTCCGACTTTTAAGGTTACTTTACACTGTGTGTCATTCAGTGGTCCTAATTTTTTGCCTTTACTAATCATGTTTATACAAGTGAAATTATTTGGTGCTACTAGAGTAGAAAACATCGGTTTGTTTTTATCTGCTTCTGTTACGGGATATATACGATCCCATGATTTACATCCCTTAGTTGGTACAGTAGCGTTCATTAATGGAATAATACAATTTTGTGATAATTGTGCCGGAACTATTCGCAACAAAGGCCTTGGACCCATGCAAACCACACAATCTTTTTTTGCTACATTTGCTGCTTGTTCCACCAATAGTAACCAATTGTTATTTTGTCCTGAAACTCCTGTGACTACAAGGAACCAATCATCAGTAGTTATTTTGTTAACCATTAACATGTGTCCACCTTTCTTTGAAGTTTTTAATGGCATTTCTGGTTTAACGCGGTTCCCATAACACAATGCTACTTGGAAGTGGGGATCTTTTCCGCCAGTATATGCCCACAAACTCACCATCAAACACATTGGGTGACTCGACTTGTATGTCAATATTAAATTATGGGTCGTTTTGCTTAAGTTAAACTTCTTTCTATGTTCTTTTGCTGCTTTTAATGACCAATTGGACCAATCATAACCTGTTTCACCAATGAGGTATTCCCATCCAAAGCCTATAGATGCATACCAGTCATATTTATCTCCCCAATTCTGCCCATTCTCTTGAGCTTCATTGGTGAGAGCCGCATATGGAATTATGATTAAAGTATCTTGATTTCGGGGGGCACAAAATATTAACCTGTTTTGCCGCATTTGGAAGCTATTCCCACAGTTCTGATCATCAACTGTACTCCTTTTGGTACGAGTTAATGATTCAACATTTTTTTTTATTGGGTTGGTCATATTGGTCCAGTTGGTAGGTGATTTCCTATCTAAAAAATGCGTTGTATCGTTTAGTGTGGGACTTCCCACGTACCACATAAACAAAACCAACACTATAGTAACCAAAGTTGCTGCGTAACAGCTTATCGAATCTCGTAACCAACGTGGGTGTGCCATTCTGCTGAGTTCTCACTAAACGGGTTGGTGTCTTTTTTCTTCACTGACCAGCAAGCGTTTTCAGAATCTACACATCTGCTCCCGCTCCGTTATCAGACTTTTGCTCACCTTCCCTATTTGAGTACTCAGCTGAAATGACCCTTTTACAGTGTGTTAAATGAACCCACGTATTTCTTTCTGCTATTTTTAGGGCTGTTGGAGTTGTCAATAATACTTGATACGGTCCTTCCCACTTCGGTGAATGCCAGTGCTTCTTTTTGATGCTTCGAATTAGGACCCAGTCTCCCGGTCCAACCAACTTGGTTTCCTGCTGGGAAACATGTTTACTTTCAGCAGATACTTTTAAATCATTTTGTTTCTCTAACAACTTTCTCATGTAATCAGCTAAGTTTGTTTCGTCATCAAGTTCCCATTTTTGTTTAAACAACGGAAGTCTATAAGGTCTTCCAAACAATGTTTCGTAAGGTGTTAAACCTGTGGTACTTGTACTGTTGATGTACATTTTAACGAGGTCCAGACACTGTGTCCATGACCTTCCTGTCTCTTCCATACATTTTTTCAATCTATTTTTTATTGTCCCATTCATTCTTTCCACGAGACCTGCACTCTGAGGGTGGTAAGCACAATGGTTTTTCAAATTAATGTGGAACATGGTTCCTATTTTTTTGATTATTTGATTTACAAAATGAGTCCCATTATCGCTGTGAATGGTTTCAGGTATGCCATATCTTGGAATGATGTCTTTACATAGTGCTTTTGCCACCGTCAGAGCATCAGGTGATTTTGTTGGGAATAATTCGATCCATTTAGAAAATGCATCTATGATAACCAAACAGTATTTCTTTCCTTCACTTTGATTTAATTCTATATAATCCATGTGAATGCGTTGGAAGGGGTATGTAGGCACTGGAAATTGACCTCTAGTAGGTCGTAATTGCCCTTGAGGATTATGTCGTGCACAGATCATGCATGCTCTACAATAATTCTTTGCATATAAATTGAAACCATAGGTTGTAAAGTGTCGATGTATCTGTGCCACCATCCCTCCTGTTGAGACATGTGACACACCATGGCTCAATATAGCAGCCCATTTGAATAGGTTCTTTGGAAGTATTTGTTTCCCTTCTGTGCTAATATAAATATCATTTTGTAGCCTTGAACCTCGTTTTTCCCAATAATTGCGTTCTTGTTGTGGACTCTGTTGTTGCATATCTTTTAGTGTTTGGTCATCTAAGGTCTGTTGCTCAATATTTTTTATTAAACCCAAAAATGGTTTATAGGCTGCCTTTTTCGCGGTTTTGTCCGCAAATGCATTCCCTCGAGAAATTTTGTCAGTGCCAGATGTATGTGCAACACATTTGCAAATTGCCACTTTTCGTGGATGCTGCACTGCCTGTAACAATTGTTTAAGTAATTCAGCATGCGTTACTGGTTTCCCTGTTGATGTAATCATTCCTCTGTTATCCCAATATTGTGCAAAAACATGAACTGTGGAATACGCATATTGGCTATCAGTATAGATTGTAACATCCTTGTTTATCATCATTTTGCATGCTTCGGTTAATGCTACTAATTCAGCAGCTTGGGCAGAGTAGTGTGATGGTAGCGACTCAGCTTTTAGCACAACAGTATCAGTTACTACTGCGTAACCTGTTTTTATCTTTCCTAGTTCATTTTTTTTCGAAGAACCATCTACATACAGAACCTGTCCATTATTCAAAGGTTGATCTTTCAAATCATTTCTACATTTAGCAGTTTTTTCAGCCAATTCCTGACAATCATGCTGCGTGCCCTCATCAGGTAAGGGTATTAGTGTGGCTGGATTTAAGGTTGTGCATCGCTCAACAGTCAAATGTGGTTGTGACAGCAAGATGGCCATGCAAGATAAATGTCTTGCAGGTGATAAAAACGCCATATTGGTTTGCAATAGGAGAGCAGACACTGTATGTGGCACTTTAAGAGTTAATGGATGAAATAACACAATTGTGGAGCTGCTCTCTATTGCCATTGAAGCTGCCACAACTGCTCTGACACAATGCGGTAATGCACACGTCACGTTGTCTAGTCTAGTTGAAAAATAAGCTATTGGTCTCAGCTTATCACCGTATTGTTGTGTAAGTACGGAGGTCATGTAATAGTGTTTACAATCTACCATCTGAATGAATGGTTTATCATAATCCGGAAGGGCCAGCGCAGTACTGGACACCAAATGTTGTTTAATGTCACAGAAGGCCTTTTCTGCCTCTGTATTCCATTGAACAGGTGATGTCATTTTAAGGTCTGCTTCATACATCAATTTTGACAATGGTGCAATAATTTCTGCATAGTTTGGAATCCATGCTCTACAATAATTTGTCAGGCCTAAAAATGACATCATATGTTTCTTTGTTTGCGGTTTAGGGGCTTTTAAAACTATAGTTTTTCTGTTTTCTAATATAGTCCTTCCTCCTACACTCAGATTATGTCCTAGATATTTGACTTGCTTTTTACACCATTGCAATTTATTTTTGTTTACTTTATGTCCCTCCTCTGCTAGATGATGCAGTAAGGCTAATGAATCTTTGATGCATGTCTCTCCATCTGGAGATGCCAAAAGCACATCATCGACATATAATAAGATTTGGCTCCCTCCTGGGGGAGTGAATGTAGACATGCTTGTTGTCATTATTTGTGAATAAATTGTTGGACTTTCACAGTAACCTTGTGGTAATCTAGTAAATGTATATTTCTTTCCCTCAAATGTGAATGCAAACCAAAATTGACTGTTCTCTTCTATTGGTATAGAAAAGAAAGCATTGCTTATGTCCACTACTGTAAACACAGTAGCGTCTGCTCTTAATGAATTTAACAATGTGTGTGGATCTGGTACACATGCTGCTCTCTGTATCACTGCAGAATTTACAGCTTGCAAATCTTGTACCATCCTCCAACCGACTGAAGGTGGGGCCTTTTTCACGGGAAAAATTGGTGTGTTACATGGTGAATCTGGACACGCCACTATAACTCCTGCTTTAATTAGTGCTTCAATTACCGGTTTGATTCCTTCATGTGCATCCGGTTTTAATGGATATTGACGAATCCCTGGCCTATATTCCGTTTTTGGTCTAATTTGTACTGGTAAAGCCCCTTTAATAAGGCCTACATCGAATGGTCCTGCGGACCATAACTTTTGTGGAACTGTTTTCAGCATCTCTTCATCAATTTCAGTGAGAATCATCTGGTCTAATCATACAGGATGCATGTGTCTCCCTTCATCACCCTGCATTGTCCAAAATATTGCCTTCCTGATTAGACCAGTTGATGCACTGTATTCGAGGTCGTTTTCTATTTGTTGCCAATCATCTGCCTCTTGTCCTTGTTTTACTAATGTTCCCACACATTTCCACTGTGACTCATAATCTTTGCACATTGAAATATGTGGGACACTTGTATTTTTATACAGTTCCTTTAATTTGTCTGATAAAATAATTCCTGCCGCGACTTTTGCTTTATTGTCTGAGTACAGATAATCCACAGTAATGTTATCATGTGTCGCATGTCGTAACTTGTTTTCATATACTGAGTCTGGACCCGATGTGTTTTTGTACCACAGTGTTATATGCAGCTCATCACTGTTTTTTTTATCTTCTATTTGTGTGATAAGCTGCAAGGCTGCAGACATCAGAGTCTCTCCGATGTTTAACGGTGGTTTGTCAGGGATATCGATTGTGTAATAGAATGTATTCTGTCTGCTTTCCAGTGTCATATAGAGATCTTCTCTTTTTAATTCATGTTTTCGTTTCACTAAAATATTTCCATTTGATGATGGAATGAGTACAAGTCCTAGTTGGAATAAGCCATCTCTTCCCAACAAATTCACAGGGCACTCCGGGACTTCGAAAATTGGCATTCTACATGTTTTCCCCTGTGGGTCTCTAATCCACACAGGCTCAAGTTCCATGGCAAAAGTAATTTGTCCATTTGCTGATCTAACTATTGCTTTATGTCCCGATAGTTTGGAACCTGGAATCTTTTCCCGACATGCAGTTCTACATGCTCCTGTGTCGCAAAGAAAGTTCATTTCTTTCCCATTTACTGATAAGGTTATTTCAGGTTTCTCAGTATCCAAACTTAGAATGTCCTGTAAATTGAAATCCACTTCGTCATTTTCCGTAATGTTTACAGAAGCGGATTTGTTGTGTTGGGAAGCAGGCTGGCTTAGTCATGCGGTTGTTTGACCGTCTTCTTTGTTATCTTTCTTCGGGCAGTTACGTGCGATGTGGCCTTTATTTCCACAGCACCAACAGATGTTATTATCATAATATTTTCGACCATATCTTACCATCCCACGGCCTCTGCCGCGTCCTCTAAAATTATCTCTCTTTTTGCCTTGATAGTAAATTTCTGCTCCTCCGTTGAGGAAGACATCTACATTATTATTATTTTTTTTCTTCTGTCTTAACACTCTTTCTGCATGGAGGGCATGATTAACATATTCCTCCAGAGAGCCAGTTGCTAGGTTTATCCAATGTTTATCGACCCATTTGTTAATGTGCTCTCTCGAGTTCGCATGTAAAGCATTTTTCAACTGTTGTTGATAAGGGCCCTGAGGATTTGCATCCTCAGTCAATCCGCTGTTTGCTTTAAAACAAGCGGTCATTCTAACCCTGTATTCTTCAAATAGTTCATCGTCTTTTTGTTTTATCCTTGCAATTTCCGTGTAATTCGCCCTTTTGCGGAACCTGGTTGTGGTTCTTTCTATCAAGGCTCTAACTCGATGGTGTAATTCTCTGTCATCATGTGGCATTATAACACCATGATGTTTTGGATCCCAATCTCCACGGCAAAGATGCCAATCAGGCCCCATTGCAGTCATCCAAATTTGTTGTGTTTCTGCACCGTTTAAATGGTAGGAATGTCTAAGATTTTCCATATCCTCAACAAACTGGACAATGTCTACTTTGTAGGATATGAGGCCGGCTACGGCCTTTTTCACATCCTCATTAGTCCAAGTTCTATAGACCAAAATAGTTTCTTTGCGATCCTCTTGTACATTTGGATTTGCCACCTCAATCATCGGATATAAATCCATGTCCCCCTCGTTTGAGGTTGTATTTGCCATTTTGGGAACGGGAGAAAATGTTTCCCCCATATTTTTAGACCAATGCATTTGTACTCCTCCTGATCGTAAAACTCGATGAGTTTCTGATTCACAAGTTGGAGGATGCTCATGAGGTGGCAAAACCGGGTACAAGGGCGCTGATGCTTGTGTCTCATCATTTTTTTCACTTCGTTTTTCAACTATCTTTGTTTTAACATTTCTTATCTTTAGTCCTGTCTCGTCATCTTCCTGTCTTTGGAACAATATATTTTTATCCTTTTCTGTTTGCTCTTTTAGTTCATCTGTTAAGTTTTTCTTTTTCTCTTCTTCCTTTTCTCTTTTAGACGCCATATTTAGCCAAAAAAGTAAGTCGTCAAATCCATCTTTTCCCATTTGTGATATATTATTATTGTGCCGTTCCTTTATTTTGTTTCGAAGTTGAACTAATTTTCTCGAATTCAGCTGGCCAGCGAAACTGTATTTGGTTATCCACGTGTTTAAATGTTTTATTTTGGAAGGGTTTTGTAGTTGTACATATTTCCAATCTTTACACGTCAGGCTTTCTGTTGGATTCGTTTTACTGTTATTGTTTCCCATTTTTGTGAATTTGGAAGTCAGTTTATTTGCACCTAGAGTGACCTAATACTGACTTTATTCAAAATATGACTGGGTGACAATGAATGTCTGAGTTCTGGTAAACCTCAACCTTCTACCCCGAATGGGGCGGAGGTTTCTTGCCTCTGCTTCCAAACTCAGTTGTCACTTACAATCCAGTCTCTTACATCCAAACTTTTACACACACACACACACGATATTAGTAACGTTTTAACAAACACACGAAAACATGGAAACACGGAAACACGAAGGCACGGAATTTTAAGTACGTCTAGGACTCCGCCGTCCTTTATTTTTTTTATTATTTTTTTTTTATTTTAACACGGAATTTTAGCACGTATAGGACTCCGCCGTCCATGCGGAATTTGTCGGACTCCGCCGTCCATCTGTTACTTGCCAGTGACTAGTATTACACAAGGTTTATTTCGCCGCAGACTTCTTTGTCGCGCGATACATTCATTCTTCAAAAAAATTTAAAAAATTTTAACTCACCAGTCGTCTTCAATCCTGTGGATTGTCGTCAACCTTCAGATCCCAGTTGAGAAGAACGAAGACCAGTCCCGGAAAGGGTCTCAATTGCCGTGGCCACGGTCTCTTAACTGGGTGTCGGCTCCACAACTGGAATCCTCGGGTGTGTTGACATCCGGCTCGAAGGACCAATTTAATGTTGGATTTATCTCACCAAACATTATAATGAATAAACACAAAAGGAATGAAGACGTTGGTCATTTTACTCATGAGGAGGGCGCATGGGAGATTGTTCAGGTTACAGCCTCTCAACACGCTCTAAACAATCTCCCCCGTCGCTCCTACATTTATTTGAAAATAGGAGGGTTCTACAAGACATAATATTCTAAGCATTAAGACACAACACAAAACATAGGACCAGACGACACCTGTCCCGTCCCCGACCACATCCGATCACGTCCTTGGTCAAGGCGCCCTTCCATCAAATGTTGCTGAGTCATCTTCTTGAAGGCGAGACATCTTTCTATCTAAATATTGTCCATAATACTAATGCAGGCTACTAATGCAAAATACTAATGCAAGCTAAGCAAATAAATGATAACTACTAAGATATATCTAACAGATACGTAATTATTGCACATTATTGTGTGGACCTCAAAGCCACGGTTTATGAACCCGAACCACTTCCGAGGAATACATTATAGTCAAGTGAATGGCAGTATTAGTTGGAGTAGATGAGATAGATTAAATTCAATCAGAATCAGCAGAATCAAAATCAGAATCCTCTTTATTTGCCGAGTATGTCAGAAACATACAAGGAATTTTTCTCCGGTAGTTGGAGCCCCTCTCGTGTGACAACGGACAGCCATTTGACAGAAAATACTTTGGAGACATAATCACATGAGACCAAAGTACGGAGAGTCACTGAGCAATGAAAGGTTACCGGTAATGTGGTCATGTCGATGCAAATTTTGTGTTATTTTTTTGACAATTGTGCAAATGATGCAGACTCCTCTAGCAATTTAGAGCAATTTGAAATGACTGATCGAGCAATAATCTGGTACAGTGACAATTGTGCAAAACATGCAGAGACTTCGAGAAATTTAAGCAGTATAAAGCGAATTGAAGTGCGATAATCTGGAACAGTGTCCATTGTGCAAATGGTGCAGATACTTCTCAAGCACATGAGTGGCCAGTATTGGTCAACAACAGATATGCAAATTGTGCAGAGTGGGGAGACTACTACAGTGAATGCACGAATAATGTATAATTGGCTCGACAGAGATGGGACAACAATCTCAAGACAAATTGGCAGCATGTTACAATGCAATTGTAAGTGAACTGTTTAAGAAGTTATGTCTGCTAGTTTTAGTTTGCATTGTTCGATAGCACTTACCTGGCGGGAAGTGCTATCGCTATCCCAGCTGACTTCGGGCGAAAGGTGGACTACACCCTGAACTGGTCGCCAGTCAGTCACGGGGCACATATAGACACGGACAACCATTCGCACTCACATTCACACCGTCACTGAGTGGGAACTGAACCCACGCTGTCCACACCAAAGTCAGGTGAGTGTACCACTACACCATCAGTGACATTAGTATCACGTGATACGTCACAATTTTATCACATCAGTGCTTTTAATTGGCTCGAGGCTAAGGATACGAAGGTATGGATTTTTAAATGATACTTATTTATTGGACATTATTGTGTGGATCCCGAAGCCACGGTTTATGAACCCGAACCACTTCCGAGGAATACATTAGAGTGGAGTCAATGGCAGTATTAGTAGGAGTAGATTAGGTTGAGTAAATTCAATCAGAATCAGCAGAATCAAAATCAGAATCATCTTTATTTGCCGAGTATGTCAGAAAAACACAAGGAATTTGTCTCCGGTAGTTGGAGCTTGTTGGATTGTTCTATTTTGTACTCATGAAGCTATGTTCCTTTATCTCACAATTAAATTCCGTTTCCAAAACACTTGGGTAATACATGTTTAAGTTTTGTTATCCATGAGAATATGTAGAAGGTAGATTACTGAAGAATGATGGTTTTGGGGTGACTCCCCCTTTTCTGATAACACCCAAAGCCAAAACCTTTCTGCTGAACATTCATCACAAAACCTTCTGATGTGTATAAAAGGAGTTAGCGCAAATAAACAAGATGTGTCATTCAGTGAACCTGCACTCTGGTGAACAGTTGATTGAATGCACCCTGAGACTCAGCACTTTGGTGTCTTCTTTTTTCCTCTCGTTTTGGACAAAGAAAACGAACACGCAAGGACAATTGAAGGTTCCATGATCTATTGAACATTGACATTATATTACTCCGGTTTCCTCCCACATCCCAAAAATATGCTTGGTAGGTTAATTGACAACTCTAAATTGCGCCTAGTTGTGAAAGGTTGTTTGTTTGTATGTGCCCTGCGATTGGCTGCCAACCAGTTTTGGTTGTACCCCGCCTCCTGCCCGATGATAGCTGGGATAGGCTCCAGCACGCCCACGACCCTAGCGAGGAAAAGCGGCTCAGAAAATGGATGGATGGATGGATGGATGCAAGGACATTTTGGCAAACATTGTCAATTGGTAGAAAAACCTGAATTGGTATTGGGAGATTCAGGTCACGAAGGGGGAAAAGGTGGCAATTCACAAAGTTACTGTTACACTATACGGGACTAAGGTATGTAGGGGAGAAGAGACAGAAAAAGGAAAGAGAGAAAATAAGTAAATGATTAGATAAAAAAGAGGAAGAAGGACAAATCAGAAAGACTGAGCCTTTGCTTCCTGAGTTACACCGTCTAAAAGACAGACTAGTTAAAAAAGAGAAAGAAAGGAAGATGAAATTGAAAAAATAAAAAATAAAATAAATAAAAAAACACCATATGCACAGGCACCACAAACTTCCTCACTATACTTAGAACTTACAGTACTGCACTTTATGTAAAGATGGATCGACAAAAAGACTTCTGAAAACAGTGAGATTGAACAAATGCAGAAAATCTTCTTAAAACTGCATCAAAGGCGCTGCCAGAGAAAATTTGTCAGGAAAAAAAAAAAAAAAAAAAAAAACAGGCACTATCTGTCATGGCACCTAAGTTACTGTCGCAGGACCCGACGTGGGCCACTTTGCTACTACAGCAGCAGACTAGAGGGGGGGTCAGAGGAGGTTTCAGGGGTCACTCCCGTGGCGCGAACTCCATAAGATTCTTTGCATGTGGAGAAACTGGACACGTTGCACGTGTCTGTCGAGGCCCTGCTGAAGCAGAGTAACTACAGTTGTTACGCCTGTGGACAAGAGGGACACACTGCCAACTGTTGTCCCAACCTGCTGCCCAGATGACGCGGTGAAACAACAGGACGCGGCAGGGGAAATGTGCCAAAGAGACATTCCTGCCACCCCCTGACCCTCCACATTGTACCTTGTTCTATGATAGAGAACACGATTTGATTTATCAACAAGAATTTTTGAAAACCTATCACACACTCATGGTATTTTACCAACTGATAGAATAGTGGTGGGACGAGAGGGTGTTGCGGCAGTGGTTCACCTGACATCGGATTTATTGCCTTGGTTTAAAATGCCATTTTCTGCGCCTCACATTTCATATGCACTTAAACGAGAAGGATTAAGAAATCTGTCGGCTAAACTCAAACACATGATGAGAAAAAACTCTTCATACAAATTAAACAAGAATTAAGTCAAGCCATTGCTTTGGCACTTCCTAACTATAAACTACCGTTTCATTTGGACATCTCTAACAAAACTTATACTGCCCTGCAGTATTGTACCAACTAGTACGGGGCGAAAGAAAGGTACTACTACACACGAGTGTTTTGTCAGAACCAATAGTAGCACTTGCATCTGACTGCGAGAGATATGCAGCAGCAGCTGCGGCTCTTATAAAAAAATGCGCACATGTGGTGCTTATGCACCCGCTCTACGTACACACCACACACTCCACAACCGCTTTCATCAACTCACGACTATTTACCTTTTCAAACAAGCAAAAAATGAAAAACATTATCATTGTTAGAACAACCGCATATTCAGTTAACACCTGTCAATACTAACATGGCCGACGGTGTAACTGAAGGAATGCATTGGTGTGAGGAGAAGGCTAGAAAAGACAAAGCATGTTCAGATTTATTGTCGGAACTGTTGAAGGAAGGGAGAAAGTTGTTTACGGATGGTTGTTGTTATAGGAAAAACAATGGGGAACTAGTGGCTGGATGGGCTGTAATTGAACGAGTAGTGAACGAAAGGAGTCGTTTAACGTATGAATGCAACTTTAAAGCACAATTCGAGGCTGCAGATTGAACGCAGCGTCCAGTCGTTGACGTGGCTCATTCTCCTCTTTTGGGCCACAAAGTTCCTCCTCATACTCTGCTGTCCTTGCACACATTTTCACACGACGATCGCAACACTTTCCGCTCTATGTTGGAGGGATGAGAAAAGCAAGTGCAAATCAGATGTGAAACAATGACATCAAGATTACGATTTGGACACTGTGGGTTAAACACTACGTGAGTTAAAATGGCAAAGCACCAAAGTCAACAAGAGGAAACAGGAGAACGGAATGATGCATTGGAAGAAATATGAGACAGCTCATTTGTGATAGAGGGAGAGAAAATTTGTGTTTGAACATTGTTGAGATTCTACAAATGGATTCATAAAATAGGTGTTTCATGATGTTATTTCAGTACCTCAGACAAACAAAGCTGATCATCTAGTTGTTGTTTTAATCTCATTTAATTGTTAGTATTAATATTCTGGTCTTTGTTCTAACTCGTAGGTGACGGAAAGAAGAACACTTTACGCTGAGGCTTTTTCTCTGCTTAGCGAAACGTTGATCCCAAACGTGTCTCTTTGTTAGCATGCTAAGCTAAGCTAAACTAAACTAAGCTAGGCCGAATGGCTTCAACGACACATGGGCCTGTGCGCTCGGAGGATGTGCCCCAAACTGCGGTGGCTGTTGGAATTTCTTCGCATGCCCTCTGGCCTGAAGGGAGCGTCTCAGACTTTTCCAAGGCGACTGAGGAGAAGCGGGAAGGAAGATGAGCGAATGAATCAATGATTGATTACTCCACGATTTACCGTTCAAAACAACGTCAAATGCATTATTTTTTTTGCTGGCTGGCAGCTCCAAAAAGTACTGTTGGGACGGTTGGACAAACTTGTAAAGCAGTTTCCATAGTGTAGTGGTCATCGCGTTTGCCTCACAAGCAAAAGGTCCTAGTTTCAAAACCGGGTGGAAACAAGGGTTGTTAGTTAATTTTTTTTCTTTTTATCTGCCATGAAAAACTATGGTGAGAGATTTATATCAAAATATTTGACACAAATATATCTGAGACTTACATACGTGTTTTTCAAATCCGCTAATATATCTGCAATTTACACGTTTATTTTTATGTTTTCTGTGCATTTATCATGACTCATCATTTGTAAATATTCAATTCTGTTTGTGTATTGTTGATGGTGCGTTTGTAGATCGGCGGGCACGTGCATTTATTTTTGAGACAAACGGAACGCAGTTGTCAAAATACACACACACACACACACACACACACACACACACACACACACACACACAAGTTGAGAATCTTCACACGCAGGCTCTCGATCTTGATTCCCACTTCACTGGCAGAACTATTCACGGTGTCCGAGCAGGAGCTCAAGATTTGATTCCCGACGGGGAGACGTTTCTTGTCGGAGCTGTTTTTCAAAGCAGATTAATTTAAAAAATTATAATAATATTGACCAGGCCTTGCTCATACAAAGTTTTTAACCAGGAAACCTTCACACACATGCACACCACTAAGCTATGGTAACTTTCACTGAGGAACATCACCAGCAAACCACGTACAACAGCTCTCTGACAAGCAAGAAAGACAACACACAAGCTGTTTCCACCCAGTCTCGAAACGGGGACATTTCACATGTTAGGCGAACGTGATAACCACTACACTATGGAAACCGTGGTTGCAGTAGTACCCAAAAGCGGACATGCAGTTTTTTATAAGTCATAATGCAAGATATTTAAGCATTACTGAAGTCCGAATTCTTTTGAGAGTGTTTTGAGCATTTAGCAAACCAACCATCTTTTCTTTGTATTTCTACATCAATGGAATTCCTACGGCCATTTGTGTGTTTATTAGTGCTATCCTTGTCTTTTCGGACACTAACCTGTCTTTTGCAACAGGGGTTGGGGTCTTCAAAGAAGTCTGTTTTGTGTCTTACAAGATAAGTGGACCATCTGTTTGGCTGCGTTAATTCCACGCTCAGATAATTCAACCTAATTATATTTGGCCATATTAAATGTGTATTAGAACTGGCCCGCCAGTATATAGCACATGCGCCACTAATATTCCAAATCCCAGAATGCTTTGCTCGTGTGTCGGACCGTCAGTCTCGACCGGCGAGCGCCGCTTCCATTTCTGTTGCGGTCGTTAGCAACTATGCTACCGGTCCCCTCGAGCAAATTTCCACTTCCCTTTCCCACAAATGGCCAAACGAAAGATGGAAAACGGTGAACTTCCAAGACAGGTGGGCGGCAGATTGTCTGTTCACGAAAGTCAAAGACAGACCTGTTTGTCGTGTGCGGAGCAATGTGGGAGGAACCAAGAATAGAACATCATTGAATTCATGTTTAGATTTTTTTAATGCCCTTTATCAACTCCTAGGCAGGGACTGTTAATAGATTGAAGTTTGGATTTTTATTGAAGGACATTCTTATTTTTTGGGTTGTTTTGTTGTTGGCCTTTGAAAAAAGATTGACGTCAAAAACAAAGGTAGTTGGAGATAGATAAATAGAAGATGGAGAGACAGAAGAATTCATGTTCTCTATTTAAATACAAAACAACAAACAAATACCACTGATGTCTTTTATTGCAAATTTGATTTCTCGTGTTTATAATATTAAAGTTTGTTTATTCCAGATTCAGTGTTTAAGAAAAATTCAAGTTTGTTGTCAATGATAAACTTTAACATTAAATTTGTGCAGAAAAGGGAAACATGCACCTCGCAGTGATTTTTCATGAAATATTGAGTTTCGCCCTCGACGGCCCAATTTTTAATTTTGGGCCACCGTGAATTTGAGTTTGACTCCCCTGCAGTGTTGACTGAAAGTGTGCATATTTTTCAACTTATTTATTTGTGGGTTTTTTTGTTTAATTTTGAATGAAAGGCCAATATACAATTTTTAAACATGGCTATTATATTTGTGTGCGAATTTCCAGTTTAAATGTGACAGTGTAAGATATGCTGCTTCTAATTAACATGACAAGATGCCCTCTGGAACAAATGTTGTGCCGCTGTTGATTGTTTCCTGTTTCTCCTTTTCCCCCCTCCCTCTTCCATCCCCTCAGACAAGGCCTTCAACCCTGTTCCTCTACCTGCACCTGACCATGAAATCAAGAGACGGACCTGCTCTCAACCCCAGGAGACGTGGATGAAGACAGAGCCGCAGGATCTAGGAATATAGGAATACTGCATCCTATGTACTTTGTTGGAGTTGTCAGGAGTCCCACCGGCCAAAAAGGCCCGATAGGACTCCTTCTTCAGCTTGACGGCATCCCTCACCGTTGGTGTCCACCAACGGGTTCGGGGATTGCCTCCACGACAGGCACCAACCACCTTACGGCCACAGCTCCGGTCGGCCACCTCAGCAATGGAGGCACGGAACATGGTCCACTTGGACTCGATGTCTCCTGCCTCCCCCGGAACATGAGCAAAGTTCTGTCGGAGATGGGAGTTGAAACTCCTTCTGACAGGGGATTCCGTCAGACATTCCCAGCAGACCCTCACAATACGTTTGGGCCTGCCACATCGGACCGGCATGTTTCCCCACCATCGGAGCCAACAAGTTGACAGCTCCACTCTCTTCACCTGAGTGTCCAAGACATGCGGCCGCAAGTCCGATGATACGACCACAAAGTCGATCATCAAACTGCGACTTAGGGTGTCCTGGTGCCAAGTGCACGTGTGGACACCCTTATGCTTGAACATGTGTTCGTTATGGACAAGCCGTGATGAGCACAGAAGTCTCAACAGAAGTCCAATAACAGAACACATCTCGGGTTCTGATCGGGGGGGGGGGCTGTTCCTCCCGCCCTTCCTGGTCTCACTGTCATTGTCCACGTGAGCATTGAAGTCCCCCAGCAGAATGATGGAGTCCCCAGCGGGAGCGCTCTCCAGCACCCCCTCCAAGGACTCCAAAAAGGGTGGGTACTCTGAACTGCTGTTTGGTGCATAGGCACAAACAACAGTCAGGACCCGTCCCCCCACCCAAAGGCGGAGGGAGGCTACCCTCTCGTCCACCGGGGTGAACCCCAACGTACAGGCGCCGAGCCGGGGAGCAATAAGTATACCCACACCTGCTCGGCGCCTCTCACCGTGGGCAACTCCAGAGTGGAAGAGAGTCCAACATCTCTCGAGAG
Organism: Phycodurus eques; assembly: GCF_024500275.1. Taxonomy (NCBI): domain Eukaryota; kingdom Metazoa; phylum Chordata; class Actinopteri; order Syngnathiformes; family Syngnathidae; genus Phycodurus; species Phycodurus eques. The sequence continues at coordinate 44,091 of NW_026904021.1, read as the reverse complement.
GACTGGTACCAGAGCCCAAGCTGTGCATGGAGGAGAGTCCGACTATATCTAGTCGGAACTTCTCGACCTCACACACCAGCTCGGGCTCCTTCCCTGCCAGAGAGGTGACATTCCACGTCCCGAGAGCCAGCTTCTGTAGCCGGGGATTTGATCCCCAAGGTCCCCGCCTTCGGCCACCGCCCAGCTCGCACTGCACCCGACTCCTATGGCCCTTTCCACAGGTGGTGAGCCCATGGGAAGGGGGCACCCACGTTACCCTTTTGAGCTTTGTCCAGCCGGACCCCATGTGTGCAGGCCCGGCCACCAGGCGCTCTCCTTCGAGCCCCACCTCCAGGCAAAAATTAGCAGGCCACCAGGCGCTCTCCTTCGAGCCCCACCTCCAGGCAAAAATTAGCAGTGGCGCATAAAGTACGATCAATCTGCGTCTTCGGACAGGCCTCAACACATTTCACATACTGAGAGAGAACAAGAGCAATGAATAACACAAAAATATTGGACAAACAGTATAAAAAAATAGGGTAACACCTGTTATATGCAATATTGCAGGGCCATGTAGCAGGAACAATGACATAGCGCAGGATTACTGCATCTGTATTCCGTGATGAGTTCCAGGGACTCATTGTTTCCATGACATGTCCATCCCAGGACTCACATAGTCTCAAGTATAAAATTGTTTTTATTCATAATTAAGGTTAATATGAAAGCAAGATGAGTTTGATATGTTGGAAATAATAAAATTGGGCAGGTAAACAACACAATGTGAAAAAGTGTAAAATAATAAAGTTTGTAAAACACAAGTAACAATAAAGGTAATACAATGGACCCCTGCATATTCCCGGTTTGGCACTTTTGTGACAGTGGCCTCTTGTAAACATAATTTCGGCAACCGTGGCCAAGAAGTACCAAGAACCACCCAACCCCAACATTCCCCGGACCCACGGCTGTGGTGTCCTTGAGCAAGACACCAATACTCCGAACTGCTCCCCGGGCACTTAAAGGTCAGAGGAAAAATATTTTTAAATGTTTCTTGATAACTCAAGAAACCCTTTCCAAACTATGCAATAGGCAGTTGGAAAAAAAGACCCCCGCGGTACTTTTCAGTACTGTTGTCTGTGCTTTTGCCTGTATGACAAGCCAACAGACACAGGGCAAAGACTTTCTGTGCGGCGTGTTATAACGCAACTTGAACGAAGGGCACACATTATATAGGAATACTGCATTCTATGTAAACGCTTGTGCCGTGTCGCTGAAACATGTATGAATATATAATAGGTATCGTCGTGCTCAAAAATATTGGCACCGTTGGGGTGGCATTATTTCAAGCCATGGGTGTATAAAAAGACATGCTTTTGACATAGCGTCACATAGACCAAATGGCCACTCTCTTTTTCTGTTGTACAGATGATACTTGGCTGCTCGTCGTCGTCACTGTCTGATCGACTTAAACATGTACGCTATGACTATGCCAAGTACAGTTGGGTGCTCCTGGACGTCAAAATCCTCCTCCTCCACATAGGCCAACACGTTGCTCGTCATTGCGAATAGTGTGTTTGGCAATTGTAACGTCACTTCTGGTAGCCCTTGGGGTGGATAGAGTAACCACACCCCGGTGTCTTGAGCGTCGGGTATGTTCGGGGAGGACTCAATATGTGTAATAAAACCCTTGTTTTTAGCTAAAATATGGTTGAAAACTTGCTGTCACGTGCATGTATTACATAACATATAAACAATGCAAATATTTAACTGACCTCATAACATCTGGCCTTTAAGTTACCCTGTGCTCTAGCGTGTGCCACGAACAAGTGTGTATGTTTGCTGTATCCACACGTGATGGGTAAAATGCAGAGGAATTTTTTTTTTCTCTGTTCACGATTAATAAAGATTATGATTCAGATTTTTTTTTTTTGGTGGGGGGGTTAATCCTTGGTCACTCACGGAAAGACTTGCCTATTCACATTTTTCAGTTACGTTGCAAGAAATGTTCAGTGTTTTTTCAAAATATTTTCATGTCAATAAAAATATTTAAAAAAAATATAGAGCCTTCTGACTGTCATTGGAAGAGCCTTCTGACTTTCATTGGAAGTCAGAAGGCTCTACTTTCATTGGAAGTCAGAAGGTTCTTTTCTGTGTGTTTGGTGCGGGAGCAGAAGTAAATGCAAAAACACAGAGAAAAATGATTTTACAAAGCCTCACCGCATTCATCCCAACATCATTCTTTCAAACGTTTGTGAGGGAGACTATACATGATCACTCCATTTGTTTATAGCTTGTTATGAACCCTGGATTCAACTTGTGCTTTGATGGAATATCACATAATGTAAATATGTAACTATATCACATTGTACAGTTTACTTTGCTTGTATTTGCTTTGGTTTACTCACTTTCAATCAACCTGTGCATAATTTCAACTGACAAAAAATGTACAACTTGTTCCTTTTTGTTACATTTTTGTTTAATTTATTCAATACCATGTCTTGGCACTTGTGTGATCTATTTTAATATCATGTAATGACAGTTTTATTTAAAGAATGACAGGTTAGAAGAATATCAAGTTTAGTAATATGTTAACCGAGTTACTCAAGGAGAGTTCCAAGTCAACGAAAACCTGTTGAGCTGTGGCAACTATAGAGGAATAAAGTTGATGAGCCACACAATGAAGTTATGGGAAAGAGTAGTGGAGGATAGACTCAGGACAGAAGTGAGTATTTGCGAGCAACAGTATGGTTTCATGCCTAGAAAGAGTACCACAGATGCATTATTTGCCTTGAGGATGTTGATGGAAAAGTACAGAGAAGGTCAGAAGGAGCTACATTGTGTCTTTGTAGATCTAGAGAAAGCCTATGACAGAGTACCCAGAGAAGAACTGTGGTACTGCATGCGGAAGTCTGGAGTGGCAGAGAAGTATGTTAGAATAATACAGGACATGTACGAGGGCAGCAGAACAGCGGTGAGGTGTGCTGTAGGTGTGACAGAAGAATTTAAGGTGGACGTGGGACTGCATCAGGGATCAGCCCTGAGCCCCTTCCTTTTTGCAGTGGTGATGGATAGGCTGACAGATGAGGTTAGACTGGAATCCCCGTGGACCATGATGTTTCCAGATGACATTGTGATCTGCAGTGAAAGCAGGGAGCAGCTGGAGGAACAGTTAGAGAGATGGAGGCATGCACTGGAAAGAAGAGGAATGAAGATTAGCCGAAGTAAAACAGAATATATGTGCATGAATGAGAGGGCTGGTGGGGGAAGAATGAGGCTACAGGGAGAAGCGATAGCAAGGGTGGAGGACTTTAAATACTTGGGGTCAACCGTCCAGAGCAATGGTGAGTGTGGTCAGGAAGTGAAGAAACGGGTCAAAGCAGGTTGGAACGGGTGGAGGAAGGTGTCAGGTGTGTTATGTGACAGAAGAGTCTCTGCTAGGATGAAGGGCAAAGTTTATAAAACAGTAGTGAGGCCAGCCATGATGTACGGATTAGAGACAGTGGCACTGAAGAGACAACAGGAAGCAGAGCTGGAGGTGGCGGAAATGAAGATGTTGAGGTTCGCTCTTGGAGTGACCAGGTTGGATAAAATTAGAAATGAGCTCATCAGAGGGACAGCCAAGGTTCGATGTTTTGGAGACAAAGTTAGAGAGCGCAGACTTCAATGGTTTGGACACGTCCAGAGGAGAAATAGTGAGTATATTGGAAGAAGGATGATGAGGATGGAGCTGCCAGGCAAGAGAGCTCGAGGAAGACCAAAGAGAAGGTTGATGGATGTCGTGAGGGAAGACATGATGGCAGTTGGTGTTCGAGAGGAGGATGCAGGAGATAGGCTTACATGGAAAAGGATGACGCGCTGTGGCGACCCCTAACGGGACAAGCCGAAAGGAAAAGAAGAAGAGTATGAAAGCCATAAGAACTACCCCAACAAGTAGCACTTACTGCTTTAAGAAAAAGTCTGTGCTTTTGTTTGAGTAATCTTGCTGACAAATTAGGCGATTCAATTCATTGTTGCAAAACATTGGATCGGAGAGAGAAACGATCGTTGTCAAACGTTGGATTGTATTGGAAAACAGCTCCAGAAAAACGAAAGAAACTAACATACCATTCCAAACTACCCCAACAAAAAAGCACTTCCTGCAGGAAAAATTCAAGTCAGTAATTTGTTCTGGTTGTGTTCATGACAAAACTCGAGACAAAGGAATGCGACCCGAAATGAATGCCAAAAATCTCACTTCGGAGGCAACCGAAAAGAGAAAAGCGCTTAGAACAGTAAAACATTAAAAGCTTCCAGTTGAGGTGAATACAACATTTAGCCCTTGCTCATGTACTGGTAATGAAAATGACATCCTCAACCTCATGACAAAATCTACTGGGGGTTGAATTTGACAATTTGTGAATAACCAGGACCAGATCTTGGCACAGCAAAACTGCCCCAACAAGTAGCACTTCCTGCTAAAATGGCCAGCACCAGATTTGGGTGCAGCAACGCCCGCGACCCGAGTGCGGAGAAGCGGCTCAGGAAATGGATGGTTGGATTGGAAAGGAGAGAGAAACAACCGTTGTCAAGCTTCTAGTTGAGTTGTTCGCAATTTTATATCATCAACATTTACCAAACATAGTATTAAAGTCAACAGAATAACCACAACAAGAAGCACTTACTGCTTTTAGAACACGAGTGCTTATTTTGGAGTAATCTTGCTGACAAATTTGCAGATTCATCTTGGTGGTTGTCAACATCTTGGATTACCTTGAAAAACTACTCAAGCCAGGAAACAGCACCTTCCAAACACACAATTAAACAGTTTGTACATTTGAAGTGATCTCGGCAACGGCCCTGTGTACGCATATCAACTTGATCTTGTCCGTATAACTGCCCCAACAATAAGCACTTACTGTTGCTCAAAGTCAAGCCAATGCTCAAGTTAGGTCAATGATGACTTTTATGGAAGGTCTTCCTTTTCGAGAATATTCCTGATTTGTCAACCTCATGACAGACTCCACTGGGGGGTGAGTTACGACAATTTCTCAATGGCCAGGACCAGATCATGGCACAGCAACACTACCCCAACAAGTAGCACTTACTGCTTTAAGAACAAAAGTCAGTGCTTATGTTTGAGTAATGTTGGTGACAAATTCACCCATTCATCTTGGTTGCTGTCAAACATTGGACTGCACAGAAAAACACCTCCAGAAAAACGAAAGAACCTTTGATACATGCCATGAAACACAACCCAATAAAAAGCACTTACTGAGGTAAAATTCAAGTCAGTGCGTTTGTTTGGCCTGTGTTCATGACAAATCTGGAGTGAGAAAAGAATATGACCACAAATGGATGCTGAAAATCTCTTGCTAGAGGCAACTCTAAAATGGCCAACGATGCTACATGAGGTGATCATAATTTGAGATCATTGACATTTATCAAACGTAGTATGAAAGCCATAAGAACTACCACAACAAAAAGCACTTACTGCTTTAAGAACAAAAGTCAGTGCTTATGTTTGAGTAATGTTGCTGATAAATTCGCCCATTCATCTTGGTTGCTGTCAAACACGACTGCACAGAAAAACGAAAGATCCTTCGAAACATGCCATTAAACACAACGCCAACAAAAAGCTCTTACTGCAAGAAGAATTCAAGTCAGTGCGTTTGTTTGGGTCGAATTTGCCGATTCAAGTCATTGTTCCAAAAGATTGGATAGGAGATAGAAACAACCCATGTTAAACATTGGATTGCAATGAAAAACAGCTCCAGAAAAATGAAAGAAACTAACATACCATTCCAAACTAGAAAGGAATGCGACCCAAAATGAATGCCAGAAATCTCACTTCGGAGGCAACCTAAAAGAGAAAAGCCTTTAGAACAGTTAAATATTAAAAGATTCCAGTGGAGGTGATCGTAATTTTATATCATCAACATTAATCAAACATAGTATAAAAGTCAACAGAACTACCACAACAAAAAGCACTTACTGCTTTAAGAACACAATGAGTGCTTATTTTCGAGGAATCTTGCTGACAAATTAACACATTCATCTTGGTTGGTGTCACCATGTTGCATTACCTTGAAAAACAACTCAAGCCAGAAAACAGAAGCTTCCAAACTCACAATTAAACAGTTTGTACATTTGAAGTGATCTCGGCAACAGCTATATAACGGCACTGTGTACGCATATCAAGTTAATCTTGTCCGTATGGCTGCCCAAAAAACAGCACTTAGTTTTTCTCAGTCAAACCAAAGCTCAGGTTCGGGTCAATAAAAACGGACTTTTATGGAAGGTCTTTCTTTTCTTGTGTATTTCTGATTTGTCAATGGATTATTCCTTCCTCGCCAGTCTACCTTCTCCTTCGTAAGGTAGAGAAGCTGTGCATCATGCAATGGTAACCACTTTAAATAGAGATTTCAGCCATTGCAATTCAAATCCGTCTTTCATGCCAACGACTCTATATGAGATGTATGGACGTTAGGAATGTGTTGCAGTTCCACCTATTTGATGAATGGGCTATCGTCGTTTTCAACTCCTGTGATCGTTATCACCGGTATGAGTTGTCTGCCGGAAACTAACAACCGAGATAACCCCAAAAAGAAGCACTTATGAAAACATAAAACATGGATGTTTCCATTTGAGAAGTCATCACAATAGGACTTCATCAGCATTCCTCAAAATGTTTCAATCATGCAAAAGCAGGAAACAAGTAGCACTCAGTGAATACAACATTTAGCCCTTGCTCATGTACTGGTAATGAAAATGACATCCTCAACCTCATGACAAACTCAACTGGGGGTTGAGTGCTGACAATTTGTGAACAAGCAGGACCAGATCTTGGCACAGCAAAACTGCCACAACAAGTAGCACTTACTGCTAAAATGGGCAGCACCAGATTTGGGTGCAGCAACACTACCCCAACAAGTAGCACTTACTGCTTTAAGAACACAAGTCAGTGCTTCTGTTTGAGTAATCTTGATGACAAATTCGCCCATTCATCTTGGTTGCTGTCAAACACGACTGCACAGAAAAACACCTCCAGAATAACGAAAGAATCTTCGAAACATGCCATTTAACACAACCCCTACAAAAAGCACTTACTGCACAGAAATTTCAAGTCAGTGCATTTGTTTGGGATTTGTTCATGACAAATCTAGAGTGAGAAAAGAATGCGACCACAAATGGATGCTGAAAATCTCATGCTCGTGGCAAGTCAAAAGAGAAAAGCACGTCGAACAGTAAAATGATCAACGATTCTATATGAGGTGATCATACTTTGAGGTCATTGACATTTACCAAATGTAGTATGAAAGCCATAAGAACTACCCCAACAAGTAGCACTTACTGCTTTAAGAAAAAGTCTGTGCTTATGTTTGAGTAATCTTGCTGACAAATTAGGCGATTCAATTCATTGTTGCAAAACATTGGATCGGAGAGAGAAGCGATCGTTGTCAAACATTGGATTGTATTGGAAAACAGCTCCAGAAAAACGAAAGAAACTAACATACCATTCCAAACTACCCCAACAAAAAAGCACTTCCTGCAGGAAAAATTCAAGTCAGTAATTTGTTCTGGTTGTGTTCATGACAAAACTCGAGACAAAGGAATGCGACCCGAAATGAATGCCAAAAATCTCACTTCGGAGGCAACCGAAAAGAGAAAAGCGCTTAGAACAGTAAAACATTAAAAGCTTCCAGTTGAGGTGAATACAACATTTAGCCCTTGCTCATGTACTGGTAATGAAAATGACATCCTCAACCTCATGACAAAATCTACTGGGGGTTGAGTTTGACAATTTGTGAATAAGCAGGACCAGATCTTGGCACAGCAAAACTGCCCCAACAAGTAGCACTTCCTGCTAAAATGGCCAGCACCAGATTTGGGTGCAGCAACGCCCGCGACCCGAGTGCGGAGAAGCGGCTCAGGAAATGGATGGTTGGATTGGAAAGGAGAGAGAAACAACCGTTGTCAAGCTTCTAGTTGAGTTGCTCGCAATTTTATATCATCAACATTTACCAAACATAGTATAAAAGTCAACAGAATTACCACAACAAGAGGCACTTACTGCTTTTAGAACACAAGTGAGTGCTTATTTTGGAGTATTGCTGATAAATTCGCCAATTCTTCTTCGTTGCTGTCAAACACGACTGCACAGAAAAACGAAAGATCCTTCGAAACATGCCATTAAACACAACGCCAACAAAAAGCTCTTACTGCAAGAAGAATTCAAGTCAGTGCGTTTGTTTGGGTCGAATTTGCCGATTCAAGTCATTGTTCCAAAAGATTGGATAGGAGATAGAAACAACCCATGTTAAACATTGGATTGCAATGAAAAACAGCTCCAGAAAAATGAAAGAAACTAACATACCATTCCAAACTAGAAAGGAATGCGACCCAAAATGAATGCCAGAAATCTCACTTCGGAGGCAACCTAAAAGAGAAAAGCCTTTAGAACAGTTAAATATTAAAAGATTCCAGTTGAGGTGATCGTAATTTTATATCATCAACATTAATCAAACATAGTATAAAAGTCAACAGAACTACCACAACAAAAAGCACTTACTGCTTTAAGAACACAAGTGAGTGCTTATTTTCGAGGAATCTTGCTGACAAATTAGCACATTCATCTTGGTTGGTGTCACCATGTTGCATTACCTTGAAAAACAACTCAAGCCAGAAAACAGAAGCTTCCAAACTCACAATTAAACAGTTTGTACATTTGAAGTGATCTCGGCAACAGCTATATAACGGCACTGTGTACGCATATCAAGTTAATCTTGTCCGTATGGCTGCCCAAAAAACAGCACTTAGTTTTTCTCAGTCAAACCAAAGCTCAGGTTCGGGTCAATAAAAACGGACTTTTATGGAAGGTCTTTCTTTTCTTGTGTATTTCTGATTTGTCAATGGATTATTCCTTCCTCGCCAGTCTACCTTCTCCTTCGTAAGGTAGAGAAGCTGTGCATCATGCAATGGTAACCACTTTAAATAGAGATTTCAGCCATTGCAATTCAAATCCGTCTTCCATGCCAACGACTCTATATGAGATGTATGGACGTTAGGAATGTGTTGCAGTTCTACCTATTTGATGAATGGGCTATCGTCGTTTTCAACTCCTGTGATCGTTATCACTGGTATCAGTTGTCTGCCGGAAACTAACAACCGAGATAACCCCAAAAAGAAGCACTTATGAAAACATAAAACATGGATGTTTCCATTTGAGAAGTCATCACAATAGGACTTCATCAGCATTTCCCAAAATGTGTCAGTCATGCAAAAGCAGCAAACAAGTAGCACTCAGTGAATACAACATTTATCCCTTGCTCATGTACTGGTAATGAAAATGACATCCTCAACCTCATGACAAAATCTACTGGGGGTTGAATTTGACAATTTGTGAATAAGCAGGACCAGATCTTGGTGCAGCAACACTACCCCAACAAGTAGCACTTACTGCTTTAAGAACACAAGTCAGTGCTTCTGTTTGAGTAATCTTGATGACAAATTCGCCCATTCATCTTGGTTGCTGTCAAACACGACTGCACAGAAAAACACCTCCAGAATAACGAAAGAATCTTCGAAACATGCCATTAAACACAACCCCTACAAAAAGCACTTACTGCACAAAAATTTCAAGTCAGTGCATTTGTTTGGGATTTGTTCATGACAAATCTCGAGTGAGAAAAGAATGCGACCACAAATGGATGCTGAAAATCTCATGCTCGTGGCAAGTCAAAAGAGAAAAGCACGTCGAACAGTAAAATGATCAACGATTCTATTTGAGGTGATCATACTATGAGGTCATTGACATTTACCAAATGTAGTATGAAAGCCATAAGAACTACCCCAACAAGTAGCACTTACTGCTTTCAGAAAAAGTCTGTGCTTATGTTTGAGTAATCTTGCTGACAAATTAGGCGATTCAATTCATTGTTGCAAAACATTGGATCGGAGAGAGAAGCGATCGTTGTCAAACATTGGATTGTATTGGAAAACAGCTCCAGAAAAACGAAAGAAACTAACATACCATTCCAAACTACCCCAACAAAAAAGCACTTCCTGCAGGAAAAATTCAAGTCAGTAATTTGTTCTGGTTGTGTTCATGACAAAACTCGAGACAAAGGAATGCGACCCGAAATGAATGCCAAAAATCTCACTTCGGAGGCAACCGAAAAGAGAAAAGCGCTTAGAACAGTAAAACATTAAAAGCTTCCAGTTGAGGTGAATACAACATTTAGCCCTTGCTCATGTACTGGTAATGAAAATGACATCCTCAACCTCATGACAAAATCTACTGGGGGTTGAGTTTGACAATTTGTGAATAAGCAGGACCAGATCTTGGCACAGCAAAACTGCCCCAACAAGTAGCACTTCCTGCTAAAATGGCCAGCACCAGATTTGGGTGCAGCAACGCCCGCGACCCGAGTGCGGAGAAGCGGCTCAGGAAATGGATGGTTGGATTGGAAAGGAGAGAGAAACAACCGTTGTCAAGCTTCTAGTTGAGTTGCTCGCAATTTTATATCATCAACATTTACCAAACATAGTATTAAAGTCAACAGAATTACCACAACAAGAAGCACTTACTGCTTTTAGAACACAAGTGAGTGCTTATTTTGGAGTAATCTTGCTGACAAATTTGCAGATTCATCTTGGTGGTTGTCAACATCTTGGATTACCTTGAAAAACTACTCAAGCCAGGAAACAGCAGCTTCCAAACACACAATTAAACAGTTTGTACATTGAAGTGATCTCGGCAACGGCACTGTGTACGCATATCAAGTTGATCTTGTCTGTATAACTGCCCCAACAATAAGCACTTACTGTTGCTCAAAGTCAAGCCAATGCTCAAGTTAGGTCAATGAAACAGACTTTTATGGAAGGTCTTCCTTTTCGAGAATATTCCTGATTTGTCAACCTCATGACAGACTCCACTGGGGGGTGAGTTACTACAATTTCTCAATGGCCAGGACCAGATCATGGCAAAGCAACACTACCCCAACAAGTAGCATTACTGCTTTAAGAACAACAGTCAGTGCTTATGTTTGAGTAATGCTGCTGATAAATTCGCCAATTCTTCTTCGTTGCTGTCAAACACGACTGCACAGAAAAACGAAAGATCCTTCGAAACATGCCATTAAACACAACCCCAACAAAAAGCTCTTACTGCAAGAAAAATTCAAGTCAGTGCGTTTGTTTGGGTCGAATTTGCCGATTCAAGTCATTGTTCCAAAAGATTGGATAGGAGATAGAAACAACCCATGTTAAACATTGGATTGCAATGAAAAACAGCTCCAGAAAAATGAAAGAAACTAACATGCCATTCCAATCTAGAAAGGAATGCGACCCAAAATGAATGCCAGAAATCTCACTTCGGAGGCAACCTAAAAGAGAAAAGCCTTTAGAACAGTTAAATATTAAAAGCTTCCAGTTGAGGTGATCGTAATTTTATATCATCAACATTAATCAAACATAGTATAAAAGTCAACAGAACTACCACAACAAAAAGCACTTACTGCTTTAAGAACACAAGTGAGTGCTTATTTTCGAGGAATCTTGCTGACAAATTCGCCCATTCATCTTGGTTGCTGTCAAACATTGGACTGCACAGAAAAACACCTCCAGAAAAACGAAAGAACCTTTGATACATGCCATTAAACACAACCCAATAAAAAGCACTTACTGAGGTAAAATTCAAGTCAGTGCGTTTGTTTGGGCTGTGTTCATGACAAATCTAGAGTGAGAAAAGAATGTGACCACAAATGGATGCTTAAAATCTCTTGCTAGAGGCAACTCTAAAATGGCCAACGATGCTACATGAGGTGATCATAATTGGAGATCATTGACATTTATCAAACGTAGTATGAAAGCCATAAGAACTACCCCAACAAGTAGCACTTACTGCTTTAAGAACACAAGTCAGTGCTTATGTTTGAGTTATCTTACTGACAAATTAGCCGATTCAATTCATTGTTGCAAAACATTGGATAGGAGAGAGAAACGACTGGTGTCAAACATTGGATTGCATTGAAAAACAGCTCCAGAGAAAGGAAAGAAACTAACATACCATTCCAAACTACCCCAACAAAAAGCAATTCCTGCTGGAAAAATTCAAGTCAGTAATTTGCTCTGGTTCTGTTCATGATAAAACTCAAGAGAAAGGAATGCCACGTAACCATATAACGGCAATGCGTATGCATATCAAGTTGGTCTTTATCGTTATCACCGGTATCAGTTGTCTGCCGGAAACTAACAACCGAGATAACCCAAAAAGAAGCACTTATGAAAACATAAAACATGGATGTTTCCATTTGAGAAGTCATCACAATAGGACTTCATCAGCATTTCTCAAAATGTGTCAGTCATGCAAAAAGCAGCAAACAAGTAGCACTCAGTGAATACAACATTTAGCCCTTGCTCATGTACTGGTAATGAAAATGACATCCTCAACCTCATGACAAACTCAACTGGGGGTTGAGTTCTGACAATTTGTGAACAAGCAGGACCAGATCTTGGCACAGCAAAACTGCCACAACAAGTAGCACTTACTGCTAAAATGGGCAGCACCAGATTTGGGTGCAGCAACACTACCCCAACAAGTAGCACTTACTGCTTTAAGAACACAAGTCAGTGCTTCTGTTTGAGTAATCTTGATGACAAATTCGCCCATTTCTCTTGGTTGCTGTCAAACACGACTGCACAGAAAAACACCTCCAGAATAACGAAAGAATCTTCGAAACATGCCATTAAACACAACCCCTACAAAAAGCACTTACTGCACATAAATTTCAAGTCAGTGCATTTGTTTGGGATTTGTTCATGACAAATCTCGAGTGAGAAAAGAATGCGACCACAAATGGATGCTGAAAATCTCATGCTCGTGGCAAGTCAAAAGAGAAAAGCACGTCGAACAGTAAAATGATCAACGATTCTATATGAGGTGATCATACTATGAGGTCATTGACATTTACCAAATGTAGTATGAAAGCCATAAGAACTACGCCAACAAGTAGCACTTACTGCTTTCAGAAAACGTCTGTGCTTATGTTTGAGTAATCTTGCTGACAAATTAGGCGATTCAATTCATTGTTGTAAAACATTGGATCGGAGAGAGAAACGATCGTTGTCAAACATTGGATTGTATTGGAAAACAGCTCCAGAAAAACAAAAGAAACTAACATACCATTCCAAACTACCCCAACAAAAAAGCACTTCCTGCAGGAAAAATTCAAGTCAGTAATTTGTTCTGGTTGTGTTCATGACAAAACCCGAGACAAAGGAATGCGACCCGAAATGAATGCCAAAAATCTCACTTCGGAGGCAACCGAAAAGAGAAAAGCGCTTAGAACAGTAAAACATTAAAAGCTTCCAGTTGAGGTGAATACAACATTTAGCCCTTGCTCATGTACTGGTAATGAAAATGACATCCTCAACCTCATGACAAAATCTACTGGGGGTTGAGTTTGACAATTTGTGAATAAGCAGGACCAGATCTTGGCACAGCAAAACTGCCCCAACAAGTAGCACTTCCTGCTAAAATGGCCAGCACCAGATTTGGGTGCAGCAACGCCCGCGACCCGAGTGCGGAGAAGCGGCTCAGGAAATGGATGGTTGGATTGGAAAGGAGAGAGAAACAACCGTTGTCAAGCTTCTAGTTGAGTTGCTCGCAATTTTATATCATCAACATTTACCAAACATAGTATAAAAGTCAACAGAATTACCACAACAAGAAGCACTTACTGCTTTTAGAACACAAGTGAGTGCTTATTTTGGAGTAATCTTGCTGACAAATTTGCAGATTCATCTTGGTGGTTGTCAACATCTTGGATTACCTTGAAAAACTACTCAAGCCAGGAAACAGCAGCTTCCAAACACACAATTAAACAGTTTGTACATTTGAAGTGATCTCGGCAACGGCACTGTGTACGCATATCAAGTTGATCTTGTCCGTATAACTGCCCCAACAATAAGCACTTACTGTTGCTCAAAGTCAAGCCAATGCTCAAGTTAGGTCAATGAAACAGACTTTTATGGAAGGTCTTCCTTTTCGAGAATATTCCTGATTTGTCAACCTCATGACAGACTCCACTGGGGGGTGAGTTACGACAATTTCTCAATGGCCAGGACCAGATCATGGCACAGCAACACTACCCCAACAAGTAGCACTTACTGCTTTAAGAACAAAAGTCAGTGCTTATGTTTGAGTAATGTTGCTGATAAATTCGCCAATTCTTCTTCGTTGCTGTCAAACACGACTGCACAGAAAAACGAAAGATCCTTCGAAACATGCCATTAAACACAACGCCAACAAAAAGCTCTTACTGCAAGAAGAATTCAAGTCAGTGCGTATGTTTGGGTCGAATTTGCCGATTCAAGTCATTGTTCAAAAAGATTGGATAGGAGATAGAAACAACCCATGTTAAACATTGGATTGCAATGAAAAACAGCTCCAGAAAAATGAAAGAAACTAACATACCATTCCAAACTAGAAAGGAATGCGACCCAAAATGAATGCCAGAAATCTCACTTCGGAGGCAACCTAAAAGAGAAAAGCCTTTAGAACAGTTAAATATTAAAAGCTTCCAGTTGAGGTGATCGTAAATTTATATCATCAACATTAATCAAACATAGTATAAAAGTCAACAGAACTACCACAACAAAAAGCACTTACTGCTTTAAGAACACAAGTGAGTGCTTATTTTCGAGGAATCTTGCTGACAAATTAGCACATTCATCTTGGTTGGTGTCACCATGTTGCATTACCTTGAAAAACAACTCAAGCCAGAAAACAGAAGCTTCCAAACTCACAATTAAACAGTTTGTACATTTGAAGTGATCTCGGCAACAGCTATATAACGGCACTGTGTACGCATATCAAGTTAATCTTGTCCGTATGGGTGCCCAAAAAACAGCACTTAGTTTTTCTCAGTCAAACCAAAGCTCAGGTTCGGGTCAATAAAAACGGACTTTTATGGAAGGTCTTTCTTTTCTTGTGTATTTCTGATTTGTCAATGGATTATTCCTTCCTCGCCAGTCTACCTTCTCCTTCGTAAGGTAGAGAAGCTGTGCATCATGGCAATGGTAACCACTTTAAATAGAGATTTCAGCCATTGCAATTCAAATCCGTCTTTCATGCCAACGACTCTATATGAGATGTATGGACGTTAGGAATGTGTTGCAGTTCCACCTATTTGATGAATGGGCTATCGTCGTTTTCAACTCCTGTGATCGTTATCACCGGTATCAGTTGTCTGACGGAAACTAACAACCGAGATAACCCCAAAAAGAAGCACTTATGAAAACATAAAACATGGATGTTTCCATTTGAGAAGTCATCACAATAGGACTTCATCAGCATTTCTCAAAATGTGTCAGTCATGCAAAAGCAGCAAACAAGTAGCACTCAGTGAATACAACATTTAGCCCTTGCTCATGTACTGGTAATGAAAATGACATCCTCAACCTCATGACAAACTCAACTGGGGGTTGAGTTCTGACAATTTGTGAACAAGCAGGACCAGATCTTGGTGCAGCAACACTACCCCAACAAGTAGCACTTACTGCTTTAAGAACACAAGTCAGTGCTTCTGTTTGAGTAATCTTGATGACAAATTCGCCCATTCATCTTGGTTGCTGTCAAACACGACTGCACAGAAAAACACCTCCAGAATAACGAAAGAATCTTCGAAACATGCCATTAAACACAACCCCTACAAAAAGCACTTACTGCACAAAAATTTCAAGTCAGTGCATTTGTTTGGGATTTGTTCATGACAAATCTAGAGTGAGAAAAGAATGCGACCACAAATGGATGCTGAAAATCTCATGCTCGTGGCAAGTCAAAAGAGAAAAGCACGTCGAACAGTAAAATGATCAATGATTCTATTTGAGGTGATCATACTATGAGGTCATTGACATTTACCAAATGTAGTATGAAAGCCATAAGAACTACCCCAACAAGTAGCACTTACTGCTTTCAGAAAAAGTCTGTGCTTATGTTTGAGTAATCTTGCTGACAAATTAGGCGATTCAATTCATTGTTGCAAAACATTGGATCGGAGAGAGAAGCGATCGTTGTCAAACATTGGATTGTATTGGAAAACAGCTCCAGAAAAACGAAAGAAACTAACATACCATTCCAAACTACCCCAACAAAAAAGCACTTCCTGCAGGAAAAATTCAAGTCAGTAATTTGTTCTGGTTGTGTTCATGACAAAACTCGAGACAAAGGAATGCGACCCTAAATGAATGCCAAAAATCTCACTTCGGAGGCAACCGAAAAGAGAAAAGCGCTTAGAACAGTAAAACATTAAAAGCTTCCAGTTGAGGTGAATACAACATTTAGCCCTTGCTCATGTACTGGTAATGAAAATGACATCCTCAACCTCATGACAAAATCTACTGGGGGTTGAATTTGACAATTTGTGAATAAGCAGGACCAGATCTTGGCACAGCAAAACTGCCCCAACAAGTAGCACTTCCTGCTAAAATGGCCAGCACCAGATTTGGGTGCAGCAACGCCCGCGACCTGAGTGAGGAGAAGCGGCTCAGGAAATGGATGGTTGGATTGGAAAGGAGAGAGAAACAACCGTTGTCAAGCTTCTAGTTGAGTTGCTCGCAATTTTATATCATCAACATTTACCAAACATAGTATTAAAGTCAACAGAATTACCACAACAAGAAGCACTTACTGCTTTTAGAACACAAGTGAGTGCTTATTTTGGAGTAATCTTGCTGACAAATTTGCAGATTCATCTTGGTGGTTGTCAACATCTTGGATTACCTTGAAAAACTACTCAAGCCAGGAAACAGCAGCTTCCAAACACACAATTAAACAGTTTGTACATTGAAGTGATCTCGGCAACGGCACTGTGTACGCATATCAAGTTGATCTTGTCTGTATAACTGCCCCAACAATAAGCACTTACTGTTGCTCAAAGTCAAGCCAATGCTCAAGTTAGGTCAATGAAACAGACTTTTATGGAAGGTCTTCCTTTTCGAGAATATTCCTGATTTGTCAACCTCATGACAGACTCCACTGGGGGGTGAGTTACTACAATTTCTCAATGGGCAGGACCAGATCTTGGCACAGCAACACCACCCCAACAAGTAGCACTTACTGCTCTAAGAACAAAAGTCAGTGCTTATGTTTGAGTAATGTTGCTGATAAATTCGCCAATTCTTCTTCGTTGCTGTCAAACATGACTGCACAGAAAAACGAAAGATCCTTCGAAACATGCCATTAAACACAACCCCAACAAAAAGCTCTTACTGCAAGAAAAATTCAAGTCAGTGCATTTGTTTGGGTCGAATTAGCCGATTCAATTCATTGTTGCAACAGATTGGATAGGAGATAGAAACAACCCATGTTAAACATTGGATTGCAATGAAAAACAGCTCCAGAAAAATGAAAGAAACTAACATACCATTCCAATCTAGAAAGGAATGCGACCCAAAATGAATGCCAGAAATCTCACTTCGGAGGCAACCTAAAAGAGAAAAGCCTTTAGAACAGTTAAATATTAAAAGCTTCCAGTTGAGGTGATCGTAATTTTATATCATCAACATTAATCAAACATAGTATAAAAGTCAACAGAACTACCACAACAAAAAGCACTTACTGCTTTAAGAACACAAGTGAGTGCTTATTTTCGAGGAATCTTGCTGACAAATTAGCCAATTAAATTTATTGTTGCAAAACATTGGATAGGAGCGAGAAACGACCATTGTCAAACATTGGATTGCATTGAAAAACAGCTCCAGAAAAACGAAAGACACTAACATACCATTCCAAACTACCCCAACAAAAAGCACTTCCTGCAGGAAAAATTCAAGTCAGAAATTTACTATGGTTGTGTTCATGACAAAACTTGAGAGAAAGGAATGCGACCCTAAATGAATGCCAGAAATCTCACTTGGGAGACAACCAAAAAGAGAAAACCACTGAGAACAGTAAAACATTAAATGCTTCCAGTTGAAGTGATCGTAATTTTATATCAACATTTATCAAACATAGTATAAAAGTCAACAGAACGACCACAACAAAAAGCACTTACTGCTTTAAGAACACAAGTGAGTGCTTATTTTTGAGTAATATTGCTGACAAATTAGCACATTCATCTTAGTGGGTGTCAACATGTTGGATTACCTTGAAAAACTACTCAAGCCAGAAAACAGAAGCTTCCAAACACACAATTAAACAGTTTGTACATTGAAGTGATCTCGGCAACGGCACTGTGTACGCATATCAAGTTAATCTTGTCTGTATGACTGCCCCAACAAAAAGCACTTACTGTTGCTCAAAGTCAAGCCAATGCCCAAGTTAGGTCAATGAAACAGACTTTTATGGAAGGTCTTCCTTTTCGAGAATATTCCTGATTTGTCAACCTCATGACAGACTCCACTGGGGAGTGAATTACTACAATTTCTCAATGGCCAGGACCAGATCATGGCACAGCAACACTACCCCAACAAGTAGCACTTACTGCTTTAAGAACACAAGTCAGTGCTTCTGTTTGAGTAATCTTGATGACAAATTCGGCCATTCATCTTGGTTGCTGTCAAACACGACTGCACAGAAAAACACCTCCAGAAAAATGAAAGAATCTTCGAAACATGCCATTTAACACAACCCCTACAAAAAGCACTTACTGCACAAAAATTTCAAGTCAGTGCATTTGTTTGTTTTTGTTCATGACAAAACTAGAGTGAGAAAAGAATGCGACCACAAATGGATCCTGAAAATCTCATGCTCGTGGCAAGTCAAAAGAGAAAAGCACGTAGAACACCAAAATGATCAACGATTCTATATGAGGTGATCATACTTTGAGGTCATTGACATTTACCAAATGTAGTATGAAAGCCATAAGAACTACCCCAACAAAAAAGCACTTCCTGCAGGAAAAATTCAAGTCAGTAATTCGTTCTGGTTGTGTTCATGACAAAACTCGAGACAAAGGAATGCGACCCTAAATGAATTCAAAAGTCAAAATGGGCTATCGTCGTTTTCAACTCCTGTGATCGTTATCACCGGTATCAGTTGTCTGCCGGAAACTAACAACCGAGATAACCCCAAAAAGAAGCACTTATGAAAACATAAAACATGGATGTTTCCATTTGAGAAGTCATCACAATAGGACTTCATCAGCATTTCTCAAAATGTGTCAGTCATGCAAAAGCAGCAAACAAGTAGCACTCAGTGAATACAACATTTAGCCCTTGCTCATGTACTGGTAATGAAAATGACATCCTCAACCTCATGACAAACTCAACTGGGGGTTGAGTTCTGACAATTTGTGAACAAGCAGGACCAGATCTTGGTGCAGCAACACTACCCCAACAAGTAGCACTTACTGCTTTAAGAACACAAGTCAGTGCTTCTGTTTGAGTAATCTTGATGACAAATTCGCCCATTCATCTTGGTTGCTGTCAAACACGACTGCACAGAAAAACACCTCCAGAATAACGAAAGAATCTTCGAAACATGCCATTAAACACAACCCCTACAAAAAGCACTTACTGCACAAAAATTTCAAGTCAGTGCATTTGTTTGGGATTTGTTCATGACAAATCTAGAGTGAGAAAAGAATGCGACCACAAATGGATGCTGAAAATCTCATGCTCGTGGCAAGTCAAAAGAGAAAAGCACGTCGAACAGTAAAATGATCAACGATTCTATTTGAGGTGATCATACTATGAGGTCATTGACATTTACCAAATGTAGTATGAAAGCCATAAGAACTACCCCAACAAGTAGCACTTACTGCTTTCAGAAAAAGTCTGTGCTTATGTTTGAGTAATCTTGCTGACAAATTAGGCGATTCAATTCATTGTTGCAAAACATTGGATCGGAGAGAGAAGCGATCGTTGTCAAACATTGGATTGTATTGGAAAACAGCTCCAGAAAAACGAAAGAAACTAACATACCATTCCAAACTACCCCAACAAAAAAGCACTTCCTGCAGGAAAAATTCAAGTCAGTAATTTGTTCTGGTTGTGTTCATGACAAAACTCGAGACAAAGGAATGCGACCCTAAATGAATGCCAAAAATCTCACTTCGGAGGCAACCGAAAAGAGAAAACCACCGAGAACAGTAAAACATTAAAAGCTTCCAGTTGAAGTGATCGTAATTTTATTTCGTCAACATTTATCAAACATAGTATAAAGGTCAACAGAACTACCACAACAAAAAGCACTTACCGCTTTAAGAACACAAGTGAGTGCTTATTTTTGAGTAATATTGCTGACAAATTAGCACATTCATCTTAGTGGGTGTCAACATGTTGGATTACCTTGAAAAACTACTCAAGCCAGAAAACAGAAGCTTCCAAACACACAATTAAACAGTTTGTACATTGAAGTGATCTCGGCAACGGCACTGTGTGCGCATATCAAGTTAATCTTGTCTGTATGACTGCCCCAACAATAAGCACTTACTGTTGCTCAAAGTCAAGCCAATGCTCAAGTTAGGTCAATGAAACAGACTTTTATGGAAGGTCTTCCTTTTCGAGAATATTCCTGATTTGTCAACCTCATGACAGACTCCGCTGGGGGGTGAGTTACTACAATTTCTCAATGGCCAGGACCAGATCATGGCACAGCAACACTACCCCAACAAGTAGCACTTACTGCTTTAAGAACAAAAGTCAGTGCTTATGTTTGAGTAATGTTGCTGACAAATTCACCCATTCATCTTGGTTGCTGTCAAACATTGGACTGCACAGAAAAACACCTCCAGAAAAACGAAAGAACCTTTGATACATGCCATTAAACACAACCCAATAAAAAGCACTTACTGAGGTATAATTCAAGTCAGTGCGTTTGTTTGGGCTGTGTTCATGACAAATCTAGAGTGAGAAAAGAATGTGACCACAAATGGATGCTGAAAATCTCTTGCTAGAGGCAACTCTAAAATGGCCAACGATGCTACATGAGGTGATCATAATTTGAGATCATTGACATTTATCAAACGTAGTATAAAAGCCATAAGAACTACCCCAACAAGTAGCACTTACTGCTTTAAGAACACAAGTCAGTGCTTATGTTTGAGTTATCTTACTGACAAATTAGCCGATTCAATTCATTGTTGCAAAACATTGGATAGGAGAGAGAAACGACTGGTGTCAAACATTGGATTGCATTGAAAAACAGCTCCAGAGAAAGGAAAGAAACTAACATACCATTCCAAACTACCCCAACAAAAAGCAATTCCTGCTGGAAAAATTAAAGTCAGTAATTTGCTCTGGTTCTGTTCGTGACAAAACTCAAGAGAAAGGAATGACACATAACCATATAACGGCAATGCGTACGCATATCAAGTTGGTCTTTATCGTTGTCACCGGTATCAGTTGTCTGCCGGAAACTAACAACCGAGATAACCCCAAAAAGACGCACTTATGAAAACATAAAACATGGATGTTTCCATTTGAGGAGTCATCACAATAGAAATTCATCAGCATTTCTCAAAATGTGTCAGTCATGCAAAAGCAGCAAACAAGTAGCATTCAGTGAATACAACATTTAGCTTAGCCCTTGCTCATGTACTGTTAAAGAAAAGGACATTCTCAACCTCATGACAAACTCTACTGAGGGTTGAGTTCTGATTATTTGTGAACAAGCAAGCAGGACCAGATCTTGGCACAGCAAAACTGCCCCAACAAGTAGCACTTCCTGCTAAAATGGCCAGCACCAGATTTGGGTGCAGCAACGCCCGTGACCTGAGTGCGGAGAAGCGCCTCAGGAAATGGATGGTTGGATTGGAAAGGAGAGAGAAACAACCGTTGTCAAGCTTC
Source organism: Phycodurus eques (assembly GCF_024500275.1). NCBI lineage: Eukaryota > Metazoa > Chordata > Actinopteri > Syngnathiformes > Syngnathidae > Phycodurus > Phycodurus eques. The sequence continues at coordinate 22,344 of NW_026904021.1, read as the reverse complement.
TAGTGGAGTTGCTCGCAATTTTATATCATCAACATTTACCAAACATAGTATAAAAGTCAACAGAATTACCACAACAAGAAGCACTTACTGCTTTTAGAACACAAGTGAGTGCATATTTTGGAGTAATCTTGCTGACAAATTTGCAGATTCATCTTGGTGGTTGTCAACATCTTGGATTACCTTGAAAAACTACTCAAGCCAGAAAACAGAAGCTTCCAAACACACAATTAAACAGTTTGTACATTGAAGTGATCTCGGCAACGGCACTGTGTACGCATATCAAGTTAATCTTGTCTGTATGACTGCCCCAACAAAAAGCACTTACTGTTGCTCAAAGTCAAGCCAATGCCCAAGTTAGGTCAATGAAACAGACTTTTATGGAAGGTCTTCCTTTTCGAGAATATTCCTGATTTGTCAACCTCATGACAGACTCCACTGGGGGGTGAGTTACGACAATTTCTCAATGGCCAGGACCAGATCATGGCACAGCAACACTACCCCAACAAGTAGCACTTACTGCTTTAAGAACAAAAGTCAGTGCTTATGTTTGAGTAATGTTGCTGATAAATTCGCCAATTCTTCTTCGTTGCTGTCAAACACGACTGCACAGAAAAACGAAAGATCCTTCGAAACATGCCATTAAACACAACGCCAACAAAAAGCTCTTACTGCAAGAAGAATTCAAGTCAGTGCGTATGTTTGGGTCGAATTTGCCGATTCAAGTCATTGTTCAAAAAGATTGGATAGGAGATAGAAACAACCCATGTCAAACATTGGATTGCAATGAAAAACAGCTCCAGAAAAATGAAAGAAACTAACATACCATTCCAAACTAGAAAGGAATGCGACCCAAAATGAATGCCAGAAATCTCACTTCGGAGGCAACCTAAAAGAGAAAAGCCTTTAGAACAGTTAAATATTAAAAGCTTCCAGTTGAGGTGATCGTAAATTTATATCATCAACATTAATCAAACATAGTATAAAAGTCAACAGAACTACCACAACAAAAAGCACTTACTGCTTTAAGAACACAAGTGAGTGCTTATTTTCGAGGAATCTTGCTGACAAATTAGCACATTCATCTTGGTTGGTGTCACCATGTTGCATTACCTTGAAAAACAACTCAAGCCAGAAAACAGAAGCTTCCAAACTCACAATTAAACAGTTTGTACATTTGAAGTGATCTCGGCAACAGCTATATAACGGCACTGTGTACGCATATCAAGTTAATCTTGTCCGTATGGGTGCCCAAAAAACAGCACTTAGTTTTTCTCAGTCAAACCAAAGCTCAGGTTCGGGTCAATAAAAACGGACTTTTATGGAAGGTCTTTCTTTTCTTGTGTATTTCTGATTTGTCAATGGATTATTCCTTCCTCGCCAGTCTACCTTCTCCTTCGTAAGGTAGAGAAGCTGTGCATCATGCAATGGTAACCACTTTAAATAGAGATTTCAGCCATTGCAATTCAAATCCGTCTTTCATGCCAACGACTCTATATGAGATGTATGGACGTTAGGAATGGGTTGCAGTTCCACCTATTTGATGAATGGGCTATCGTCGTTTTCAACTCCTGTGATCGTTATCACCGGTATCAGTTGTCTGCCGGAAACTAACAACCGAGATAACCCCAAAAAGAAGCACTTATGAAAACATAAAACATGGATGTTTCCATTTGAGAAGTCATCACAATAGGACTTCATCAGCATTTCTCAAAATGTGTCAGTCATGCAAAAGCAGCAAACAAGTAGCACTCAGTGAATACAACATTTAGCCCTTGCTCATGTACTGGTAATGAAAATGACATCCTCAACCTCATGACAAACTCAACTGGGGATTGAGTTCTGACAATTTGTGAACAAGCAGGACCAGATCTTGGTGCAGCAACACTACCCCAACAAGTAGCACTTACTGCTTTAAGAACACAAGTCAGTGCTTCTGTTTGAGTAATCTTGATGACAAATTCGCCCATTCATCTTGGTTGCTGTCAAACACGACTGCACAGAAAAACACCTCCAGAATAACGAAAGAATCTTCGAAACATGCCATTAAACACAACCCCTACAAAAAAGCACTTACTGCACAAAAATTTCAAGTCGGTGCATTTGTTTGGGATTTGTTCATGACAAATCTCGAGTGAGAAAAGAATGCGACCACAAATGGATGCTGAAAATCTCATGCTCGTGGCAAGTCAAAAGAGAAAAGCACGTCGAACAGTAAAATGATCAACGATTCTATTTGAGGTGATCATACTATGAGGTCATTGACATTTACCAAATGTAGTATGAAAGCCATAAGAACTACCCCAACAAGTAGCACTTACTGCTTTCAGAAAAAGTCTGTGCTTATGTTTGAGTAATCTTGCTGACAAATTAGGCGATTCAATTCATTGTTGCAAAACATTGGATCGGAGAGAGAAGCGATCGTTGTCAAACATTGGATTGTATTGGAAAACAGCTCCAGAAAAACGAAAGAAACTAACATACCATTCCAAACTACCCCAACAAAAAAGCACTTCCTGCAGGAAAAATTCAAGTCAGTAATTTGTTCTGGTTGTGTTCATGACAAAACTCGAGACAAAGGAATGCGACCCGAAATGAATGCCAAAAATCTCACTTCGGAGGCAACCGAAAAGAGAAAAGCGCTTAGAACAGTAAAACATTAAAAGCTTCCAGTTGAGGTGAATACAACATTTAGCCCTTGCTCATGTACTGGTAATGAAAATGACATCCTCAACCTCATGACAAAATCTACTGGGGGTTGAGTTTGACAATTTGTGAATAAGCAGGACCAGATCTTGGCACAGCAAAACTGCCCCAACAAGTAGCACTTCCTGCTAAAATGGCCAGCACCAGATTTGGGTGCAGCAACGCCCGCGACCCGAGTGCGGAGAAGCGGCTCAGGAAATGGATGGTTGGATTGGAAAGGAGAGAGAAACAACCGTTGTCAAGCTTCTAGTTGAGTTGCTCGCAATTTTATATCATCAACATTTACCAAACATAGTATAAAAGTCAACAGAATTACCACAACAAGAAGCACTTACTGCTTTTAGAACACAAGTGAGTGCTTATTTTGGAGTAATCTTGCTGACAAATTTGCAGATTCATCTTGGTGGTTGTCAACATCTTGGATTACCTTGAAAAACTACTCAAGCCAGGAAACAGCAGCTTCCAAACACACAATTAAACAGTTTGTACATTTGAAGTGATCTCGGCAACGGCACTGTGTACGCATATCAAGTTGATCTTGTCCGTATAACTGCCCCAACAATAAGCACTTACTGTTGCTCAAAGTCAAGCCAATGCTCAAGTTAGGTCAATGAAACAGACTTTTATGGAAGGTCTTCCTTTTCGAGAATATTCCTGATTTGTCAACCTCATGACAGACTCCACTGGGGGGTGAGTTACGACAATTTCTCAATGGCCAGGACCAGATCATGGCACAGCAACACTACCCCAACAAGTAGCACTTACTGCTTTAAGAACAAAAGTCAGTGCTTATGTTTGAGTAATGTTGCTGATAAATTCGCCAATTCTTCTTCGTTGCTGTCAAACACGACTGCACAGAAAAACGAAAGATCCTTCGAAACATGCCATTAAACACAACGGCAACAAAAAGCTCTTACTGCAAGAAGAATTCAAGTCAGTGCGTATGTTTGGGTCGAATTTGCCGATTCAAGTCATTGTTCAAAAAGATTGGATAGGAGATAGAAACAACCCATGTTAAACATTGGATTGCAATGAAAAACAGCTCCAGAAAAATGAAAGAAACTAACATACCATTCCAATCTAGAAAGGAATGCGACCCAAAATGAATGCCAGAAATCTCACTTCGGAGGCAACCTAAAAGAGAAAAGCCTTTAGAACAGTTAAATATTAAAAGCTTCCAGTTGAGGTGATCGTAAATTTATATCATCAACATTAATCAAACATAGTATAAAAGTCAACAGAACTACCACAACAAAAAGCACTTACTGCTTTAAGAACACAAGTGAGTGCTTATTTTCGAGGAATCTTGCTGACAAATTAGCCAATTAAATTTATTGTTGCAAAACATTGGATAGGAGCGAGAAACGACCATTGTCAAACATTGGATTGCATTGAAAAACAGCTCCAGAAAAACGAAAGACACTAACATACCATTCCAAACTACCCCAACAAAAAGCACTTCCTGCAGGAAAAATTCAAGTCAGAAATTTACTATGGTTGTGTTCATGACAAAACTTGAGAGAAAGGAATGCGACCCTAAATGAATGCCAGAAATCTCACTTGGGAGACAACCAAAAAGAGAAAACCACTGAGAACAGTAAAACATTAAAAGCTTCCAGTTGAAGTGATCGTAATTTTATATCAACATTTATCAAACATAGTATAAAAGTCAACAGAACGACCACAACAAAAAGCACTTACTGCTTTAAGAACACAAGTGAGTGCTTATTTTTGAGTAATATTGCTGACAAATTAGCACATTCATTTTAGTGGGTGTCAACATGTTGGATTACCTTGAAAAACTACTCAAGCCAGAAAACAGAAGCTTCCAAACACACAATTAAACAGTTTGTACATTGAAGTGATCTCGGCAACGGCACTGTGTACGCATATCAAGTTAATCTTGTCTGTATGACTGCCCCAACAAAAAGCACTTACTGTTGCTCAAAGTCAAGCCAATGCCCAAGTTAGGTCAATGAAACAGACTTTTATGGAAGGTCTTCCTTTTCGAGAATATTCCTGATTTGTCAACCTCATGACAGACTCCACTGGGGAGTGAATTACTACAATTTCTCAATGGCCAGGACCAGATCATGGCACAGCAACACTACCCCAACAAGTAGCACTTACTGCTTTAAGAACACAAGTCAGTGCTTCTGTTTGAGTAATCTTGATGACAAATTCGGCCATTCATCTTGGTTGCTGTCAAACACGACTGCACAGAAAAACACCTCCAGAAAAATGAAAGAATCTTCGAAACATGCCATTTAACACAACCCCTACAAAAAGCACTTACTGCACAAAAATTTCAAGTCAGTGTATTTGTTTGTTTTTGTTCATGACAAAACTAGAGTGAGAAAAGAATGCGACCACAAATGGATCCTGAAAATCTCATGCTCGTGGCAAGTCAAAAGAGAAAAGCACGTAGAACACCAAAATGATCAACGATTCTATATGAGGTGATCATACTTTGAGGTCATTGACATTTACCAAATGTAGTATGAAAGCCATAAGAACTACCCCAACAAAAAAGCACTTCCTGCAGGAAAAATTCAAGTCAGTAATTCGTTCTGGTTGTGTTCATGACAAAACTCGAGACAAAGGAATGCGACCCTAAATGAATTCAAAAGTCAAAATGGGCTATCGTCGTTTTCAACTCCTGTGATCGTTATCACCGGTATCAGTTGTCTGCCGGAAACTAACAACCGAGATAACCCCAAAAAGAAGCACTTATGAAAACATAAAACATGGATGTTTCCATTTGAGAAGTCATCACAATAGTACTTCATCAGCATTTCTCAAAATGTGTCAGTCATGCAAAAGCAGCAAACAAGTAGCACTCAGTGAATACAACATTTAGCCCTTGCTCATGTACTGGTAATGAAAATGACATCCTCAACCTCATGACAAACTCAACTGGGGATTGAGTTCTGACAATTTGTGAACAAGCAGGACCAGATCTTGGTGCAGCAACACTACCCCAACAAGTAGCACTTACTGCTTTAAGAACACAAGTCAGTGCTTCTGTTTGAGTAATCTTGATGACAAATTCGCCCATTCATCTTGGTTGCTATCAAACACGACTGCACAGAAAAACACCTCCAGAATAACGAAAGAATCTTCGAAACATGCCATTAAACACAACCCCTACAAAAAGCACTTACTGCACAAAAATTTCAAGTCAGTGCATTTGTTTGGGATTTGTTCATGACAAATCTAGAGTGAGAAAAGAATGCGACCACAAATGGATGCTGAAAATCTCATGCTCGTGGCAAGTCAAAAGAGAAAAGCACGTCGAACAGTAAAATGATCAACGATTCTATTTGAGGTGATCATACTATGAGGTCATTGACATTTACCAAATGTAGTATGAAAGCCATAAGAACTACCCCAACAAGTAGCACTTACTGCTTTAAGAACACAAGTCAGTGCTTATGTTCTTGCTGACTAATTAGCCGATTCAATTCATTGTTGCAAAACATTGGATCGGAGAGAGAAACGATCGTTGTCAAACATTGGATTGTATTGGAAAACAGCTCCAGAAAAACGAAAGAAACTAACATACCATTCCAAACTACCCCAACAAAAAAGCACTTCCTGCAGGAAAAATTCAAGTCAGTAATTTGTTCTGGTTGTGTTCATGACAAAACTCGAGACAAAGGAATGCGACCCTAAATGAATGCCAAAAATCTCACTTCGGAGGCAACCGAAAAGAGAAAACCACCGAGAACAGTAAAACATTAAAAGCTTCCAGTTGAAGTGATCGTAATTTTATTTCGTCAACATTTATCAAACATAGTATAAAGGTCAACAGAACTACCACAACAAAAAGCACTTACCGCTTTAAGAGCACAAGTGAGTGCTTATTTTTGAGTAATCTTGCTGACAAATTAGCACACTCATCTTGGTGGGTGTCAACATGTCGGATTACCTTGAAAAACTACTCAAGCTAGAAAACAGAAGCTTCCAAACAAACACAATGTACAAACACAATTAAACAGTTTGTACATTTGAAGTGATCTCGGCAACGGCACTGTGTACGCATATCAAGTTGATCTTGTCCGTATGACTGCCCCAACAATAAGCACTTACTGTTGTTCAAAGTCAAGGCAATGCCCAAGTTAGGTCAGACTTTTCTGGAAGGTCTTCCTTTTCTTGAATATTCCTGATTTGTCAACCTCATGACAAACTCCACTGGGGGGTGAGTTACGACAATTTCTCAATGGCCAGGACCAGATCTTGGCACAGCAACACCACCCCAACAAGTAGCACTTCCTGCTTTAAGAATACAAGTCAGTGCTTATGTTTGAGTAATGTTGCTGACAAATTCACCAATTCATCTTTGTTGCTGTCAAACACTGGACTGCACAGAAAAACACCTCCAGAAAAATGAAAGAATCTTCGAATACATGCCATTAAACACAACCCCTACAAAAAGCACTTACTGCACAAAAATTTCAAGTCAGTGCATTTGTTTGTTTTTGTTCATGACAAAACTAGAGTGAGAAAAGAATGCGACCACAAATGGATCCTGAAAATCTCATGCTCGTGGCAAGTCAAAAGAGAAAAGCACGTAGAACACCAAAATGATCAACGATTCTATATGAGGTGATCATACTTTGAGGTCATTGACATTTACCAAATGTAGTATGAAAGCCATAAGAACTACCCCAACAAAAAAGCACTTCCTGCAGGAAAAATTCAAGTCAGTAATTCGTTCTGGTTGTGTTCATGACAAAACTCGAGACAAAGGAATGCGACCCTAAATGAATTCAAAAGTCAAAATGGGCTATCGTCGTTTTCAACTCCTGTGATCGTTATCACCGGTATCAGTTGTCTGCCGGAAACTAACAACCGAGATAACCCCAAAAAGAAGCACTTATGAAAACATAAAACATGGATGTTTCCATTTGAGAAGTCATCACAATAGGACTTCATCAGCATTTCTCAAAATGTGTCAGTCATGCAAAAGCAGCAAACAAGTAGCACTCAGTGAATACAACATTTAGCCCTTGCTCATGTACTGGTAATGAAAATGACATCCTCAACCTCATGACAAACTCAACTGGGGATTGAGTTCTGACAATTTGTGAACAAGCAGGACCAGATCTTGGTGCAGCAACACTACCCCAACAAGTAGCACTTACTGCTTTAAGAACACAAGTCAGTGCTTCTGTTTGAGTAATCTTGATGACAAATTCGCCCATTCATCTTGGTTGCTGTCAAACACGACTGCACAGAAAAACACCTCCAGAATAACGAAAGAATCTTCGAAACATGCCATTAAACACAACCCCTACAAAAAGCACTTACTGCACAAAAATTTCAAGTCGGTGCATTTGTTTGGGATTTGTTCATGACAAATCTCGAGTGAGAAAAGAATGCGACCACAAATGGATGCTGAAAATCTCATGCTCGTGGCAAGTCAAAAGAGAAAAGCACGTCGAACAGTAAAATGATCAACGATTCTATTTGAGGTGATCATACTATGAGGTCATTGACATTTACCAAATGTAGTATGAAAGCCATAAGAACTACCCCAACAAGTAGCACTTACTGCTTTCAGAAAAAGTCTGTGCTTATGTTTGAGTAATCTTGCTGACAAATTAGGCGATTCAATTCATTGTTGCAAAACATTGGATCGGAGAGAGAAGCGATCGTTGTCAAACATTGGATTGTATTGGAAAACAGCTCCAGAAAAACGAAAGAAACTAACATACCATTCCAAACTACCCCAACAAAAAAGCACTTCCTGCAGGAAAAATTCAAGTCAGTAATTTGTTCTGGTTGTGTTCATGACAAAACTCGAGACAAAGGAATGCGACCCGAAATGAATGCCAAAAATCTCACTTCGGAGGCAACCGAAAAGAGAAAAGCGCTTAGAACAGTAAAACATTAAAAGCTTCCAGTTGAGGTGAATACAACATTTAGCCCTTGCTCATGTACTGGTAATGAAAATGACATCCTCAACCTCATGACAAAATCTACTGGGGGTTGAGTTTGACAATTTGTGAATAAGCAGGACCAGATCTTGGCACAGCAAAACTGCCCCAACAAGTAGCACTTCCTGCTAAAATGGCCAGCACCAGATTTGGGTGCAGCAACGCCCGCGACCCGAGTGCGGAGAAGCGGCTCAGGAAATGGATGGTTGGATTGGAAAGGAGAGAGAAACAACCGTTGTCAAGCTTCTAGTTGAGTTGCTCGCAATTTTATATCATCAACATTTACCAAACATAGTATAAAAGTCAACAGAATTACCACAACAAGAAGCACTTACTGCTTTTAGAACACAAGTGAGTGCTTATTTTGGAGTAATCTTGCTGATAAATTCGCCAATTCTTCTTCGTTGCTGTCAAACACGACTGCACAGAAAAACGAAAGATCCTTCGAAACATGCCATTAAACACAACGCCAACAAAAAGCTCTTACTGCAAGAAGAATTCAAGTCAGTGCGTTTGTTTGGGTCGAATTTGCCGATTCAAGTCATTGTTCCAAAAGATTGGATAGGAGATAGAAACAACCCATGTTAAACATTGGATTGCAATGAAAAACAGCTCCAGAAAAATGAAAGAAACTAACATACCATTCCAAACTAGAAAGGAATGCGACCCAAAATGAATGCCAGAAATCTCACTTCGGAGGCAACCTAAAAGAGAAAAGCCTTTAGAACAGTTAAATATTAAAAGCTTCCAGTTGAGGTGATCGTAATTTTATATCATCAACATTAATCAAACATAGTATAAAAGTCAACAGAACTACCACAACAAAAAGCACTTACTGCTTTAAGAACACAAGTGAGTGTTTATTTTCGAGGAATCTTGCTGACAAATTAGCACATCCATCTTGGTTGGTGTCACCATGTTGCATTACCTTGAAAAACAACTCAAGCCAGAAAACAGAAGCTTCCAAACTCACAATTAAACAGTTTGTACATTTGAAGTGATCTCGGCAACAGCTATATAACGGCACTGTTTACGCATATCAAGTTAATCTTGTCCGTATGGCTGCCCAAAAAACAGCACTTAGTTTTTCTCAGTCAAACCAAAGCTCAAGTTCGGGTCAATAAAAACGGACTTTTATGGAAGGTCTTTCTTTTCTTGTGTATTTCTGATTTGTCAATGGATTATTCCTTCCTCGCCAGTCTACCTTCTCCTTCGTAAGGTAGAGAAGCTGTACATCATGCAATGGTAACCACTTTAAATAGAGATTTCAGCCATTGCAATTCAAATCCGTCTTCCATGCCAACGACTCTATATGAGATGTATGGACGTTAGGAATGTGTTGCAGTTCTACCTATTTGATGAATGGGCTATCGTCGTTTTCAACTCCTGTGATCGTTATCACCGGTATCAGTTGTCTGCCGGAAACTAACAACCGAGATAACCCCAAAAAGAAGCACTTATGAAAACATAAACCATGGATGTTTCCATTTGAGAAGTCATCACAATAGGAATTCATCAGCATTTCTCAAAATATGTCAAGTCATGCAAAAGCAGCAAACAAGTAGCCCTCAGTGAAAACAACGTTTAGCCCTTGCTCATGTACTGTTAAAGAAAAGGACATCCTCAACCTCATGACAAACTCTACTGAGGGTTGAGTTCTGACAATTTGTGAACAAGCAGGACCAGATCTTAGCACAGCAAAACTGCCACAACAAGTAGCACTTACTGCTTTAAGAACACAAGTCAGTGCTTATGTTTGAGTAATCTTGCTGACAAATTAGCCGATTCAATTTATTGTTGCAAAACATTGGATAGGAGCGAGAAACGACCATTGTCAAACATTGGATTGCATTGAAAAACAGCTCCAGAAAAACGAAAGACACTAACATACCATTCCAAACTACCCCAACAAAAAGCACTTCCTGCAGGAAAAATTCAAGTCAGAAATTTGCTCTGGTTGTGTTCATGACAAAACTTGAGAGAAAGGAATGCGACCCTAAATGAATGCCAGAAATCTCAGTTTGGAGACAACCGAAAATAGAAAACCACCGAGAACAGTAAAACATTAAAAGCTTCCAGTTGAAGTGATCGTAATTTTATTTCGTCAACATTTATCAAACATAGTATAAAGGTCAACAGAACTACCACAACAAAAAGCACTTACCGCTTTAAGAACACAAGTGAGTGCTTATTTTTGAGTAATATTGCTGACAAATTAGCACATTCATCTTAGTGTGTGTCAACATGTTGGATTACCTTGAAAAACTACTCAAGCCAGAAAACAGAAGCTTCCAAACACACAATTAAACAGTTTGTACATTGAAGTGATCTCGGCAACGGCACTGTGTGCGCATATCAAGTTAATCTTGTCTGTATGACTGCCCCAACAATAAGCACTTACTGTTGCTCAAAGTCAAGCCAATGCTCAAGTTAGGTCAATGAAACAGACTTTTATGGAAGGTCTTCCTTTTCGAGAATATTCCTGATTTGTCAACCTCATGACAGACTCCGCTGGGGGGTGAGTTACTACAATTTCTCAATGGCCAGGACCAGATCATGGCACAGCAACACTACCCCAACAAGTAGCACTTACTGCTTTAAGAACAAAAGTCAGTGCTTATGTTTGAGTAATGTTGCTGACAAATTCACCCATTCATCTTGGTTGCTGTCAAACATTGGACTGCACAGAAAAACACCTCCAGAAAAACGAAAGAACCTTTGATACATGCCATTAAACACAACCCAATAAAAAGCACTTACTGAGGTATAATTCAAGTCAGTGCGTTTGTTTGGGCTGTGTTCATGACAAATCTAGAGTGAGAAAAGAATGTGACCACAAATGGATGCTGAAAATCTCTTGCTAGAGGCAACTCTAAAATGGCCAACGATGCTACATGAGGTGATCATAATTTGAGATCATTGACATTTATCAAACGTAGTATAAAAGCCATAAGAACTACCCCAACAAGTAGCACTTACTGCTTTAAGAACACAAGTCAGTGCTTATGTTTGAGTTATCTTACTGACAAATTAGCCGATTCAATTCATTGTTGCAAAACATTGGATAGGAGAGAGAAACGACTGGTGTCAAACATTGGATTGCATTGAAAAACAGCTCCAGAGAAAGGAAAGAAACTAACATACCATTCCAAACTACCCCAACAAAAAGCAATTCCTGCTGGAAAAATTAAAGTCAGTAATTTGCTCTGGTTCTGTTCGTGACAAAACTCAAGAGAAAGGAATGACACATAACCATATAACGGCAATGCGTACGCATATCAAGTTGGTCTTTATCGTTGTCACCGGTATCAGTTGTCTGCCGGAAACTAACAACCGAGATAACCCCAAAAAGACGCACTTATGAAAACATAAAACATGGATGTTTCCATTTGAGGAGTCATCACAATAGAAATTCATCAGCATTTCTCAAAATGTGTCAGTCATGCAAAAGCAGCAAACAAGTAGCATTCAGTGAATACAACATTTAGCCCTTGCTCATGTACTGTTAAAGAAAAGGACATTCTCAACCTCATGACAAACTCTACTGAGGGTTGAGTTCTGATTATTTGTGAACAAGCAGGACCAGATCTTGGCACAGCAAAACTGCCCCAACAAGTAGCACTTCCTGCTAAAATGGCCAGCACCAGATTTGGGTGCAGCAACGCCCGTGACCTGAGTGCGGAGAAGCGCCTCAGGAAATGGATGGTTGGATTGGAAAGGAGAGAGAAACAACCGTTGTCAAGCTTCTAGTGGAGTTGCTCGCAATTTTATATCATCAACATTTACCAAACATAGTATAAAAGTCAACAGAATTACCACAACAAGAAGCACTTACTGCTTTTAGAACACAAGTGAGTGCATATTTTGGAGTAATCTTGCTGACAAATTTGCAGATTCATCTTGGTGGTTGTCAACATCTTGGATTACCTTGAAAAACTACTCAAGCCAGAAAACAGAAGCTTCCAAACACACAATTACAGACTTTTATGGAAGGTCTTCCTTTTCGAGAATATTCCTGATTTGTCAACCTCATGACAGACTCCACTGGGGGGTGAGTTACGACAATTTCTCAATGGCCAGGACCAGATCATGGCACAGCAACACTACCCCAACAAGTAGCACTTACTGCTTTAAGAACAAAAGTCAGTGCTTATGTTTGAGTAATGTTGCTGATAAATTCGCCAATTCTTCTTCGTTGCTGTCAAACACGACTGCACAGAAAAACGAAAGATCCTTCGAAACATGCCATTAAACACAACGCCAACAAAAAGCTCTTACTGCAAGAAGAATTCAAGTCAGTGCGTATGTTTGGGTCGAATTTGCCGATTCAAGTCATTGTTCAAAAAGCACTTACTGTTGCTCAAAGTCAAGCCAATGCCCAAGTTAGGTCAATGAAACAGACTTTTATGGAAGGTCTTCCTTTTCGAGAATATTCCTGATTTGTCAACCTCATGACAGACTCCACTGGGGAGTGAGTTACTACAATTTCTCAATGGCCAGGACCAGATCATGGCACAGCAACACTACCCCAACAAGTAGCACTTACTGCTTTAAGAACAAAAGTCAGTGCTTATGTTTGAGTAATGTTGGTGACAAATTCACCCATTCATCTTGGTTGCTGTCAAACATTGGACTGCACAGAAAAACACCTCCAGAAAAACGATAGAACCTTTGATACATGCCATGAAACACAACCCAATAAAAAGCACTTACTGAGGTAAAATTCAAGTCAGTGCGTTTGTTTGGGCTGTGTTCATGACAAATCTGGAGTGAGAAAAGAATGTGACCACAAATAGATGCTGAAAATCTCTTGCTAGAGGCAACTCTAAAATGGCCAACGATGCTACATGAGGTGATCATAATTTGAGATCATTGACATTTATCAAACGTAGTATGAAAGCCATAAGAACTACCACAACAAAAAGCACTTACTGCTTTAAGAACAAAAGTCAGTGCTTATGTTTGAGTAATGTTGCTGATAAATTCGCCCATTCATCGTGGTTGCTGTCAAACACGACTGCACAGAAAAACGAAAGATCCTTCGAAACATGCCATTAAACACAACGCCAACAAAAAGCTCTTACTGCAAGAAGAATTCAAGTCAGTGCGTTTGTTTGGGTCGAATTTGCCGATTCAAGTCATTGTTCCAAAAGATTGGATAGGAGATAGAAACAACCCATGTTAAACATTGGATTGCAATGAAAAACAGCTCCAGAAAAATGAAAGAAACTAACATACCATTCCAAACTAGAAAGGAATGCGACCCAAAATGAATGCCAGAAATCTCACTTCGGAGGCAACCTAAAAGAGAAAAGCCTTTAGAACAGTTAAATATTAAAAGCTTCCAGTTGAGGTGATCATAAATTTATATCATCAACATTAATCAAACATAGTATAAAAGTCAACAGAACTACCACAACAAAAAGCACTTACTGCTTTAAGAACACAAGTGAGTGCTTATTTTCGAGGAATCTTGCTGACAAATTAGCACATTCATCTTGGTTGGTGTCACCATGTTGCATTACCTTGAAAAACAACTCAAGCCAGAAAACAGAAGCTTCCAAACTCACAATTAAACAGTTTGTACATTTGAAGTGATCTCGGCAACAGCTATATAACGGCACTGTGTACGCATATCAAGTTAATCTTGTCCGTATGGCTGCCCAAAAAACAGCACTTAGTTTTTCTCAGTCAAACCAAAGCTCAGGTTCGGGTCAATAAAAACGGACTTTTATGGAAGGTCTTTCTTTTCTTGTGTATTTCTGATTTGTCAATGGATTATTCCTTCCTCGCCAGTCTACCTTCTCCTTCGTAAGGTAGAGAAGCTGTGCATCATGCAATGGTAACCACTTTAAATAGAGATTTCAGCCATTGCAATTCAAATCCGTCTTTCATGCCAACGACTCTATATGAGATGTATGGACGTTAGGAATGTGTTGCAGTTCCACCTATTTGATGAATGGGCTATCGTCGTTTTCAACTCCTGTGATCGTTATCACCGGTATCAGTTGTCTGCCGGAAACTAACAACCGAGATAACCCCAAAAAGAAGCACTTATGAAAACATAAAACATGGATGTTTCCATTTGAGAAGTCATCACAATAGGACTTCATCAGCATTTCTCAAAATGTGTCAGTCATGCAAAAGCAGCAAACAAGTAGCATTCAGTGAATACAACATTTAGCCCTTGCTCATGTACTGTTAAAGAAAAGGACATTCTCAACCTCATGACAAACTCTACTGAGGGTTGAGTTCTGATTATTTGTGAACAAGCAGGACCAGATCTTGGCACAGGAAAAATGCCACAACAAGTAGCACTTACTGCTTTAAGAACACAAGTCAGTGCTTCTGTTTGAGTAATCTTGATGACAAATTCGCCCATTCATCTTGGTTGCTGTCAAACACGACTGCACAGAAAAACACCTCCAGAATAACGAAAGAATCTTCGAAACATGCCATTAAACACAACCCCTACAAAAAGCACTTACTGCACAAAAATTTCAAGTCAGTGCATTTGTTTGGGATTTGTTCATGACAAATCTCGAGTGAGAAAAGAATGCGACCACAAATGGATGCTGAAAATCTCATGCTCGTGGCAAGTCAAAAGAGAAAAGCACGTCGAACAGTAAAATGATCAACGATTCTATTTGAGGTGATCATACTATGAGGTCATTGACATTTACCAAATGTAGTATGAAAGCCATAAGAACTACCCCAACAAGTAGCACTTACTGCTTTCAGAAAAAGTCTGTGCTTATGTTTGAGTAATCTTGCTGACAAATTAGGCGATTCAATTCATTGTTGCAAAACATTGGATCGGAGAGAGAAGCGATCGTTGTCAAACATTGGATTGTATTGGAAAACAGCTCCAGAAAAACGAAAGAAACTAACATACCATTCCAAACTACCCCAACAAAAAAGCACTTCCTGCAGGAAAAATTCAAGTCAGTAATTTGTTCTGGTTGTGTTCATGACAAAACCCGAGACAAAGGAATGCGACCCGAAATGAATGCCAAAAATCTCACTTCGGAGGCAACCGAAAAGAGAAAAGCGCTTAGAACAGTAAAACATTAAAAGCTTCCAGTTGAGGTGAATACAACATTTAGCCCTTGCTCATGTACTGGTAATGAAAATGACATCCTCAACCTCATGACAAAATCTACTGGGGGTTGAGTTTGACAATTTGTGAATAAGCAGGACCAGATCTTGGCACAGCAAAACTGCCCCAACAAGTAGCACTTCCTGCTAAAATGGCCAGCACCAGATTTGGGTGCAGCAACGCCCGCGACCCGAGTGCGGAGAAGCGGCTCAGGAAATGGATGGTTGGATTGGAAAGGAGAGAGAAACAACCGTTGTCAAGCTTCTAGTTGAGTTGCTCGCAATTTTATATCATCAACATTTACCAAACATAGTATAAAAGTCAACAGAATTACCACAACAAGAAGCACTTACTGCTTTTAGAACACAAGTGAGTGCTTATTTTGGAGTAATCTTGCTGACAAATTTGCAGATTCATCTTGGTGGTTGTCAACATCTTGGATTACCTTGAAAAACTACTCAAGCCAGGAAACAGCAGCTTCCAAACACACAATTAAACAGTTTGTACATTTGAAGTGATCTCGGCAACGGCACTGTGTACGCATATCAAGTTGATCTTGTCCGTATAACTGCCCCAACAATAAGCACTTACTGTTGCTCAAAGTCAAGCCAATGCTCAAGTTAGGTCAATGAAACAGACTTTTATGGAAGGTCTTCCTTTTCGAGAATATTCCTGATTTGTCAACCTCATGACAGACTCCACTGGGGGGTGAGTTACGACAATTTCTCAATGGCCAGGACCAGATCATGGCACAGCAACACTACCCCAACAAGTAGCACTTACTGCTTTAAGAACAAAAGTCAGTGCTTATGTTTGAGTAATGCTGCTGATAAATTCGCCAATTCTTCTTCGTTGCTGTCAAACATGACTGCACAGAAAAACGAAAGATCCTTCGAAACATGCCATTAAACACAACGCCAACAAAAAGCTCTTACTGCAAGAAGAATTAAAGTCAGTGCGTTTGTTTGGGTCGAATTTGCCGATTCAAGTCATTGTTCAAAAAGATTGGATAGGAGATAGAAACAACCCATGTTAAACATTGGATTGCAATGAAAAACAGCTCCAGAAAAATGAAAGAAACTAACATACCATTCCAAACTAGAAAGGAATGCGACCCAAAATGAATGCCAGAAATCTCACTTCGGAGGCAAC
This sequence comes from Phycodurus eques, assembly GCF_024500275.1. Classification (NCBI taxonomy): domain Eukaryota; kingdom Metazoa; phylum Chordata; class Actinopteri; order Syngnathiformes; family Syngnathidae; genus Phycodurus; species Phycodurus eques. The sequence goes on along the minus strand of NW_026904021.1, from coordinate 5,448 downwards.
CTAAAAGAGAAAAGCCTTTAGAACAGTTAAATATTAAAAGCTTCCAGTTGAGGTGATCGTAATTTTATATCATCAACATTAATCAAACATAGTATAAAAGTCAACAGAACTACCACAACAAAAAGCACTTACTGCTTTAAGAACACAAGTGAGTGCTTATTTTCGAGGAATCTTGCTGACAAATTAGCCAATTAAATTTATTGTTGCAAAACATTGGATAGGAGCGAGAAACGACCATTGTCAAACATTGGATTGCATTGAAAAACAGCTCCAGAAAAACGAAAGACACTAACATACCATTCCAAACTACCCCAACAAAAAGCACTTCCTGCAGGAAAAATTCAAGTCAGAAATTTACTATGGTTGTGTTCATGACAAAACTTGAGAGAAAGGAATGCGACCCTAAATGAATGCCAGAAATCTCACTTGGGAGACAACCAAAAAGAGAAAACCACTGAGAACAGTAAAACATTAAATGCTTCCAGTTGAAGTGATCGTAATTTTATATCAACATTTATCAAACATAGTATAAAAGTCAACAGAACGACCACAACAAAAAGCACTTACTGCTTTAAGAACACAAGTGAGTGCTTATTTTTGAGTAATATTGCTGACAAATTAGCACATTCATCTTAGTGGGTGTCAACATGTTGGATTACCTTGAAAAACTACTCAAGCCAGAAAACAGAAGCTTCCAAACACACAATTAAACAGTTTGTACATTGAAGTGATCTCGGCAACGGCACTGTGTACGCATATCAAGTTAATCTTGTCTGTATGACTGCCCCAACAAAAAGCACTTACTGTTGCTCAAAGTCAAGCCAATGCCCAAGTTAGGTCAATGAAACAGACTTTTATGGAAGGTCTTCCTTTTCGAGAATATTCCTGATTTGTCAACCTCATGACAGACTCCACTGGGGAGTGAATTACTACAATTTCTCAATGGCCAGGACCAGATCATGGCACAGCAACACTACCCCAACAAGTAGCACTTACTGCTTTAAGAACACAAGTCAGTGCTTCTGTTTGAGTAATCTTGATGACAAATTCGGCCATTCATCTTGGTTGCTGTCAAACACGACTGCACAGAAAAACACCTCCAGAAAAATGAAAGAATCTTCGAAACATGCCATTTAACACAACCCCTACAAAAAGCACTTACTGCACAAAAATTTCAAGTCAGTGCATTTGTTTGTTTTTGTTCATGACAAAACTAGAGTGAGAAAAGAATGCGACCACAAATGGATCCTGAAAATCTCATGCTCGTGGCAAGTCAAAAGAGAAAAGCACGTAGAACACCAAAATGATCAACGATTCTATATGAGGTGATCATACTTTGAGGTCATTGACATTTACCAAATGTAGTATGAAAGCCATAAGAACTACCCCAACAAAAAAGCACTTCCTGCAGGAAAAATTCAAGTCAGTAATTCGTTCTGGTTGTGTTCATGACAAAACTCGAGACAAAGGAATGCGACCCTAAATGAATTCAAAAGTCAAAATGGGCTATCGTCGTTTTCAACTCCTGTGATCGTTATCACCGGTATCAGTTGTCTGCCGGAAACTAACAACCGAGATAACCCCAAAAAGAAGCACTTATGAAAACATAAAACATGGATGTTTCCATTTGAGAAGTCATCACAATAGGACTTCATCAGCATTTCTCAAAATGTGTCAGTCATGCAAAAGCAGCAAACAAGTAGCACTCAGTGAATACAACATTTAGCCCTTGCTCATGTACTGGTAATGAAAATGACATCCTCAACCTCATGACAAACTCAACTGGGGGTTGAGTTCTGACAATTTGTGAACAAGCAGGACCAGATCTTGGTGCAGCAACACTACCCCAACAAGTAGCACTTACTGCTTTAAGAACACAAGTCAGTGCTTCTGTTTGAGTAATCTTGATGACAAATTCGCCCATTCATCTTGGTTGCTGTCAAACACGACTGCACAGAAAAACACCTCCAGAATAACGAAAGAATCTTCGAAACATGCCATTAAACACAACCCCTACAAAAAGCACTTACTGCACAAAAATTTCAAGTCAGTGCATTTGTTTGGGATTTGTTCATGACAAATCTAGAGTGAGAAAAGAATGCGACCACAAATGGATGCTGAAAATCTCATGCTCGTGGCAAGTCAAAAGAGAAAAGCACGTCGAACAGTAAAATGATCAACGATTCTATTTGAGGTGATCATACTATGAGGTCATTGACATTTACCAAATGTAGTATGAAAGCCATAAGAACTACCCCAACAAGTAGCACTTACTGCTTTCAGAAAAAGTCTGTGCTTATGTTTGAGTAATCTTGCTGACAAATTAGGCGATTCAATTCATTGTTGCAAAACAGTGGATAGGAGAGAGAAACGACCGTTGTCAAACATTGGATTGCATTGAAAAACAGCTCCAGAAAAACGAAAGAAACTAACATACCATTCCAAACTTCCCCAACAAAATTCCAGTCAGGAATTTGTTCTGGTTGTGTTCAGGACAAAACTCGAGAGAAAGGAATGCAAACCTAAATGAATGCCAGAAATCTCACTTTGGAGGGGCAACCGAAAAGAGAAAAGCGCTTAGAAGAGTAAAACATTAAAAGCTTCCAGTTAAGGTGAATACAACGTTTAGCCTTTGCTCATGTACTGGTAATCAAAATGACATCCTCAAACTCATGACAAACTCTACTGGGGGTTGAGTATTGACAATTTGTGAATAAGCAGGACCAGATCTTGGCACAGCAAAACTGCCCCAACAAGTAGCACTTCCTGCTAAAATGGCCAGCACCAGATTTGGGTGCAGCAACGCCCGCGACCTGAGTGAGGAGAAGCGGCTCAGGAAATGGATGGTTGGATTGGAAAGGAGAGAGAAACAACCGTTGTCAAGCTTCTAGTTGAGTTGCTCGCAATTTTGTATCATCAACATTTACCAAACATAGTATTAAAGTCAACAGAATTACCACAACAAGAAGCACTTACTGCTTTTAGAACACAAGTGAGTGCTTATTTTGGAGTAATCTTGCTGACAAATTTGCAGATTCATCTTGGTGGTTGTCAACATCTTGGATTACCTTGAAAAACTACTCAAGCCAGGAAACAGCAGCTTCCAAACACACAATTAAACAGTTTGTACATTGAAGTGATCTCGGCAACGGCACTGTGTACGCATATCAAGTTGATCTTGTCTGTATAACTGCCCCAACAATAAGCACTTACTGTTGCTCAAAGTCAAGCCAATGCTCAAGTTAGGTCAATGAAACAGACTTTTATGGAAGGTCTTCCTTTTCGAGAATATTCCTGATTTGTCAACCTAATGACAGACTCCACTGGGGGGTGAGTTACGACAATTTCTCAATGGCCAGGACAATATCATGGCACAGCAACACTACGCCAACAAGTAGCACTTACTGCTTTAAGAACAAAAGTGAGTGCTTATGTTTAAGTAATGTTGCTGATAAATTCGCCAATTCTTCTTCGTTGCTGTCAAACACGACTGCACAGAAAAACGAAAGATCCTTCGAAACATGCCATTAAACACAACCCACAACAAAAAGCTCTTACTGCAAGAAAAATTCAAGTCAGTGCGTTTGTTTGGGTCGAATTTGCCGATTCAATTCATTGTTCCAAAAGATTGGATAGGAGATAGAAACAACCCATGTTAAACATTGTATTGCAATGAAAAACAGCTCCAGAAAAATGAAAGAAACTAACATACCATTCCAATCTAGAAAGGAATGCGACCCAAAATGAATGCCAGAAATCTCACTTCGGAGGCAACCTAAAAGAGAAAAGCCTTTAGAACAGTTAAATATTAAAAGATTCCAGTTGAGGTGATCGTAATTTTATATCATCAACATTAATCAAACATAGTATAAAAGTCAACAGAACTACCACAACAAAAAGCACTTACTGCTTTAAGAACACAAGTCAGTGCTTATGTTTGAGTAATGTTGCTGACAAATTCGCCAATTCATCTTTGTTGCTGTCAAACACGACTGCACAGAAAAACGAAAGATCCTTCGAAACATGCCATGAAACACAACCCCTACAAAAAGCACTTACTGCACAAAAATTTCAAGTCAGTGCATTTGTTTGGGATTTGTTCATGACAAATCTAGAGTGAGAAAAGAATGCGACCACAAATGGATGCTGAAAATCTCATGCTGGAGGCAACTCAAAAGAGAAAAGCACGTAGAACAGTAAAATGATCAACGATTCTATTTGAGGTGATCATAATTTGAGATCATTGACATTTACCAAACGTAGTATGAAAGCCATAAGAACTACCCCAACAAGTAGCACTTACTGCTTTCAGAAAAAGTCTGTGCTTATGTTTGAAAAATTCAAGTCAGTAATTTGTTATATGGTTACGTGGCATTCCTTTCTCTTGAGTTTTATCATGAACAGAACCAGAGCAAATTACTGACTTGAATTTTTCCAGCAGGAATTGCTTTTTGTTGGGGTAGTTTGGAATGGTATGTTAGTTTCTTTCCTTTCTCTGGAGCTGTTTTTCAATGCAATCCAATGTTTGACACCAGTCGTTTCTCTCTCCTATCCAATGTTTTGCAACAATGAATTGAATCGGCTAATTTGTCAGTAAGATAACTCAAACATAAGCACTGACTTGTGTTCTTAAAGCAGTAAGTGCTACTTGTTGGGGTAGTTCTTATGGCTTTCATACTACGTTTGATAAATGTCAATGATCTCCAATTATGATCACCTCATGTAGCATCGTTGGCCATTTTAGAGTTGCCTCTAGCAAGAGATTTTCAGCATCCATTTGTGGTCACATTCTTTTCTCACTCCAGATTTGTCATGAACACAACCCAAACAAATTACTGACTTGAATTTTTCCTGCAGGAAGTGCTTTTTTGTTGGGGTAGTTTGGAATGGTATGTTAGTTTCTTTCGTTTTTCTGGAGCTGTTTTCAGATACAATCCAATGTTTGACAACGATCGTTTCTCTCTCCGATCCAATGTTTTGCAACAATGAATTGAATCGCCTAATTTGTCAGCAAGATTACTCAAACATAAGCACAGACTTTTTCTTAAAGCAGTAAGTGCTACTTGTTGGGGTAGTTCTTATGGCTTTCATACTACATTTGGTAAATGTCAATGACCTCAAAGTATGATCACCTCATATAGAATCGTTGATCATTTTACTGTTCGACGTGCTTTTCTCTTTTGACTTGCCACGAGCATGAGATTTTCAGCATCCATTTGTGGTCGCATTCTTTTCTCACTCTAGATTTGTCATGAACAAATCCCAAACAAATGCACTGACTTGAAATTTCTGTGCAGTAAGTGCTTTTTGTAGGGGTTGTGTTAAATGGCATGTTTCGAAGATTCTTTCGTTATTCTGGAGGTGTTTTTCTGTGCAGTCGTGTTTGACAGCAACCAAGATGAATGGGCGAATTTGTCATCAAGATTACTCAAACAGAAGCACTGACTT